>NC_091441.1:88247944-88962115 GCF_964237555.1 Oryctolagus cuniculus | reverse complement strand
AGGAGGAAGACTACAATTCCACAGAAGTATAGACAAAGGCTAAAAATGGCAATCATATCCAAAAGTGACCATTTAATTCCTATACATTTTTGTTGTATTCTATATTAACTACCATATATCAGAGAAAACATGTGATATTTGTCTTTTTGAGACTGGCTTATTTCACTAAGCATAATTTCAATGAGCACCCATTTTGTTGCAAAGACAGGATTTCATTCTGTTTATGTCTGAGTAGTATTATACAGTGTATATATTCCACATTTTCTTTATCCAGTCATTCATTGATGGATAACCAGGTTGATTCCATATCTTAGCTATTGTGAACTGAGCTGCAATAAGCATGGGAGTACAAACAACTCTTCCATATGCTGATTTCATTTGAGTACATTCCCAGGAGTGAGATGGCTGGGTCATATGGTAGATACATTTTTAGCTCCGTGAGGAATCTCCATATTGTCTTTTTTTTTTTTTTTTTTTTTTTGACAGGCAGAGTGGACAGAGACAGAGAGAAAGGTCTTCCTTTTGCCGCTGGTTCACCCTCCAATGGCCGCTGCGGCTGGCGCGCTGCGGCTGGCGCACTGCGCTGATCCGATGGCAGCAGCCAGGTGCTTATCCTGGTCTCCCATGGGGCAGGGCCCAAGCACTTGGGCCATCCTCCACTGCACTCCCTGGCCACAGCAGAGAGCTGGCCTGGAAGAAGGGCAACCGGGACAGAATCCGGTGCCCTGACCGGGACTAGAACCTGGTGTGCCAGCGCTGCAAGGCGGAGGATTAGCCTAGTGAGCCATGGCGCTGGCCCTCCATATTGTCTTCCATAATTGATTGTACTAGTTTAATTTTCCACCAACAGTGGATTAGGGTACATTTTTTCCCACATCCTCACTAGCATTTATTCTTATTTATACTTTCATTTTTGGATAATAGTCATGCTAACTGGGGTAAGAAGAAATTTCCTTGTGGCTTTTATTTGCATTTTGCTGATGGCTAGTGATCCTGAGCATTTTTTTCATGTGTAGGCCATCTGAATTTCATCCTTTGAAAATTGCCTATTCATATGCTTTGCTCATTTCTTTCCTGCATTTTTGTTTGTTGTTGTTGAGTTTCCAGAGGTCTTTATAGATCCTGAATATTAATCCTTTATCAGAGGCATAGTTTGAAAATATTTTCTCCCATTCTGCCAGTTCCATCTTCATTTTGTTGCATGTTCCTTTCGCAGCACACAATCTTCTTAGCTTGGTGTAATCTCATTGGTCTATTTTTGTTTAAACTGCCAGGAATCTGGGATCTTTTCCAAGAAGTCTTTGCCTATGACAATTTCCCCAATGTTCACCTTTAGTAATTTCATGATATCAGGTCATAGATTTAGATTCTTGATCCATTTTGAGTTGATTTTTATATAAAGTACAAGGTAGGGATCCTGTTTCATACTTTTGGACACATAGATTCAATTATCCTAGCACAATTTTTTGAAGAGACTGTCCTTTCTCCAGGGATTGATTTCAATTCATCTGTCAAATATTAGTTGGTTGTAGATATGTGGAAAAATTCTGGGGTTTCTATTCTGTTTCACTGGTCTATGCGTCTATTTTTGTGCCAGTCCAGGCTGTTTTGACTATAAAGAAGCCATAGTATGTATTGAAGTCTAGTATTGTGATCCCTCTAGCTTTCATCTTGCTTTTTAAGACTGCTTTAGCTATTGGAGTTCTAGTGTCTCCATACGAATTTTAGCATCATTTTTTCTAGATCTGAGAAGATTGTCCTTGGTATTATGACTGGGGACACACTGAGTCTGTAAATTGCTTTCAATAGATTGGATATTTTGATTATATTAATAATATAATTATTAATATAATATGGAAGATTTTTCCATTTTCGTGTCATCGTATTTCTTTAATGTTTCATAATTTTCATTGTAGAGAACTTTCACATCCTTGGTTAAATTTATTTCCAAGATATTTAAATTTTTGTAGCTATTGTGAATATAACTGATCTTACAATTTTTTCTCAGCCATGGCATTGTATACAAACGCTACTGATTTTTGTGTATTAATTTTATATCCTGTAATGTTACCAAACTCTTTAATGAGTCTGATTTGTCTCTCAGTGGAGTCTTTCGGTTCCCCTATATATAGGATCATGTTATCTGCAAACAGGGTAATTTTACTTTTTTACTTCCTATTTGTATCCCTTTGATTTCTTTTTCTTACTTAATGGCTCTAGCTAAAACTTCTAGAACTATATTGAATAACAGCGGTAAAAGTTGACATCCTTGTCTGGTCCCGGATCTTAGTGGAAATGCTTCCAACTTTTTCCCATTCAATATTATGCTGGCTTTGGGTTTGTCATATACTGCCTTGATTATATTGAGGAATGTTCCTTCTATACCCAATATTCTTAAGGTTTTTTTTTTTATCATGAAAGGATGCTGCATTTTATCAAATGCTTTCTCTGTATCTATTGAGATAAGGGTATGGTCTTATTCTTCAATTTGTTAATGTGATATAGCCCATTTATTAATATGTGTACGCTGAATCATCCCTGCATACCATGGATAAATCCCACTTGGTCCAGTGAATGATCTTTCTGATGTGTTGCTGGATTCAAGTAGATAGTATTTTGTTGAGGATTTTTGCATCTACGCTCATCAAGGATATTGCCTACAGTTGTCTTCCTTTGTTGTCTCTTTTTCTGGTTTAGGAATTAAGGTGATGTTGGCCTCATAGAAAAAGTCTGGGAGTCTCACTTTCAATTGTTTTGACTAGTTTGTGAAAAATTGAAATTAGTTTTTCTTTGAAAGTTTGGTAGAAGTCAGCAGTGAAGTATTCTGGGCTTTTCTTTGGATTCATCATGTTACAAGAAATAAGAAACCAAAACCCATTTAAGGAATTCAAGTAAAAGGGGGGTTTCTGGATAAGGAAATAGAGGTTTTCTATAGCATATAGGACAAGAAGTACAACAGGCCTCATGATAAACCAGAGCCAGGATATGGGAAGCCATTTCAATCTAAAGATAACATCCTCACTCTGAGGCTACAGGGTCTCGTGTCTCTGCTTCCTTTAGGAACCTTTATACCTTATTGCCCCTACCTTTATGTGCACTTCCTGTGCTTTCGAATCAAAATGACCAAATATTTGTATCTTTTTTCAGCTTAAGTTTAAACCTACAATAGTATCTCAAGCACAACTTCAAAATAATCAGAGTGGGAAAAAAATCTCATTATCTCCACCAAGGTCAAGATCTGTCCACACCTGGTCTAATCAGGTGCAATTATTTATAAGGAGTTTCCAGTTCCAACACCTACAGGATCCAGGCAGGTAATTAAAGGTGTGAAGCTAAGCTGGTGTGAAACAAGCAGTGGAACAAAAAGGACCTGCAAAAAACAGAGCTCAAGCAGTTTCTCAACCGCAGCAAGAAACCCCAGGATTTAACAGAATGCTTCTGATTTTCAAAACACACCTGCAGGCCATTCTGGGCCACAGACTTCTGATACGAGGACCCACAAGGAATAAAGCATGAACTATTCTACTTTCAGAGAGTCACAATGGCCAACTATGGCTGCAGGTGCCAACTCTTTGGATGGAAGGACAGTTCTCACAGAAGATCTTTGTCAGGCAGTCTCTCAACAAAGCCTGGATTATGCACTACTCTCACCTATACCTCCACACATATAACACATACTTCATCTAAACTTCTAAAGGGATACTGGGGGCCAGTGCTTGGTCCAAGGGTTAAATTGCCATTTGGGATGCCCATATCCCATTATCCCATACTGGAGTGTCTGAGTTTGAGTACAGGCTCTGTTTCCTTCTTTTTTTAAAAAAATGTATTTATTTTTATAGATTTATTTATTTATTTGAAAGGCAGAGTAACAGAGAGGCAGAGGGAGAGGCAGAGGCAGAGAGAGAGAGAGAAAGAGAGAGAGAGAGAGAGAGGTCTTCCATCTACTGGTTAACTCCCCAAGTGGCCACAACGGCTGGAGCTGCTACTGATCTGAAGCCAGGAGCCAGGAGATTCTTCTGGGTCCCCCACATGGATGCAGAGGCCCAAGAACATGGGCCACCTTACACTGCTTTCCCAGGCCACAGCAGGGTGCTGGATGGGAAGTGGAGCAGCCAGGACTAGAACCGGTGCCTATATGGGATGCGGGCACTGCAAGCGGTGGCTTTAACTGCTACACCATGACGCTGGTCCCAAAATTAACCTACTTTTATCTGAAAGGCAGTTACAGAGAGAGAGGGAGAGCCAGAGAGAGAAATCTTCCATCCACCAGTTCAGTCCTCAAAATGGCCTTAGCGACCAGAGCTGGGCCAGACCAAGCCAGGAGCCAGGAGCTTCCTCTGGGTCTCCCACGTGGGCGCAGGGACCCAAGTACTTGGGCATTTCTCCGCTGCTTTCTCAGGCACATTGTCAGGGAGCTGAATCAGAAGTGAAGCATCCAGAATACGGGCAGGTGCCCATATGGGATGCCTGGCCTGCAGGAGGTAGCTTTACCCATTATGCCACAGCACCAGCCCCTAGGCTCTATTTCTAATTGTGGCTTCCTTTACTGTGCACACTAGGAGGCAGCAGCAATAATGAAGTAGTTGGGTCCCTGCGACACAGGTGGGGAGATCCAGATAGAGCTCTGGCCTTTGGCCTGGCCCAGAACTGGCCATGTAGACACTTAGGGAACAAAACAGTAGATGGAAAATCACTCCTCTCCACCTCTCTCTCTCTCTGTCTCTCTCTCTCCCCCCCCCCCACTCCCTCTCTCTCTCCCCCCAATCACTCCCCCACACCCATCCCCTCTGTATCTCTTCCTTTAAAACAAGGATAAAGATACCCTGTACAAAATCTGATAGTAAGAAGCTGGATGAAGGTAACTTTCATCTGGCTCTATATGAGTTCATGGAAAAAGGCAGTTTAAAACTAAGCAAATTGGCTGGCGCCGCAGCTCTCTAGGTTAATCCTCCACCTATAGCGCTGGCACCCCAGGTTCTAGTCCCGGTCAGGGTGCCGGTTCTGTCCCGGTTGCTCCTCTTCCAGTCCAGCTCTCTGCTGTGGCCCGGGAAGGCAGTGGAGGATAGCCCAAGTGCTTGGGCCCTGCACCCACATGGGAGACCAGGAGGAAGCAACTGGCTCCTGGCTTCAGATCAGCACAGCGTGCCGGCCACAGCGGCTATTTGGTGGGTGAACCAATGGAAGGAAGACCTTTCTGTCTCTCTCTCTCTCTCACTAACTCTGCCTGCAAAAAAATTAAAAAAAAAAAAAAAAAAAAAACTAAGGAAATCACACAAAAGCAAACTAGAGCAAGGAAAAGGCAATGCAATCTTCTTTTTTTATCCATAAACAGTGACATGTAAAGACAAAATAAAACAGAACAACTGCATATTGTTTTTAGAGTTAACTAAAGGTGACACAGGGCCTCCTGTAGCCACTGCATCACTCTACAGATCCCTTAGACACAGAAATCTCAGTTTAGACATCACTTCATCGAGGAAGCCCTGCCTGAGTCTCAGATCTCATGGACAGCAAGTATCTCCTTGGTGTTCATACAACACTTCCCCGCCCCTTGCTATGGCATCCAACCCAACATGTGCACACCTGTCTATCTCTATCTATCTCTGCTGAAAAGTAAGTTCCATGAAAGCAGGGATAATGTTTAATCCTTCTTTCTTGTCCCGAGAGCCTATTTGTTGCATAAACACATTTTGTCAGACTCACTGATTTATATTTCTATGCTATTTTTAGTAGTTAAGTTTTAAACCTTTTTAAAAAATGATTCTTTTCTATTTTCTTCTATGTACTTTAAAAATTTTAATAAAACAGTTGAAGTCATTTACTTAAATAAGAACTACATATATCATCTTGAATTATTACACACTCAAAATCCCATAGCTGTGGGGCTTTAGGGAGTATGTAATTGTATTTAGGCTAAGAATCCTTTAAAGGCATCTTCTGTCAGCATGTGGATATGTCTAAATTTTTTCCCAATGTACCTATATTGATATATATTTACATATTGTATAGAAAAACAGAGCATGGCAAAATTCTCTCCCTAGACATAAAATCCATAGACCTAAACTCATGATAGATTTTCAGATGTACAGTATACGCATGTGCCTACAAGACTTATGTTCCATTCTAAAGAAATGAGCCTTGGCAAATTTCCCTAGTACCAAGAACTGTTGAGCAGGAATTAATTTTTAAATGAAGTAAGCTCAAAATGAAATAAATGCAATATTATTTATAGTTAAGTCTGTTCAGTAATTACTGAAGGTGACACTGGTATGTTTTATCATTGGTAATTGGACTGAATTTGACCAAATGTCTCCTTTTTCTCATGAAAAATAGTTGGAATGTTCCAATTATTACTGCTATTCCAGGTCTGATGGCCCTTCATCATGTGCAATTTGGTAGCCTAAATAATGTGGGGGAACAGAGCATAATTTCATGGTAATATCTGAGACAGAAAGGTTAAATGAGGTCCATGTCTTGAGACCCTTGACCTCATGCTGTGACAAATTAACTTCAGACGACAACATTTTTTCTTGAAAGAGGGGAAGGCTTGTCTTCTGCAAATGTCTATTTTGGGCAGAATTATTTAGCAGTGGAATTACAATCAGTGTATTAAGGACAGATAAAATAAACTTAGTAAAAATGGAGGAATGAAGAAATGTATAGCAGCATTTGCCAAGGTCAATTCCCTTCACAGGCATTACCAAATAAAAAGGATATTATGTGACATTAAGTTAAACAGGATTTCCTTACTCCTGGAATTGTCAGCCTTTAACATTCATTACAGTCTTATGAATTCTCTGGAGGAAGATAGAGAATGCAGCACTTACTGACTTCATCTGTCTCCACAAAGGCCTTATACATGTAACTTCCCTTGGGAGTACGGGCACTCTTGGGAACAGTGGTGCCAGCAGACAAACCTAGGCTGGAATTCTACCTCTGCCACTTAGTAGCTAGGTTCCTTGTGTGGGCTTCTTAACCCCTCTGAACCTCAATTATCTCATCTGAAATAGCAGTCCTTCAATTTATGTTTCATCAGAACTTTACCATTAATTTCCCTTTGAAGTAATTTCCTATAAGTAGTGACAGATCATAGCATCTTCAGTTGCAATAACCTTATCTCCTACTTCATTTACTCTCTTTGGTGCTTTCAACAAGACTGAGTATATGGGCCCAGCGCTGTGGCACAGTAGGTTAATCCTCTGCCTGCGGCGCTGGCATCCCAAATGGGCGCCGGTTCTAGTCCTGGCTGTTCCTCTTCCAATCCAGCTCTCTGCTGAGGCCTGGGAAAGCAGTAGAAGATGGCCCAAGTGCTTGGGCTCCTGCACCCACATGGGAGACCCAGAAGAAGCTCCTGGCTTCTGGCTTCAGATCGACGCAGCTCCGGCCACTGTGGCCATTTGGGGATTGAACCCACGGACAGAAGACCTTTCTCAGTGTTTCTCTCTCTCACTGTCTGTAACTCTACCTCTCAAATAAATAATTTAAAAAAAAAAATTTTTTTAAAAGACGGAGTATTTGCCAAAGTTGAGCATATGTCAGGGTAAGCAGGTAAGGGGGCTGAAGCCTTTATGGTCTCCAAACTCACAGGTCTGACTCCGTGTTGAAATCACAACACAGTGGATGCAGACATCAAGGAGCCCATTAAAGGGATCAGACTGGAGAGGGGAAAACATGTGGGTTGGAATCTGAAGAGAGGGAATTTACTCAGTGGCGAGTAAGAAAGTAAAGTCCCATGGAGTAAAGAGAACAAGAACATGCAAAGGCCCGGTGGTAGTTGCGAGGACAGTGATTTTGAGCCAGACCATGATCAGTGCAGTTGGACTTCAGGACCTAGGGAGCAACACAGAAAATTCAAAATAGAAAGACAAGGGCCATTAGGGTTTTTGAAGGGAGATGTAAATGGGTTCCACTAGTGGCACAACCAAATCAGCCTTTTAAAAATCTCCCTCAATAATGTAGAAAATGGATTGGAAAGGGACAAAAGTGGATGGAAAGAGAGCAATCAAAAAACTATTGCAATAGTGATGATAATTTACACCACAATGGGAATACAAGATACAGTAAAATATGGCAAACCTGAGAGAGATTTGGGAATGAGTAATGAGTTGGGTTTGTGGTACATTTTACACATAAAATCCTAAGCTGCAGTATATGATCCAGTCTACACATTTGATCCTGGTCAGCTGGTACTTTTTCTTAAAGACCATCTGGGAGATTTATCTCAGCTGACATGATACTTCTCTGTCAAAAACTGTCATGATGGGTGGGCATTTGGCCTCATGATTAAAGGTGTAGATTGAGATGCCTGTGTCCCATACTGGATCACCTGGATTCCACACCTGCCTGCAGCTCCTGACTCCAGCTTTGGACTAACACAGACCTAAGGAAGCAGCTGCAAATGTCCTAAGTAGTTGAAGCTCTGCCCCCCAGCATGGAAGACCAAGAATCAACTCCTGGCTCCTGACTTTGGCCCCTGCCCAGGCCTGGCCACTGTAGGCAATTGGAGAGTCAACTAGCAAGTAAGAACCCCCTGACCATAACTGATAAATAGTATTTTTAAACCTATCATGATTCTCCATCATCTTCTACACTAGTTCTCCCCTATATAATAAAAGAATCAAAAACTTATAAAGTGTTGTATACTCAGTATACACAATGTCTTTTGTGAAAGTAAATTATTGTTCTTTTCAGCTCAATACATTGTAAATTCCTTTGCCTCTCGCCTCACCCATTTTCCATCAGCACTGGTGTTTACACTTCTTGTTCCTGGCAATGATGCATGTAAGATGAAAACATAAATTTATTTGTGGGAATATGTATGAATGTTGCTGTGGGAACAAAACGAACTGTTCTGTTATATCATACTGGTGGTAATCATTCTCTCCTAGAAGTGCTGTTTTAGCCCTTAAACAAATAAACAGAACTTGGAGAAAATAACAAGCAGTACAAATACCCAGGAGTTTGGGATGTTGACTATTTGTCAAATTTAACATTATCTTGGTTTCAGCACATACACTTGAATTTTTAAATACTAGATATCAGGCTGGCGCCGCGGCTCACTAGGCTAATCCTCCACCTTGCGGCGCCGGCACACCGGGTTCTAGTCCTGGTCAGGGCGCCGGATTCTGTCCCGGTTGCCCCTCTTCCAGGCCAGCTCTCTGCTATGGCCCGGGAGTGCAGTGGAGGATGGCCCGAGTCCTTGGGCCCTGCACCCCATGAGTCCTTGGGCCCTGCACCCCATGGGAGACCAGGAGAAGCACCTGGCTCCTGGCTTCAGATCAGCACAGCTCCACCATTGGAGGGTGAACCAACAGCAAAGGAAGACCTTTCTCTCTGTCTCTCTCTCACTATCCACTCTGCCTGTTAAAAAAAAAAAAAAAAAAAAAAAAAAAACTAGATATCAAATTGGTGATTCCTTGAAAACCTATAGACAAGTATATATAAATAAATAAATGAAATGGAAAGGATAAAAATGTTTATGGTGTTTCTTAAGAATTGTTTTGCATGGCCAGTATAGGGTATTTTGCTATTTTATGCTTATATATTACTTGAATTTTAGGAGTGTTATTTAGCAACAAAAACAGAAAAGGGGCAAATATGAAAAGCAAGATCAATAAAACAAGAGTATTATTTTGTAACCTCAGAATAGTGAGAGCTTATATTTATCATATAAACTAAAGGCAAACTATTCTAGCCATTCATTACATGTAATTATTTTTCTAGGTCTATGATTAGACTGGCCCATGATATAAACCTACACATTAACCATCAACACTGTAAATGTTCATGGTATATGAATGTATATTTGAAAGCCACTATACAAAATAAACATAAAATCCCTATTACTGTTATAATTTCAGTCACAGGTAAGAGAACAAAGTTGCTATTCTATCCATGGGGAATTATTTTTGATTAATTAAAAAATCAATAGATCTGGTGAAAATCTTAAGTACAAACCACGTTTTTCTTGAAAGGAATTTATCAATACATAAGATTCTCAGATCATAGCAAATGCATGATAATTACGATGACAGAATTCTCAATTATCATATTAATGGGATATTAATACAAAGAATAGATTCTCAAAAAATAAGAAAGGAAGGAAGGGAGGGAAGATGGCAAGTGTCATTAGATTCTTAAAATTGTATCTAGTATAGGGGCTGGTGCTGTGGCGTAGCAAATAAGGCCACTGCCTGCAGTGCTGCCATCTTATATGGGCACCGGTTCAAGTCCCAGCTGCTCCACTTCTGAACCAGCTCTCTGCTATGGCCAGGAAAAACAATAGAGGATGGCCCAAGTCCTTGGGCCCCTGTACCCACGTGGGAGACCCAGAGGAAGCTCCTGGCTCCTCGCTTTGGATCAGCTCAGCTCCAGCTGTTGTGGTCCTCTGGGGAGTGAATCAGAACCAGGCCTCTCCCCTGCTTCTGCCTTTCAAGTATATAAATAAGTCTTTTAAAAGTCTATGTCCTAAACAGCACTGCCCTCAGAATCAGCCCTTAAGGCATGCGGATCTGGCTGAAAAGCCCATGAGAGTATTTCAGGCATGGAAAGCCAAGACACTCTGGCAAAACAAAACAAAACAAAACAAAACAAAAAGCAAAAAACCTAAATGAAAGATCTCCACGAGTGAGATTCCGCAAGTGAGATCCCAATGGAAAGAACAGGTCATCAAAGAAGGAGGTACCTTTCTCTGAAGGGAGGAGAGAACTTCCACTTTGACTATGACCTTGTCTAAATATGATCAGTCAGTGAACTCAAAAGGCTTCCATAGCCTTGGCAACTCATGACAAAGCCTAGGGTGATTACTGATGCCATAAACAAGAGTGTCAATTTGTTAAGTCAACAACAGGAGTCACTGTGTGTGGTGGAATGAGAAGGCCATGCCAAGGTGGCCACTGGCAAGCGAGTGTCAGTTACTCAGGAATGGCTTTGAAATCCACCTGGCAACGGAGCCTGCCTGGCAACAGGCTGTGATTGGATGGCTTTGGAAACTGCCTGGCAACAGGCTGTGATTGGTTGGGGCATAGACTGCCCCTTGACCAGATTGGCTGGTCTTGGCTATATAAGATGTGGTTCCAACTGTAATAAATGAGTCTGCGGGCTGCTCGCCTCAAGCCTGCTTTCACCCGACTCCCGGGGTCTGTGTGGTGACTCTGCGCCTCTTGACCCCACCACGCTTCTCCTCTCAGAAATGAATCCACTGCAACATTGTTGAGAAATCAACGGCAACAACTGTGCACGTACTCCTCATGTAGGATCTCTGTCCTTAATGTGCTGTACATTGTGATTTAATGCTATAACTAGTACTCAAACAGTATTTTTCACTTTGTGTTTCTATGTGGGTGCAAACTGTTGAAATCTTTACTTAATATATGCTAAACTGATCTTCTGTATATAAAGAGAATCGAAAATGAATCTTGATGTGAATGGAATGGAAGAGGGAGCGGGAAAGGGGAGGGCTGTGGGTGGGAGGAAAGTTATGGGGGGGAAGCCATTGTAATCCATAAGCTGTACTTTGGAAATTTATATTCATTAAATAAAAGTTTAAAAAAATTGTATCTAGTATATACTATTTTTAAAGGAAAATGAAGGCCGGCACCGCGGCTCACTTGGCTAATCCTCCACCTGCAGCACCGGCATCCCAAGTTCTAGTCCCAGTTGCTCCTCTTCCAGTCCAGCTCTCTGCTGTGGCCCGGGAAGGCAGTGGAGGATGGCCCAAGTGCTTGGGCCCTGCACCCCATGGGAGACCAGGAGGAAGCACCTGGCTCCTGGCTTGAGATCAGCACAGTGCGGCGGCTGCAACACGGCGGCCATAATGCGCTGGCCATAGTGGCCACTTGGGGAGGGAACCAACAGAAAAGAAAGACTTTTCTCTCTGTCTCTCTCTCTCTCTCTAACTCTGCCTGTCAGAAAATATTAAAAAAAAAAAAAGGAAAATGATAAAATCCTCATCTAATCTTAACCAACATCCTGCCAGAATGACAGTGCCAGTTGAGAGCAGAAATAAGTTTCTCTTCACACTTTTCTATTTTTTCCTCTGTGGCTATTGCCTAGATGAGAAACATATTACTTCTCAGATCAACTGGTTATGAGGTGCCTCAACCAATGGGCAGAAGACTCATCTCCCAGCTTGTTAAAAAGTACAGACTCGGGTTCACCACAGAATTCTATTGAACTGGCTAGGGTCTCCAAGATAATTATGAATAAAAGTAGCAAATACACATACTTACTCATGATAGCAACAACAAAGTGGTCAATGTCTCCACAGCAAGTATGAAGTTGCTGTAGCTTTTTTTTTAAATGCTACTTATCTGATTAAGGAAGATCATTTAATTAAAAGTTTTTGGTTTTTTTTTAAACCATGAATGGATGAGCATTAAATTCTACCAAATTTTTCCCTCATCTGCTGAGATGATACGCTTTTTCACTTTTACTCTATTAATGTGATAAATTGCAATGACTGATATTCAAATAATCAACTTGCATTCCTGGAATAAACCCAACTTGACAGTGATATATTATGCTTTTTACATATCACTGGGTTTGATTTACTAATGTTTTGGCTAGGATTTTTCCATCTATCTTCATGAGAAAAATTGCCCAGTGAATTTCCTTTCTCTTAAAACCTCTCCTGTCTTCAGGTTCAAGGTTACACTGGCCTAATAATGTGAGTTTATCTATGGTTGGTACTGCATCTTCCTTAAATGTTTAGAACAATCTACTGCTAAAATTTAATTGGTATTTTGATTTTGAGAAGATTAACAATTGTGAAATTGATTTGTTAATAGCACTAATTCAAATTTCCTAAAATATATTATATCAACTTCAGTTGAATGTTTTAAGAAATTTAACCAATTCAAATAAATTTTCAAATCTACTGGCATGAAAGTATGCTAATACCTTGTTTATTATCTTGGCGATACGTTCTTATGCCATTTTAGTGCTATCATTTTGTCATTTCTGATTCTGAAAATTTGTTCCCTGTCATATATCTTCATATTCCTACCAGAAGTTTGTCAATCTTACTAGCTTTTTCAAATAATCCACTTCTGGATCTATTTTTATTTTACTGTTTGTCTCCTATGTCTAATCATTCAACTTAGTCTTTGTTTTCTTCTACTTTCCTCGAATTTATTCTATGGTTGCTTTTTAAGAGTCTTCATACTGGTGTTTACATCACTAATTTTTAGTCATTCATCTTTTCTAAAAATGTAATGCTATAGACTTCCCTACAAATACCACTTTAGCTACAACTCAAAAGTTTGATATGTAGCATTATCATTATCAGTATTCTGGTTTTCTCTGTGATCATTTTCTTTGAAAAATGAGAGAAAAGTCTCTTAATTTCCAGATACTGGAATTTCCTCATTAATCATATGTTACTGATTTCCATTGTAATACTACTATGATAAGAAAGAAAATGAATTCTAAGGATTTAAGCCATAGTAATTTGTTGAGAAATGTATGTATCTAGGCATATAATCTACTTGCTAAGTGTTGAAAGAATGTATATTCTTCAGTTGGTCGGTGTGGTATTCTCCAAACTGTAATATATTTAGGTCAAGTTTTTTAAACTGCGATATTTGAATCTGCAATAGGGTCACTGACTTGTTTTCTTTGTGCTCTGTTAACTGCTGGGAGAAGTATGGTAAAATCCAAACTAGGATAAAACATTTGCATATTTTCTCTTTCAATGCTTTAGTTTTTAATAAGTTGAGATCACACTATTTGTATATATACATATAGCTGTAGCTGCTTATTTCAGTCAGTGTTCGCAGGCATTTATACACAAACACACACATATATATATATTTCAACTCTTTATGTGGCTTATATTTATATTGTGTCTCATATTTAGCTTATAATTATATTGTTTTTATCATCTGGTGTGATAATCTTTGTTTTTAAGCTGAGCTAGCTACTCTTACCACATTCATGTCACTACTACTCTATGTATGTTCAAATCTCAACACATATTTTGTTGGTCCCTCAGTTCTTGTTCTTTTACAGTCTCCTTTTGGCTTCAAATAATCAACTATAGTTTTCTTTATTTCATTTGCTCCCTCTATGTGATTGTTAGCTATACACTCTTTAAGTGGATATCCTAGAACCCAAAATATGTTCTCTGGGCTCATGAAAATCTACCATGATTGATAGTTTCACACCCTCTGGTAAAGAATTGACACAACTTTAATTTGATTGACCCCACAACCACTTTATATGCTATGGCTCCCTTGATGTAATTCTACACATATTTATTTCTCTCTTGATTTTTTGGTAGGTTTTTTTTTTTTTTGGCTATTGGCTGGCATGCCTACTACTTTTTAGTAAATTTCCAGCATACTAGTTATAGAAATTGTGCAAGTTTGAAATAGGTGGTCTTCCTCCAAAATGATAGTATTTGCTTCTAAGAGGCATACAGAGTACAAGATGATCTTGCTCTAACTGAATCTGGTCTACATCTACTCTGCTTTCATTCTAGGGTGCAGCTCTTTAGGAATCTTAATTAATATACCTGAAATTTTATCAGGGTTCTGCCTCTTTGGAAGCTCTGAACTCTAAGAGATGCTATGGCACTGCCCAAATCTCTCCTTTGTCTTTTCTTTTCATCAGATGATTTCACATGTATATTTTGTTGAACTCGCTTCTCTGTGGCTCTCTTTCTCTGGAATCTTGGTTCCTCAAGTTCTGACTCTGGTGAGGCCTGAACTTAAGTGGTCAGGAAAAAACTGAGCTATTTCCATTTTAGAAAATAAAGTGTTTAAATTATTTCCTTGCTGATTTATCCATGTTTTGATTTTCCATCAGTTTTTAGTTTTTTTAAGAACCAGTATTATCTTCTTCCAGTCAATAAGATCACAAAGAAACATGCAATAATGGCAAACAAAGCAGAAGTGACCTTCACCAGGCTATCAACCCTAAGATAATGTCTGGGAATCTGGAGCTTTCTCAAGCAGGAATATAGAAGAGAAGAGAAAGGAGATGTTATTTATCACAGACAATAGTCAGCACAATTTTATTGCTCCTTTGGGGAATCCAAAGCTTTTAAAAATGCTATTATTATTTGGAAGCTCTCCAGAGAGCACTAAGTATTAAAAATAGCACCTGCACTCTGATAAGTCAAATCACCTGTTTATTACCCAGAGTGATGAAAATCATTTGATAAAATATTACAGGCACTTGCTCAGAATCATGCACGCAGTTCATAGCTCAGAGAAGTTAAAGGGAATACTTACACCTACCTCAATGTAGATCTGTAAAAACGATAATTCACTCTTTTAAATATTAAACACATCAAAGTTTTTAAAATAGTCAACATAAAATTTGTGTAGAAGTAACTTCTGTGCTTGCCCAAAATTTACATAAAACCTCTTCTTTATAATAGTCACTATTTTTTTTCCTTTGAGCACCTATTCCTCCTCCTACCTTTAGCAGACAATATATAGGAATGTGACCAAGGCTTGGACAATCACTGTTGCATCTCAAAGGTCGCTGTTATTGGATCAAGAATGAGTATGTGATTTAAGTTATTTAAATATGGATTAGCACTTGGGTTTCAAAAAACTACTGCAAAGAGAAACTCTACTATATTGTCAAAATGGTAGATTAAGCAGGCTCAATACAGTGATGACTACATAAAAGGCTGGACTAAGAGCGAAGCCAAAATAGTCTAAAAGTTTTCAGTTACATCATCAAAAAAATGTCCTTTTTTGCTTTTTCTAGTTTAGCAAGACTCAATTTCAGACCAGAAGACAAGAGTCCTTAGACAGCTATATCATAAAAGAGTGCAGAGGAGTCAAGTCAGTTAACAAGAGTGACTAAGTGACTAACCCATAGGTTTAAGAGCAAAACTCTGTCTGCCTACTGAAATGATGCAGTGGCAATAGGAATACTTTTTACTTTTGTGGTAAAATTTATTCAAGTCCACTGAGAATGTTTTAATTTCCCATTGTCATTAACATGATGCCTAAGACGTGAGATCGGAAATTTATCAATAATATCAAATAAATTTGCTCCATTCTTGAAATTCCAAAATTAGATAATTATTGACATTTTAATCTGCCTCTCACAAATACTTAATTATTTGGGGACATAGTAAGTTATAAAAATTCCAAGGAAGAAGGAAAACTTAAAGTTTTATTTATTTATTGAAGGTAGAGTGACAGAGAGAGGGGTCAAGAAACAGATAGAACAAAAGATAGAAATCTTCCATCCACAGGTTCACTGCCCAAATGCCCAAAAAACCCAGGGCTGGCTCAGGCCTAACTCAGATGTCATACACTCCGTTCAGGTCCCTCACATTGATGTAAGAACCCAAGTACTTGGGACATGATGTACTGCCTCCCAGGCTCATTAGCATGAAGGTGGATTGTAATAAAGTAGTAGCTGGGACTCCAATCAGGCACTCCAATTTGGGATGTGGGCATACCAAGGAATGGCTTACTCCTCTGACCCACAATGCCTGCCCTAAGAAGGAAATCTTTACATGTTTCATGTTTTTAAAATCCTATCTCAAGGCAGGCATTTAGCCTAGTAATTAAGACACCAGTTAAGACATATATCCAGGATCAGGGTACCTGTGTTCAATGCTTGACTCTGATCCTGACTCCAGCTTCCTGTTAATGCAGACCTGGGGAGCCACTGGTTATAACTCAAGCAGTTAGTCTCTATCACCCAGGGAGAGATCTGGATTGAGTCCCGGCTCGTGGATTGTTAGAGGAATCTGTGTATTGCCTCTCTAATTAACTCATTAATTAATTAATGTAAAAAAAATCAGGATCTTACATCCTAATTTTTTTAAAAAGATTTTATTTATTTATTTGAGAGGTAGAATTACAGACAGTGAGAGAGAGGGAGAGAGACAGAGAGAAAGATCTTCCTTCCGTTGTTTTACTCCCCAAATGGCCGCAACAGCCATAGCTACGCCGATCCAAAGCCAGGAGCCAGGTGCCTCCTCCTGGTCTCCTGTGCCAGTGTAGGGGCCCAAGCACTTGGGCCATCCTCCACTGCCCTCTCGGGCCACAGCAGAGAGCTGGACTGGAAAAGGAGCAAATGGGACTAGAACTGGCTCCCATATGGGATGCCGGCGCCTCAGGCAGAGGATTAACCTAGTGCACCATGGCGCCAGCCCCTTGCATCCTAATTTTTTTAAAAACTGTCTTCAGCTTTAGCTTAATACCATGCCTGCTGATGGTAGCTATAAGCAATATTCCTAGGAAAATGGATGCAAATAAAATAATTATTCCTCAGCATCTTTTCTGTCCTTCAAGTGGATACAGATTCAAGCAAGTGCACACACTAAGGATCATGCCTTGCTATTGATGGCATTTAATTAGGAATAAAGTGAAATATGCAAGGCCTGGATTTTAAGTATTAGTTTAATAACCCTTATGCACCTGATATCTGAGTGATTTTCTTCCTCTCTGGAGAGGCATCTGATTTCAAACAGTGGTATTAAGGTGAAATTAAGGTGAAAAACTATGAGGTAGGCACCTGCCAAAATTAATATTTTTTAGATGTATGTAATATTCCCTTCCCTGAAAATATACCCTGATCAATATGTGCTGAACTTTGAGGGGTGGCTTTATTTCCGTTACTCACACCTGATCACGGTTTCCAGGAGGAACAGAAGAAATAAGTAAATAATAAGAAAAGGAAAGAAAGACAGAAAGGATTGACGGAAGGAAGGAAGGAAGGAAGGAAAGAAAAGAAAGAAAAAATGAAATATTTTAAGAGAAAGTCATTTCAAAACCCCCAAATAAGAGAGAAGACAAAAGAAAACTGCTAGTGGGCATTAGACCTCACGGTTAGGCCTCGGGTGAGTATACCAGCATCCCATAAGGGAGTGCCTGGATCTTGGCTAAATCTGCTAATTCCAAATGCACATCTTAGTGGGGAGCAAGTGATTGTTCAATAGTTGGAGTCCTGCCGCGCATTTGGTAGACCCAGTGTGAATTCCTGGCTCCTGGCTTCAGTTAGGCATAGCCCCAGCAGTGTAGGTACTAGGGAGACCACTATAGGATGAGTGCTCTCTTGCTCTCTCTTCCCATCTCTCTCTGCCTCTCAAATTAAATAAGTAAGTAGTTTAAAAGAAAAATGACAAGTTTTATTATTATTTATAAAGTTTCAGTTGGCCAATCATGATTAATACCATATTTTGAAAATGGAAAAAATCCAAGGTAGTGGTTTTCAAATTATTTTCTCTAAATATGACCCATAGAAAAAGTATTTTATCCTTCATCTATGTTTCTCTCTTTCTATGATATGATCATGTATACATATATATAAAATACAAATCCTTACCATCTTAAATGAACTCCAATATTTTCTATTCTGTTTTATTTCACTAAAAATAAAGGCTGCTCACAAATCCCTAAATTGTTTGCACAACCCACCAACAGTTCACAACTTGATATAAAGCATACAATTTCGCATAACTGAAACATATTACACATCTTAGGCTGAGAGAATTACACATATTCAAATCATTACCAACACTAATTTCAGATTATGACTTTTCTGAAATGAAATCAAATCAACTCTATCCACACAGTGGAAATTCTTAGACTGTTCATTAGCTTCACCAAATATTTTCATAAAGCATTGGAAGTGAGATGCTTCATTCTGAATGATGTCTCTCAGAACATAGTTTGAAATAACCTAACACAAGTTCAAAATCAAATTCAGAGATGCTATTTTTATTTTTTAAACCTGTATCTCTATAATAAAGTCACTGAAATACTCGACTTAAAAAAGGAGGGAGGCGGCTGCCATGGCTCAATAGGCTAATCCTCCGCCTGTGGCGCCGGCACACAGGGTTGTAGTCCCGGACGGGGCGCCGGATTCTGTCCCGGTTGCCCCTCTGCCAGTCCAGCTCTCTGCTGTGGCCCAGGAGGGCAGTGGAGGATGGCCCAGGTGCTTGGGCCCTGCACCTGCATGGGAGACCAGGAGAGGCACCTGGCTCCTGGCTTCAGATCAGCATGGTGCGTCGGCCACACAGCCATTGGAGGGTGAACCAACGGAAAAGGAAGACCTTTCTCTCTGTCTCTCTCTCTGTGTCTAACTCTGCCTGTCAAAAAAAAAAAAAAAAAAAAAAAAAAAAAAAAAAAAAAAGGGAGTCCCATTATTGTTCCTGCGAAGAAAATGTTTTCTTTTTCTAAAAAAAGATTTATTTTCTTTATTTGAAAGGTAGCATTGCAGAAAGAGAGAGAGAGTGAGAGACAGAGAGAGGGATCCTCAATCCACTGGTTCACTCGTCAAATGGATGCAAACACTGGCACTGGACTGGACCAGGCTGAAGCAACCTGCCGGAAATTCCATCTGGGCCTCTCATATGGATGGCAAGGGCCAAGTCCTCTGGCCATCTTCTGCTGCTTTCCCAAGTGCATTAGCAGGGAGCTTGACTGGAAGTAGAGCAGCTGGGACTCAAACTGCTGCTCATGTGGGATGCAGGCATCACATGCACTGGCTTGACTCACCATACCACGTTGCCAGAACTTAAAATGTTTTCTTAATGAACATCAGAGGACAATGATTTGATAAATGAAAAATGTGATATTTAAAATAAAATATTTTCACTCCATACCTTGTATATAATACCACGTGGCTCCCCAGACTTTCTCAAGCGTGAACATCATGATCACACTCCTTCCCCATATTTTCTTTCACTCTGGATATAAGGGCAGAGCAGGAACAATGCCTTTCAAGACACATTGCTAACAGAAAACTCCAGTGCTCTGAGTGCCCTTCCGCCCACCCCATTTCTAAAAGAGACCAGAATTTCTATTAAGCTGACGTGTTTATTAACTCCTGCCTAAGAATTTACATGTTGACATGTATGAAATTAAGCACCACAGGGAAGAAATGGGACTCATTGGTCGCCATGAACATGACAATTTGATGATGGGCATATGGGTTCCTGTCAACTCCCATGTCACATTTGCTAAATTGCTGTTGAGGCCACAGGGCAGACCTGGCTTATGAAATTCTTTGTCTTCTTTCTGCTTCAGAGATCATTCATAATCACACACAAGAATCAGAAAGTGAAAGAGACAAAATCATGCAAGCCCAGTTGCACTATTGCTCAAAGCAGATGCAAATGGCCTCATTCCCAGAGCTAAGAGTGAACAGGACATGGTTAGCTCAGCTTTGCAGCCAAAATAGCCCACTCTAAACCCTGAGTTCCACCCATGGAAGTTTGCTCAAATTTGTCCTAAAAGGTTGAAATTTATCATACTCACACTCAGCCACCCTTAAGACACTTCAGTTTATAGAGCAAACAAATGAGCTCAGCTTCCAAAATAACTGTAGATGCTCAAGTCATTTCACAAGGATGTGCGGCACAGTCAGGATGCTGGCATCCTCTGCTAAGGGAGACATTGTTAGCCATGTTGTTAGCACAAATTTGGAAGGAAGCACGAAGCTGGCACAGAAAAGCTTTGTCAGAAATCCCTATTCCTTAACTGTGTCCTCTTTTCTTTCATCATTTCATTGCTGTTTAGGAATAAGGAAAAAGACTGAAAAGTGAAGAGGATGTTCAAAGAAGAAGGAAGAAGAAAGCAAGCTGCTGTTGCTCATGCATGTCTTGTCAACTGATAACCCAGGCGAGAATCAGCCATGCGTCTTACTGGAGCCGGGTCACTAAAGAACCCAAGGCAGAAGAAGTAGGGAGGAGCAGAAGTGTGGTTAGGGCAATCCAGATAGAACTTTCAGGTAGATGCACATCAGCGGGGGTTTTATTAAAATACCTAGTCTGATTGTGAGGTGAGGATTCAGATTCTGCTTTTCTCTTCCTAGGGAAATCTGTACTGAAATTCTATATAAGATCCCACTGCTACTCTTTGGGTCTGGGTCACAGGCCTTTGTAACGATGCATCTAGTGCAGCCAGCGCGGTGATGTAGCAGGTAGTGATTGTCACCTGCCGGGCTGGCATCCCATATGGGTGCCAGTTCGAGTCCCAGCTGCTCCATTTGTGATCCAGCTCCCTACTATGGCCTGGGAAAGCAGTAGAAGATGACCACATGGGAGACCTGGAGGAAGCCTCTGGCTTTGAATCAGCACAGCTCCCGTAGTGCAGCCAACTGGGGAATGAGCCAGCAGATGGAAGATTTCTCTCTCTCTCTCTCTCTCTCTCTCTCTCTCTCTGCCTCGCTTCTCTCTGTGTAACTCAGACTTTCAAATAAATAAATACATCTTAAAAAAATATATACATCCAGTTGAGGGAAAGAAAGCACAGTGTAGTAAAAAAAAAGCACTGGTTCAAGAAGCAGACGAACCAGGATGGAGTCATAGCTTTCAACTTAGTTGCACTTTGTGATTCTTGGTGATTTGCTTTTTCATATTGTTTTACCTTTCTGAGTTTTATTTTCCCCTTCTATAAACTGGGCATGCCACCTCCTTAACTCTCACAGCAGTTTTAAGAGTAAACAAGATCATATGCATAAGCTTATAGCTTCATTCAGAGAATGAAGGACTAAAAGAGCCTAAAGCACAATTCTATCCACAAGTAATAAAAAGGGAAATGGGATCTTAGAATGTTTGAATGCACATGCATTTTTGAGGGTTTAATTTGGTTCTTTCTTAGATCCACAACTGTGGATTGTATAGAGTTCGAACACTTTAAGCCAAGCACTTCTCTCAATTTCCAAACCTTTTCTGATGCTCAAAGCATCTCTGTTCATGCTTTCAGTAATGAAAGAACCCAGAGCAGGCTGGGTTTTTAAACATAATTTGTGCTTTATTGTTACTGCTGAGATAATAGCTGAATGTCTCCCAAAGCTCCATCTATTGTGGTGTTGGTCCCTGAAGACTTCTGTTCATGGTTAATGGATTAAGGTTAAACATTGATCCAAAGGAGTTATCTCAGAGGGAGGTGCAGTGGGAGATGCCCTCAGAAGGTCATTCTTGGGAGAGGGCTGGTTATCTGAGCCAAGTTCAGCCTCGCTTCTCTCTCTGCTTCCTGACTCGCAGATCCTATCTCCACATACACTGCACCTTCATCAGACTAATGGGACCACCCAATCTTGAACTGCAAAGCTCCAAAATCGTAAGGCAAAATGAACTATTCCTTCCAAAGAAGCTCCTCTCAGGTATTTTACTTAAAGAAGTGAAAAGCTAGCAAATACACTAATGCAAAGGTAAAAAATGCATTTTATAATTTTCTTGTCCCCAATTAATTCAGTTCCTACACTTGTTCTTCTGGACTTCCCTAGCTTCTACGTCCAATGGCAGACCTTCAATGCTCTCAAGCTGTCCATTCCAGTCTCTATTCCATCATGAAGTACAGTTCTCCTTTTATCCCACAACGAATAAGGCAAAGGTGCCCCCTCCTTCCCGTGCGGTGCACCCAGTGATGCTGAGTTTCTCTGGGACAATCTAGTTGACAACTCAGATTTAACCTCTGAGTTAAAAGGGGAAAATAAGCAATGCGAGCCTTCCTCGGGGCTCCCTCATCAGTAGAATGACCTGAGCACTCACATCCCAAGGTTTAATAAAGAGGGAAAAGGAGGCAGGGCTGCCTTATTGACTGCACAGTTGGATTTGCTGCCATGTCCTGCCTGCCCTGACAAGCTCTGGCAGTTCCCCAGGACAGACTAGGCTGCCAGGGGGTGGCTGTTACAAGGCAGATCATGCCTGACTCCCCTGAGTACCTGTCATAAGCTTCGAAGTAGGTGACACTAAAGGGTCTGAGGGCACCATCATGACAGTTAAGGATTCCAACCCAGAAGCACCAACTTATGCAAAGAAACATTGATTGCTCAGGAATTCCTAACCCTACGATCACCTGTTCTATCCCAGGGCCTGGATTTCACTGGCCTTTATCTTCTAAGCTGATTTCCATCTCACACTGAATCAGAAGAATAGATTATTATTGGCTCATCAATCTTTTTAGATTGATCCACACGATTTTACCTATCTATAGCACAAATATTGGCAATTTCATGTGATTCCACCTCCTTTCATGTTTAGAGAAATTTCACTGTTAGAGAAAACTAAACCATTTTTGTGGTTGAGCTATGCTGACCAGAACAAGGTTATCTTAAACTCATTTATTCCAAGGCTGCATATTTTAAGCTAAAACATGCTGAGTATGGTTCTTACCCTACTTTCTACTTTTCTGAGGCAAGATAAATTCAGTAACATTCTTTAGAAAACATCCTATCCCAAGCAGCAATGATCCATCAAATGACAACTCGGGTTCATTGTGCATTTGCTCTGTATAAGACATAAGAAGGAAACAAAATAAACAAAACATCGTTTCTGCCCCCTAAGGAGTAACTAATCTAGCTGGGGAAGGAAGGGAAAGAAAGCAAAGAAGTGGAGAATGAATCAACAACACAAGCAATGTCACAAGACAGCCCATGATCATTTGCTAAATGAGTGGAATTGCAAAGAAGCGCAGTGAGTCGAGAGGCAGGAGCAATCACCTAGAATCTGATTTGAGCCTCTTTCCATCTAATTTAGCTCATCAATCACCATGCCCTCCCACCTACTTACTGTGGGAAGTTATCACAGGAAATGAAAATCGCCTGTCTGCCTACTCTCTCCTCTCATCATGAGAGATGTGGACTAGTAGGTCTCAGAGCACTCCCTCTCATCTCAGGAAAAGATGGGAGAATGGGGACATTCACTATTGGCATTTTTCTCTCCTCTAGATTAAGTCAGTGTGACAATGGTAAGGAGAGAAAAAATCCAGTAGTATGTGCTTCAGTATAAACTGCAGCCACGGACAAGCCTAGTACTTTGCCTAACTCCATGATCCTTCTTACTTTTGAATTTCAACCCTTCTGAGCAGTTGCCAAAAGTGAAACACAGCTCTTATTACACTATGAATACCTGTTCAGGTACAAATTGAGGTCACACTGACACCTCACAACATTGCATGCTCTCACAGACCCTATGCTTCCTACCTCTTCTTCTCTGCTAAGGTCCCCCACCTAAGAATAGTGCCTAATTATGAGCCCTTTGTTCTGCAAGGCATCAGCAGCCTTGGCCTCCCCAGGGCCATCAGCACCAAGGCCAGGTTGAGGAGCTCCTTGCACAAATGCAAATAATACCCTCCTCCCTCCTGCTGTCACTCCCTGCCGCCTGGGCCTGAGGAAGTTTTGGTCACACCCCAAGAGCACATCTTTGATGAGGCCCTTTCTCCCCCCTTCAACATCTAATCCATGAGAAGGATCTATCAGTTTTACCAACAAAATATCCCTCACATCCTCCTCCCCTTCATTCCATCTCAGGAGGTATCCTGTCACGTTAATCACCATCTTCTCTTACATAGGCCTTTAATAGTGTCTCCTGGGTCCTGCTTCTACTCTTACCCTTCCAGTTTATTCTGAACATAGCATCAAGAGAGACCTTCTAAAACAGTTTCAAGGATCCTAGCTTCTTGAGCTTAAAATCCTTCAAGGCTCTGCTATTGCACTAAGAACGAAGTCAAAGCTCTTTGCCCTGGCCTACAAAGCTTTCTGGGACTTGGTTCAAGTCTCTGTACAGAAGGCTGTCCAGTGGCAAGAGTTTAGGAGGTGAATCCAAGGTCCACTGTTTCCCACAAGAAGACTGGGTCAGAAGTCTAGGTCCCCTGCTCACCACATGGACGCTGTAATTTTGAGTAGCTACTGTCCTTCCCTGGGCTTTAGTTTACTCACATGCAAACTACAAATCTTGCTGGATTGTTATGAGAAGTAAAGTGAGGTACTACACGGAAACAATCCAGAGTAAGCACTACATAATTGTAATCAGCCTGGTCCTCTATCACTTCCTCAAACACATCTTTCCCAGCTCAGGACCTTCTGTCCGCTCTATCTGCTTAGGACGCCCACCCTCTCTCACGCGGTGCATGCTCATCACCTCCCCTCCTTTAGATCGCTTGGCAGAAAGGCCTTCTTTGACTAGCAGATCTCCACGGGACTCTCCCTCCTCACTTGGTCAGTGCCTACTGGAACTCCTCATTTCCTTCACAGCATTTGTATGCTATGAAGAGCATCATTTCTTTCCTTTCTACCCAATTCTTGATTATCTTTCTCTTCCAAGAGACTTTAGCCTTTATAAGGGCTTAGATCACATTTATCTAGTTAACCACTGAATTCCCAGCACTTAGAACATCACCTTGACTCAGGGATCCTCCAAAAAGCTCTGCTCCTACTTGAACTGTTAAGTGAATGAGTACATGGGTTCATCATTTCATAGTCCACTTGCCTTTTACTACACTTCCCTCTGTCCCTGAAGTTCAGACGAACTCTGTGGAATTGGGCTGAAGAACAGGAACCAGGACTTGCCTTCCCAAAAAAAATAGAACTGAGACTTGTCTACAATGTCTCCCTTCTCCTCAGGCAGACACTCAGCAAATCAAACACTGATTATTCCTTTTGGCTCAATATGGCTCACCTCCCTCTGTGTGCATGTGTACTTATTTGTATGTTTAGATGTTGACTGACCCCAGTTTCCACAGAAAGTATAGCCTGAGGAAGATTCTATATGCTCCTAATTTGTAAGAATGTGTCAATCAGTGAAGGAAGAGTGAGAGCAGAAGGGAATGAGGCAGTGAGGCAGGTATGGCAGGAAAGTTAATACAAGGTGCACTTGTTAGCTGGCCACCACTGATATCAAGCACAACTGTCATGTCTCCTAGGACTCTTCAGAGAGAGGTTAAAAGAATGAGAGCATCTTTGGACAATGGGTCAGAGTAAAGAAGGGAAAACAGTATTATCTACCAGTGGCCATTTATACCTCCAGGCTATATGCACAAGAGGGCTGAGCTCTCTATTCCTTTCAGGTCTCAGTGGTAACAGAGGACCCCCTGAGGGAGGTAAGAGAATGACAGGAGAGAATGGGAACAGTCACTGTGCTAGCCTTCCATCATTAGTGATAATAGAGTCAGTAGCCTTAATGACCTGGGTCTGTAACCCCAAGAGCAGCATAAACCATGCAAGGGGAAAAACTGGAGTGGGGCCTAACTTGAATCTAGTGCAGATGGAAAGAAACTGTCCAAATGTATTGCTGAAGAATGACAAGGAAAGGGACCAGCACTGTGATGCAGTGGCTTAAGCTGTCACTTAAGATGCTTGCATCCCATATAGAAACTGGTTCAAGTCTCAGCTACTTCACTTCCAATTCATCTCCCTGCCAATGTGCCTCAGAAGGCAGCAGGCGGTGGCCCAAGTCCTTGGGATCCTGCCACCCACATGGGAAACCCAGATGGAGTTCTGAGCTCCTTGCATCCGACTGGCTCAGACCTGGCTATTGAGGATATTTAGGGAGTGAACCAGTGGATGGAAGCTCTCTAATTCTCTTTCTCTCTGCTTCTTTGTTCTCTCTCTTCTTTTCAAATAAATACTTTTTAAAAATGTGTTTATTTATTTAGAGGCAGAACTACAGATGGAGAGAGGGAGAAAAAGAGAGAAAGGTCTTCCATCTGCTGGTTCACTCCCCAAATGGCCACAATGGCTGGAGCCGAGCTGATCCAAAGCCAGGAGCCAGGAGCTTCTTCTGGGTCCTCCACACAGGTACAGAGGTCCAAGCACTTGGGCTATCCTTCCACTGCTTTCCCAGGTTGTAAGCAGAGAGCTGGATCAGAAGAGAAGCAGCCAGGACACACACACGGGATGCTGGCGCCACAGGAAGAGATGTAGCCTACTACACCACAGCACCTGCCTCAACTACATACATACATACATAGGGAAGGTAAGGGAAGGGAAGGGAAAGGAAAAGGGAAGGGAAAGGGGGAGGGAAAAGGGGAGGGAAAAGGGAAGGGAAGGGAAGGGAAGGGAAGGGAAGGGAAGGGAAGGGAAGGGAAGGGAAGGCAAGGGATGGCAATCACAAGACATATAGGCTCATACATAACATCTTGAAATCTTCAACACTACTTCTTGTTGCACTCAGGTGCAGCTTCTAAATTCTTCAATACATGGCGTTAAACAACTACCAAATTCAATAAGACTCGATACATCTCCAGGAAAAAAATTTTTAACAAAAAGTTGTTGTTGTTTCCTGTAAATTAATTCATTTGATCTCTGCAAATTTGCAAGATTCACCAGTGAAGACATAATCCACCTCTACTTTATAAACAGCCAACTTAGACCTGCAGAGATTCTCAAACTTTTAGCGCAAAGGTGAAACCTAAAATTTTCTGACATCTGGCTTGCTATAAAAACCTAGGATGCACAAGACCATATACACTTACTGCAACCAAGATGATGGAAAATTATATATATATTTTGAATTTAATAAGAAAAGGATAGTGTTTTAAGTCCTGCTCTCCCCAGTTTATTGAATGATTGGTTAATTGATTGATTGATATAAAAAGAAGAGCCACAGAGAGGCAGAGAGGCAGAGAGGCATAGACAGAGACAGAGACAGAGACAGAGACAGAAAGAGAGAGAGAGAGAGAGATCTTCCATCCACTGGTTCACAATGGCCAGAGCTATGCTGATCCGAAGCCAGGAGCCAGGAACTTCCAGGGACCCAAAGACTTGAGCCATCCTCCACTGCATTCCCAGGCCACAGCAGAAAGCTAGATTGGAAGAGGAGCAGCCAGGACTCCAATTGGCACCCATATAGCATGCCAGCACTGCTGGCAGCGGCTTACCTGCTATGTCACAGCTCCCGCCCCTCCCAAGTTATTTTTTTAACATCAGTGGAAGACAGAAATGAGACTCTTAAAGGGAGAGTCAAAAGTTATGAAAAACAGAGATAACAAGATTGAACTTTTAAAAATGCATACCTAGAATGATAAGGAGGAAAACGTAACATCTGCTAATGAAGATGATAAATTCCACAAGGTAGTAAATGCGATACAAGGGAAGCCCCTGTCCAGCATCTTCCATATGAGTCAGCCCCATAGCTCAGAAGCCAGTGGCCATAGAGCTCCCTGATACTAGGGGAAAACAGAAGATCATTCATACCACAGTCTTCAAAAATTGAATTCTTTGTACATCAGAGCATAAAAGCTCTTCTCATTCTGTACTTTGTGCCAGTTTTGCAGATTTAACACTCAAAATGATACCAAATTCATTCAAGAAGCTATTTCATGTAAAGGCTTCTGACCAGGAGGAAACCTGCTGCATGTGTCATCATTAGGAGTCCATCTACAAATTTTCTTTATTCTTAAGGCTTGAAATTAATTACAAGGAAGGTGTTTCATTATTTCTACTGACCGTTCATTCCTCCCTCACTCATCAAATCTACCCATTCAAATGTTTGGGGCTTATGCATCTTAATGATCTGTCATCTAGGACCTGGCAAGTGAAATGTACTATGATAAGGCTCCAAGAATGGGCTCTGGCTAAAATTTTTTCAATCTAATACTTAAGCCTTAATGGGGTCTAATATAAGCTAAGAACTAATAGATACAGAAATGAATAAGATACTACCCCTTTCCATTAAAGTAGTATGTTCAAAACTAAAGGACACAACCCAACAGTGGATAATGAAATCAATTTAGGAAACTCTGACCAGAATTTTTATAAAACTAGAATAGAACCAAATAGAAATAAGCCTATGACTATAAATTGAAAGTATACTGTCACAGAAATTAAAATAGAAACAGGAAGGAGGAAGAGGAAGGAAGAGTGAGAAGTATTGTGTACTTAAAATTGTATACATGAAATTTGTTCCGTTTATATAAATATTTTTAAAAAGTTTTTTTTAAAAAGTAATAGACGCTACCTTACATCTTCATTGTGGCCATAGTCTCATAAAGATTTGTGTGTGTGTGTGTGTGTGTGTGTATAAATGTATTCCTTACTATGTAAGTAATCTGAAAGTTTGAAAGACAAAGTTTTCCACAAAGGGAAAACCATCATTTGAACACATAATGATAAAAATTTATTCATGGAGAATCCCTAGAGTGATGCGTAATCAGAACTCACTATGCATATAGAATGGCAGACATTAGTACTAATGGGCTCTGATATTCAGGCAATGAGTGAGAACAGAGAGTTTGTTCTAAGGCCACACCACCCTGAACATGCCAGATCTCATCTGATCTTGGAAGCTAAGCAGGGTTGGACCTGGTTAGTATTTGGATGGGAGAACACAGAGTTTGCTTCTTAAAGACACATACTCATCTTTACTTCTCCATGCTCAAAACCTCTGTATATATTACTATAACTACAGAACAGAATTCAACCACCTGAGTGTGGCAATCAAGGACTTTATTTGCACTTATAACCTGTTTCCCACCCTCTTAGTACCATGTCACTCCTATAATTCTTTCAGTCATTTCCTGAATATGTTATGTGTTTTTCTGCCAGGGGCGATTGCACAAATTCTTCTCTTACACCAGAGTGTATTTTCTTTCATATCTGATCACTGAAGTCAAGACATTTATACTAGAGAGTCTTTGTTTTGTCTCTCCAGCAAAGTATCCTATCCTCCTTCCAGTAACATTTTCTGTTTCCTTTAAGGAACTCCCTAAGTTTTCAGGAGCTCCTAGTAGTGCTGTCAATCATATTGCAAGGTGTCCAGCACGTGACAAATCTTCCCAGTCAGATAAATCAATTAATTCGCAAGCTTTTATTGGAATTCTGCTCCCAGGCAAGGTTCACTGGTCCCAACAGAGCAGGGGTCAGGGAAGTCAAGCGTCAGAGGTTGGGAGGGCTCCTTTTATAGATACAGGCTGTGGGGGTTAAAGATTGAGGCAGGTCTGATCCTCATTGGTTGACCTTTAGGCACCCACAGGGACGTTGACAAGGACTTTTCGTCCGGAAGTGTAGGCCTTCTCTGCTTGCGGATCCCAAAGCTCCCAAATATTACAATGCCTGTGGCAACAGGAGAATCCACTTGACAAATATATAGTGATTTAAGAAAAAACAGAAACGTGACTGAGGATAGTTAACTGCAGTTTGTCTCTGGTTCATAAGATAGGTGTAAGTCCTTCTTCTCCAAGTTCTAATTGTAGTTCTCATAGCTTAGTGTGCATCAAAATCATCTGGATAGCTTGCAAGATCAGAGTGCTTAGTCCTACTCCCAGAGTCTTTCATTGGGTAAAGCTTAGGTGTGGTCCAAGATTTTGCATTTGAAATACAATTTCTGGGTGCATTCTTTTCCTAATGTTGCTGTAACAAAGCAACATAAATTTAGTGGCTGCAAATAACACAGATTTATTTTCTTAGAGTTTTAGAGATCAGAAGTCCAAAATAGGTTTTTTTTTTTTTTTTTTTTTTTTTTTTTTTTTTTTGACAGGCAGAGTGGACAGTGAGAGAGAGAGACAGAGAGAAAGGTCTTCCTTTGCCATTGGTTCACCCTCCAATGGCCGCCGCGGCCCGCACGCTGCGGCCGGTGCACCGCGCTGATCCGATGGCAGGAGCCAGGAGCCAGGTGCTTTTCCTGGTCTCCCATGGGGTGCAGGGCCCAAGCACCCGGGCCATCCTCCACTGCACTCCCTGGCCACAGCAGAGAGCTGGCCTGGAAGAGGGGCAACCGGGACAGAATCCGGCGCCCCAACCGGGACTAGAACCTGGTGTGCCGGCGCCGCTAGGCGGAGGATTAGCCTAGTGAGCCGCGGCGCCGGCCCAAAATAGGTTTTAAGGGCCAAGTATCAAGGTGGTGGGAAGACTAGTTACTTCTGGATAGCTTAGTGTAAAATCCATTCCTGATCTATCCTCACTCCTAGGTCCGTGGCACCTCCTTCCTGGAATGATAGCTTGCCAGTATCTCCATAACTGCTACTACTAAGTATGATCTCTTGTTTCTGTTTTACAAGGACCCCTATGATTACATTTGGGCCTATCATGATCTAGGATAATCTCTCCATTTCAAAACCATTAACTCTAAAAATCACTAATTCAATCAGCACCGCAAAGTCTCTTTTCCCATATGAAGTTAACACAGTGACACAGGCATTAGGGTGTGAAAACTTGGGGTTGGGGGGGAGGGTATTATCACACCAAGTGATTCTCATCCTGATAGTCCGGGTTACACACACTGAAAGCCACTGAATGACTACCGCTATCAAATCTAGCCTTGTACTTTAATTATTCTTTAGTCCGTCTGCCTCTCACTAAATAAAGAGGACATTCAGGGCTGGATTGGGTCGTGGCTCATTTTATTTTTTTCACTTGGTTTGATTCTATTTACATTCTCATTTCTAAATGCTGGTAAATACATCTCTCAGTTAAATTAAGGGAGTAGGCAAACAGACAGAAACGCTAATGGAATTTTTAAAAACTGTGAAGCTAATATGCTGAAATAAAATAACACTGGTTAATAAAATGGTCTGAACTCAGAGGAAAATGATTGGTTAATAAGATGGTCTACTTTTCAACAATAGATGTCTATATAATAATGATCCCAAATTTCAAATTCCTCTATTCATGTTTCTCAAACCAAATTTGTGTATGAGGCCATCCTGAGCTCTACCACATGGGATCCAGATCTCAGAAATGGCTTCACCACATTCTGAAGCACCCAAGCAAGAAATCCCAACAGTGTCACAGGAACGGCAGCTGGCATTTACTGCACCATTGTCTTGTGCCTGGCAATGCTGAGTTCCCTGCAGGCACTCAATCACTAATTCCTAGAGGCCTTATTCATCTTTATGTCTCCCCTAGCACCTTCCAAGTACTCTAAGCCTACAAAGCCCAGTTCATGCAGCAGAACACAAGCTCCTTGAAGACAGAACAAGGTTTTACTCAGAGCTAACACAAAATTCTAAAGAGAACCATGGAGCTAAAATATTTTTATGCAGCTCTAACAGTAAGTCCACAGATTAGTTTCCAGGCAATCAGAAAAGGCTGAATGGCTTCCCAAGAGGTACAAATCTTGGGCTGGCGCCACGGCTCACTAGGCTAATCCTCCGCCTTGCAGCGCCGGCACACTGGGTTCTAGGCCCGGTCAGGGCACCGGATTCTGTCCCGGTTGCCCCTCTTCCAGGCCAGCTCTCTGCTGTGGCCAGGGAGTGCAGTGGAGGATGGCCCTAGTACTTGGGCCCTGCACCCCATGGGAGACCAGAAGCACCTGGCTCCTGGCTCCTGCCATTGGATCAGCACGGTGCGCCAGCCGCAGCGTGCGGTGCGCCGGCCGCAGCATGCAGGCCGCGGCGGCCATTGGAGGGTGAACCAACAGCAAAGGAAGACCTTTCTCTCTGTCTCTTTCTCTCACTGTCCACTCTGCCTGGCCAAATCTTTAAAGAGACAACAAAGGTTGAAATTGAGCTCTTCAAGTTCTTTTCCAGAACTCAGTTCTAGGTATTGAATTATCTGTCCTTCCTTCTTCATGATTTTCTTTATCTGAATATAAGTCTTAGAATGCAAACAGTAAGCTCTGTCTTCTTTTCCACCAGGAGTGTAAAATCAACATCTTTACTATGACACTTATTTCCAAGATTAATTTATGAAATTGTGTGATATGCTTTGAAGACTGATGGCATTTTAGGGAGAGAGGAAATGTCACCTGTATTATTGTGCCAATGTATTAACAGTGACTTATTTAAAAATCAAAACTGTATTGATTGGTTGAGATACAATTAAATCTTAACCTATAAAAGCAACCCATAATCATACCAAGAGTACAAAAGGCAAATTTTATGTTTGTTTTTAAATTTTTTAAGGCACACTGAGTATGATCCCAGAAAACCAGAGTCAACTATGACCTTTTCTTCTTTCTTTTATTTTATTTTATTGTATTTTATTTACAGAGGGTGGGGGGACAGAGAGAGCTAGCTTCCATCTACTAGTTTACTCTCCAAATGGCTGCAACATAGGGAGGAATGATTATTATGAGAGAAAAATGCATACAATCTAACACTTTAACCATCCAGTTACATGTAAATAAAAAAAAATTCTTAGCAAGAGTAAGTGTTCACACTTGCCAGATATATCAGACAGAGCACCTAACTGATCACAAGCCCTGTACAATGCAGTGGTGAATGAAATAATCCCTATCCTGATGAGGATAACAATCTTGTGGGGAGGAAGACATCAAATACGTAATTATGAATAAGGAAGACATATTTACAAGAGAACAAAATGAAGGAAAGGCAATCCTAGAGTAATGGGAGCGTAGTATACAAAGCACGAGGCAGACCTGTGGAACCAAGATGCTCTGCAAGGAAAAGATACTGCAGCTGAGAACCTAAGGATGAGTGAGGAACCTCAGCATCCCGGAGAGGGAGTGAGTCTTCCAGCAAGTGAGCAGCATTCAGGAAGAGAATGTAGCCTGGGATCCCTTGGGAACATGAAGGCCTACTCAGGGATGTGAGCCATGGCAAGGCTGGAGCTCAGGCCTCAGTATTTTGCATTTTAATTCTCCCAGTTCTACACAATTCCTAGAACAGAGTTTGATTCTTAGGAAAATGAAGAGCCAAAAGAGAAGTTCAAAATATAATCATGAATCTACATGATACTTGTTAAGATATTTTTCCCCTGACCTTCTTAAAAAAATTGAAGATAATTAGGTAAATGGGTAGAAACATGACACTGTTTTTTCTCAGGAAGTCTAGTTTGGAGATCTACTGGCAGTGCTGAAAGGAAGCATTTGTAATTTAAGAGTCTTCCCTGGGTTTACTGCAAAACACATGGACAGCATTCCCCATTTAATTGAGCACATGGTTCTTCCAAGAGATTTTGAATTGGTGACTTTAATCAAGCTCTTATTATATGCAAGACACTCTAATAAGGGTTCTACTTCTCTTTTAACCTTCAAAAAAACCAGAGAGAGGTACAATATCATTCTCAGCTTGCTGATGGATCAACTAAATTTAGAGAAGTTAAGTCTTTGATGATCACACAGGACATCAGCAGTGAGTAACTAAACCCACTGTTATCCAGGAAATTTCTGCTTTTGTTCAGTCCTAACCATTTTTGCTGAGGAAGCAGGGGTGCTATTCCCTTTGAAAGACCTCTTTATGGTTATTGTTATAGCGTTTAATAAGCAATGCATTATCCCTGGGCATCGAAATTAATACCATTACTCAAAGATGGTAAACAGAACTTTGCACTTGGGTACTGCCTGGAGGTAGAGACATCAGTAAAAGCCATAGGTGGACGGAAGAGATGAATGTGTGGACTTCAGTCCGAAGTAAGGTGTGCAACGTGATGTTCAGTAATCAGAAATTCTGCCAAGCCTAGGATAGAAACACAAACCTTTATCCCTCCCAGCCTGAACTGCATAGTTATATTTCTCCTAAGATAGCTTTCCTTTCCTTCACAGGGCAAAGAAATGCCAACGTGCCTGCCACAACAGCAGCTATTTTAAAAAAATAAGAGATTTATTTACTTAGTTGTTAGTTTGTTTGCTTGTTTGAAAGGCAGAGCAATAGAGAGGGGGACAAAGACAGATAGATCTTCCATCTAGTATGGCTGCAACAGCCAGGTCTGGGCCAGTCTGATGCCAGGAGCCAGGAACTCCACTCCAGTCTCACATATAGGCAGCAGAAAAACCAAGTAATAAGGCCATCATCTACTGCCTTTCCAGGCATATTAGCAAAGAGCTGGATTAGAAATCAAAGAGCCAGGATTCAAGTCAGTGCTCTGAAATAGAATGTGGGCACTGAAGCCTCACCACAATGCCAGACCCACACACCCACAATGCTTGTGCACATGCTATGGTGCATGGCTGGCAATATTAAAGCAGCAATGGGCTGTAAATTCCTTTGACAAAGTTTGCTTGAGGTCCAGCAATTTTCATCTACATCCATGAACTAAAGACATTTAAATTAAAAACTTCCTGCTTCATTAAAAAGGAACAAAGAGAGTAGTGAATATGAATTTTCAGGAAATGGCCTACAGCATTCCAAATGGCTATGAGGCAGCTTATTATTTATGATAAGATAAGGAGCATCTTAGTATCTGTGTTAACCTCATGTGTTGAGCAGAACAAGGGCTCATTAATCACTCCAACACTTGTCATGTTAGAATAGAGGTGGCAGTAATTAAATAAGCTATTTTTTAAATAAAATTTCTAATTTTGAAACTCCAGTATAAAAGTGTATGTTAATTCTCAATGTGTTAATTTTTATGATTTGTGTCATGCTATGCTCTGATGCTAGATCTGAGAGAATTCCTCCATTCTAATGTTTTACAACAAGCAATAAACAAACAATAAACAATGACAACAAGGAAAGAAGCACTTTCCAGGATCCTATGATTAGTTCTGACATTTGGGAAATTGCTTCATTGCCAGAAGTCAATTCCTGTTATTGCAAGCATCTTCCACACATAAAATTAATAATGTACCCCCTCTTTTCCCTTCATTCTATTTTATGAAGATTGGACTCCACCCTTCCCAGTATGTAAAAGCCACACTCTTTCTAAAAAACAATTTTAATTTTTTAAGGTGAACAGATTTTATATATTTTATATATAGAGGTTTTTTTTTAAAGATTTATTTATTTATTTGAAAGGCAGAGTTACAGAGAGGCAGAAGCAGAGAAAGAGGTCTTCTTTCTGTTGGTTCATTCCCCAGATGGCCACATGGCTGGAGCTAGACCAATCTGAAGCCAAGAGTCAAGAGATTCCTCTGGGTCTCCCATGTGAGTACAGGGGCCCAAGCACTTGGGCCATCTTCTACTGCTTTCCCAGGCCTCAGTAGAGAGCTGGATTGGAAGTAGAGCATCGAGGACTTGAATCGACGCCCATATGGCGTCCACACTGCAGGTGGCAGCTTTAAGAGGATAGTGATACTTCCCTCCTTACCTTTGCTTATTTTTTTTACAAAGACATATTTTCAGTTTGTTTTGTAATCTCAAGCTTAACCCTCCACTAAATAAAGAATCTAGCAAGCAGGAAAAAAGCAGTAAAAGTTGAAAAAGTCAGACTGTGTAAATAACATTTTCCTTCTTTATAAAATATATTAAGGGACTTTGACAAGTTCATGTATAAATGGAACTAAAGATAATGTGTTTCTCCTGTGTTCTTTTCTGAAGACCCTTCATATAAGGAGCTGCCCTTCAGAAACACGGAGATCCCTAGAAATATATATTTACTCATTCTTTGTTTATTCAACTAATGACTGCTGAAGATAAACTAAGTGGCAGATGCTTTTCTAGAACATGAGTGTCACTCAACAAACATGACAATTGGGTAAAAAAGACCATACTGATATTCCTGACGATCTACATACATTTAAGGACAATAAGTGTTAGGGAGAAAATAAACTGAGGCATTGTGATGGAGAAACAGGTCCTTTTTAATGAATGGCCAAAGAAAGTCTCTCTGGAAAGGTGACATTTGAGCTAGGATCTGAACAACATGAAGGAGTCAAACAGGCAAACATCTGGAGAACAGTGTCGCAGGCAGAAGCAATTAACAATGCAGAGGCCCAACACTGGAATAAGCCTGTACAAGACCAAATGCAGTTCCATGACTGGAGACAATTGGAGAATCAGTAGATGGGTGATGAAGTTGGGGAGCTAAACAGGAGCTGATGGCAGGGTTTGTAGGCAGGATAAGGACTTGAGAATTTTATATCAATAACCAGAGGAGGGGCTGGCAATGTGGTGCAGAGGGTTAAAGTCTAAATCCAGGTATGAATCCTTACTCTGCCATTAATATGCTGCATGATCTTGGGGACTCCATCTAATTTGATGAAGTCTTCATTTCCCTATGTAAAAACTGTAATAATAATTCTTCCCAGCATCTTGATGAGAATAAAATGAGCTACAATGTGTAACCCACAGTAGCTTTAGTGTATGGTACATGGTATATGCTTAAGGAATAACACCTGTTGCTATTATCATTATCATTTTATTGTGATTATCAAAATTAGAAAGATGAGAGAGAAGGCTAACATGAAGGACTAGCAGTGAAGTAGATCATGAAAGGCAGATCAAGTGGAGGTTTCCATGAGCACAAAAGATCTCAGTCTCCATGGCCCTAGAAAAATACCACCTCTATAAGTTACTGAGCATGGTAGGATCTGGATCAAGATAGAACTGTAGAAAAAATGAAACAATCCAAATGTTCATCACCAAGGACATAAATCAATGAAATGTAGTATATTCACACAAAGAAATACTCCTTAGAAATGAACAAGAATGAACTACTAGCATTCATCAGCACTATGGATGCACATCACAAACATGTGGATTGGAAAGCTGAACAGGAGAAGCTTCATACAATTTGAGTCCATTTAGATCAAGTTCAAGAACATGTAAAACCAGTTAGTATCAATGTCAAAAGAGCAGTAAACTCTCAGGGAAGTGTATAGCAATGCATCACAAACAACATTTTGATCCATGATAGACTGCATATACAACAGAAATCCCATAAGATTATAGTGCCTAGGATGTAGCCATCTTACTTTGGGTACACAATAGGTACATAGGCATACTCTGTGATATTTGTACACCAAGTGAATAGCCTCATGACATGATTCTCAAAACATATCCCCATTGTGCCAATGTTAAGTGACACATGATCACATTTCTAAGGAGAATAAAGGAGCCTGCAGCTGTACTAAAAAATGTTCTACAACGTGACCTAGATGGTAGTTACTTGGGGAATATACATATGTAAAAATATCATTAAATGGTAAAGTTAAATGAGTATAATTGATACACTTTTAATATATATATATATATATATATATCTTATATCTGAACTTTGTTTTCAATATATCACTTCAGGGCATTCAAATTACCTAAATAAATAAACAAATGGTAACTATTCCAATCAGTAGAACTGTAATCTCAAGACTCTTTGGGAGCCTGTTAAGTTCCAAGGCTCATTCCTTCCTTGGGGATTAAAGAGATCTATCCACACTGTCAGTCACAGGAAAGTCAACTGACCACAGGGATACATAAGGAAAGCCTGGCTTACCAGAAGGACAGCGGGGAAGCAAGTCAATCTGTGCTCATGAGCAACTTCTCAAAATCCACTCTGGGACTGTCACCACCGGCTTACTGCCTTCTCTTCCATGTGTGTGGACTTCGTCTATGTTAAATCAAGGCTGGGGGGGGGGGGGGCGGGGGCGAGTCAGTTCTTTTCTGTATTAAAAATATACCCAATGTACTTCTGAGTTCTATAAAGAATAAACATAATTACTGAAGTGCAGAACATATGTTTAAATAGCACTTCCTGGCATTGCAATAAAGGAAATTCAAAGGACTTCCAGTACAAAAACAGTATCTATATGGATTCATGCTCCTGATCCAGCAACCTAAACCTCAATGTAAAAGTAATGAAGTCCCATCATGTGGCCTTTAAGAATGTGTTCAGGAAAAGATCAGCCAAAAATGCACCCAGGGCAAATTTCTATGACCATATTATCACAACCTGAAATTCAAATCAGTGCACTTGCTAGAGAAGCAAGCTCACTAGAACAGTTTGGAATTCTGTCTACATCTACTTCAGTGAAAAAAGAAACCTTATATTGATAGGGGAAAAAAACACTATCAAACAATAAAACAATTCAGGACCAGTTTTCACAAAGTAATCACAGGTCATACATAATTGATTGTCTTTAGTCTTCATCTCTGGATATTACAAATCACAGTTATTAGCACTTTGAATAAACATTCATTCCAGATTCAGAATGTCCAATGTGGAACTGACTGACACTTCTTTAGCATCTTTATTGCACCCTTTACTGCACTGCTCTTCAGTTGCTTCTTCTGTAAAGTTCTCATATTCTCAACAATGCTAGATCCTTCTCCTTTCTGTATATTCACTTTCTATCCCTGATGACAGGCAACAAGTGACTTATTATAGCAGTGAATTGATATGGACTTATGATCTCATCTCAGCTTGCAAGGGAATACAAACCACCATGGAGACAAAACACACCCCTGTGAAGTCATATCCTACCTCCCTCCATTAAAACTCTAAGACTGCTCTAAAAGCAGGAGAGAAACATTAAAATTATGCCAACTTTTTGGCTTACCAAACATTAAGCAGCTGTATCCATAAAAAAGGAATAAATAATTCATTCCAAAACTCTCTTTGTACATCTTAATGTTCATAACCATGATTTGTAAGAGGAGGTTTGAACCAGGGCCTGGGAATTCTGAATTATACCTTGTCCAACAAAGGAGATGTATTCCTTTGCTTTACTCTCCCCTTTGTAGGTAAGGCTGATCACATAAATTTAGAAGACATTAACCACATGTGTCCAGTGAACAACTGAAATGTGATTTGTCTGAATTGACATAGGCTGTGAACGCAAAATATACACAGAATTTCCAAAATTTGCAACTAAAACAAGAATGTAAAATAACTCTCATTAATAATTTCCAATTATTGATTACATGCTGAAGTGATAATATTATGGATATACAGGATGTGATATTGTGGTATGTATATATTTGGTGTCCACCTGCCCAGTGTCTGGCAATCCTAAAATCCTTGGAATCTCTAAATTGATGAATGTCTAAATGATGGAATCTCTAAATTGATGAACGAGCAACCTATAAAGCAATATCCATACATAAAAAGCAACATTGGGCTGTGTTGGGAATGAAGAAGATTTTGACTTTGGAGATGATTAGCCAGGTGTTGAATGAACCTTGAGATAGTAATTTCCACTGTGACAGCGATGCTGTGGCACAGTGAGTTAAGCCATTGCTTGTGACATGGGCATGGCATATTGGAGCACCTGTTTGAGTCCAGGCTACTCTTCTACAAATCCAGGTCCATGCTAATGCACCTAACAAGGCAGCAGAGGAAGGTGTAAGAACTTGGTTCCCTGCATCCATATGGAAGACCAGATGAGGCTCCTGGCTTAGGCACAGCACAGATACGGCCAAAGTAGTCTTTGGGGAGTGAATCAGTCCATAAAAGTTTCTCTTTCTTTCTCTCTCTCTCTCTCTCTCTCTCTCTCTCTCTCTCTCTCTCTCTCTCATTTTGACTTTCAAATAAATAAGTAAATTTTTAAAAAGGGGTAGGTGGGGGTGTGGGGAGAATGTGCATTAGGCAGAGAGAATCTGAGCCTGAATACCTATAGAAGACTGCGTAGACAGATCACCTTGCCAAGCTTACACAACAGAAATTGCAGCTAGATAGGTAAGAAAACAATCAAGACCAGAAGTGTGTGTGTTTGTGTGTGTGTGTGTGTGTGTGTATGTGAAGTCTATCACTTCCATGAAGGAGTAATAATGGTATGGTGTTGCCAGATTTGCCAACTTCCCAATAGAATCAAGGAATTCAGATTTTTAAAACTTTAGAATGAAAATAAAAATAAAACCTTAGAAGTTCTCATTATTGCAGACAGAGCCCATGGGAAAATAGTTTAATACATCTGCCTCAAACGTCAAGACAACTTGTTGGACTCCTACCCTCTGAAAGTTAACAGGGATCTGAAATGGAATTCCCACCAGCTTCCAAACAGTGGAGCCGCAGCTGCTGGTGAGGGAGATTGACCTCTTGCTTCTCAGCTCTGTACCTGCAGCAGGAACACAGTTGCCTCAGCCAGGCCATCCCAGTGGTCTCTGCCTTTCCCCAAATCCTGACCTTGATGTTGTATACAATGTTTCAAGTAGAGCTGCAAAAGCACTGCACCAGAGCCACTGAACATAATCCAAGTTGCTGCTCTAGCTATTACTCACTGCCTCCTTCAAGTCTCTGTAAGATATGATCTGTGTCCATTTAAGACACTCTCTGCTACCCATTTTGCTTAAATTACCACATTGTGTAGATGTATGCAATATGTACACCTGAACAAACCGCCTTGACAAAGGATTTTTAAAATATAACATTTTTAAAAATGATTATGAGTGGTTTCTCTATATCTACTGTAAGGAATAAAGGGATTTATACCTGAAAAATTAAAATTACTGTAGCTATTCCTTCCTCAAATAAGTGGTTCTTAGGAAATGCATTTTAAAGACGATGACTTTCCACTGAACACTTTAATTTTAATTTAACCTTCCTGGAAAATGAAGTGCTTTGTGTAGATTCTTTTGGTTTTATTTAAGGCATAAAAATTAGTTCTGAACTGTGATAATTGTGGGCTTAGGAATGTAATCATTCCAAGCACCACTTCTGACTTGCTTGTAAGCCCTACAGATCTTGAGTTGTCATTTACTGCTAATTCAAAGTTGGCAGGTAATTTAATTGTGAAGCTGAACTTGCAGACAGAGTGAGATGGGTTGGTTGGAGGCAAATTGTTCTGTTTTGATTTCAACAGGTACCCAAATCCCTGATGGATGATGTGGTCCAAGACAAGTGTCTGTGGTGTGCTTCCTTAACTACTAATCTTGTTAATTAAAATGGGTGATGAAATGTTCTAAGGGTGGAATAAAATACTATAATAAATTAAATATATACTTTTTGAAGACAGCCAGATACACAGATAGAAAACAGTTTCTCTCATCTACACAAATGATTTTGGTCTTAATATTGGATTTTTGTTATTGCTGAGGAGTCAAATTAAGTATCATTGCTTGTATTTTTCTAAATTTTTATCTATTTATCTTCATTTTTTTTTTAAGACAGAAAGAGAAATATGCCATCTGCTGGTTCACTCCCCAAATGCTTCCAACAGCCAGAGCTGGCCCAGGCCAAAGCCAAGAGCCAGAAATTCAAAAAGGTCTCCTATGTGAATGACAAGGACTTGAGCTTTCATCTACCAATCTCCCAGGATGCACATTACTAGGAAGCTGAATCAGAACCAAAGCCAGGACCGGAACGAGGCCCTCGAATAAAGGATGTGGGCATCCCAAGTAGCATTTTAACCTTTGCACCAAATGCCCACCACCCACTGCTAATATTTTAATAGTATAAAATTATATACTATTTTGAGGGAAATAAGAAGGAGCAATGTTTTGGCCATGAATCATTTTGATGCCTACTATAAAACAGGTAAACCATTTTTAAATATTTTAGAACAATGTGCCTGAATTCATGACAACACATTTACATATATAATCAACATTAATCATAGTGTTGTATGACATGTTTGTTGTCTTTCCTTTATTATGGAGACATCCAATGAATCATTTTGAGATAAATGGAGTCACACCTCAGTATGAGTACATCTGAAGTGAGACTCACTTGAATAGAGTTACCATTTTCATTTGTCACTTAACCTGAAAGTTATGAGCATTCAGATAGGCAATCACTAAAAGATGACTTCATGAAAATACGTTGGGAATATGCTGTACCTAATATGAATAATTCTTAAGTAATTCAAGAAACAGATAAACAATTCAGCATCATTTTACCTTTGCTAAAATTTCCATTCAAAAAACACTAGTAGAAATAAACTGCCTGGATATTTCTTCTGTGCTTGTTAGCATTATGGAGCAGAACAAAGTAGGCAGTGGTGGCCTGAGTGCTGACTCAGGCCCTAAGACACATTTTATGGGAACCCCCTAGGTCAACTGTTGGAATTCTTTATTATTTATTCAAAACCACTTACCAGTACACAATTACTATCAGGCACCTGCTACACCCTGGGGATGCAACAATAATTATATCATAACCCTTGCCACCAGGCACCTTACATTCTCCTTCATTCAGCACCAAATGGAGCCAAAACCAGGGAGGAGTGCCTCATGCCCGCAGCTTGGAACAGAGAAAATGCTGGAACTACGTGGTGTTCATCTGTCTGTCTCTGCTTGCTTCTTTTTAATAGGTGTCAATATTTTTTGCATGAAAATCTGAATCTGGCTTCTCTTTTTAATGAAAAAAAAAATCAGATCTAGTACACAATGGCCAGAAACCCCACTTAGCAACAACCAATAAGAGATAGAAAGGGTAGCCCACTTCCCATCATCACAGATACCTGTGCCTTCTGCTTGGTTCTATTATTACTATATCAGAATTTTTTGATTATGCTAGGAGTGACAGCCTGGTTCTAGTTATTGGTCTTACTAAATATGTGACCTAGCACAAGATGCTTAACCCTTCGAAGCCTGGTTTCTCATTAAAAAACAAAACAAAATTGAACAAAGAACAAAACAAACATACTCTTCTGGCATGACCATGTGAATCTCCAAGGAATAAAATATGGAAGAGTTTCAAAACCTGGGAAGTACTGGACAAAAGCACAGTATAATTCCAAATATTTTCAAAATAAATACTGAAAAGATCAGAAATAATTGCACATATCTGATTATCCCTGTAAAGATTAAAAGTACTCCTGATTAGATTCAATTTCACATGACCTCAATGAGATAAATACTACTTTATCCATTTTTCAGACAAAAAGTAAAACTGAGGCTGAGAAAGATCAAGAGCTATGCCTCGTCATGAAATTCTAACATTTTTCAAGAATCAACTTCCAAGATCATTGTTAATTTTCATACCTATCAAGAGACCATAAACATTTGACTCTATACAATGAAATATTAAACAGTGAATCAGCACTTTAAAAAAAAAGTTATTTATTTGAAAGACACAGTGACAGAAAAAGAGGCAGAGACAGAGAGAGAAAAAAAGAGGGAGATATTCTATCCTCTGATTCTTTCTCCAAATGGCCACAATGGCCACAGCTAGGCCAGGCTGAACGCAGGAGCCTGGAATTCCACCTGGGTCTCCCACACAACGGGAGGGGCCTAAGCACTTGGCCATCTTCTGTTGCTTTCCTAGGCATATTACCGGGGAGCTGGATAGGATGTGGAGCAACTGGGACTGGAATGGGCGATCACAGGGGATGCCAAGTAGCAATTTAACCTGCTGTGCCACAGCGCCGGCCCAGAATCAAATACTTTCTAAGGACATAAGCTAGATAGGCAGAAACACATATTTTCGAAGAAAAACATTTTTTAATAACAGGGAAATGTGTTGAAAAAGTATTTGTAATAATAGATACTCATTTGGACTTTCAATAACTGGGAAAGTTCAAGATTTTGAGGATGCACTTTCTCATTAAATGTTTGTCAACATGACATTATTTTCTTGGAGACTGTGGCTAGCAAATAGGTACTCAATAGGCTGTGAAACAAATATCCTTAATCTTATTAAACTCTGCTTTTATTAATCTCCTCCACACCCCTTAGCCTATGTGAACCATACTGCAGTCTAGAGACATATATGAGAAATAATCTGGCTCACTTTCACAGGAAGAACTTCTATAGTTAGAAGTTTTATTTAGACATGAATTAAAGGTTTATCACTTGCAAGATTCTCTATAGGAACTGTAATCTTTTCTGATGCATTTACATTTTTATTAGGCTTACAAAAGTCAGTTGACTGGTGTCTTTAGGTAAATATTTACAGAATAAAGTCAAATACACACACACACACCACACATGCACACACCTTTGTAACAAATTTTTCACCAAGACACAATGTGCATACTTAAGCATCTTCCATAGTGTACCATAGTCCAGGTAAAGAAAAGTTTAAATGAACAAGCAGAGGAGTGACTGAACATGCAAGGGTGATTTCCAGAGTTGATTTAGAAGCACTGTGGAAGTTAATTAGGAGATAGGTAAAAGAATAACCAGTTCTTGGAGGGAGGTGCATATGACTGGGTAATGTGCAAACTACTATTTATACATTGCAATCAGCTGGTGGTCAAGAATAAAAGGTTAAAGTTAATGGCACTGCCACTACTGTGTTTCTCTTCCAAACCTCCCAATTAGCCAAAGAAACTCAAAGCTGGAGCACCCCATGGTGAACATAGTGCAAGGAACCATATCCTTAGCGCGCAGTGACTAAGTATTAAAGCAACTACAGACGTGACTGCAGACTTGAGTAAACTTTTGAAGCAATAATCTGCAAAACTGACTGCAGTTGGTAAGGGCTCTTCTTAACAACAGAAGGCCCCAAGAAATCTAATGAGATTCTAAGCCATGGTTCTCAGGTTATGGACTTTCAAAATGAAGCAGAAATGCAACAGCATTGCAGCTTTTTATTCTTCAAAATGATGATTTTTTAAAAAAAATATGATGACTAACTAGCATGTCCATCATTTAATTAAAAAAAGACACAAGAGTTCTGGAAGAAGTAGGTAGAACATGATCACTTTGCAAGGCTCAATTACATTTAGGAAAAGACAAACGAGAATCTCCCAAGGATTTCTGAGGCTGGTCGAGTTTCCAGGAAAGACTCTTGTACTTAGCTTGAAGAAGGTTTTTAAGCAGTGCTTCAACTTCTGTGAAAGGAAAACGAGGAGGTGAGAGAAGGAAGCAGATTGCCTGAGAAGAGTGCCCAGTGGCAACTCTCAGGGGAGGAAAGAAGATGAGGGCTCTCATCTATTTGGACAGCTACAACAAAATACAATAAACCAGGTTGCTTAAAAGCAATAGATAGAAATTTATTTCTCATGGTTCTAGCGGCTAGGAGGCCCAAGAGCGAGATAACAGCAGACTAAGTGTCTGGTAGCAAGCCCCATCCTATTTTTTCTCCCTCTTTCCTCACACGGTAGAACAGAGAGAGACAGAGAAAGAGAGAGAAAGGTCTTCCTTCTGTTGGTTCACTCCCCTAATGGCCGCTACGGCCGGCTCTGGCCGATCCAAAGCCAGGAGCCAGATGCTTCCTCCCAGTCTCCCATGCAGGTGTAGGGCCCAAGCACCTGGGCCATCCTTCACTGCCATCCTGGGCCACAGCAGAGAGCTGGATTGGAAGAAGAGCAACCGGGACAGAATCCGGCGCCCCAACTGGGACTAGAATCCAGTGTGCTGGCGCTGCAGGCGGAGGATTAGCCTAGTGTGCTGCAGCGCCAGCGAGAGAGATCTTCTATCTCCTGGTTCACTCCCCATATGCTCGCCATGGTAAGGGCTGGGCTGAGCCAAATCCAGATGCCTAAAACTCCATAGAGGTCTTCACAAGGGTGACAGGGAATGGGGTACATTTGATATTATCCACTCCATTTCCAGACTTTTTACTAGGAAGCTGGATCAGAAGCAGACAAACCAGAACTCAAACTGGCATTTTAATATGGGATGCAGGTGTCCCAAGCCAAGGCTTAACTCACTGCACCACAGCACTCATCCCTGGGATTTCTTTTATAAAGGCACAAATCTACCAGGCTCAGTCCTGTGGCACAGTGGGTGAAGCCTTACTGTGTGATCCCAGCAAACTATATCAGAGCACTGGTTTGAGTGCCGCTGATCCAGCTACCTGCAAATGTGCCTGGGAAGACAGAGGATGATGGCCCAATACTTGGACCCCTGCCATGCTCGTGAGAGACCCAGGTGGAGTACCTGGCGTCTGGCTTCAGACTGGCCAGTCCCAGCATTTGTGGCCATTTGAGGAATGAAATAGAAAATTAAAGAGTTTTCTCTCCTCCTTCCCTTTCTCTCTCTGTCACTCTGCCTTTTAAATAAACAAATAAATTAATCTTTTCAAAAGTGGAGGCACTAATACCATCACAAAGGTGGAGCCCTCACGACCTAATCACTTCCCAAAGGCCCTATTATCTCCCTTATCACCTTTAGGGTCAGGATTATAACAAATTAATTTGGCAGGGGTGGTGTGGGGGGTGGGGGTGGTAGTAGAGTAACACAAATCTTCATACCATAGCATGAGATGTTGTGAGTTGGACTTAACAGGCAAGGGCTTTCAGATCCTCGGATGATTAGTGACTAAGGCAGGTGTGCCTTTGTGGGGAGGGCTGTCTGTGCGCGATCACCCCTAGCAGGTGAACCAATAAGCCTTGACCTCCTGGAGGACCTGAATAGTGCATCACAGAGTCCATGCAGCACTTTTGTCTCAGACAATAATTTTCAAATTGTGCCTTTAAGAACATCACCTTTAAGCTTTTCATCTTTAAGACTCACCATAATACAAAGGCCACTTAAGACACAAGGGTAAGGCCATTAAAAGGTCAAAGCTTACCATCTCCAAGAAAATCAGCCCTGTAGCTGTTTGACAGCAAATGGCTTCTTAAATATCAGGTCTACTGGGTAGTTCTGGTGTGGACTCATTTTTCTCTGCTTCTTTCCTCTAAACACAAGTAAATATCTTGGAAATTATTCAACAGAAAAAGATAAAAGAATTCTAAAATGTGAAAAAAGGCAGAGTGGATCATGGTGTCAGAAAATGAGGGATAACAATGCAGGCAAGTTCCCTGGGTTTTCTATTTATTTCCCATGTTCCCTGAGCTGGGTACCGGGGATGCTCGCAACCCCAAAAATCAAAAGGCATAGCTTGTTCCCTCTGCCCAGTGACTATGAAAGATCAAGCTCAATAGAGAATTAGAGAGGCACAACCATTGTTCCACCAGTAGGCCCTTCTGGGGTCCCTGCAATGTATCTGACAGAATACTAGTACTCAGAATATATAAAAATGTCTCAAAATTCAACAGAAGAAAAACAAGCAGTAAAATCCTATTAGAAAATAGGTAAAATACATAAAAAAGCATCTCACTGGATAACATATGGAAGTGTCAAGTATATGAAAATATGCTCAACCTCAATAACCATTAGAGAAATGCATTGAAAACCAAGATATCACTATACACCTATCAATAGGGTTAAAACAAAAATGGTGATAACATCAAGTGCTGGTGAAGATGGAAAAAAAGGAGATCACTCATCATTAGCAGAGCTTTAAACTGCTGACTATAATGCAAATTAAAAAAGGTTATCTCAAAGGCTAAAAAAGAAATAAAGAAAGGGAAGGAAGGATGGAGGAAGTATTTCATTCCTAGAATTTTATCTGTGAACTATGCAAAATCTTTTCTCTTTGTATTAATATCACATTAACACAAAAATTGATGAGAATTGTGCTGTAATAATTATAATGATTTGCTGTGACCCTGATAATTTCATGTATTAATACATTCCTTAACATTTTTTTTCTTACTGTAGATCATTGACACATTGCTAATGGGAATATAGAATGGTATAGCCATTCAAGAAACTAGTTTGGAACTTTCTTTCCACATTAAAAAAAAAAAAAAAAACTCAATGTGTGACCCAGAATTTGTACTCTTGGGCATTTATCACAGAGAAATAAAACTTTATTTTCATGAAGAAACATAAATAAGAATGGTCAGAGCAGCTTGATTTTCAACAGCTCAAAACTGGAAATTATCCAAATGTCCTTCAATGTGGGAATGGTTAAACAAACTGTGGTAAATACTATCCAGCAATATAAAGGTCCACACTACCTATATTTGATAAACATCAAGAAAACTATGTTGATTTTTAAAAATACACTGAGTGGGGTGGGGAGGAGGAGCAGGGCAGGAAGGCCAGTCTCCAAAGGCTACACACTGTATGAGTACTATGTACAGCACTCCTAACACATGATGATTATTCACATCAAGAACAGATGACTGCTAGTTATTACAGATGGGGGAAGGCATAGATGTGGCCATAAAGGGGCAGAGTGAGAGTGCCTTACAGTGATGGCACAATTCAGTTTGTTGATAGTGGTGACAGTGGTTGTTTTCATAAAACTACACAAGTAATAAAGTTACATCAAACTGTACTCCCTCCCCTCCACCCACCCCCCTACACACATAAGTGCTTGTATAACTGGTGAAATCTGAACATGCTCTATAGATTACACCAATGTGAACTTCGTGCTCTTTGTACTGTAGTCTAGTTAGGCAAGACACTAACAGCAAGGAACTCAGGTGAGTGTACACAGGAGCTTTCTGTATATTGTTTTCCTAGTTTCTGTGAATCTATAATTACTTCAAAATTTAAAGATTTTAAAACTGACAAATAGTATTTGTGTATGCTTTTGTGGTACAAAATTTTGCTTATCTTTATGACATACAATATAGAATGAGATTTTTTTTATTGGACCTTTTTTTTAACTTTTATTTAATGAATATAAATTTCCAAAGTACAGAATATGGATTACAATGGCTCCCCCCCCCCATAACTTCCCTCCTACCCGCAACTCTCCCCTTTCCCACTCCCTCTTCCATTCCATTCACATCAAGATTCATTTTCAATTCTCTTTATATACAGAAGATCAGTTTAGTATATATTAAGTAAAGATTTCAACAGTTTGCACCCACATAGAAACACAAAGTGAAAAATACTGTTTGAGTACTAGTTATAGCATTAAATCACAATGTACACCACATTAAGGACAGAGATCCTACATGAGGAGTCAGTGCACAGTGACTCCTGTTGTTGACTTAACAAATTGACACTCTTGTTTATGGCGTCAGTAATCACCCTAGGCTCTTGTCATGAGTTGCCAAGGCTATGGAAGCCTTCTGAGTTCACCAACTCTGATCATATTTAGACAAGGTCATAGTCAAAGTAGAAGTTCTTTCCTCCCTTCAGAGAAAGGTACCTCCTTCTTTGATGACCTGTTCTTTCCACTGGGATCTCACTCGTGGAGATCTTTCATTTAGTTTTTTTTGTTTGTTTGTTTGTTTTTCCAGAGTGTTTTGGCTTTCCATGCCTGTGATACTCTCATGGGCTTTTCAGCCAGATCCGTGTGCCTTAAGGGCTGATTCTGAGGCCAGAGTGCTGTTTAGGACATTTGCCATTCTATGGGTCTGCTGTGTATCTCGCTTCCCATGTTGGATCATTCTCTCCCTTTTTGATTCTATCAGCTAGTATTAGCAGACACTAGTCTTGTTTATGTGCTCCCTTTGGCTCTTAGTCCTATCATTATGATCAATTGTGAACAGAAATTGATCACTTGGACTAGTGAGATGGCATTGGTACATGCCACCTTGATGGGATTGAATTGGAATCCCCTGGTATGTTTCTAACTCTACCGTTTGAGGTAAGTCAGCTTGAGCATGTCCTGAATTGCACATCTCTTCCCTCTCTTATTCCCAATCTTATATTTAACAGGGATCACTTTTCAGTTAAGTTTCAACACTTGAGAATAACTGTGTATTGATTACAGTATAGAATGAGTTTTTAAAGCTAATTAGTATATCCTTCACCTCACTTATAATTTTCTACGGTCAGGCATTTGAAACATACTCTTAGCTGTTTTGAAATGCACAATACATTATTATTCTCTATTGTCACCATGCTGAGCAGTCAATGTCCACAACTTACTCCTCCTGTCTAAATGAAGGTTTACATCCTTTGACCAACATTGCCTCATTCTCCCCCTATAGCCTGCAGTTTCTAGTAACTACCCTTCTACTCACTACTTCTATAATAAAATGTGAAGAACCGCTCATTGAGTAGGATAAAAATTTGTAATAGGAAGAAGTTTGCCCAGCCTTGGAAGTGGACACAAACCCATCTCACACATCCAGATTGTAGAGAATGCTGAATAAGCATCTTTCAGATAGCAAACCGTTCTGAAATTAGAGGCAGGGCCGCAGTTTCTGCTCACACCAAAACAGGCTGGGGATGGGCACATCTGCCCCCAAAGGAATGTGACAGCAGGAACAGCAGGGGCCTAATTGACATTAATTGGTACCTGGAGTATTTTTAAGAATTTGTAAATTTGCATGAGTATCTAAATGGGCCTGTCTCCGAAGATTTACAACACAACTCTAATCCCCATCTTAGACCACCAGTCCAAATTCCTTTTCCCAAATCCGTAAGTTAATATATAATCTTGCCCATGTGCCTATTGGCTTATAGAATTGTTGGTACCCTCCAAATAAAAGTTGGAGCTCAAGGCTATCCAGAAGTGTGCTCTTAGAATGGACGCTCCAGTGTCCTGTCTCCTCATTTGAAAAAACCCCACACCAGACCTCCAATAAATTCTCCTACCTCCAGGACCAATACCCTTGTCCATTCCCCTCCCTTTACTGGAATTTCTTCTGAGGTGTAGCAAATTTTATGCCAGTTCCTTGATTGTACTCCAGTTCTTTCCTGGCCCTAGCCAATCTCTGTGGCAGGCCATCTCTTTGGATCCGGTGCATCAGAAATGTTCCCTGGAGAGTTTTTTTTAGTCCTTCCCCACCAAACAGACGGATTCTGATGCTTACTAAAACGCAGCAGAATGGCCTTGTGTTTTATATAAATAATTTATTGCATATAAATTCTCCCAAGAGAAATCTATGTTGGTCTACAGAGAGTGTTTCTCTCAGGGGAGCCATACCATTTGTGTGTAAATTCAACACACTGATAGCCATTCACAACCTGCAAAGGAAATCTATCAGAGGGAAACACCATACTGTTATTCCTTTGTAAGATTAATAAATTCATTCTAATTTGAAAATTAACTGAATTCTTATTCTTTTACAAACCAGACTTCAAAACATAGCCACTGAATTGACCAAGCACTACCAGTTTTTATCATTCTGCTATTAAAATGTATCAAAACACTAGTGATAAAAGCTTACATTTTAAAATTTCTGATAATTTTAATTTTCTATTATAATATGTATTTCAGTACCACACTCCATTTATACTCCTTAAAAGCTGAAGCAGAGATTCTTCTAAAAGTGATTTCTCCAGTGCCTATTATTAATTAAAGGTTAGAAAAGAAATATTACCAGGGTATCTGCAATCAGACCTTGAAAGTCAGAAACATCAATATTCTGTAATTGAGAACATTTTGGAACAACTTTTAATAAGCAAAAAAAGTCAGATGAGTAAAAAAATATTCTTTATTATTTCCAAATGAAACTAAATTAGTATATCCTTTTGAAAACTTATAATTGCCCATGCCTTCTAGGCACCTATCCAATTTTTCTCCTATAGCAGCAGATGCTACAGAAAAGAAATATAGTCAGGCATGTCTATTTCTATAATGTTTAAAGACACAACACATCAACAATACATTATTTTGGGTTTTTATAAGATTTATTTATTTATTTCAAAGGCAGAGTCATGGTGGGCAGGAGGATGGGGGGCGGACAGAATGTGAGAGAGATTTTCCATCCACTGGTTCTTGACCCAAAGCCCCGAAAGTGAGCAGGGCTCAGGTCAAAAGCCAGGAACGTCTTCAGGTCTTTCGCATGGGTCCAGGGGCACAACCACTTGGGCTATCCTCTGCTTCCATCCCAGGGGCATTAACAGGAAACTGGACTGGGAGTGGAGCAGCCGGAATATGAACCAGCACCCACATGGGATGACAATGTCACAGGTGGTAGCCCAATCTGCTCTTCTACATCAACCCCTGTTTTAGGTTTTTACAAAACTAACATAAAGAAACAAAATGTACTCTGCTGATATATTTGTGTACTTAGTTCATCCTCATCCTTTGGGGATAGCCAACTTGGTCATTAAATAATGGCTGTACTGAGTGCCTTCTAAGCATAGTAGTATAAATAGGTTGAGGATATGAAGATGAGCAAAAGGCTCTACAATAAAGGAGTAGAAAATCTAGAATTGGTGCCCCATGAATGGTATGCAAATGAAAGAACTGGAACACTGATACAATGTCCTTAACTCCAGTTGAGACTGACAAAGACAGTATCTTCTAGTGGTAATGGCAATAATGACATGAACGTCTTTACTCCTTCATCAACTCACTGCCCAACCCAAAACACCCCAAACTGTGTGCCTAGTATATACCTACACTTTCAAAAAAAAAAAAGATTTCCTAGCTTTCTCTCTTTTGCATTAGTCAGGATCCTAGCAGGATATAGATGACTTACTCAAGTAAGAATAATTTGAGCAGGCTCCAATGAAGGGAGTATTCATAAAATTTTTTGCTTAGTATGAAGGAAAACCTTGATAGATATTCAATATTCTGGAAGTATGATCATCTCTAGGTCAAGGAGGAGAAGCAGAAGCAGCAGCACCACAACTGGGAAGGAGAAAATCTGGTAGAGGGGTCAAGCTCAAGAAGCATGATCATCTTTACATAAGGGCATAGCCAGACCAAGGGAGCTCCACAGGAAAGGATCCACGGCAACTAAAGCTCTGATTTCACTTTCCTCCCTTCTTCCAATCTCTTGCTGCAGTTGCCACTAGCTCAAAGACAAGACAATCTACTGGTGAAATCCATTTCAGTCAGGAGGTATCAAAGGCATGGTCTCTGATTCCTGTTATTAGAGAATCAAACAACTATCACCTGTCCTGTCGCTCCCCCATTCACGGAGGAACGACACAGGACCCTGCGCTGTTCTTTTGTCTGCTCGGCCCTTCCAGGGTTTGCTGCTGGTCCTTCCCGGGTTGGCTGCCAATCCCTTCCACCTCCGTGGAAAAGCGGCTCCCCCTGCCACTTTCCCCACTTCCACGGGGGAGCGGCACACCACCGGCCGGCTCTCTCAGGGGCTGCTCGGATGTTCCTCTTAAATGTTCCTGGTGCATGTTGTCTCTCTCCTCCTTTATAGTCCTCTTCCACCAATCCCAACTCTGCTACCCATACGCCGAGTACGCTGCTCTCCTCCAATCAGGAGCAGGATCAGCTCCTGCAGGTTATTGGTCGAACTGGAGGCAGCTGTGTAGAAGTTGTTTACTCCTCTCCCAGCGCCATATTGTGGGAGAGCAGATGCATAGAATAAGTCTTAATTCCAGTAACAGTCTAGTCCAAGTTGCTTCCCACAATCACCATGGAGAGTTGCTGTGAAATTAAATGACAGAAGGTGTATTATGCACTCAAATGTACCTCAAGTATAATAAGTAAAGGAGAAATGTTAAGTTATAAATCTATGACTCTGTTAGGATACACTCCAACAACTACCTATGTGTCCTGTCTTTTTTTTTCTCCACGGAAGAGACGCAGAAGAAAGAGAAAAGAACAAACATTTCCTGGATGACTACTATGACTACATCAGAGAGCTAACACCATCTCATTTCATTCTCCTCAGAGAGTAGAAGATAAGAATCATTTAGCCCATAGGAAAGGTGAAGAAATGAAGTTCAGTTACATTATTCAACTTGCTTATGACTATAATTAGGAACACAGATAAACCAAATTCCAAAGTCAATATTTTTCCATTATTTTATACAATGAGTTAGGGATAGGCTGTTTTTCCACCTCATACATTTTTTTTCTTCAAATTTAGTGGAATTGGAAGAAAAGTTGCTAAAAGTAAAGTATTCAAAGTACAGTTTGTCATGTAAAGGACTGTGAATAACTGGAAGACATGAGGAGAAGCAAAATGATGATGACAGTCATGGTAGTGGTGATGGTGATGGTGGTGATGGTGGTTACAGAGATGACGATGCCAATAATAGTGGTGGTAGTGGTGATGGTATTGCCTACTGGTAGTGACCATTATGATAAACACTTCATCTGAGGGCTAAAAAGCTTCTACAAGTGCTCATTTAGAACTGTTTAAATAGGCTCAGTAAGTAGTTGACATGGTTAAATTGATACTATGTGTTAATCCTGTCTTTCAGACCAAAAAGCTTTTTTAGAGCAAGCTCCATTGCATGGCAGCTCCACCTCTTTGTATTTCAGTCTCCCACTCTGTAAAATGCACTAATAAGTGGTGCTTAGAATTGATGTGGGACATCAAAGGATGAGTTTAGAGCCCTGAGAGGGGACTCTGGAAACCAGTGAGTGTGAAGTCCAGTTAGTCACTTACTGGTGATGTTAGCTGAAACATGTGTGGCTAGCAAGATTTCCTTCCAATAAAGAACCAAGTAGTGAAAATGGTCCCTCTCCTACTTACATTGCTGTGTCTGTATCAACTCCATTCATTTGCTCATTTTAGAATCTGACAGCATAAATGGGAATGGTAGAATGGAGAACAGAGGAAGGTAATACAACAAGAAGATATTACTTGACGGGAAAAAAATGTAGGGAGCAGAAAGAGAAGTCATCTCTGTTTCAAACAAAGAAATTTAAATAAAATTGTCAAAATTCACATATGAAAATAAATGCCTTGATAAATATGCTTCTGAAACAGAGTTTGTAAAGCAGTTTCAATTTTTTAAAAGGCCATGGTTATTGGTACAATTATGGTTTTGAACCAGTGGATAGGAGGTCTCTGTTCTATCTCTATGTCTTTATGCCTTTCAAATAAATAAAATGATTTTTAAAATTAACCTCTTTTTAATATCGATTCCTGCCTCCAAATAAGGATCTGATTTAAAGCAGCCAAAGAAGATTCAGAGGGCAACATCAAGCACTGCTAGGGAATTTCTTTTTCTTTTATTATCTCAATAAAAATCTGAACCAGAATGTGTTTAAGAACTATTCTCTCATAAAAAAAAAAACCAAGGTCAGTGACCATAACAAATGTTAAATATCAAAATTCTTCATGAAATTAAAGATATGTCATGAATCCAAGATTACAAATGTTTTAGGGGAGACACTTGACATTTCAGGTTTATGTAAAGGCCATTACCAACTTCTATATTTAAAATTTTTTTTCTAAAAAATGAGACAAAAAAAACTCAAGACAGTATCACAGAAATTTCAAGTAACTGGATAAAATAATTCCTACTATTTCAAATAATAAATCATATCAAAAGAAATGTATTGCATTACTAAATAAAACATATACACAATTTGCTCTTTAGGTTTGTCAGTAGGAATTTAACAAAGCTGAAGCTTTAGTGTACTGTATATTCACATATATATGAAATATATGTATATGTACATACATGTATGAAATATGTAATAAATAAAGTATCTTATCCACTGCTCCAGAAAATATCTAGCTATACAAATATGCACATGACAGTACTCAGAAAGCTACACTGTAGAAAGTGTCATAATTCGGTTTATTACATTAAGCTACTGATAATTTTGACAGGAAAAAAGAAAGGGAGGGAGGCTGGGGGAGAAAGAGAGATGAACCTCAGAATAAATCCTTTGCAGTTTGAGATACAAGATGTTTTGATTTATGTTAATGTACTTAATATTTTTCTATCAACTGTCACTACTTACATCTTGCTGTTTATTTTTTTAAAGTTTATCATAGAAAAGTTTAGTCTGTACGTGAAACGGCTCATCCAAAGTGATAACAAGTTGGAATTCAAACTTAGCCAAGGAAATGTTGGCGTTTCATGTATTACTGCTTTGATGGTTCTTTAGTAATCATCTTTGCAGTCTGTCTAAACAGTACTCTGTGCACTGGCATTTGCAGTAATGTGTTTACATCACAAAGTTAAGCCCTGTCATTTTATGTAACAAGAGGCAGTATTCTGTAGCATCCAGACACTGTGCATACCTCACTTCTTCTTTGGCATCAGAATGTAATCATTTTGTTTTCATCTTTCATATTTAATTACCTTTACAGGCATTAATGACAGCTTACTAAGAATCAATGGAGGGTTCAGAGAGGTTAAGAAGTGTCGTGCTTTTTTTCCTCAGGTAAAGCTCTACTTGAAAATTCAAACTTCATCTTCTAGAACCAAAATTATTTCAATGTGATTTTAATTCTTGCTTTTATTTTTTATTTATTCATCTAAGAGACACAGACAGACAGAGATAGTTCCTACTCTACTGGTTCATTCCTCAGATGCCTGTAATGGCCAAGGAGTGGGCCAAGCCAAAGCAAGGATCAGAAAATTCAATCCAGGTCTAAAATGTGGGTAACAGGGAACAAAGTACTTGAACCATCAACACTGCCTAACAGGGTCTCAAAGGTCAGGAAGCTGAACAGGAGCCAGGATCAAGTATCAAACCCAGATACTCTGACGCAGGATGCTGGAGTCCTGACAAGAAAGGCAAATCCCACTCCAACATGACTTTGATCTCCCTGTTAGTTCTTGGGCTTATAATTAAGAATGAATCACAGAAGAAAATTAGCAACCAATAGTTAATGATGCATTCTGACTTTGCCACAGAGTTTTGTAACTTGAAGAGACCTTGGATTTCTCCCTGTGTGCCCTACACAACTAGAGAATATACTTCCTGCATTCCAGAGGCTTTTGATTCCCCATGCAGGTCTCCAATGTATCCTTTTTACCCGGGTGATATCTCATTTCCCTCCAGAGGTATGGACTGTCTCTGGGTGACCAGCGCAGCCTCACCCAGAAGTGCCTGGGAGATCCCAACCTACCTCACTCCCAACCCAGGGCCCACAGCTAATGAATGATTTGGTCAGAGGGGGCAATACAAAGGCCTAAGCTCCCATGCCTCAAGACAGTACTGACTCTATGGTGGGACTCATGCTCCAGAGATGCTCTGAGTTATTATGCTAAATGCATCTGAATACACATCCTTGGTCACTTCTTTCACTCCCCTACTCTAACGCCCTCACCCACTTTCTGGTTTCTCCTTAGAGCCCTCCCCTTTTTTTAAATTTTTTTTTTTGACAGGCAGAGTGGACAGTGAGAGAGACAGAGAGAAAGGTCTTCCTTTGCCATTGGTTCACCCTCCAATGGCCACTGCAGCCGGCGTGCAGCAGCCGGCGCACCGCACTGATCCGAAGCCAGGAGCCAGGTGCCTCTCCTGGTCTCCCATAGGGTGCAAGGCCCAAGGACTAGGGCCATCCTTCACTGCACTCCCGGGCCACAGCAGAGAACTGGCCTGGAAGAGGGGCAACCGGGACAGAATCCAGCGCCCCGACTGGGACTAGAACCTGGTGTGCTGGCGCCACAAGGTGGAGGATTAGCCTAGTGAGCCGTGGCGCCAGCCTAAAGTCCTCCCTTACTAATCACCTGCACACCAGTATCAGTTCTAGAGAACACAACCTAAGATCCTATAGTTCTTACAGGTAATTAACAATATTCCAGCCATTTGAAAGGCTTCCATAGGACTTTACAGGCAAAAGTTGGGGGTGGGAGGGATCATATACCAGTTAAGAAACCATTTGAAGAGAGGCTCCTAAGATCTACAAACTCACATCATCTGCACAAGTCACTAACTGATTCCTACTCCAGGGAAACCTGCAGTTGGCAAGGGCTGTGCTTCTTGGCAGGTGTCAGGCATGGCCCTGCACAGCAATTCTCCCAGCACTGGGAGAACAAAAGGAGTCTGGGTCTAGTATTAAAAAAATGACAGGCTGAGCATCAAACTACAAACAAGTCTTTGAAGCCACCCTGATAAAGGTGGTTGTGTTGGTGCCATCGCTGTTGGGTTGAGTCTAATCATGAAAGGACAGATCACCACTTACTCTGTGCTGTCAGTAATGAAAGCTATCAAAACTAAGTCTGAATGGGCCTCATTGTTGCCATGTAAATCTAATGTGGACAGTTTAATGAGGGAGGGACATTATCTTTTCTCACACTCCAATTTTACTCACATAAGAAATGTGGCCCATACTGGCAATTAACTAGAGAGATTAATTAAACCCAATAGCAAGTTCAGTTACTTCCATGGCACATTCTGATATCGTGTGAAGGCACCAACATGCTGAGGGCACTTAGCACATGTTAACTAATAATTACAAAAATAATTGAACTAATTTGGACAATTTTTTGGAGAAAACTAGCAGCTAATCTTCTCACAAATTAATTCCACAATCTGATACAGCTACTCAGTATTTCATAGTCTTATTTCTAAATTTTGCCAGATTACTCTGAAATTCCTAAAAAATATTGTCCATCAGTTGTGTTTGTTTCTTCAGACTCTACTCACCAGCTGTATTTAATGTATTTCACTGGACACTTTGAACAATGAAGAGGCAGCCAATAGGACAAAACACAAACTGATCCAGCTTCAAGAATGATACAGTCCCATGTGGGTGCTTCAAAACAATGGCTAACTCTGGCATGGGGAGGAAAAGCCAGCATAGCATCAGTGGTGGAAGCTGGAGGGTGTATGCTCTGATATCTTTAGTTCTTATTTTTGAGATTTCTCCTCTGAATTGCTAACGTGTTTTCCTCCACTGCCATATTCAACAGCTAGCCTTAAGTAACAGGAGACTTATCCACATGTGATCAATTTGCCAAATGGTAAATAACTTCCTACCTTGGTGAAAATTAACACAACATGTTTTCATTCATTTCTGAAGGATATAGGATGTGCCTATAATACAGATCAAATTAACATAAAAGAGTTAATATGTAGATATTACATAATAGCAATAATAGTGCTTTCTGTTGCCTGATGGCTCCCAAATCACCTTACCCAAAGTAGTTCCCAACAAACTCCTTATCAAGGATTCCTTCTGTCAACATTTTGAGAATGGAGTACACGTTTTTAAAACATTTTATCTATTCAACATTAACAACTAGTTAATTCCACCAGTGGTGTTATTAAGAACATAGCCTATATGATAAAACTTTTGATCAATAAATGATCAAAATTAGGACCAGAATTAATATCTTCATATCTTTACCAAAATTGATAAATGTGAACCTGGGTAGCCTCTTCTAAGTCAGTGAGTTTGCTGGTATCTTGCAGGAAATAAATGAAAAGAGCCTGAAGATATCTATTCTATTTCAGAGGGAATTCTATGACAATGAATATCTTAAACCTACTCTAACAGTCATTAATGCAGGAAAGTTATATTTACAAATCTTTTCTATGGCAGGAAGTTCCATCTACCTAGGTGGCATCTCAGAATGAGAAACAGATGATGATTAATATCAAGCTCCAGTGTTCTAAGAATCATCACATCACCTGAAGCATGGTACTTTGGGCATTCAATTACTTCCCAAAAATGTCTACACAGATAATATTCATGATGACAAAGCATTCCCATACTTGATAACCACAAAAAGTAAATGGTAAAAAACTACTTTCTGATATTTGTGACATTTCTCTGAACATATACAAAATAAGGTAAGAGGCGCAAAGATCTATATGAATATTTCTAACTGGAACAGAACTGTGCAGCAAGAGGCATATAATACAAGGAGCTTACAGGTCTACATGTTACAAAAAGTAATAGTTGGAAGAAACATAATCTCTGTCATTTCAGTGAATTCTCAATATATGTAAAAGTAATGATATAATAATATATTACTGGTACAATGACATAATAATAAAAATTATTGGAAGCTTATTCCTATTTTCATACATAAAGAATCTGTTTTCTCTAGGTGACCATCGTGTGTTTTCTTTCTCTCAATAAGGTAGAAATCTTGAAGGGCAGTGACATTCAGAAAATTATACGCACTGGCTTATTTACCAGTTAATATGTGGGTTATCATATTAACTTAGAGAATTTTCTAAATTCTTTACAACTATGGTTATTGAATTCCAGAAAATTGATGCTGTAGAGGTTCCTATTTATGACCAGTTATAAAATATTTCATAATGGGGCCAGTGCCGTGGCATAGAAGGTTAAGCCTCTGTCTATAGTGTCAGCATCCCATATGGGCACCAGTTCCACTCCTAGCTGATCCACTTTCAATCCAGCTCCCTGCTAATGTGCCTGGGAAAACAACAGAGGGTGAGTCTAAGCACCTGGGCCCATGCACCCACATGGGAGACCCGGAAGAAGCTCCTGGCTCAAGAATTCAGCATGACCCAGCCCCAGCTGTTGTGGCCATTTAGGTAGTGAACCAGTAGATAGAAGATCTCTTTCACTCCATCTGTCTCTTTCCCTCTCTCTCTGCCTCTGGCTCTCCTTCTCTGTAACTCTCACTTTTTTTTTTTTTTTTTTTTTTTTTGGACAGGCAGAGTGGACAGTGAGAGAGAGAGACAGATCTTCCTTTTGCCATTGGTTCGCCCTCCAATGGCAGCCACGGCCGGCACATCGAGCTGATCTGAAGGCAGGAGCCAGGTGCCTCTCCTGGTCTCCCATGGGGTGCAGGGCCCAAGCACTTGGGCCATCCTCCACTGCACTCCTGGGCCATGGCAGAGAGCTGGCCTGGAAGAGGGGCAACTGGGACAGAATCCAGCGCCCCGACCGGGACTAGAACTCGGTGTGCCGGCGCCGCAAGGTGGAGGATTAGCCTATTGAGCCATGGCTCTGGCCTGTAACTCTCACTTTCAAATAAATAAATCTTTTTTTAAAAATTCATTGTGATGATTAGGTTCAAAGAACACAGATGCTAAGGATTTACCACTTTCAATATCAAAGAGCTTGCCATTTATGTTTGGCTTATTCTTGTATCTAAACTTATATGAAATGCCATTTTAAGCAGAATTTAGTTCTTATAAATATAAATTCCTTACAAATCCAGATCACCAGTATAAATGTCAGTTATTCAAATCTTCACAAAATATGAAGGGAGTTGTAAGTATCTATCAAGAAATGGCCCAATGTTAGGCTGTTATACACCTTCATTCTTCTGCCTTTCACAACCTTGATAATAGTGGTCTTTCAACTTCAGTTAACAAAATCAGATATTTTTAAGACAGTCATGGGGGCTGGTAATGTGGTGTACTAGGCTATGTCTCTGCTTGCAGCACTACCATCCCAAATGGCCTGCAGTACACATCCTGGCTGCTCTTTTTCCCATCCAGCTCTCTGCTCATGGCCTGGGAAAGCAGCGGAAGATGGTCCAAGTACTTGGGCCCCTGCACCCCCGTGGGAGACCCAGAGGATGCTCCTGACTCTTGGCTTCGGATCAGCCCAGCTCCAACCATTGTGGTCATTTGGGGAGTGAACCAGTAGATGGAAAACCTTTCTCTCTGTCTCTCCCTCTATCTGTAATTCTACCTCTCCAATAAACAAATAAAACCTTTAAAAAAATAAAGAGAGACAATCAGTTTCCAGATCCTCAATTTTTTCCTGAAAATTCACGTGTTTGAGAGTGCACTTGCAGTCAAGCAATCACGTGGATGATAATTTTTGTTTAAAGACATTGCCTTTTTATGTGCAAGTCAGCGTCCAAGAATACATTGCTCCTGAGGAAAACATTACTAGAGAGCAAAGCAAAAAGGGAATCAAGGAGAAATACTAACAGTGATGGTGCCTTATTTCTCCCAGATACATTGGCATATCTGGCAATCCATTTTAGACTGAGAATCAGAAGTTAAGTGACAGTCAAATGAATGCTCATAAGAAAGTTTATTTGAATGTGAAAATAGAAACAAAAGGCAAGTAAGCCTAACCTAGTTGACTGATTCAGCAAATCAGCTTTCCAAATAGATTACATAGTGGACCTTTTCCACAAATCCAATGAGCTAAATCTGCAGTTCCAAAGTTTTCATGAAATATATTTAAAGCATGTGATAAGTAAAAGCTTTGATTCTAGAGCAGATTTTAAGGGATGATCCTTTTTTTAAAAGACTTATTTATTTATTTGAAAGAGTTACACAGCGAGAGGAAAGGCAGAGAGAGAGAGAGAGAGAGAGAGAGAGAGAGAGAGAGAGAGAGAGGTCTTCCATTCGCTAGTTCACTCCCCAGTTGGCCACAATGGCCGGAGCTGTGCCAATCCGAAGCTGGGAGCCAGCAACTTCTTCCAGGTCTCCCATGTGGGTGCAGGGGCCCAAGGACTTGGGCTATCTTTTACTGCTTTCCCAGGCCATAGCAGAGAGCTGTATCAGAAGTGGAGCAGCTGGCTCTCAAACCGGTGCCCATATGGGATGCTGCACTTCAGGCCAGGGCGTTAACCCACTGCACCACAGCGCCGGCCCCAAGGGATGATCCTTTTTTAAGCATCTTCTAAAATACATTGTTGAGTAGAGTTTGGCAAAAAAAAAAAAAAAAAAAAAAAAAGAGAGAGAGAAAGAAAGAAAGAGAGAGAGAAAGAGAGAAATAAAGAGAATCAGAACATACAGAAGGAAGAAAAGGAAAAACAGGAGGTGAGCAAACAGTGTGATGATATCAAAAAAGGAGATGGGCAACTTAAAGCAGCAAGCAAGGCCTTCTCAAATATAAGATTCCTAACTTTTTAAAGTCACGATACAATTAAAACAGGAATTATTTTTCCATTGAGAACAAAAACAGTTATGTTTAATATAGCTCTTGTCCCAACATCTGGGATTCTTGCATGGTTTTCTTTCTGAAATAAGAAATGCCCAATAAAATGGGGTGGGGATAATATATTTTTCAAGGTCTAATGATCTTAAATGTCTCTCGACTTCTGCATGAGCCTCAGTGTTCTTACCTGTAAAATGGGAAGGTTGTTCTAAAGCAGTTATTTGAAGAGCAGCATGAGAGGGATAAGGAGAGCCAATAGGAAGGCTGCCCTAAGGGATGGTGTTTTTGAGAACACCAATTACCCAGCCTTACTCCAGATTCTGATGCAAGTTGCATCCCTACCTTCACGCCCCCACCAACCTTGAGCCTCCTGCTGTGGGATCCAGTGCTTCTGACTTGGAAGGGGACAAAAAGCCACACACACACACACCCAATGGACTGCTTTGAAGATCTCTTCCTGCAGTAAGACTCCACAATTCAAAAATCTTCCCATTTTTTCTGAAACTTACAATCAGTGTACATTTCAACAGTTTCTATTAAAAGTCAAAGTTTTCAAAAAAATAATTTGCTTAAAAACCATCCCAGTACATTTTCAACTCTTTGCCTTCTCTTCTGTCCTTTGAGAGAAGCTTCATTGTTGAGTCCTTGCTACCTAGAAGAGTATGAGATACATACCAGGAAAGGAGGGAGGACAACACAGGGAAGACATGGTCTTGGCCCCCACCAAGCCCAACAGTTACTGCCATCTATCGCTCTACATGTCCATGACTGCACAACTCTCAGCTGACAAAAACACAGATGCCAATTTTTTTTTTTTTTTTTTTGACAGGCAGAGTGGATAGTGAGAGAGAGAGAGACAGAGAGAAAGGTCTTCCTTTGCCATTGGTTCACCCTCCAATGCCGCCGCAGCTGGCGCACTGCGGCTGGCGCAACCGCGCTGATCCGAAGCCAGGAGCCAGGTGCTTCCTCCTGGTCTCCCATGGGGTGCAGGGCCCAAGCACTTGGGCCATCCTCCACTGCACTCCTGGCCACAGCAGAGAGGTGGCCTGGAAGAGGGGCAACCGGGACAGAATCCAGCGCCCCGACCAGGACTAGGACCCCGTGTGCCGGCGCCACAAGGTGGAGGATTAACCTACTGAGCCGTGGCACAGGCCAATGCCAATTTTTTAAAAGATTCTCTTTTCTGTCATCTGGAAGCCTGAAAAAGGATCTATGCAAAGAGGAAGTAAAACTGTAAGGTTGCCAGGTAAGACACTTTTTCTGAATCCAAGAGGCACTCAGACAAAACGGGGCCTAACTTGCTGAACAGCTGTACACCAGACCAAGTGCTCTATCAAGAATCTGAAACATTTGCCATAAAACGGCCTCAATATCAGTTACAACCGACAACCCCAGGTAGACGAAGACTAGATGGCAAACAAATCAATGAAACATCTTGCAGATTCTAGGGCGAGAAATTCGTTTTTATTGCCTCAACTAGTCTTCCTGTAGGAAACGTTCAGGGGCCTTTGAGAAGTTTTCCAGCCTCAGTGATAGGCTGATGGAAATGTTTCTGTCCCTGGATCCACTGACTTCGCGTCATGGGGGAAAAGCCCAGTCATTCCTATTTAGAAAGTCTCCTATTTCCTTTTGGATTACGCTTGATCTCTTTTTATCTAATTAATCACATTTCAGGAACCAAGAATTAATTACATTAAGAACTTGGAGGCATGCCTTCAGGAATGTCACTGTGGCTTTCTGTCTGTTTGCTTTAAAGCAAACCAGCACTCCGACTTGACTCAGATTAGCAATGTTGTGCATTCAGTTGTACACAACAGAATAGCCAATGAAGGTGAAGGATAAAGAAATGTGACTCAGTCTCTCATGCGCACTCGCTCGCGCTCGCGCGCTCTCTCTCTCTCTCTCTTCCACTTTACTACAGTGATTTTTAGGTCTCTGGGTTTCAGTTTAGCATACACACTTCCGGCATATGTTTACTTATTTAGTTGAGGGTCAAGTGGGAAGAAAAACAGAAAGGAAATAAAAAGCCAGAACCTTCCAAGAACTGTCATGTATCAAAGCACAGAGGAACAATTTTCAAAGGGACTTTTACTTTTTTTTCCATTTCAAAAAATGTCTTCTATCTAATAAACACTGAAGGCTCTTTGCTAAGCTACGCAATGACATAATTATGCTGAGATTTCTCCTTCCCTTCTGCACTCTCTCACAGGCCTCTGTGAACATCTGTGCCGTGTGCACGGGCCTCATCCAAACAGAAGGAAGCAGGTCCAAAGAGGATATGCTCTCATAAAAGTTGTAAATACATTTAAGAAATTCTCTGAAGCTCATAAGCTGCCTGATGTCCTAGGCAGGGCCTCTCATCACATTAACCACAATTTAAGCAAAGAGCAGGTGGGTAGAAAAAGGCTAGAGGGAAGAGATGTGGAGGAATCGGAAGATGATGTGTGATTAATGGAAATTGGGTGATTAATGGATCATAGATCTTAAAAAGTAATCAAGAATTTATCTCTAGGGTGAAAAATGAGAAAACAACAACAACAAAAATAATTAGTGCCAAATTGCCAAAAGAGTAAAACAAAAGATTAGAACAAAGAAACAGGGTAGGACAAAGAAAGGCCTGTATCAGCACAAGCATTATTTAAAAGACACGGGAGATCTGGGAACACAGTGTTTAAGGACTATTTGTTTAAACAAATTCATGTTGTTTGGCTTCCTAAAAGTAACTTCCTGTTACTAGCACATTCATGGAGAAGAGCATGCAGCTCTCAGGTATAGGGAACCACACTTGGTATCTATTCCACACCTTTCTGTGAGAAATCTCATTTACAGCATTTGAGTTCCTAAGAGTCTTCAGCTTTATTGCTTTATCACCAATGAAGAGAATGCTTGGGTTTTCATGGCCACCCTAACAGGTACACCTGGCTCCCCAGAAGAGGATTCCGTGCATGTGCACACACTAAAACCTCCCATGCAACACACATGACCTGTTCTGAAAATCTACACGGTGAGAGGAGCAGAGACACAAATCACAAAAGACTCTAACACCCATATTTCTCCAGAAAAGTTGCCCTGTGCACATGCAAGGGCAAAAAAAAAAAAAAATCACAAAACAAGCCCACGGCATGAGAACAACTGAAAACAACGCAGAAAATGATGACTCTGTGTGTGTGTGTGTGTGTGTGTGCAGTTTAATTATTTTGAATGCTGGTGCTCAAAGGAAAGGATGCTTAATTAGAGGATGATCTGAAAAAAATGTTATGGAGATTCTTAAGGGAATCTCTGAATATATTACAAAACCATGAAGGCTTGCAGCACAAGTTTTGAAAAATTTACCCTTACTTCCCAGAAGAGATTTTTTTTCTTTCATTTCTGTAACTCATGTGTATCATTCCCACAATTGCATTCCCAACAGTATAAACAGGGAACAGGGTTCACACTGGACTCCCTGAAAACAAAATTGAGGATTCATTCAATTGTGCCATTTTGGCATCTAAAATGCTCCAGAAGCATTTTACACAAATACATAAATGAGTGAATGAATGAATGAGTAACTGAAAACAACATTGCAAAGAATTTGGTAAAGAAAGGTCATTATCTTCTTTTATAGAGACATCAAATTACTCTACGATATGCCTCAGAATTGTAAGAAACAATCAACTCACACTTAAAAGGAATACTTGCCCTTCTGAGGAAAAGAATTTCCACAAAGCAGGCAAAAGGATAATAAGACAAAAAGGGAAAGGGACGATATGGGAAGAGGCAATAGCACTAACTCTACAGAAATCAACAACAGAGCCAGTGCCACGGCTCAATAGGCTAATCCTCCACCTTGCGGCACCTGCATACCGGGTTCTAGTCCCGGTCGGGGTGCCGGATTCTGTCCCGGTTGCCCCTCTTCCAGGCCAGCTCTCTGCTGTGGCCAGGGAGTGCAGTGGAGGATGGCCCAAGTACTTGGGCCCTGCACCCCATGGGATACCAGGAAAAGCACCTGGCTCCGGATCAGCGCGGTACGCTGGCTGCTGCGGCCCTTGGAGGGTGAACCAACAGAAAAGGAAGACCTTTCTCTCTGTCTCTCTCTGTCACTATCCACTCTGCCTGTAAAGGAAGGAAGGAAGGAAGGAAGGAAGGAAGGAAGGAAGGAAGGAAGGAAGGAAGGAAGGAAGGAAGGAAGGAAGGAAGGAAGGAAGGAAGGAAGGAAGGAAGGAAGGAAGGAAGGAAGGAAGGAAGGAAGGAAGGAAGGAAGGAAGGAAGGAAGGAAGGAAGGAAGGAAGGAAGGAAGGAAGGAAGGAAGGAAGGAAGGAAGGAAGGAAGGAAGGAAGGAAGGAAGGAAGGAAGGAAGGAAGGAAGGAAGGAAGGAAGGAAGGAAGGAAGGAAGGAAGGAAGGAAGGAAGGAAGGAAGGAAGGAAGGAAGGAAGGAAGGAAGGAAGGAAGGAAGGAAGGAAGGAAGGAAGGAAGGAAGGAAGAAGGAAGGAAGGAAGGAAGGAAGGAAGGAAGGAAGGAAGGAAGGAAGGAAGGAAGGAAGGAAGGAAGGAAGGAAGGAAGGAAGGAAGGAAGGAAGGAAGGAAGGAAGGAAGGAAGGAAGGAAGGAAGGAAGGAAGGAAGGAAGGAAGGAAGGAAGGAAGGAAGGAAGGAAGGAAGGAAGGAAGGAAGGAAGGAAGGAAGGAAGGAAGGAAGGAAGGAAGGAAGGAAGGAAGGAAGGAAGGAAGGAAGGAAGGAAGGAAGGAAGGAAGGAAGGAAGGAAGGAAGGAAGGAAGGAAGGAAGGAAGGAAGGAAGGAAGGAAGGAAGGAAGGAAGGAAGGAAGGAAGGAAGGAAGGAAGGAAGGAAGGAAGGAAGGAAGGAAGGAAGAGAAATCAACAACAGAACCTGAGATCTGAGAAAAACTGTTAAGAAAAATACAATAATAGCAATTATTTATTAAACACCTTCTGTGTGCCAGGCAGTATGTGTGTTCGTGTGTGTATGCATTATCTAACTTATTTTTCATTAAATAATCACAATTCTTTCAAGTAAATATATCATCATGTTAATTACATAGTGAAACAGAGGCAAGAAGTAGTTGGAAATTTTCCCAAAGTTATCCAGATAGTAAGAGATAGAAACAGGACTTAAAATACATCTGACTCCACAAGAGCCCCTAATTAATACAGCACTAAGATGCACTTTGTTCATAAAGCAAAAAGCTTTTTTTCCCCCCAAGTTAGAAAAATTGAAGGAGAATTCTAGAATTAAGAATTCAAACACCATGCACATTACCATCTACATTAGTTTGAAGGCAAAGTAAATGTCTGCTTTCTTGGTTTCACCAAATACTCATTTATTTCTATTTTTTCTAAATATAACCCTGCTGGCGCTGCGGCACAGTAGGTTAATTCTCTGCCTGCGGCACTGGCATCCCATGTCAGCGCCAGTTCTAGTCCTAGCCACTCCACTTCTGATCCAGCTCTCTGCTATGGCCTGGGAAAGCAGTAGAAGATGGCCCAAGCACTTGAGTCTCTACACCCGCATGGGAGACCGGGAGAAGGCTCAAGGCTGCTGGCTCCTGGCTTCTGGCTTTTGCTCAGTACAGCTCCTGGCCATTTGGGGAGTGAACCAGTGGAAAGAAAACCTTTCTCTTTGTCTATCTCACCCCTCTCACTGTCTGTAACTCTACCTCTCAAATAAATAAAATATTTAAAAACAATAAAAATAAATAACTATAACCCCAATAGGAATTTGATTGTGAAATAAAATTGTCTTAGGGTGGTTAGATGCCCCTAAGGAATAGACTGTGTAGTCCAAAAAGAAGTTCTATTATTCCAGCAATGTAAGTTCAAAGTAAAGACTTTCAAGGATAATGAGATTGGTAAAATGCAATCTTTCCAATATTTTTTTCTCTTTACTACCAAACCCCGTTAGCAAAAACTACTAAATTATAAACCACAGTATGTCTAACTTAATCACTGTCTATATGTTGTTTTGGCTTTGTTCTGGGTTTCTTTCACACAAGGGATAAAGAACAGTTTCTCAAAGAAACCTCTATTGTAACTATTCCCATTTCCAACCCTCTCGTGATTCCCTTTCAACATGTCTGTCTGCACTAAAACACAAATGCTTCAGCTTGATCTCACAGCTGATAAACCTTGAAGACAGTAGAGTGGACAGAGCAGCGCTGAGATTCGCAGAGAGACCAGCAGTCACCCTTACCATAATGGAATAAATAAAGCATGAACAATTAAATCAAATGACAATTTCAGATTTGAAGTTTAGTTCTCCTGTCTTTATGTAGTGGAAAAATTAAATCGCCTAGCCTTTCTTGGTAGAAATCATCCTTAGAAGGAAGAAGCCATGTATGCCTAGTTTTAAACTGATAATGAAGTTACAAGCACCCACATCTACCTTATATTTAACTATATGGATGTATTGTCTGTCTACTACTTGCATGCATTATAAAATATTCTAGTGATTAGTTCAACAGTTCAGATTAGCTATAAAGACCTTTATTAGTTGCACTTGAAATTTATAACTTGCTGGTATAAAATGGTTCAGTGGTGCTGTTTTCCTTTTAATTCCTTTTACAAGGAGTGGGAGATGGATAAAAGAAAAAGAAAATCAATTAATACATTTTGAAAATAAGACTAGTCAGTAAGTACATTTTTAATCTCTTCAACATATTGTCTAGGAAGTCTAATAGATTACTCTATGTGGGAACAAAACAAACAAAAAAACCCTGCTGTTTTAGCAGCATCTAATAAGATTGCAAAACCTTGGTGACTTGCAGGATCTTTCACACTCATGCTCTGTGAACTGTTCACTATGCAGCACTCTCATCTGTCTCTATAACTCAATGTTTTACTGAAAAGGAGATTCTTTGCTCTACAGCTTTAAACATCACCAAGGAACAGGCCCCATGCACCTTTCATTCCTGCTTGGAACTCCCTGACAAAACCTGTCATTTCTTGTTCTTTTCAACTCAGACTGCCTAGTCTCCAGGCATCAGATTAAAAGGAATGTCTAAGGTAACATCTTCATTTATTCATGTGATTTTCATCTTGGATGGAGTTATAAAAGTCAACCAAATTAGGAAAATAATAATATATTTTGTGAGGTGAAATTTACAATACAAACAGAGTAGAAGTGATTTTCTACACATGAGGGTTATATTCTTGTCATCGAAGACAGTCTTTGCAAAAAAGACCTGCACATGTTACACCTTACAAATCTCCAGCTGAGAAGCCAAAGGGGAAAGGGTTAACCTTTTCTAAAAAAAAAAAAAAAAATACTAACATTTCTGTAAGAAATTCAACTCTGTTCTCCCTAAAAGAAAATCTAAACAGCAATAAAGAGGCAAACTCTACATATTAACTTTGTTTAACTGAACACTAGAAAACCAGTATTATTAGGGCTTTGGAAAGATTGGGCTAAGAATTGTCTTAAGCTTTATTTTCTGCTAAGGCTAGGTTTTATTTCTTGAGGGAAGAGCTTCTGTTTGGCTTTTTCTTTTCAAGAAAAAAAAACCATGTAATTATATTTTTATGTTTACATTTGTAGAACTACAGATAAAGAAAGAAAAATATCATCAGGAAGTTTCCTATCATTAAATATAAAAGATGGAATATTCTAACAATGCCAGATGAATATATAATGTAGGGAAGAAAACCTATAATTTAAATAGAACTTTCAAAATATTTCAAACAGAAACAAATTTTGTAATATTTAAAGTTATCTTTGACATGAAACATGATAATTGCTATTAATGATATGCTATAAGGTAAATGATACTGAACATTGCTTTTATCAATAACCAGAGTTTCTCAGAGAACATTCACTTTTTTAGAAAATAACACATTTTTATTTACTTTTTTTTAATTGACACATAATAATTGCATATATTTATGGAGTACAGGATGATACTTTGATAAATGTACAGAATGTGTAATGTTCGAATTAGGGTAATTAGCATGAGTATCACCTCAAACATTCATCTTTTCTTGGGGGAAGAAACATGCTTTTTATATTAGACTTACTTGGAGGTAACTGGATTTTGGCCCTTGAAATAAGGTCAAATAGTCAGCATCCTACAACTTTACATGGATAGCAAACTAACATGTAAACATGTTTAGGAAGAAAAACATCAGTAATTTTATCTTATGCCAATTATTTATAATGTCAAATGACAAACTAATGAAATTAGCAATAGGTCACACTTCACATAAACAAGTCACTGATTTTATTAAATGGTCATGCTCAAACCCAAGAGGTCAGGAAACTTTTTTTTTTTTTTGGCCTTAAAAATTTTATTTGAAAGACACAGAGAAAGAGACACAGATATGGTAGGCACACAAAGATCTTCTGCTGATTTTCTCCCCAAATGCCTGCATCAGCTAGGGCTTGGCCAGGCCAAATCTAGGAGCCAAGAATTCAATCCAGGTCCCCCACATGAGTAGCAATGACTCAACTACTTGGGCCATCACCTGTTGAGTCCCAGGGTTTGTATTAGCAGGAAGCTGGAACTGGAAGCAGAGCAAGGACTCAAACCCAAGCACTCTGATATAGGATGCAGTTGTTCCAAGCATTATCCTAACCCCTGTGCCAAATGCCCCTTGCCAGGAAGCATTTTTTTTAAATTTTATTTAAGGAAGATAAACATCATGCATTTCATATTACAAATTTAGGAATATAGTGATTCTTCCCTCCCTACCTCCCTCTCACCCATACGCCCACCCTTCTTCCTCCTCCCTCTCCCATTCCCATTCTTATTTTTTACAAGGAACTATTCTCAGTTACCTTTATACTCATAAGGTTAACCCTACACTAAGTAGAGAGATCAAGAAAAAATATGAAGAAAATGTAAAACAAAACAAAACAAAAAAAGCATTATTTCTCAACAGTCAAAGCAAAGGCCTTTCAAAATCATCTCATCATAAAGTATCAATTTCATTCCAATAAATTACTTTTTAGACACTCCATTAGTAACCACAAATCAAAGAGAACATATGATATTTGGCTTTTTGGGACTGGCAGATTTTGCTAGGTGTAATGGTTTCTAGTTGCAGCCATTTTGTTGCGAATGACAGGATTTCATCTTTTTTTTTAACCACCATATTGTATTCCATAGCATACATATACCATAATTTCCTTATCCAGTCTTCATGTGATGCATATCTGGGTTGATTCTATGTCTTAGCTATTGTAAATTTAAAATGAACATGGGGGCACAGATCACTCTTTCATATGGTGATTTCAGGAAACATTCTTTACAGAACAACCCTGATTAATGTACAAGAGATAGCTATTCATTTTTGAAATGCAACTTCTCACATGCCATTGTTTTTAAGGTAATATTTATAGAAGCTGTAAAAACCTTAATGTCATAGACATCTATCCGTTGTGGGCACAGAGTATCCCTCCTCCCTTTTTCCCCTTCGCTCTACCCTCCATTTCCCAGACACATTTTCGTGTCTGTATATATAGCCTAGCCATCTTAAACAGGAAAATGGCCAACATATTCTTACATGCAAAAATCTGAACATACTTCTTTCAGAGTTGTAAGACCTGTTAGGCACGTGAAGATCAAGAGAGGGAAAATGATTTATTAGGCCAAACCACATAGGACTTATATATCATGGGCTGCAGGACAGAGCTTATTAAATGATTTCACTGGTCACATAACTGAATATAAAAGGGGAAACGTTTCAGTGACTGTGGTCAAATATGATTGTTGCTGCAATAGATTAAAAGTCCCAGAGGTACCCTTAGTTAGGTCAGTGACCAAACGTCCACCCATACGATATTATTCTTCATGGGCAATGTCTCCGAGTCATTGAATGTGTGAAAATCAAGCCTGAACTGAGGTATAAATTTTAGTTTGCTGTCACCTTTCCAGTGGATAAGCACTTCTGACATGAAGATTTTTATCTTTTTTCCTTATCAACAAGGCATTAACAGAATTCAGATTTACAAATCAGGCATGGAAATATGGAAGGTGTTCACAATTCTAGACCAAATGTGAAATTACCCAGGAAGGAGATTATGAGCTTATAAATCATCCAAACTTTCACTCACTGACTGGCCATCTACCAAGGAACAGAAAAAATAATAAATTTAAGCTCAAATTGTTTATGTGGAGCTTGCTTTTTTTAAAGAGGTTTTTGATTTAACTTTAAACAGTTATTTATTTATTTATTTAAAAAGCAGCATGCCAAAGAGAAAGAGAGAAAAATCTTTCATCCACTGGTTCATTCCCCAAATATCTGAACAGCCAGAGTTGGGCCAGGCCCAAGCCAGGAGCCAGGAACTCCATCTTGGTCTCCTATATGGGCAGCAAGAACTCAACTATTTGGGCCATCATTACTGCCTCCACAATACATTAGCAGGATGCTGGATCAGAAGTAGAGTAGCCAGGACCTGAACCATGCATCCATATATAGGATGCAGTGCTTGTTAACATGCCTGGTGACTACTGTGATGTGGGGAAAGACTGGAATAAATAAAGATTTGGTGAAGATATGTCACTTATCTTTCTGTATTCTTAGCCTCTAAGTTTAACTTTCCAAATAGCTAAGGGGTACAGCACTCAAAAGAAGTGTATCCCTTCTCAAAATAACAATGTTTGGGGAAGAAGTAATCATTAAACAAAATGATGTTTACCTTATTTTTGTTATGCTTTGTGCATTATATTCAGAAAACTTTTTTTAAAAAGATTTTTTTGTGGGTTGCTTGGTTGGTTGGTTTGAAAGGCAATGAAACAAATGGAGACTCAGGAGATCCGGACTTGCTGGTTTATTCCCCAAATGGTTGCAACAGCCAGAACTGGGTAAGCCAGGAACTCTACCCTGGTCTCCCACATTGATGGCAGGATCCCAAATACTTAAGCCAGCTTTGGCTGACTTCCAGGCAAACCAGCAGAAAGTTGGATCTGAAACTGGGTATCTGTGACTCAACAACAATGCTGGCCCCAGTATATACTCTTACATGTTAAAATATTGGTTATCTTTGGGTGATAAGACAGAAGTCATTTTCATTTGTGCTTCTATACAATTACACATCGTTTTTGCTCCACAACAAGCACAGAATGACTTCACACTCATGCAACCAAGGGCACTCTCACACCACCACACCAGCTCAGGAAGAAGACTACCAAGAAGTAAAAAGAGAACTATGGTCAAAGAGTCCACTTTGTGCCCTTTGTTCACCATTTTGCACTCCCTCTCAGCTCTGCTTTCCTGAGTAAAGGGCAAAAGCACTTGTGGGGCCTGTGTCTGAGCCCCACTTTTATCACAGACTGGTGTGCCTACAATGGTCTCCAAGCCTTGGTTTCCCCTTGTATAGAATGAATGTAATAGTAATACTTAGGAAGAAGTCAAGAAGAGAGGATAATGCACGTAGCTTGGCTCAAGGAGAGTACCAATAATGTTAGCTGCACTTGTTTACATCAGCTTTATTTGACCTTGGTAATGTTAGGACTTACAAAATACTTTACAGTAACCTTGCAGTAAACTTTATAAACCGGAAGCAAAAGACAGAGCTACAATTCAATCCCTGTCCCAAAACTGATAACCAAACACCACTTTTGACTTGAGACTGACCTAGTTGTGTACCAGAGTCATCTCTTAGAGGCTGACCCCCCATGGTTAAATTTCAGAAATTTTGCAAGCCAATTATTAAACATATGCCTTACTTAAAGTCACTATATAACTGCCAATTACAAAATTTATAATAAAAATATTATAAAGGTATTAAACCCATGAAATTCATTATACTCTAATTCTTTTACTATTATCTATACTTTTTAAGGTTATCTGCAGCTGTTCTGTCTGCAGAGTGGAAATACTGTATAACAGAATAATACCGTACATCTGTTCTCAATTTTACTTTCAGTTAAATCACATTGGTAGATTGAAATAGGCCTTGACTTATTTCAAATGGACAAATGTTACAGATCAAGACTTGATATGTTTTGTTGATTGGGAGTGATGAATAATATATAGATTAACTGAAAGTGGGCCATGTCTGTAGCTGTTATACCCTGAAGAGCATATAAAAATGGAGGACACATTCCTCCAGTATTAAAAACTGTTATACAATCTATGTGAAATAATAGCACTTGTTCATCAAGTGCAGACATATATTGGCTATGGATATAAGAAATTTGGCAGAGTCTATTAGCTATCTGGAATTTATAATAAAGAGCACTGATTATTCTTATTTATAAATCATATGCTCTGTATCCACTATATCAGTAAAATTTATAATGAACAGACACATGCACACATGAGATCACACAGATGCACACTTTTGTTTTCAGAAGCACAAGTTGTTAAACAATGATCACTGTACTGAGCAAAAGTAGAAGCTTTCAGTAGAGCCTTGGGCTCAACTCCAAAGCAGTAAAGTTGAAATTTAAAAGGTTTTAGCTTCAGTTGAGTCTACTCAGTTAGACTATTACAACTAAACACACTGCATTGAGTATTCTAATTTTGTAGGATGATGACATTTGCTCACTGCTTCAGGTTCCATCCTTATTACATAAAATGCACTATATGGAAACACAAGTTAAGAGAAGTCGACATAGCTTTCTACACCTCAGGCAAACTCTAGAGATACAAAGGTAAGTAAGATACAGCCCCTCTCTGTCTCCAAGACAGTTGAACAGGGAGGACAAACATGTTACTCCATAAAGCAAGAGGAATGATCTCTATAGGTACAAAATGCTAGGGGATGACTAGGGAGAGATGCTATGAGTTCAGACCCCAGGTCTCTGTTCATAACATTTGCTTCATTTGCCTTAAAGCAAACAAGATAAAGAAAGAAAGCCCCAAGGAGGAGAAATCCAGGCAGCAAGGCTTAAGACTTAGCCAGGAGTCTACAATCAGATGGCTGTGTTTAGACTGAGGTTCCTCCACTCACTGTATGAAACACAACAAGTCGCTTGGCTCCTAGCAGCCTCTGTTTATGTGCCAGAAGGATAGTAACTCCAAGCCTGCAACGCTGTAATGAGGTCCACATGAGGTAACGCACGTAAAGCGCTTAGAACAGTGCCTCATATACCCCAACCCCTCCATATTGCCTGCTGCTGTGATTGCTGCTGCTGGCACCCCCTGAGGGTTGAAAAGGTTCCCTTTGGAAAGGCATGGAAAGGGCAGGGGCAGGGGAGAGGGCATTCCAGGCAGAGGGAAGAACCCAGAGAGAACATGCTAGGGGCCAGTGAGTAGCCCTGGGGTACCAGACCACTACTTGAGGCCCAGATCAGCCAGAGCACAGTTGATGAGTGAGAAAGACTATGGCTCTGCCACAGGGATGCAATACACTCATTTCTTATTCTCTTTTGAGAAAAAAAAAGGCAAGTTTTTAAAATGATATTATCCTTTATCTCCTGACAGGTACTGTAAATTGTGCCTCTGATATATGTGTGAAGAGCCTATAAGGGAATGATAAATCAGACAATATTACATATATTCATCAGTACCTTAATTGTTGTTAAATACTAACAACACCTAGAATTGATCTGCACCAAGATTTACCACGCTGACAAAAATCCACCTGGGAAAGAGCACATGATAATTAAGAAGAACAACCACGGGTTTGCAGCAATGCACGGCTTCTGAACAAGATTTAAACTCCTCCCTGAGGGAATACCTGGGTGATGTTTATTCTGTAGATGAACAATGTGATAATAACAATGAAAAAGATTGATGAGATTTTCCTACTGTAGGAGTGTGATTTCGCCAGCTACCTCAGGTAACAGAAGGATGTAAAACTGAGTCGTCCAAAACCACTTGAAAATTATGGTTGAGCAGTGACTAGCACACATCTTCAGCAACCTGGAGAAATGGACTGCAAGTCAAGGAGAGACATCAGGCATTTAACAAAAACCTGAAATGAAGAAAAAATTTTCTCAAGTAACCACAACCAAATTCAACCAATTTAAAACAAAAAGGTACAAAGAGAATCTTGTTTTTTGTTTTGTTTTGTTTTGTTTTTCATGGATAAGGCAACATTTTTTTTTTCTTTTTGTGGTCTTTGCTGTTATGTGGGTCTAACAGGTAATTGTTAGCAATCTCTCTTATCCTGGAAGTGAGGAACTTCCTGCCCTACCTCATTAAACACACACACACACAAAACAAGACAGTATTAGTCTTGTGGTCTTGCTACTTAAAATAGAAAGATATATCATTTTGGAGCTTGTTGAAACACAGACTCTTGGGCCCCACCCTAGACCTCATGAATTAGAATCTGTATTTTTTACAAGAGCCCCAGATGATTCCTTTAAAGTATAAGAAGCAACCTTCTAATCTAGAGATGCCTTCCTCCCTCCCTTCCTTCCTTCCTTCCATTGACTTTATTTTTTTTTTAAGGATTTCTTTATTTATTTGAAAGTCAGAGTTACACGGAGAGGAGAGGCAGAGAGAGAGGTCTTCCATCCAATTGTCCACTCCCCAGTTGGCCACAAGGGCTGGAGATGCGCCGATCTGAAGCCAGGAGCCAGGGGCCAGGAGCTTCCTCCGGGTCTCCCATGCAGATGCAGGGGCCCAAGGACTTGGGCCATCTTCCACTGCTATCTCAGGCCACAGCAGAGAGCTGGACTGGAATAGGAGCAGCAGGGACTAGAACCGGCACCCATATGGGATGCTGGCACCTCAGGTCAGGGCATCAACCCACTGTGCCACAGCACCAGCCTCCCATTCAATTAACTTTCAAGATTTGCAATGTCATAATAAGGTAGGTAACCACTAGCTTCATTCATGTGGCTGCTTAAATTTCAATTCACCAAAATTAAATAAAATTAAAATTTAGGGATTTTCAATAACCACATGAAAAGTGCTCAGGTAACACATGCAGCTAGCATCTGCCATATACATTTCCATCACCAGATAAACTCCTATAGCACACATCACTGAACAAAACACACAAAGACCCTTGTAGTCATAAAACTTGGATTCTAGTGGTGTGGATGCAGCTAATAAACAGTAAACATAATAACTAATTTTTTAAGATTTATTTTATTTATTTGAAAAAGTTACAGAGAGACGTAGAGACAGAGAAAGAGGTCTTCCATCCACTGGTTCACTCCCCAGTTGGCCACAACGGCCAGAGCCGCGCCAATCCAAAGCCAGGAGCCAGGAGCCTTGAGCCTCTTCCGGGTCTCCCACATGAGTGCAGGGGCTCAAGGACTTGAGCCATTCTCCACTGCTCTCCCAGGCCATAGCAGAGCTGGATCAGAAGTGGAGCAGCTGGGAGTCAAACCGGCACTCATATGGGATGCCGGCGCTTCAGGCCAGGGCATTAACCCTCTGCGTCACAGCGCTGGCCCCAACTGACTAAATTAAATGGTATGTTGGGTAGTTAAAAGCAAGGACAAAAAGAAAAAAATACAGCAATATTAGAGGGATCAGAAAGATGGAGAAACACAGGAATTTTAAATACTGCCAGACTGGTAGCCTCATTGAGAAACTGCAGTAAAATGTAGGGGTAGGGGGCCAGTGTTGTGACATAGCAGCTAAAGCCCTGTCCTGTGACGCTGGCATCCTATCTGGGCACCTGTTCGAGCTGGCTCCCTGTTAATGGCCTAGGAAAAGCAGTGGAGCATGACCCAAGTGTTTGGGCTCCTGCAACCCATGTGGGCGACACAGATGAAGCTACTACTCCCAGCTACAGCCTGGCTCAGCCCTGGCCACTGCAGCCCTCTGGGGAGTGAACCAGAAGATGGAAGATTCATTCATTCATTCATTCATTCTCTCTCTCTCTCTCTCTCTCTCCATGATTCTGATTTTCAAATACATAAATAAATCTTCAAAGAAAAAAAAAGTGGCAGATTGTAAGCCAAGATTGAGAATGTTCAAAACAGAGGACAAAGTCTGTGCAGAGGCCCTAGGAAAGATATGTCTGAGAAACATCAAGGGGGGAGCATAAGACAGGAGGAAAGTGAGAGAAGGGGGACCAGTGAAAACCCAGGAAAGTGAAAGGGTAAAGATCCCGGGCAGCTGAAGGGACTCCTTGTTCATTTTCAAGGTCATTGGAGTGGACTAGCAGCCAGTGCAGGGTTCTGAGCAGAATGACAGACTTCCACAAAACCTCAAGAGTTTTTCCATTTCAGCAAAAAGGGACTTTATGCAAAATTCATCTTTTCAATTCGTTTGATTCAAGGTTATATTCAGAGGTAGATAAACCCTATCTGCACTGGCAAAATGACTTTGTTTACAAGTTTTGCTAACCACCAGAAGCTTGTTAATGATACTCAAACAGAAGTCATTAAAATTTATCACTGTAAAATTCAGACACCTTTCCAGAGCCTCCAGTAAAATGGGAACTCACAGGGTCTTACAGGTTCCCACCCAGATTCTTCAGCCATCATCGCACTTTTAGCAAAGCCTGAGGAATGCAAATCCGAGTACCCCAACTGTCCGAAAGACAGAACTCCATATGTGTCTCACACTCAAAACCCATTGATTACTTTCACACTAATTCACATGTAATTTTTGGAGGCACAGAAATCTGCCAAACAGCTTCAAATTTTTCTATTTCATTTTCTTGTTCAACTCCAGTAAATTGATTTCATCTACAGTACTTACCATCTCAAGTTAAAAGGCACAGTGATAGAACTCAGGGTATGGGTTTTGTTTCAATTTGTTTTTTCAGAGTTCCCAGAAACAGTGCCACATTTTACCCATAAGTGAGAATACTGCTATCTCGTTGGTAACCCTACTCCAGCGCTATGAATTGCAGGTCACTATAGCTCATGTGAAAAACAGCTTCAAAGCCTACATTCTCTCTAAGACAGTCACATGAGAATTATACCGAAGAGGCAGTCCCCAAGATGAGTGAGAGACAATGCCTGGGATTACTCCCCGGGGACCACCACCAACTGTGATCCAGCCAGAGTGCTGGTAGAAAAAGCGAACAAGTTCACCTTGCGTAAATTAAATCAAATGAACAATAAATCAAGACGTGCTGGGTCACCAGGAACTAACTGCTCAAATGCTCATGGCAGGTGAGTGAATCAAGCAGCACTGTTTTGATGCATCTGGGCATGCCATTTCTGAGCAACAGAAGGTAAGAAGGTGTTTTAGAAACCAACTTATTACCGATTTGAGAGATGGAAGTCCAAAGCGAGAGCTGCTTTGGCATTATTTCATTCATTCATTCAACAAATATATATTGAGGACCTCCTATGGGTAGGAATTGACCTATATGCTGGAAATATAGAAGCTTATGTACAATAATAACCTGTCCACACAAAGGTTACAGTTAAGGTTTTAACATCTTCAAGGCTCCCTCTTGAAGCCAGGAACCTTCCAGAGCTTGGAGACTCCATAAGTCTTTTGTGGATAGGAAGGATTCACAGATTGTTTTAGAATAAGAAACAGGAGTCACACAAGCAAAAGGTGACTCTTCACAAGGTAAAAGGTACATGTGTACAGTAAGTTTTACACTCCTTAGGGCCACTGTTGTGGTACCCCAGGTTAAGTTGCCACCTACAACATTGACATTTCATGTGAGCATAGGTTCAAATCCCAGCTGCTCCACTTCCAATCGAGCTCCCTTTTAATGTGCCTAGCAGATGATGACCTGAATGCTTGAGCCCCACCATCCATGTGGGAGACTGGAATGGGGTTCCAGGCTCACGGCTGTTGTGACCATTTAGGGAGAGAACCAGCAAATGAAAGTGCTCTCGCTCTCTCTCACTCTCTCTCTCCAACTATGCCTCTCAAATAAATAAATCTTTGTTAAAAATGTTTTATATCTGCAATCTGTGGCCAGAGCCCCTGAGCTTTTTTGTTTTCCTCATCTATCAACAGGGTCACTGCCCAAGAGTTGAAGCATCCTCTTCACCTTACATCCTTTCTGTACAGCAAAACCAGAAGGAGCAGTGAAGAAAATCCATGCCTGGAGGCTAGACAAAGGAAGACACCAAAAGTGAGCAAACGTGCTAAAAGGCCTAAAAAGTTAGCTACAGACACAGGACCTGCTGTGCTGCAGAGAGGGCTAAAAGGAACAGCCTAGAACAGGGGCTGGGAAACCAGAATGGAGTCCACACATGGTCTATCTGTCAGGGTTCTCATGAAAAACAGAACCAAGAGAGTAAATACACATATACAAGAAGAGACGTATTGTGAGGGACTGACTCGTAGGAATGTGGAGGCAGTGGAGGCCCCTATCTGCTGTCTGCAAACTAGAGAAGCTACAGACCCAGGAAAGATGATGTAGTTCCAGGCCTAGCCTGCAGACCCTGGCACCAGAGGAGCCAATGGCACAAGTCCCAGTCTGACTCTCAAGACCCAAGAACCAAGGGCACCCCTATGTGAAGGAAGGAAAAAGAGAGAGATTTACCTTTCCTTTGCTTTTCATCCTGTTCAAGCCCTCAGTGGACTGGAGAAAGCCTATGGCATCAGAGATGGTGAGTCAACTGACTGACACACTCACCGTCACACCCAAAACTGACTGCAATTCTTAGCCCACCATGTATGCCCTGCCACCTATTTTTTTCTGAACAAAGTTTTAATGGAATACAGTCACTCCTGTTTATTTACATACTGTCTAGGACTGCTTTTGATAAAAAAGAAGAGCGGCATGGCCCATAAAGCTGAAAATGCTTACCCTCTGGCCCTTTACATTAAAAGTGTGCCAATTCTCAATCTAGAACTGCATAATCCAATAGAGTAGCTATCAGCCACATGAAATATGGATGGTCCAAAGTAAGATGTGTTTTAAGGCTAAAATACAAGCAAACTGCAAAGACTTACTGTGGAAAACAAAATGTAAACTATCTTGTCAATAATTTTTATACTGATTACATTGTAGAAACAAAATTTCGATATGCTGGACTAAATTCAGTATGTTATTAACCTTAATTCCATCTCTTTATGTTTACTGACTCTTCCAGTTCCTGAATAACATTTGGCACACATGATCCACTAGACAAAAATCCAGCAGAGGTCTTCAGCATGACTCTTTGTATCTCACTGAGGAAGAAAAGCAAATCAAGTGACATGGTCAGGGACAGCACTCAGAGTTTAAAGTTACATCTAGGTTTCCCAAACAAATGTTTGGATTATACTTTATTAACTTCTCAAGGACACTATACAATCATGGTTTGGATCTATTGTCTTATAAAGATGAGTTTTAACTAATTATAAATTAGTTTTAACTTAGAATAATTTTTTTCTTTTAAAAAATTTCTTTTAAAAACTATTCATCCAAAGGCTACAAGAGCATCACGCTGGGAAAATATGGGAAGTTTATTAGGTCAGTTGAGGCTTTAATATGCTCAGTTTATTGATTTCAACCTGTAAGCACAATAAATCACCCTGGTCATGGAGGCAGCACCAGTTGAAAATGAGAACACAGATCAATTATCTGAGAACTCTGGGCTTTCTAATTTTCCTGGTTCCATGGCAAAGACCATCTGCCTTTTCTTAATGCAAAATTTGGCCATGCAGAGAGGTACTATGAGATTGCTGTGGTTATGCTCGGTTATGATGCCACAGCACTTGAGTTCTAGACCAAGATCCACCCTGGGAATGTTGCTTGGACTCACTATGCCCCAGTTTCCATATCTGAAAAGCATGGAAAAACAACAGTGTTTCCCAAAGCCTGGTACATACAGTACAGACAGTATGCCACTGACATTTGATTGTAAAGAGTGGTTTTCTTTTTATTTTAATAATTATTTTTATTTTAATAATTGTGTGTTTAATTCCATATATATGTGTGTGTGTATACATACACACACACATATATATATAACTTGCACAATAAGATGACCAATATCATTGCTTAACATTCCTAATTAATGAGGGAAGGTTCTTTAATGGAAAAGTCTAGTTAACAAATGCAAAAGAAATAATGGAATTTGGCCGGCGCCGTGGCTCAATAGGCTAATCCTCCGCCTTGCAGCACCGGTACACCAAGTTCTAGTCCTGGTCGGGGCGCCGCATTCTGTCCTGGTTGCCCCTCTTCCAGGCCAGCTCTCTGCTATGGCCCGGGAGTGCAGTGGAGGATGGCCCAAGTGCTTGGGCCCTGCACCTGCATGGGAGACCAGGAAAAGCACCTGGCTCTTGGCTTCGGATCAGTGCAATGCACGGGCCGCAGCGCGCCGGCGGCGGCAGCCATTGGAGGGTGAACCAGCGGCAAAGGAAGACCTTTCTCTCTGTCTCTCTCTCACTGTCCACTCTGTCTGTCAAAAATAAAAAATAAAAATAAAAAAAAGAAATAATGGAATTAGAAATTATAATTTTTGCAATCCCTTAGTGAAATCATTGATTCAAGCAGCAATATCAACTGGAGAGACCATTATATGAAAAAATAATGTGGAACATTAAAATGGATTGTTCAGGCTATTTCTCACAAAATCTATTGTATGTTACATCACTCAAAGTGGTTATAAAGTAAATGCCGCCTGATGAATGCAGTTAGGAAGCACACTCTCTATGAAACATTCTTGCCAAGAACACTTAGGCTAAATCAAATGTAGACATAGAGATAATTGCCACTATAGGAAATATGAGGGATGGAAGAACAAGCTAAGTAACACCACAAGAAACCAGAATATGTATCCTCCCACAGGACATGGTTTCTATAACAAGACTATAGGAATATTGTCAAGATTTTTTGAGATAAAGAGACTTAAAGGATAAATGCAATACAATGTACAGACTTTATTGGAATTCGAAAAGGATGGTAAATGATATTTTCAAGTCATTTGGCAAAGTTCCAATGTGAAACAGCATTAGATAACAGCAAACAATTACTATTTCTTTTACTAGATATGATAATGGAATTGTTTTTTTTTGTTTGTTTGTTTGTTCGTTTTTGACAGGCAGAGTGGACAGTGATCAGCACCGCGCTGATCCAATGGCAGGAGCCAGGTACTTATCCTGGTCTCCCATACGGGTGCAGGGCCCAAGGACCTGGGCCATCCTCCACTGCACTCCCGGGCCACAGCAGAGAGCTGGCCTGGAAGAGGGGCAACCAGGACAGAATCCGGCGCCCTGACCGGGACTAGAACCCGGTGTGCCGGCACCGCAAGGCGGAGGATTAGCCTAATGAGCCGCAGCACCGGCCTGCATTGTATTTAAGTACAGAAGCACCAATACATTTGAGAGATGCATTCTGAAATATATGAGAATGAAGTGAAATGATGTCTGATTTGCTTTAAAATATATCATAAGACAGAAAACAAGACAAAGAAATATAAAAAAGGGGAGAGGGAAAAGACAGTATGAAGAAAACAGCAAAGGTCTTCATTATTGAATCTAATAGTTGATCAGCTAAATAACTTGCAGGCCTCATAATAAAATAAAAATGCAGACGCTCATGAGAGGTTGTTTAGCCCAGTGGTTAGTCTTAACCATCTTCCACAATGGAATGCCTGGATTCAATGCCAAGCTCCCGAATCCAGTTTCCTGCAGAAGTAGAACTTCAGAGGCAGCAGTGATGGCTCAAATGATTGGGCTCCTGCCACCCATGTGGGAGGCCTGGATTGAGCTCCTTGCTCTACCTCCAGCCCAGCCTCAACTGTTGTGGATATCTGGGAAATAAACCAGCAGACTGGAGCTCTCTCTGCCTCTCAAAAAACAGAGCAATAATGATGATGATGCAGAACTTATTACTCATAAGTCACTAGGAATTTCCAAACTCACAGACTCTGTAAAACTCTTAAAATGCACATGCAGGAAGCCTGTACTGTTGATGTGTTTGTCATGGAAATTCATTATAATATTCTATCTATTTGTGTGTATTTGGGAAAGTTCCATTATAATTTAAAGGGATTCACTTAAAGGAAAAAATTAAAGAAGTAAAGATGATCTGGTAAAATGGCAAAAATTGTGATAGCTGCCAAAATGGGACTGCAATTTCCAAGATACTGACATAATGATGAAAAGCATTTGAAGTGTAACCAGGCACACGGCAAATGCTCAGTTTAACTCCTGCTACTGCTGCTTCTAGCACTACTATTTTCAAAGATTACACTTCTTGCAAGTAAGAAACATCAGAATTTCTGACATTTTATGGAAATATTCCTTTAGACACACAGTAAAGTCCTTATGGGAGATCTACCCCCACACAGAAAGTCTTAAACTTAATTTTTACTCAGAATTCTTCTTATATTTTGCTGCCTTATATTCTAGGCTCTAAAATATCCTAGAAGAGATTTTCAGTGATGAGCCACAGCAGCACTTAGAGCAGAATATTACTGCCAACTCAAAGATTCTTCTGAAAGCCAGGTTCTTCTTGGTAAGTCAAGGAACTTAACTTACGAGAGCAAATAAGGAGCATCATAATGAGCTAAGTCCTGTGAGTTTGAAACCCGATGAACAATGTTTTTTAAAAAAAATTTTTTTGGACTGCATGAGCCTTTTACAATCTTCAACAAGGTTTAATATCACTTCACTCTCCCCTCTAAATATCCAAATTAAGCACTGTTTTTGATAACAGTAGTTAATACAAGTTAAATAAAAAAATCCAAAAAAATTATTAAAAATGTAATGTTCAGAAGACAGTTTCTTGTCTTGCATTAAAAACCTTTTCAAAAGAAAGAAAATTTAGAAATGAAACTTTGTGCATGAACCAGAACATCTGCATTTGCTAAATCATAATAAAAGTATCACCACATTACAGAGCTCAGAAGCACAATGATTTTACTAATGTCTACTGTAGCCTGTCACCTAAATCAAGTTTTACAGGCCCAGAGAATTTCCTGGACTATTATGTTCTTTACCCATTGGACTAGAAGTACCCTTGAGGACCACCAGGGTCTGTGCAAAGTTTATTTTGCACAAAGAGCAATTTAGGAAAAACAGATAAACAGATCAACCAAAAATTTATTTATCTGTTCACAATGCTAATAGCTGTTTTGAATGACATAAGGAAAGGTATATTTTTAATGTTTTATCTACTTTGTTAAATAGACACAAATGAGAAATTTTTCAGTGCTGTTTCTTCGTACTTCAGCATATTTGAATTGAAGCACACAGAGTTTTCTAAACATCAGTTTTTACTTAAAATAAGGAGTCCACACAGAATTAGCCAGTGTGTTCATGACCCAAGGGACACTAGACATGTTCAGGGCTTCTGTTGCTTCTATGTTCAGTATTTACACATGGGCAATGTGACCTTGTGGCTAAGGCACCTGCATTCCTCACTGAAGTACTTGGCTTTGATATCTGGCTCCAGCACCTGACTCCATCTTCCCACTAAAGCAGGCGCCAGGAGGCAGGGGTAATGACTCAAATAACAAGGTTCCTGCCTTGCATATGGCAGACCTGGATTGAGCCTGGGCTGTTGCAAGCATCTGGGGCAGTAAACTAGTGAATGAGAACTCCAGTTTTTCTCTATCTCTCTTAAGTAAATAAATACATTTGTAAAAATATTTACACATGAAGTATGGGCATTTGCTGTCAGTAGAACCATTTTCTTTTTTTTTAACTTTTATTTAATAAACATAAATTTCCAAAGTACAGTTTATGGATTACAGTGGCTTCCCCCCCCCATAACTTCCCTCCCACTTGCAACCTTCCCATCTCCCGCTCCCTCTCCCATTCTATTCACATCAAGATTCATTTTCAATTATCATTATATACAGAAGATCAATTTAGTATATATTAAGTAAAGATTTCAACAGTTTGCACCCACACAGAAACACAAAGTGTAAAGTACTGTTCGAGTACTAGTTATAGCATTAATTCACATTGAACAACACATTAAGGACAGAGATCCTACATGAGGAATAAGTGCACAGGGACTCCTGTTGTTGACTTAACAAATGACACTCTTGTTTATGGTGTCAGTAATCACCCTAGGCTCTTGTCATGAGTTGCCAAGGCTATGGAAGCCCCCTGAGTTCACTGACTCTGATCATATTTAGACAAGGCCATGGTCAAAGTGGAAGTTCTCTCCTCCCTTCAGAGAAAGGTACCTCCTTCTTTGATGACCCATTCTTTCCACTGGGATCTCACTCGTGGAGATCTTTCATTTAGTTTTTTTTTTTTTTTTCCCCCAGAGTGTCTTGGCTTTCCATGCCTGAAATACTCTCATGGGCATTTCAGCCGGATCCACATGCCTTAAGGGCTGATTATGAGGCCAGAGTGCTGTTTAGGACATCTGCCATTCTATGGGTCTGCTGTGTATCTCGCTTCCCATGTTGGATCGTTCTCTCCCTTTTTGATTCTATCAGCTAGTATTTGCAGACACTAGTCTTGTTTATGTACTCCCTTTGGCTCTTAGTCCTATCATTATGATCAATTGTGAACAGAAATTGATCACTGGGACTAGTGAGATGGCATTGGTACATGCCACCTCGATGGGATTGAATTGGAATCCCCTGGTATGTTTCTAACTCTACCATTTGAGGTAAGTCAGCTTGAGCATGTCCCGAATTGCACATCTCTTCCCTCTCTTATTCATCTATTAACACGACCACTGGACCTTCTTCTACCTGTGTGTGATCATAGATACTAATCAGCCTTTCTTATTCTTGATAGAATTCCCAATATCACAGAAATCAGACGAACTCACAATAGCTGGTGTTCACATTTCCTTCCTGATTAAGATAAGCACACACATCTAGTTTCATAGACAGATATAATATCATTTTTAAAATGTGGGAAAAAAACTAAACAAATTAACAATTCAAGACTCATCCATCACCAATACCCTCCAGTTGCCTTGTTTGGGAAGCTGTAGCTCTTTTGATACAAGAAAATATGCATCAGAAAGAAGCTGGGTAACAAACAGAATAGCTAAGATTTAAATCAACACTCTAGTCTAGAATCCAGGTGTCCCAATGAGCACTTAATCCACTGTGCCAAAATGTCCACCTCTATATTTAACATTTTTTTAAATTTTATTTGACAGGTAGAATTATAGACAGAGAGAGAGAGAGAGAGAAGAGACAAAGGTCTTCCTTACATTGGTTCACTCCCCAAATGGCCAACACGGCTGGTGCTGTGCCGATCTGAAGCCAGGAGCCAGGTGCCCCCTCTTGGTCTCCCATGCGGGTGCAGAGCCCAAGCACTTGGGCCATCCTCCACTGCCTTCCCGGGCCACAGCAGAGAGCTGGACTGGAAGAGGAGCAACCAGGACTAGAACCTGATGCCCATATGGGATGCCGGCGCCACAGGCAGAGGATCAACCAGTGAGCCATGGCGCCGGCCCCTATATTTAACATTTTATACAGTAAATGCTGAACAATGAAAAACAGAATAAGAATACTTCCTACAGGCCTAAGATGGGAAAACACAGGCATCAAAAGATTAATGACAGAAATGAATTCAAAACTAAAATATTCTGAATATATAAAATTCAAAATGACAGTATAAAAATATCCTCACTCTCACTAGTTACTAATTGAGAGTTATTATTTATTCATGAATCTGAAAATAAAAATATGGTAAAAAATACTTTTCTGACTATATGAACTGCATTTCAGGATATCCAAATCATAAGTAAAATTTCTTGATAAAATTTCATGTAGTAAATGCTGTGGGAATATTAGATTAGAAAAACTGCCATTTTGCAGTCCCTGATGAAATGAAGCCTATATTAAGAGACAGGCAACGATCATCCATGAACACTAAAACCACCTCTGTGAGCATGATGGAGAACTCCTAAAAGAAGAAAAGGCTGACAACACTGGACCACAGTACTGAATCTTATCTTCACTAAAAAGGACATACATGATTATGTCCTTCCCACTGACATGTATAGCACCACCTATTCCTGCTCCTTCCCCCAAAAATCTCTAAATCTAATCAAGACTCTAGATTAAATACCAGGCTACAGAGGGGACACAGTTCAGCACACACCACCCCAAAATACAGCACCTTGGCATTTGAGAAAACAGTGGAAGGAGGGAAGTCATTCTCACCTTCTGACCTTCTGCCCTGAAGCTAGTCATGAAACCCAAGAAGGACTTTTCTGACCTTCTCTTGAAGCAGATCCTAAGACCCTCAGTGAAAAAATGCTCTTGCCTCACCTGGAGGAAAGGGACATCCTTATCTCTGAAGACGCAGGCCCACGGAGTAGAATCTCACCAACTAAGAGGGTACCTCAACAAGTCTATGGGAAGTGGAATTGAAAGATAAGCTTATTTTCAGTGAAAAGATTTTTTTAAGAAAGCTTTTATCTAATGAAAACAAATTTCATAAGTAGAGTTTTAGGAATATAATGGTTCTTCCCCCCATATCTACCCTCCCACCCCCACTCCCATCCTACCTACTACTCCCTCTCCCATCCCATTCTTCATTGTTTCATTTTTACTTATTTATCTTTATATACAGAAGACCAACTCTATACTAAGTAAAGATTTCAACAGTTTGCACCCCCACAGACACACGAAGTATAAAGTACTGTTTGAAGACAAGTTTTACAGTTAATTCTCTTAGTACAATTCATTAAGGACAAGCTACTACATGGGGAGTAAGTGCACAGTGACTCCCATTGTCGATTTAACAACTGACACTCTTATGGATGACATCAGTGATCACCAGCGGCTCTTGTCATGATCCCCAAGGCTATGGAAGCGTCTGAGTCCACAAACTCCATCAGTATTTAAACAGGGCCATAAGCAAAGTAGAAGATCTCTCCTCCCTTCAGAGAAAAGTACATCCTGCAAAGAAGTTTTGAGATCTACACATACATTCATATATACACAGAAAATAGGTATCATTAAAAAAATACTACGCGTTTCAAGAGATTTTCCTCCCAACAAAACAAATTTAGCTTTTATTTCAATTTCCATGAACTTTTTGAAGTACCAACATAGGCCTTACTAAGTTGCCCCCAATTTATTCTGATTAGATCATACTCCCAATCTCTAATTCTATTTTTTCTAAGAACTATCCAATTCCTCATCAAACATAGCATGAAAATTACACAAGTTTACTCATTTACTCAGGGTTTTATTTCCCTCTGAAGGCTCCTGCGTCACATAAAATTTGTGCCAAATAAATCTCTATGCTGTTCTCTTGATAACCTGTCTTTTGCTATAAAGGCCTCAGCTATGAAGGTAAGATGGGAAGGAAGGGTATTTCTGTTCTTCTATAGAGGAAGAACTTAAACACTACCACAAGGAAGCAAACAGACAAGTTCATAATTTAGAGCAAATGATCCAATTTCTCCCATACATCAAAGACAGTGTGGGGAATGGGATAAAAGAACTACTAGAAAATAAAGGAGACTTAAGCAATTTAACAACTCAGTGCAATGTGTGACTCTCATTTGAATTCCTCCGCAAATACAACCAGCAACAACAAGATAACTAGACATGCGAGTATTAGAAAACATCAAGGGATTTTTATTCATTACAGTAATTATGATGATGGCACGGGTTTTCAGTAAAAAGGGGGATATCCTTATCAGTTAGAGATACACATTGAAGGATATTCAAGTGACAAGATGTGATATCCAGGATATACTTGAAACACTCATAATAAAAAAGAAAAGAAAATGGAGTCTGTGAAACAAGACTGGCAAAATACTGTTAATGATTAAAGCAGGGTGATGCACACAAGCATGCTTATCATACAATTAGTCCTCTCTGTTGGCACATATTTGAAATTCTTCAAAACAGAAACTTTTAAGGTACAAGTTCAGAGTCAGACATTGAAAGACAAGCTCCTCCACCTCCAGCTGCAGCAAGCTGGGCAGACTATCCCTCTGCTACTGCCACCCTCTGTGGTATCACAAGCACAGGCATCTCTTCTAAGAGTGATCCAATACTGTTCCTGAGATTTTCTTCCAAGCCACTAAGATCCACTGTGTGAGTTTGGATACTGACCCTTTCAGTACTTATACATATACAGGCCACAACCTTAAATCTCAACTGCTGCCTGTCCAGAGAGACTGTAAGTGACCATCAGGTAAGAGATACATCCCTATTCAGAGATCAAAATGTCAGAAAAGATGCATTAAAAACTAGGGAGGTAGGCATTCAGTCCGGGAGTTACTATCAGAGTGCTTGGGTTCAAGTCCTGGCTCTGCTTCCAATTTCAGCTTCCTGCTAACCCGTAAGCTGAGAGCTAGCAGAGGTATCTAGGCCCTTGCCACCCACAGAGAAGACTGGGTTGAGTTCTGAGCTTCTAGCTTTGGCCTAGTCCAATCCCAGCTGTTGCAGGCATTTGGAGGGTGAATCAGTGGATGGAGAACATGTCTCTTCCTCCCTCCCCATCCCTTTTTTCCTCTCTGTTTCTCTACCTGTCAAATAAAATAAATATAAACAAATAAAATATTTTAAAACTCCATGGAGAGGAATTTATGAAAATAAAACCATTGATGACAATGGCATTTTCTAAATCCCTACAAGGCACCCCATTCTTTGGCTCCACAGAGGACTCTACTCTAGTTCCTATTGTTGTTGGGTTATTTCTATCTCACATGTCTCACCAACTACAACACCTCCATTTTTTGAGATGCTACTGCCACTGGGTCGACAAATGACAGGTTCTCAAAATGTCCATGATGGATGTTTGTTGCATGAATAATAAATATGCAAATCTTAAGCCAAGAAAAGAAATATAACACATGCAAACAGGTGGAGGAATCTAAAGCCATTCTGTAAAATGTTCTGGATGCTAATTTGAGAAAATCTATCAAGAAATTGTGTGTGACCAGGTTTCCAAATTGAGTCAACATTCATGAGGAAGGGCAAAATACACTGCATCTAATGATGAATGAGAATGCACATCTGTTTACATAGAGGCTCACTGTACACATGTTCTAGTAATTTCCAAACACCATCAAAAATTCAGGGTTGAGAAAACCAGTAAAAATATCACCTTTGAGAAAAGACTTTTGTTGAAATTTAAATATAAGGTTTTCCTTCAAGTCCATGTCCCAAGAGAGCTTTATAAATGGAGGCCTTAAATGAGGCTTTCACAGTATTTTGTTTTCTAAGACCCCTCAGATAGGAGATAACTCATATGACAATTCTACTTAATAACTAATCATGGTAAACACAATTTAGTAAGTTTTGTTATGCACCTAGCACTACATTCAACTTCTTTCTAGCGCTGTCATAGTTTCATTGAACCCTGATGCACAGGTCCTGTACCTTTACCCATGACTTATCAATCCTAGCAACAACCTTGAAATGCAAGTAACACTTATATTTGGTAACTGGCCCAACCAATAAGTTGTTCTTAACCTAAACACGCAAGTGTTATACAAATGATCTGTGATGAAGGATCAGGATTTTACCCCCAGTCTGCCACAGAAAAATATACTTATAAAATACAATGAAAACAAATCCCTGGAAAAATTAAAAAGAAATACAAGAATTCAAAGTAAAAGTTCAAATTTGTTGTGACTAGCTTCAACAGACACTTACTCGGCCAAACTAAGAGTTTCTAAATCCTCACTTTCACTTTCTGTGATTAATTGGTCACACAGTGGCACCAAGCAAGGACATTCCTTTAGTAGAGCTGCACTGCACTATTATGTTATATCCATGCTTACAAGGGTCCAAGGATCTTCTATCTATTAAAAGGCTGATCATTCTTTTAGTTTATTATTTTTAAATTGAGATGACTGTTAGCTTTTTATTCTGCATAAAAAGTAATCAAAAATGGAAAACTTTTAGGTTTTGTGCTGCTTTGTGATACAACTGCTATGGCATTGTGACAAATATAAAACTGTGAAATACTCTGCTGCACCAAGGGAATGCTGAGTGACAAGGACAACAGACAAAGAGAGTGAAAAGCATTAGGTACACCCCTTGCCATCCTAAACAGGAAAGGACTCTCATTCAGATCCATCCAGAAAAGTAAGTAGCTTTTAGGAAACCAAAAAAATAAATACTTAAGAGACCTTGAATACAAAGTGACACACAGAATTCTCCAACCTTCCCTGCCTCTGAAGCAGTTCTCAGTTACCTAACAAAGATGATGCCACAATACATCCACAGACAAAATACATCTCCTTGGAGGAAAAGGGGGAATAGGAAAAAAAGTCAGATTCTTGGATATTTTTTAAAATGTGCTCTAAAGGTCCAACTACGTTTTATTTTTTCTTTTTTACAAAATCACCATAGCTTACATGGCCTTGGAAATGAGTCAATGGGATAAACCCACAGCTTCTCTGGCTACTCAAGAAATCAGTGATTAGTGAGAGAGGGTATTCTAGGAGGAGGTACACTATGGAGGAGAGAAATTACTAGACAAGAGTCAGCAATCTGGAGCAAACTCAATCTGAAGGAAACAATTAGAAACTGGCACAAGTCCCAAATCAATAAGCAGAGGTGGCTATGGGCAGTGAGCATAATGGCTGGGTAATGAGAACTAAAATGCAGGTAAGCCAGTGATGGGAAAGCCACAGCTCTGCAGTGTCTCTTTGTTGACACGAGGGTCATCTACCAGGAGGCTGGAAAAGACGTGTCTGAACAGGCTCTTGCAGCCAGCTGTCCCCAGTGTCACAGCCTGCGTGAAGAAACAGTCCTGCTGTAGTGTTCCCAAACCTGATGAGAAATAAAGCCCTCATGGCTTGCCCTGTCAAGGTCTGGGTACAGTCCCAAAGGGAAAAACACTTCTTACAGAACATTCAGTGGATTCACACAGCTTCAGAGCTGTATTTGCCATTAGCTTTAATGGAGGATCTGCTAATAAATTCTCCGCTTCTGTGCCAAACAGGTGTAATTCGGTAATGTAGCTATAATTGAGTGATGTCAACGCAATATAATTTGTAACATTTTTCTAACAAATTACCTAATTTTTTTTCTGAAAAGATATCTGTGATTCCATGTGTTAAGTTGCTTTAAAAGGCTGGCACACCGTGCTAATGATAAAGATCTTTAATTGATGGAAATGTTAAGCTAAGAATTATTAGCTAAAAATTATCTTAGCTAATTCTTTATACACTATTCACTTTTTAAACCTAACACAATTTCATTTTCAGCTGGCAAATGTTTTGAATTTGTGACTTGTGGTCCACAGGTATTTTATGATTATGATAATTCTGCTGGAGAGATTCTTTCTCAATCCTGCAACCTAGCCCTAGTTCCAAGCCAGATCGACAGGTTGCCACCTCAGGGTCTACCAGAAGGCAGCTCTCCAGCTTGGGACCTCTGCCTCATGCCCTGCCATGTACCTGTCAGTGAAGACCATCTCAAAGGCACAAAATCCAAACTCTACTCCTCCATGAAGCACTACATCCAGAACTACTCTATTCTACTTCACGCTCCCAGAGCACTATGAGGTCCTCAGACTTCAGAACCCCCTGCACCTACTTATTCTCTTCTGCTGACCATGTTTAAAGCCCACTCCTCCTTAGGGTTCCAGCTCAATGTCTTGCCTCAGGGAGAATATTCCCTGCCTCAGATTAAGGCAGGTTCCCCATTCATTCTTCTACATCAGCCTTCCTTTCCCTTGCTGCATTAACTGTAGTCATCACTAGTACTGTATCTCTTCCACTAGCACCAGGCCATCAGCAGTGCCTATGTTGAGTTTTCCCCAAATCTAGTAGACAGCACATCATATCCTATATCTGAATAAAGAATGGGCAAAGGAATGTACAAAAATTATCTCTGTGTCTCTTTCTCTGTCTTCTCCATTAGTTAGTGACCCCAAAGGCAGCATATTCCTCACTGCTGACACCCAGATATCTAACTAGAGTTTTATACATAATGGAAATGAGCAAACCTCAGCTGAACTAAATTAAATTTCTTCTTCTAGACTATTACCATAAGGTTGGCCACAAAAAATTCAGTCTCAAAAGATTATACTGTCTTATACTGCTGTGTGAATCCAGTGTCATATCACACTATAGGACACTGTAGAATAGGAGTGAATGATATTTAGAACCAAAAATCAGTTTCAGGGTGATCACCATGTGTGACTACCTTATGCATTCAGTTAATCAAACAAAGACATTGCCCTCAAGGAACTCATTGTGCAGTTTGATATAACCAAAGAACATACATGAAGAGGTACCCTTGAGTAACATAAGAGGAGTTCTAGGAAAGACTACAGGTGCCCAGTGAGGGACAGAGGAGATGCAGTAGGGGCAGTTTTGAAAATGAGTCTTTTAACCAGTTGGAGATCAGGATTGCAGATGCAGTGAAAAGGAACGAAGGTTTGAGAGATAGGCTTTATTCCTTGATTCAACAGCTCTTTACCAGCTATGATGTGAGGCCCTGGGAATTCAGTGGTAATTAAAACAAAGTCTTCTGTCAATGGAGGTTACTTTCTAATGGTAGAGACAAACAAAAATAAGCAACATGCCAGGTGGTGATGTGTGTTCAAAAGAAAAACAGGACAGACTAAGAAGTCAAGCTGATTATACTGCTACCCAAAATAGGGTGATCAGGGAAAGACCTCTCACAGCAGTGACAGTGAACAACTGCCCAAACAAGGGAGGGTGTGAGCCATGCAACACTCTACAGGAAGAGCACCCCAGCAAAGGGAATAGCCAATCTATTTGCAGAGGACAGAATACTAACCACTTCCTTATTAAACTGCTGCCTTTGTTCTCTAGGGTCTGAATGTTTCTGATAAAACTTAATTAATTTTACTTTTTTTTTTTTTTTTCGAGAGACAGAGTCAGAGCAAGAGAAGAACCAAGAAAAAATACAATCGCTGGATCACTTCCCAAATGACCCTAATGGCTGGGGATGGAAAGATCCTGCAGCCAGGAGGCACAAACTCAGTCTTGGTTCTCCCACATGGGTGACAAGAGCCTAATTACATGAGCCATCACAGCTGCCTCCAAGGGTCTTCATGGACAGGAACCTGGAGTTAAGAGACAGAGACAGGTATTTAATCCAGGTATTCTGACATGGGATGTGAGCATCTTAACAATTATTTAAACTGCCAGGTTAAACACCCACCCCAAGACTGTTCATATTTTATTTTATTTAGACAATACTCATTATAAATATTCTAGTATTCTCTGGATCAGCTACATGGCATCTAAAATATTCATAATTGCATGAAATTTCTGTACTTGCATTCTGGTTTGCACTTACAGTTGTGGTAGTATCAGGTTAAAAGAGGCAACCTTACCACTTAAATAATGTGGTTGTGTCCCAAGACCTCAGAATAGAGGTGGGGTATAGATGAATCATGCTAGGAGCAGCAGCCATGTGAGGGGAGTGGAATCACCTCACACAGGCAAAGGTTATACAGGCAGGACAAATTGTACAGAACCTTTGTTGTAACAGATATTCCACACTGATACTTCCAGAGATGATTCTGTTTAGATAAAATAGTATTATCTATTAAATTATGGTTTTCAATTTGGTTTTACTATTCTTATTGTTTTTTTGTTTTTTTTTTTGACAGGCAGAGTGGACAGTGAGAGAGAGAGACAGAGAGAAAGGTCTTCCTTTGCCGTTGGTTCACCCTCCAATGGCCGCCGCAGCCAGCGCGCTGCAGCCGGCGCACCGCGCTGATCCGATGGCAGGAGCCAGGAGCCAGGTGCTTTTCCTGGTCTCCCATGGGGTGCAGGGCCCAAGCACCTGGGCCATCCTCCACTGCACTCCCTGGCCACAGCAGAGAGCTGGCCTGGAAGAGGGGCAACCGGGACAGTATCCGGCGCCCCGACCGGGACTAGAACCCGGTGTGCCGGCGCCACTAGGCGGAGGATTAGCCTAGTGAGCCGCGGCACCGGCCCGCTATTCTTATTGTTTTTAATTTGTAAATATGTTTGCCTAAGAATGGTATGAACTATGTATCTACTCATTGTATTTTGTTTATTTCAATAACTCAACAATAAGAAAATGAAGTGAACATTGATGCGAAGGGCATCCACATGTCCCTCAAGTTCAGCCACTCATTCAGTAGTGGTGAAAACAGTGTTTGTTTTCCAGAACTGCCACCACGTAACAGCTCTAGGTGGTTTCCAAAGAATCACATGGTAAGTAAGTACAGGAAAGAAAGGAGGTGAATATCTTTGATAGGAAAAAAAAAATGGGCTGCACCTAACCACTGTCACTTTTCCTCTCTGTAAACTATGGGACACAGAGGCTGCAGTTTATAGAGCATATAGGTAAAGCCTCCTTCAGAACATCTAACCGAATGAAACATTAAACAGAAGAAAGTTCTTGTGGGGAAGAGAGACATTGAAGAAGCTCTGATGAAAGTCTCACTGTACTCTGGTGGCAGATTAAACAAAGAGCCAGAAGAAGAGAAAAGCATCATTAATGTGGGGAGCAATCCGGACTGGACTAAGTTACTGAAATTAACTAATTATTAATTAATTATTCTATGCATCTGCTCTCCCACAATATGGCGCTGGGAGAGAAGTAAACAGCTTCCGCACAGCTGCCTCCAGTTCAGCTAATAAACTGTAGGACTTGCTCCTGATTGGAGAGCAGCGTACTCGGCGTGTGGGCAGCCGAGTTAGGATTGGCGGAGGAGGACTATAAAGGAGGAGAGAGACGGCATGCACCAGGAACATCTATGGGGAACATCTAGCTGAAGGAACACCTGTGCAGCCCCCGAGAAGAGCCGGCCGGCGGTGTGCCGCTCCCCTGCAGAAGTGGGGAATGTGGCCAGGGGGAACTGCCCTTCCACGGAGGTGGAAGGGATAGTAGCCAACCCGGGAAGAACCAGCAGCAAACCCGGGGAGGGCCGAGCAGACGAAAGAACAGCGCAGGGTCCTGTGTCGTTCCTCCACGAAGAGGGGGAGCGACAATTAATGCAAAATAAATCCAGCCAAACATATTTGTCCTGCAACACAAGGCTCTTCTGTGCCAAGGAAATTGAATGAGAGTTAAGATGGTCATATGGAAAGCTCTGGCGATTGTTGAAAAAGGTCTTTGGGCCATAGAACTGTATAAACAGTACGGCAGAAGGAAAGCTGGCATCTAGAATCATATGGACAAGAGATCAGCTCTGAGACCTGTGCAATTTTTTTAGTGCCACAGGAGAAAATTAAGACAAAATAATACCTACATTTGAAGGTTGTGAAAAAGAATCAAAGAGGTAATCCTCAGGGACCACTTAGAACCCTTCTTGGCACATAGTAAGGGCCACTGATGTGAGCCATGATTTTCACAATGATATAGATCTGTGATGATATGAGTAGAAGTACAAGTCTCTACAGACAACCCAATACAATGCTTTATTCTATTCTGCAGCCCTGGAACCATGTCTTTACATTTGACATCCTCCACGGTTTCTGATGACTGACAATAGATAAACACATGAAGTATATTTAAGATTACCATTGAAATAGCATCATTTTCATTCAATCTCCCCCACTCCCACATAATTCCTAATAGGAAATATAAGATTAGATCTACAGAAAGAACGTAACCCAATAACCTCAGCGGGTAGGTGCTATTACTCTCCCTACTTTACAGATAAATAGGTGAAGGCCAGAGAAGAGGAAGGACTTCTTCAAGGACATAGAGCTCAGATGCACAGCAGCTGAGATTAGCATCCAGGTGCTCTGGGTCCAGAATCTACCTCTTTAAACTTTGTACAACACTATTCCTCTGGGCATGTGTCCTTCCTCTAATTTCAATAAAGAGAGACTCCAGGAACTGCTAGCTAGCCACGTCACTGCTTACTCCTATAGATTTTCCAATTTCCACCTAAAGAAAATGAAGGTGTTTCATTCCCCAATTAAGCAATTCCCCATGTCACACTTATTGTTATATTGTTATCTAATACAGAAGAAACCCAAAAAACTCACCTATGTGAACAGGGTTATAAGAACTTTCACGAATCAAACTTCTGAAAATACTACCCAACACTTTACACTATGTCCCATAAACTAACTGAATCAATCTGCATGAGAACCTAATTCCAAAAAAAGATGTCTATGTTTCATCAGACAATAAAGCCAATTAATTCAATGTGACTTTTTTTAAGCCAAAAAGCATTTAAATAAATTAAAAATTTACAAACTGGAGAAAATTAATTATTTGAGGTACCTGGCTGTACCTTTTGCTGTGCTTTTTAAAACAGAGTCTGTGTTGAGGTCCCCCCTTCGATGAAGTGGATTAAGATTCGGCCTTCAACGCTTGCATCCCATATGGGAGCCAGTTCAAGCTTTGGCTGCTCCATTTCCCATCCAGCTCCCCTCTAATGAACCTGGGAAAGCAGCAGAAGATGGCCCCAGCATTTGAGACCCTGGACCCACATGGGAGACTAGGATGAAGCTCCTGGCTCCTGACTTTGGCCAGGCCCAACTCTGGCCATTGCAGCCATTTGGGGAATGAACTAGTGCACAGAAGATCTCTCTCTCTCTCTCTCTCTCTCTCTCACTAACTCTGCCTTTCAAAGAAAACAAATACATTTTTAAGAGAGGTGGGGCGGGGGAGAGAGAGAGAGAGAGAGAGAGAGAGAGAAAGTCTGTGTCACAGCTTATTCTTCTCTCAAATTACTCTGTCCAAGTAGTATTTTCATTTATAAACAGCCACAGAGTCTCTTTGAAGTAGAAGGAAATAGAAGGCTGGCACCGCAGCTCCCTAGGCTAATCCTCCGCCTTGCGGCGCCAGCACACCGGGTTCTAGTCCCGGTCGGGGCACCGGATTCTGTCCCGGTTGCCCCTCTTCCAGGCCAGCTCTCTGCTGTGGCCAGGGAGTGCAATGGAGGATGGCCCAAGTGCTTGGGCCCTGCACCCCATGGGAGACCAGGAGAAGCACCTGGCTCCTGCCTTCGGATCAGCGTGGTGCACTGGCCGCAGCGCGCCGGCCGCAGCGGCCATTGGAAGGTGAACCAACGGCAAAGGAAGACCTTTCTCTCTGTCTCTCTCTCTCACTGTCCACTCTGCCTGTCAAAAAAAAAAAAAAAAAAAAAAAAAAGGAAATAGAGATCTTCAATGTTTCAAGGAACCTTCAGGTCCCCAAAAACCTACTTCAGAGGGAACAATGGACAACTGTCCTTGAAGCATGAAGACACTAGTCTGGATGGCATCAAGGATAGGTAACAATCAGGCAGCTTTATACCTCACTGTAGCTGCACGGGCTGCTCAAATAGGAAGGCCAGTAGCAGATGGAAGGATCCCTTGATCTAGGGCTATTTCCCGGCAATATCTTGCAGCTACAGTTGAGTCCTCTCACCTTGTGTGGCCTCCTCATTAGGAACCACATTATGGGCTATCATATTTTCTCCAGCTGCATACAAAGGCCAGGCCCTAGAATTGCCCTTGATCCAAGAGGTGTGACTGATGACTAGAACTCTGGCTTGCTGTTTGACACCTGGCCCTCAGGACTACATGAACCTGCTCCGAAAGACATACGCGTGCCACAGATGTGTGGGGACAGGTTAAGCTCCAAACTAAAGACTGTCAATGTCAATCAGTCACTATTCTTAAAGCCCAACAGGTTTTTCATGTAAGCAACAGCGGAAGATGATTCTGCAGTGCTCAATTCCATACCTCAATTAAGTCTTTGGATTAGAGGTCAAGCTATCCTGGTTTCCTGCCAAATGCTTGCCTTTCACTCTGCCCCTGCCAATTCATCTATAGTAGCTTCTTTTGATAGCATTCATCCTTGAGCATGTCTCCCCATTTCTAAGTGACTGTTTCACTATTCTGCAGAATGTTCCGGCTTGTCAATGAACAATATATTATTGTCACATCAGCTGTCCCATAAAGAGATAAAATCTGGATCAAATACAGGTCTTGTTGTCGGGGGAGAAGAGATAAGGTGAAGAATTAGTAGAAGAGCTGGGAAGAAGCTTGCGATGATTGAAGTTTATGAAACATTTAAGAGGCTATTGAACACCTTGCTTTTTTTTTTTTCCTCGTTTGATTCTCTGGGTCTGCCAGATTCAGCCCGTTTGTTTTATGTTCCCCTTGTGATATATGTTTAGTTCGAGGCTGCTGACTTTGTGCCTCAGTTACAGGTGAAGGCCTCTGTGTTTTCTGGCCTTATCTATCCAGCCTCTTCTCTCTTCTCATAGCTTCAGTTTTTAAAAATACATATACATTATTTCATATCAAAGAGGTTTCATCTCATGTCATAAACTCTTACACTAGATAACAGGTATCCCAGGGAATTCTTAAGTTCATTTCAGTTATGTTGATGTCTTTGATATAAATTTGTACCAATAATAATAGCTATGTATTTTTCAAGACATATACATATAGTAACAAGTTTAATCTTCACATAGCCTTTATAGGGGAGGTATTATTATCTCCTCTTGCAAATAAAACCAAGGCTTGGAAAAGTTCATGGACTTGCTGAACACATAGGTCACCAATTATGCAGCTAGCACTGGGGTTCTGATCACTCGGCTATAGAGCTAGTATTCCTTATTTTTTTTTTCTTTAGATTTATTTACTTACTTATTTGAAAGGCAGGGCAAATAGAGGAAAGAAGGGTGGGGAGGAATGTTTCATCTGTTAGTTCATACCCAAATGGCTGCAATAGCCACATCTGGGCCAGGCTGAAGCCAGGAGCTAGGAACTCCATCCCTGTCCCCCACAAGGATGGTAGGGGCCCACGTACTCAGGTCATCTTCTACTGCCTTCTCAGGTGCATTAGAAGGAAGCTAGAACACAAACAGAGCAGCCACAGCTCAAATTAACACTCCAATATGGGATGTGACCATTGCAAGAGGTGGCTTAACCCACTGTGCCGTAACACTGGCCACTTAGAGCCTGTGTTCTTAGCATCAACGGGACACTGTTCCTGAAAAGGAGAGATACAACACTCAAATGTAACTTCAGAGTACATGTCACTGCAGAATATGGATACAAGAATATAAATTAAGGATTTAACTTTGTCTCCTCCCTTCCTTTCTATCCCCCTGTCCTCATATCCTTACCATTTTATTCTCCAAAAGAACCAATACCACATTTTGGCAAGTGTCTCTATTTTTGCACAGAGACACACATTTTTACAAGTATTCCCATAATACATATTCTGCCATACATATTCTGATGTCTTCTACGTCAGTTCATAGAGATCTGTGCCATCCTTTGTTACACTGCAGAAACATTTCAACGTACAGAATTGACTATCATATGTGGTGAGTCTCCCTTAATGAACATCTAATTTCCTTTCAATTTCTCATCACTATTAACAATGCTGCAATAAAGTCCTTTGCATCCTTGGTCAAATATATCTAGAGAACATGTTGCTAGACATTTCCAAAAATTTCTAGGTCAAAATACTTCAAATTATAAGTGATACTTCTAAACTGTTCATGCCAAAGTTTACCATCTTGACTTATATCTAAAATTGGGCTACATGTGCCTACATCCCCCACATTTTTGCTCACGGTGGCTATTATCTCAACCAAATGATTTTTCATTTAATTATGAAAACATGGGGTTATAATGAGTCCCCCAAGGTTCCTCTTGAAATTCCTACTTTGATAGGATTACTGGACCAGTTTTAAAAATGCAAAAATAAAAAGCAATTATGAGACCTCAAAATATCCTTTTGCCTCTTAAAAGCAACTTTTTATATTTAATCTCATTTATGTGGTGACCTACAATTCTCTCCAGATTGAGTTACAGATGGATGAATCTCATGGAACTTAAACCAAAAAAAAAAAAAAATGAGAATGGAAGAGAAAGACTTTTCAGTAGGGAAATTATGATTCTCCAAGGTCACTGGAGACAGTGAGAATTGTCTCCCATATCCCCAGGCATAAACTAAAATATCCATTGCTTTTTGACAGTATAAATGCAGAATGTACCCCAGTCTGAATAGAAATGAGCAAATCCTGAGTGCAGAACTGAATCTTGGGAGCTCTATAGGTGACTTCAAAGCATGAATTAGGTGGATCTGATTGTATCTTGAAAGCAGTAGAAAGAGTTATTCAAGTGGTTACTGCCCTGCAAGTACAGTCCCTCAAAGGAAATTCTACCTCCACTGTTGCTAGAATTGCATCTATCAGCTTCATTTACTAAAGATGTTGTGCTTGAATTTCTAAAGTGACACCCAAAAGGTCTGATATCATTATCACAGAGTCACAGAGATATCATCATCATCACCATCATCATCTTGATCAAGATGAGCATGAGGGGACATCACAAAATTTGTGGAAAATCTAATTAAAAGTTCCAAAATAACTGAAATCCTTGCATAGTGTTTTATAATACACATCTTTCATGAACTTTTTTGAATGCCCCTCATATTAGGCTTACCAAACACTATGGTTATTATCAAATCGTCCATAAAAAAACAGTGCTTTAGATTTTTATTACTACAAAAATTAACTGAGAGGGGCCAGTGCTGTGGCATAGCAGGTAAAGCCAGCATACCATATAGGTGCCAGTTGGGGTCCTAGCTGCTTCACTTCTAATCCAGCTCCCTCCTAATGCACTTGAGAAAGCAGTGGAGGATGCCCCAAGTTCTTGGGCCCCACACCCACGTGGAGGACCCAGAAGAAGCTCCTGGTATATGACTGGCCAAACCCTGGCCATTGCAGCCATTTGGGGAGTGAGCCAGTGGAGGGAAGATATCTCTCATGCATGCCTTTGCCTCTCTTTGTCTGTAACTCTGACTTCCAAATAAATAAATATTTTTTAAAAATAATTGTGAGAAGGTACTTGTGAAGGTAGGAGGCTTTTTTTTTTTTTTTGACTGACAGTTTTGGAGGTTCATAATCCAGTATCAGGTACCCCCATCTGTGTGGTTTCTGTTGAAGGCAGTGGATGGATGACAAGCACATACAGAGGATGGACCATGGGAAGCCAGGAAGCAGAGAGGCAGAGAGCACGCTTCAATATAATCTCTCCTTATAAAGCTACCATAATTAAACATGGGCCCCACTCCAGCAACCTAATTCAATCTAATCTCTTCCAAAAGGCCCCTCCTCCAAATAACATACTTAGATTAAGTTTACACTTTCAGCACCACTAACATCAGACTTTGGGCACCAAACTTTTAATACATGGGCCTTTTGGGGACATCCAAACGAATATTCAAAACATAGCAGGTAGGTTCCATTTTTAGATTTTACTGATTTTACAGATGCAAATAGAAGGCCAACAGTTAATAAGTGATAAGGGCTCAATCACTTCTGTGTTACTTCAAAAGCTATGCTGGCTACCATTACCCTACATTTCCTTCCACAAGCATAAAATAAATGTAGCCCAGAGCAGCAAAAAAGTCCCACAGTGGGGGCTGGCATTGTGGCACATAAGCCAACACCTGTAAAGCTGTCATCCCATATGGACACAATTTCTAGTCTCTGCTGCTTCACTTTCAATCTAGCTCTTTGCTAATGTACCTGGGAAAACAGCAGAAGATAGCCCATGTGTTTGTGCTCCTGCCACCCACACAGGAGACCTGGATAAAGCTTCTGGCTCCTGACTTCAGCCTGGTATAGTCTCAGCTATTGTGGCTATTTGGGGAACGAACCACTAGATGAAAGATATCCTCTCTCTCTCCCCGCCACCACCGTGTGTTTATGTGTGTGTGCATATATATAACTCTGCCTTTCAAGCAAATAAATACATTAAAAATAGAATCCCATAAGAAGAATGAAAGAAAACAGTATCAGGCAATGTATGTAAGTATAATGAGCCTGAGTATGAGCCTTTTGTTTCATAATGTTTATATGTGACCAAAAAAGAACATGGACCCAAGGTTCACAAGCACAAATATCTATGGGCCAAGACATATGTAACATACATGAATAAAGAGGGCCAAGTATATGACAAAAGCAGTGATGAGAAGCATGGTGAACTGAAACACACGCCCCATCTAAAGAGGACAACCCCTTGACCTAAGCACTCCCATGTGTTCAAGCGGCTGAAATGCTGCCAGATCAGGAAAAATGTTGAAAGGTTTTCAAAAGCAGTGAAAAATTCAATTTTGATAGCAGAATGTTCTTTCCCATTTCTAAAGTCTAATTTCAATGTTTTCCTCTGACCTTCACACATGAGCCGTAACGTGGAAGGAGTTGAAGGAAAACTGAGACCCTTTCCTAGCACCCATCTGGCCTTCTTCCTGACTAACACATCCTGATCTTTCTCGTGTGCCCAGAAACAATATACCCAGGGAAGATAGGCCCTGCCTATCTAGGATCAAACTAGCAGGCCTCAGTTTTCAAAGGTAAATAAATTCTCTTTGGCCATTGACTGTCTGGGAAAGGATGCAGATATGACCCAGATTTAAGGAAAGAATAAAAAGAGATCTGCCAAGAGACTTTAGAGAAAGATTTCCTTCCTAAAGAAACAGTGGGAAAGAAAGGCTCACCATCATTGATCCTTTCCTTCTATCTTAAATCAGATGCTAACCTGGGACAGGGTGGTGTTGAAAGCTCTGACAGCTGTTTTGTGAGGATGAAGCAGCAATCATGAAGATGAAGACCAACACACTGCCAGCAGTGGAATCAAAGCATGGAAGGTGCTTGGATCCTTGTTAACCCCAAGGCTACTTCTCTCAAGGCTTCTTGTGCACGAAACAGTAAGTGTCCTTGTATCACAGGGCGCTATTAGTTGGGTTTCAGGTTACTTGGTACGGAATACATTCCAGCGAAGGATTTATCTCAATCTCACTTCAGAGTTCTACCTTTTGTTTACAGCATCCCTGATGCAGGAATACTTCAGCAATATCAAGTTTATGTAGTTAGTGTCTGCAACTAGACGTGAGAAAAGATGCTCCCACTTGAGAACACCCACACTCTGCCTCAAAAATTTAAATTACGTTGTTAGCTTTTCAAGATGGATGAAATCCTTTACAGAATCATACAACAAGAACTAAACTGCTTTCACGGTTGCCAGGCAACTGCATATATGCTGCCTAGAGACAAAATTCACGACCCTTGACTCCCTGGAGGGGGTCTTTATCTACAGCTGATATTCAAGTGCCCAAGTTTGACACTTTCCATCCAGCAAAGGTCATGGTGTACGTCTGGGCTATAATACAATCGCAAGCTCATTGCACTGCCAACTTATATCATTCTTGATCACATCATAAATTGTGGTTTCTGCAGGCAAAGCCAAACCACAGAGCAAAGACTATCCTGGGGCATAATTCCCAGTCCTCTGCCCTGTCTCATTATTAGACTGATTGGGTTCCATCCAGGCAAAAGCAAAGAACATGTGAAGGTTCTTATCAGCCGAAAAAGTCACTGTCAGGTGAATAATTTTGTCAACATCTTCCAACATTCAAGGAAAGTTTGAGTCTTCACGAGGAGTGATGTGATTAACTCAATCGTGCCTCAAGAAACATCTACCCCATGAGTCATTTTAAACACACACACACACACACACACACAGAGAGAGAGAGAGAGAGAGAGAGAGAGAGAGAGGCTAAGATGTGCTATCATTTTTATTAGTAAGGAAATCTCAGAATGAATATATAGACTATGTCCCTACCCTTGTATTTCATATTACCTGAATGTTTCATCTTCACAAGTGAATTTTTAGATAGAATTATGAGGAGATTCTGAGATCACAAAGCCCAATCCAGTATATAGGAGACACAATTCCTTAGTGGTAAACACAGAACACAAATTGATTCCCATTCTACCACCTCCTGCCAAAGAATACACTTGTCACTCATGCCATTAATCCTGAATTAATGTAAAGATGAAAATCAGTGACAATTTAATTTCGAACTCTCCACGTAGCTACTACTTGCCATATTCATCAGAATGAAGTTTCTTTGTGTAGGAGCCACCCCCTTACCACCAAATCCCTCCAAATGAATAGTGGCTTCAATATACACACTTTTATTCTCTCATTTAGCAAGCATGGAGGGCAGTAGTCCACGGCTTACAGGTATGACAGTTCAACAAACTCATTCCAGACCCAGACAACTTCCAACTTACCGCCTGTTCATTTCTGGAGAATGGCTTTTCTTTACATACTCAACGGCAGCTAATTATGTCTGCATCCTAGTCAACCTCAGAGGGGACTCTCCAGTACCCTGTCCCTTTGAGGATTGTCCTAGTTTTGGTGCCCCTGAAATAAAAGCTTGAGGCAAGAATCAAAAGAATGGTTTTGGGCAGCTTACTATAAAGATCAACTCAAGAAACTGAAGTGAAAGAGGAGACTAAGAACTTGAAGCAAAGGGGGAACATCCAATAAAATGTGGGTTTGCAATGCTGGGGGACCCGTGAGTAACTGTGTAGAATACATCTCACAACTGCTCATCTAACTGACAGAAGGCTGAGGCAATCCACTACCTCCCATCCCCACTGACTGATTATTGCACCTGGTGGTCTCATTTCCCCGTCCATGCCTGTCTCTAGACTGGGAGGCCTTATTCAGCTTTAGAGCAAGCCTACTCTAGAAATTTAGATACCTAGCACAGCTGAACTTGAGACCCTGGCAGCACACTGTGTGCCTGCCACAGGTGCACTAAAATGAAATGCAGCTAGGTAATGTGTCCTGGTACACCTGCTACAAGAACAAGTCCAGAAAGTTGCTCATAAAACTTCTTACATCTGTGAATCAGGAGTGCCCAAGGCCACCCTTATAAACAGTGATTCACTGAAAAGACTCCCAGAACCCAGAAAAACCATCTGCTCAAGGTTATGGTTTGTTACATGAAAAAGTACAGATGAAAATCAGTAAAGAAAAAGGTAACTAGGGGAAAATCGAGGAGAAACCAGGCACAAGTTTACAATTGCTTTCAATGAATGGAGTCTCAGAGGCGGTCTTTATGGTTCCCAGCCAATATGCACAATAACGTAGATGACGTACAACCTACTAGACAAGCTCACCTGAGCCTTGATGGCCAGAGTTTTTATTAGGAGTCAATCACATTCACATGGATGGCCAACAGGACTTACCTTAACTACCTTACTTAACTACCAACTCCACCAGCCTCCAGAGGTCAAATTGATACAGCCATTGCCCACAGCTTCAGGTGAAAAAAACAGCATTCACCATCAATCACATTGTCAGTATAAACTATCAGGAAAGGCCCAAAGTCTCAGATATACTAAGACATTCTTTTCAGGCAAGATATTTCAAAGGCTCAAAGGCTATTTTTTAAGAGTTGGGCAAAAGTCAATTTTTTTCTTTAGAATGTGTATAATTTGAACACCAGAAGCCTTCCAAGTTAACCTTTTGCTACACAACATGGCCAAAACCTAGACACTCGGTCATCCTCACCTTACAATGAAATTAGGAAATGCAGTCTTTATTCTGGGCAGCTATGTGCCTCATTAGCATTTGGGAATTCTATTACACCACAACACTGATTCCCAAACCCTAGCATATCAGAATCACCAGAGATCTCATTAGAATCAATTGCAGGACTCCATTCTCAGACTTTCTGATTCAGTAAGTCTGGGTTGAAGCCTGATAAATTTGCATTTCAACAAGTTCCCAGGTTATTGTCAAAACACATAACCACAAACTCAGGGCTGAAAACAACACAAATTCATTAGCTTACTGTTCTGTAGGTCTGAAGTCTAAGACAGGCCTCACCAGGCTAAACTCGTGGTATAGGGAAGCTGCAGTCCTTTCTCGAGGTGCAGGAGCAGAATCTGTCTCCTAGATCACTCCCACGGTCAGTAGAATCCAGGTGTGAGGTTCCTGTTTCCCTACTGCTTGTCAGCTGAAGGCCATTCTCAAATTCTAAAGGCCAGCCATGTTTCTTAGCTTTTTGACCCCTCCCTCTGTTACCAAATCAGCAGTAGGGGCTTGGGTTCTTTTCAACCTTTGATTCTCACTTATCTCTTGTTCTATCACCAAATCTCTCTGCAACCTTGGAAATATCCTCTCATTCCAAAGAGTTCACATGGCCGGCGCCACGGCTCACTTGGCTAATCCTCCGCCTGCAGCACTGACACCCCGGGTTCTAGTCCCGGTTGGGGCGCCGGATTCTGTCCCGGTTGCTTCTCTTCCAGTCCAGCTCTCTGCTGTGGCCCAGGAAGGCAGTAGAGGATGGCCCAAGTGCTTGGGCCCTGCACCCACATAGGAGGCCAGGAGGAAGCACCTGGCTCCTGGCTTCAGATCAGTGCAGCGCACCAGCCGCAGCGCACCGGTCGTAACGGCCATTTGGGGGGAGAACCAACGGAAGGAAGACCTGTCTCTCTAACTCTGCCTGTCCAAAAAAAAAAAAAAAAAGTTCACATGACCAAATATGGCCCATATATTCCAGGATAATCCCCCATCTCATGATCCATAATCAAAACCACATACACAAAGCCTCTCTTACCAGGTGAAATAACATATTCTCAGGTTCTGGGGATTAGAGTATGGCCATCTTTGTGGGGAGGGGGCATAATTCTGCTTAGCACACCAATTCATGCTGATACTGCTAGTTCATGGGAGACCACACTTGAATACCCACCCTCTTTCACAGTGCAGCCTTATTTTACTTTGATTGGAGGAGTCAAAAAAAAAAAAAAAAGCCTATAAACAACAGATTGGCTGCAGTTTCACTGGGCTCCATGGCTACAAAAAAAAAAAAAAAAAACAAAAACAAAAAAAAAAAAAAAAAAAAAACTAGGAGAAAAAAGGCAGAAAGGGGGACCTAAAAACAGAGAAACAAGGAGCTGAACTCTTTCCCAGAATAATCAGCTTTTGCATTGTCTAACTATTTCTCTGAATGCATTCAGTGAAATTCTTGTGACAGAGGACAAGCCAACCCAGGATCAAAAATAATATGTAATTCCACTAAAATTCAATAGGATTTTCTATAGGATTCCACAATGTATGCTCTGAGTAAAAAGGAGGACAGAGTTTCTCAAAACAATCTAAGCGTGGAATATGTTCTTTGTGGACTCCTTGAAAAATGCAGTAGAAAAGACTTCTCCAAGAAAAAAAGGATAGTAATTCAAGGTACTTTGATTTTTTAGATTGGTTGATCTCACCTTTGACTGCATCCTGGAATAATTTCAAGAACTTTTTTTAAAAAGATTTATTTATTTATTTATTTGAAAGTCAGAGCTCCAGAGAGAGAGGGAGAGATCTTCAATTTTCCATTCACTGGCTGACTCCTCAGATGATCACAATGTACAGGGCTGAGCCAGGTCAAACCCAGGAGCCAAGAGTATTTTCCACGTCTCCCACAGTGAGTGGCAGGGGCCCAAACACTTGGGCCATCTTCCGCTGGTTTTCCCAGTCCAATAGCAGGGATCTGGATTGGAAGTGGTGCAGCCAGGATGTGAACCAGCACTCATATGGGACATTGGCTTTGCAGGTGATGGCCTTACCTGCTAGACCACAACAGGTGATGACCTTGTTTTCCTGAGTCATTTAGAGTGTGGAGTTACTAACCACAGTGAGAAAACCTAGTATTGGTCTCTGTATTGTAATTCCTGTCCATCAAAAATAAGGGAGTGAGGATTGAAAGAGAAGAGATACCCTGGAGTAGTGGAGGGGGTGGGAGGCAGTACTAGCCAACTGTACAGTCAACAATATTTCCTTCCCTGCTGTCATGGCACAATTTTAACTCTTTGCATTTCCAGAATTTAGCACAGCACCCAACAGAAAGTAGAAGTTCTGAAAATGTCGTAGATGATGAAGTAGGAAAAGAAATCCTGTTCAAAATGCAGATCTTGAGAGAATCAAGCTTTAGCCAAATTTCAGTGCACATTACTCTAGTCAGGTAACTAGATCAGGTAAGCAATGGGGATCCAGCATTTTCACTGGCATGGTAGCAGGCACACAGTACTAAGCCAATCAATACTTGAAGTGTATATGAATGAATGAATGAACAAAATTTGGCATAAATATACAGGCCTCAGTATATCACACATTAAGTAATCCGGCAAGAACCAGAGGATGGAGCTCAAAGCAGAAAGGGAATTTGAGAGAATAGGGAGATATTTAATATAGTGCCTCTCCTCTTCCACTTTTGTACAAGTCACTGAAAACATCTGATGTGGTAGGAAAACCACTACAAAGATCCCTGCTGAGGTAAGACACACTTATTTGGAAATTCGAAAGGGCCAGCACTGTGGCTTAGCAGGTAAAGCTGCCACCTGTGACACTGGCCCTATTAATGCCCTGGGAAAGCAGCAAAAGATGGCCCAAATGTTTGAGCCCCTGCCTCCCACGTGGGAGAACTGGAAGAAACTCTTGGCTCCTGGCTTGGACCCAGCCCTGGCCATTGTGACCATCTGGAGAGTGAAGCAGTGGCTTAGAGATCTCTTTTTGTGTGTTTGTGTCCCTCTCTCTCTGTAACTCTGCCTTTCAAATCAAAAAAAAAAAAAAAGAGAGAGAGAGAGAGAAATGTGCAAATCTCAGCTACCTCTAATTCATCTCTGTCTTTCCAACATACTACAATCCAATTCAATCTCTCCAGCTCTATCTAGAACCTTGGGAAAAAGAATTGCATATTTGAGTCTTCTGTTTCTCCTGCTCCTTCTCTTTGCTACTAACAGGGAAGCTGCACAACTGTCAATTGCCCCTTTCTGAGGTAAGCAGCATTTCCCCTTGTATCACCCAGGATAGACAGTACCAGTTTTTTTGTTGTTGTTTGTTTTAATTTTTGTTCTCTTAAAAGTCTTTTGGATATATGCATCCCTAACAACTGTCCAGTCCACAGATGATACAGCCTGTCATTCAATGTTTTGTCATTTAATTCATGGTGCTGTTTATCATGGCTGCAAGACAATGAATGATTGGCATATCCAGAAAGTCTCACAACAGCTTTCCTCTTCTCCATTATCATATCCATTATCATAAAAGTTAAAATTATTTATTTATGAACCAAATAATTTATCTGAACATTTTAACAATACACTTATGTAGGTTTTTATTTCAACCATGGTAGAGATGCAAATGCAAATATCACTTTGGTATAGATTGTAAAGATTTTTCTCACTATCTTATAATGTATGGTGTTCCATTTTGGCCTGATACAATTAATACAAGCAGTATAATGAACTCTAAGCTGTTTCCTCAAGGGAAAAACAAATGGTTATCAGATGTAACGTATCTGTAGAATGCAGGGTTTTGCCATAGGATTTCCAGAACCACTCCAAAAGCCAAAGATTACTAACAAGAGCTATTAGGAAAGAGCCAAAACACTCTCACATGTCGTTTTCAGAAAAACAGACAGCACAGCATATCTGGACTGCAACCTAGCAATGTGCCTCAAATGTTTGCGACTTTAAAATTTCATTCCCTGATCTGTTCTACCAAAGACTATACGCAAGTAATAAAAATATGCCCAAAGACAGATCATATATGGATATTCATTGCATCATATGTAGATTTTATTTGTTACCTCCCATATGGAGAGATAGGGAAAAACAAATAAAGGACTTGTCAAACACATTTTGTTTTCTATAAAATGGATCACTACATAGTCATTAAAAATTATGTTCCTGAAGAATTATAGTTTATAAAAAAATGTACAAAAATATACATGATATATAACACAACAGCAAGATGTAAAACAGTAGAGTTTGCTTCCAGCATTTTAAGGCATATCTGCATATATATTTATATATCGGCATATTTTGTACATAGAACATGATCAATAAGTGTTTTAAATGTATAATGGTGTGTGGGGGTGTATATATAAGGACAAGGACAAAATACCCTAAAATGTTGAGTAGTTATGGCTAAATATGGGAATTACTGAGATGTTTATTTTCTTCCTTACATTCTTCTGTATTTTCAAAATTTCCTCAACGCATATGTGTTATTTTTAGGTTCCAAAAATATTATATTACCAGTTTGTGGGCTAAATAAACCCATTGCTGTTTTCCCTGGAGTATTCCAGTAGTACAATCACTCTGTTCTATATTTCTCCCTTTGCTTGTTCTCTCCCAAGATTCAGGGTTCTGAAGTCATAATCATTTGGATTCAAACTCTAGCTCTCTACTTTCTAACTCTAAGCTTGGATAAGATCATTCTCCTTTCTGTGTGTTGTGATTCTCAAATAGAAATTTTGGGACGACAAAATGGGAAGTGGCAAGTTGCTATGCAACAGTTCTCTCTCTCCCCCTTTCCTTCCTTCCTTCCTTCCTTCCTTCCTTCCTTCCATCCTTCCTAATGGGAACTGACTTTGCGATTTTGTTCAGGTAGTGACTTCCCATATCCAGAAACATGAGACTGGGACCTACAAGGACTTAGGCTTGAAGCTTACAATCTTCATTCTGGGTCTGGTGCTGTAGCACTGTGGGTTAAGGGGCACCAGCATCCCATATCAGAGTGCTGGTTAGAGTGCCTTCCGGCCATGTTTTTTTAAATTTTAATATACAGATTGTTTTTATTTTTGTAACTCTGACACATAAATAATTGGAAATGCATTATTTAACTTTCAAATAATTGATCTTAGAGACAATGTTGTTGATTTCAAACTTAATAATATTATTTCAAGATAGACTAGTCAACATGATGACAGTTTTTGGAAACTATATTAAACTTGTTTAAAGCCTGGCCTATGATCTCTTTTCGGTATACTTGCCATATGCAAGTAATAGAAAGTTCAATCTCCTGTTGGTGGGAATGATCTTCTATGAATATTGATTATGTCAAAGTGATTCAGAGTGTTGTTCAGATGTTTGGTGCTTTATTGAATTTTTAATCAATTTCTGATATTTTTTATGAGAATTCTCATTCCAACCTTATTACTAACCACATGACTTTGGCCAAGTTTTTGGATTTTTTCTGCCCCTTCTGGCCTCTTCTGATCCAGCTCCCTGCTAATGCACTGAGAAAGCATCAGAAATGGCCTGAATGCTTAGGTCCATGCCACTCACATGGGAGAACCATATGCAGTTCCAGGCTCCTGGCTTCAGCCTGGACCAGCCTGGCTGTTGCAGCCAGTTGCGGGGGCAAACCAACAGATGGAAAACAGTGCTCTCTCTCACTCTCTTTTTTTTTATTTTCTCTCTTTCTCCCCCCTCCCAACTCTGCCTTTCAAATAAATAAAATAAATCTTTTTTAAAAAATAAATTTTATTCTTCTTGTAAGAGATTGATTCGTTTGAAAGCCTCCTAGCAGTTGAGAGGTTAAATTGTTAAGAGAGCTTCAGAAATCCTTTTCTTGACACTTAAGAAAACAAACGACATGTGGAAAAATGGAAATTTCTTCCTCCTCCTGGCCTTTGGAAACTGCTATCTGAAGATATCTGAAAGCACAGGAGCCAGCCTGGAACCATCAGGGGACAAGACTGCAAAGAGTAAAGACGGGATTTTTTTTTTTTAGATTTATTTATTTATTTGAAAGGCAAAATTATAGAGAGGCAGAGGCAGGGGAGGGGGTCTTCCATCCGCTGGTTCACTCCCCAGATGGCCACAATGGCCAGAGCTGTGCTGATCCAAAGCCAGGAGCCAGGAGCTTCTTCCAGGTCTCCCACATGGGTGCAGGGGCCCAAGCACTTGGACCATCTTCTACTGCTCTCCCAGGCCATCATCAGAGATCTGGATAGGAAGCGGAGCAGCTGAGATTCGAACGGTGCCCATATGAGATGCTGGCACTGCAGGCAGCGGCTTTACCCATTATGCCATAGCACCAGCCCCAGGACCTGGGTTTTGATAATGTTGTTGCTGAGTCCTGGCATAGACTTGTTTTTAAATCTACATTTCACATTTGTGCTTAAGTCAGTTGAGCTGAGATTTCTGTTACTTCCATCTGAAAGTATCTGAAGTGATGCAGAAAGCAAATATGCCAAGTTCAGGACAAACAGCTGAGTTCAACACTTAAATGACCCCGAAGTTTTCCAGGAAAGACAAATGTTGCAACAGATGATATCCTGGTAAAAAGGAATTAATTCTAGTTCTTCTAAAACAACATGCTGAATAACAAAGACCTCTTTCAGCTCCTCCCTCCCTGTAGGCCTTGAACAACTGGCCAGAGGCCATACTTTTGTAAGACATTCTCTAGATAGAATAGGATGGATAGAGTGTATTCTATTAGATCAAAAGAAAGTATTTGCAACTTGAATATGCATGGGCTACATTAGCTGTGAGTCTTAATCAAGTAATGAAGACTGACAGCTTCCTTGGCCTATGCAGGTTGTACAGTAATAAAATATGCACATTTCTAAAAATGACATGGATAAGAGTCAAGGGACTGGGCAATTACTTTATTCAGTTCCATATCCCAGACCGAGCAACCTCCTTCTCCCATATCCTTGTGCATTTGATCATGATGGGGAATAATAAGCCATCCCGAGATATGCTTTAATCGTTTCTATTTCAGTGAAAAATAAAATACTGACTTTCTAAAGCTCAGAATATTATCTCTGATTTATGTCTAATAACCAAAAAAGATGTACAGGAGGGAACTTAAAATTATCATACCAGTAGTGCAAAGAATTCATGGTGTTCAAGCTTTAGGAGGTTGGTTTGCATACTTTTTTTTTTAAAAGATTTATTTATTAATTTGAGAGGCAGAGTTACAGAGAGGCAGAGGCAAAGAGAGAGAGAGAAAGGGATCTTCCAACTGCTGGTTTACTCCCCACATGGCCACAATGGCCAGAGCTGGGCCAGTCCAAATACAGGAGTCAGGAGCTTCTTCCGGGTCCCCGGCGCAGGTGCAGGGGCCCAAGCATTTGGGCTACTATCTACTGCTTTCCTGGGCAATGGCAGAGAGCTAGATCAGAAAAGCAGCAGCCAGGACTTGAACCAGCACTCACATTATTGCCAGCACTGCAAGTGGCGGCTTAACCTGCTATACACCACAGTGCCAGCCGCCTGTGTGCTTCTTTTTAAAGATTGCTCCCCATCCCAGAGTGTGGTACTCGATAAGGGCTAACAGAACCCTGCTGGCCCTATTCCTATGTGTCATCCTGCCGCATTTCCAGTTAATGGCAGGACTGTAATGACTAGTAATTTAAATAATGGAGGCTGGAGCAGAGGCAGCTATGAGGACACAATGCAGAAATTGCCACAGTTTATCAACATCCCTGGCACCCAGCTCTTCATTACCTCCTTGAATAGGGTCAAAGTTGTTAAAGTGATGCTCTAAATAGCGACTAAAACAAAGCAGCTGTTTATTCTTGATTTGGCATTGGGTATTTATAACAAACAAGTTACATTTTCCAGACACGGGTTATTAGACACAGAATGTAATTGATATTAACCAACTTTCAAGCTCCAGTAACTTTTTCTCACTACATGTCAGTTTAATTTAAAAAAAAAAAAAAGCTTTAAAGTACTGCATGCCAAATGGAAAACAAGGCAGGAACACACAAAAACCTTAAGCTTTGTATACTAAGTGAAAAACAACCACACCATTTATCTTACAGAACCCTTCAGAGGTTTGCTAGAAACTCAGAAGAGAAAAAAGTACTTTCTTTTTGAAAGGATACTCAAGTGATTTTTGGAAATGAGGCATTTCTCATTGTAATCTGCATTTTGTTCAGAGCTTGAACAGTATGGAAGACTGCCTAAAACTGATAATTATGCATCTACTGTACAGCAGCAGAGTTAAACAATAAGTGAACCATGATCCAAATTGGACCCATTTCTCTGTTTCATTTGGACATACTATAATGGCTGACTTAGTGCTTTAACATTTTTAAATTCTTTTCAACATTTGTAAATTGAGAGATTTCACAGAAAAGGCTGGAAGCTCCAATCCTACTGGCGCCACACTGCCACATGATAACAAATGGCTAGGGCTGATCAAGACTGTTCCCACTGAGTGGAGAATGCACTCAGTAATTTGCCTTAATCACACCACCAGATAGTCTCCCCATCTCTGAGACCGAATGTTAACATTTTGTGTTACTGGGTCTCAATCACAAGTGAAAATTAAAGGTGGGTTTAGGGGGCTTAATGTTTCAAGAAAAACGAAGAGATGATAATATTTATGGTAGTAAAGAATTTCTTACCTAACCCATTTTGCTCCGTCACAGAATCTTCCCAGCTGGTCTCCAAAGACATTGGAATGTGTGACCCTTTGTGAAAAGCCTCAAGCTAGACGTTCTATGAAAGGCATACTAGACATGTGGACAGCTAGGTTCAGTCTCAGATAAAATGTACACAGACAAGGAAGGTGGAAAAAGCAAGTACTACACTTGTATGAAAAACTAAGCTAATGGTAAGCATGGGATTGAGGGCAATGAAGGAGAAAGAAAGTTCCAATGTTCTACTAAAATTGTCTTGGCCCCTGGCTGTGCTCCTTTCAGGGAATAAGCCTGGCACAAAGGGAAGCTGCCTTCAATCTCTAAAGTCATCTGGACATTCTTGGTAGGAGCTGTGCATCCGCCCACTGCCCCATCTGGAGCTGCCCACCGACTTTATGATCCCTCTTCCTCTGCAAGAAGGCAAGAGCGCTATAAGGAATGTTTGTCTTTAATAAAAGAAATAAGCACACATAGACACAGAGAGAAAATATTATTTCATGGCACACATATAAGAGAATACAATCAGAAATAATTTTCTAGTAAAATGAAGAACCAAAAGTGTTAGCACCTAACAAATATGAAATGGTGAAAAGTTACAAAGAGCATTGTGCAGAAACAAGCTAAAAAAGGAAACACCCTTGAGAGAACCTAAAGAAGGAAAAAAGTCTTTTTCACTAAATCCCATAGTAAAAAGAAAAAAATAATCCAGAACTCACTCATACAACTAGGGAAATGTAAGCAGGAACCAGGAAGGAACGCGTCTGCATCACTTTCCTATCCTGTACAAAGTCCTACACATACATTTAGCACATTCTGACATTAAACAGTACTTCATATTTTTGCTCATGCATTCACTAAATATTTGTTCACTGTGTCCTGTATGTGTCAAGCATTGCTACAGATGCACTGATTTAAAGACATGTTCTCCCTGCTGTCAAATTTTGAGTCTAACAAGGAGACATTCTGATGAAAATAATAATGAATATAAATATGACGGCAGTGTGATATACTATGTAATAGGGATTGTGCTGAGCATTTTACATTACTTTTCAGTTAATCCTTCATAAGTTTCCCTCTGGCCAAGGTATTAGGATCTTCTTCTAACAGAGAAGGAAGGCAAACAACAGAGTCAGTCATTGTCTAAAGTTATACAACTACAAGTGGAAGATCTGAGATGCAAACATTGCCTGTTCTCTACACACCAAACCAAGAGATCATCTGCTACAACAACTCACACCAGCAACAATGGAGGCATGCCAAAAACAACAGATGCAGGGGGAAGACCCTTAAATGCTTTTTCATTTACAAAACACTTTCTCATATCAAAAAGTAAGCCTTCAGAATTCTTCAGCCCCAGAAGGTGGCATTGACAGAAAACACAATAGGCTTTCAGAATGCCTAAGTCAAGATATGGATGAAAGAACTATAACTCCCAGATGGAAGAACCTAGGAAAGACTAAGCCTTTCAGATCCAGAGGCAAAAGGAAAAGTGAGATCTCCCCATAACATACCTATTGGGACAAACATGATGGGTATTAGATGGACTACACATGCCTCAGTCAATTTTGAATGTTTCTAAAAACAAATATACTATAAAACTTGTACCATATTCTCACACCAAAAGTCTGTCAAAAATAATGGAATTCATTAAAAGATGGTGGTGGGCTTTTGGAAAAGTAGTCAAGATGCCTCTTAGGATGTCCTCAACCCACAGTGAACTACCTGCGTGGGAATCTCAGCTCTGTTCTGTATCCCAGCTTCCAGCTAATGCACACTCTTGAAAGCAGCAGCTGATGGTTCAGGTACTTGGATCCATGCCATCCACATGAGAGACTTGGTTTGAGTTCCCAACTCCTGGCTTCGGCCTGGCCCAGTCTCAGCTATTTGTGGGCATTTAGAGAGGGAATTAGCCAATGGAAGATACTCCTTCCCCAGCCCCCTCTCTTTCTCCTGCCTTTTAAGTAATATATATATAATTATATATAATTAATTTATATTCTTTATATATTAATTATTAATATTATATATTGATTAGTTTATATTAATTATATATAATTATAAGAATAAACAATATTTTCTCTTTTTTTGACAGGCAGAGTTAGACAGTGAGAGAGAAAGAGACAGAGAGAAAGGTCTTCCTTTTCCGTTGGTTCACCCCCAAAATGGCCGCTATGGCCAGCGCACGCTGCAGCCGGTGTGCGCTGTGCCGATCCGAAGCCAGGAGCCAGGTGCTTCCTCCTGGTCTCCCATGCAGGTGCAGGGGCCCAAGCGCTTGGGCCGTCCTCCATTGCACTCCCGGGCCACAGCAGAGAGCTGGATTGGAAGAGGAGCAACTGGGACTAGAACCCCGGGGTGCTGGCACCACAGGCAGAGGATTAGCCAAGTGAGCCGCAGCGCCGGCCAAACAATATTTTCAAATTAAATAAGCAAATAAAAATAAGAATCACTTATTTAATATATTTATTATATAGTCATCCTGCATATAGTTTCTAATCTCCACAAGACTATGAAGTAGAAACCTATAAAACAAAAACATATTGGGCTAAGAGAGGTGAAGTGATTTATCCAAAGCAAAACTTGTAGTAAGTGGTAGAAGCATGATTTCAACTTCCCACAACAGTATGACTCGAAAAGCAATACTATCTACCTTACATGAAAGGGAAAAGTGTCAGGCCAAATTGCTCTGCAAATATTCACCATACCTCTTTTCAGTCTGCATTCATTGATTCAAAAACAATTAATTCTGCAAATACAAAGAACATATATCTATCTTCACACATCTGAGAAGTCTATCAAGGAGACAAATGTATAAATATCTAACCAGTATTTACTAGCAGGACAAATGAGTCTAATTGTGTTTATCATTTAAGCAAACTCTATATAAAGTCAGGCATTTTGGTGGTTGTGAACACTCACACACCTGGAACACAGTTTGGAACCGACAAGCATTTGTTAGATACAGGGATAAATAAAGACAGCCACACTTAAGGGAGTACAAAGTTAAGACAGGATTAATTCTTCCTGGTGTATATCAAAGAAAGCCTCCCAGAGTAGTGCCATGGAATTAGACCTGGAAAACTGCGTGACGTGAGGACAAGTAAGAAATGAAGTGACAGGGGTTGGAGGTCAAGGGATCAGGGTGAACAGAGATGTAGTAGCATGGAAGTTCACAAAGCACCTAGAGTGCTGGAAATGGGACCAAGGAGAAAATTAAAGTCAGAAAGACAATATGGCACCACTTTCCACAGAGCCATCATCTCGTGTTAAGAAACCTGGGCAGCTACCCCAGACAGAATGAAAAACTGTGACAGCTTTTGGCAACACTGCACCTGACTTAAATCCTTCAATGGCTTCCCATTTAGATAAAAATGTTTAACGTAGTTTATAAATCCCTGTGGAACTCTGCCCCCATCCCAACTCTACAGTGGACCTTACTCCTTCAGCCCATGCCTTTCCATGGGCTAGTCCATTTGCCCGGAAGCAGGTCCATCAGTCTCCACCTCCTTTCAGCAGGCTTGCTCCTACCACCCAGCTCAAAAAGTTTCACTCAAACACTACTGGCCTCCAGAGAGCCTCACTGGACCCCCTTCGATCTGGGTTCCTTACATCCAACCCTTCACCCATCTCACAATGGAGTATGAGGTTTCTTTCTTCTCTCCCCCATCATTACCATCTCTAAGGACAGGCCCTGTCTTTATTACATTTCCAGGATCTCACAAATATCCTGGCACATAGCAAGGACTTAATATATGCAAAAGGGGACCTCAAAACATGTGTGGAAAGCGGAATTCAAAAATCTTTAAACTCATACACAGTTTTTCCATGATATGTATTTTTCATAAACTTTTTGAAGACCTCCTTATATCTTGCAAGTAATTATTAGTTAATGAAATGAGCAACTGACCGGCAGGCAGATTGATTATGGTAAAATGATAGAATTAAGTAGAACTATCAAAAGCCATTGCCATGGTCCATTGCAGTAGTCACATTGCTAAGTGAAGAGAGTAGAACCACTAGTTGATCAAAAGACAGCAAGTCAGAAAAAAAACAGAGCCAGCGGGAAATTGTTGGAGAGATCACAATTCCGTGGAAGCCATTAGCATGCAACACTGGGTAATCTGATTTTCATGACAGACAGATTTATTATTACTTCTAAATATATAAATCCCAGGTTATGCTTTACAGCTAACCTAACAACTTGATATATGTGTCTGACATCCCATCTTAAAATCAGATTCCAGCTTCTAATTAATTTTTATTCACCCATCACTCTAACTAAAGAGGCAGAAAATCTCAGTGGGATAAACAACAGGCAGGATATTTGTTGTTCTTAACTCTGTGGTACATTTTCCCACTGAAACAATGGAGGGGTTTTTTTTTTTTCTCTGTAAAAAAAGGCACAGTAGCCATTTCCTAGGACTCCGGCGGAACACAGATGGAGAATATCATACTGGAATCTGATATGCACTATTTAACTGAAGAAAACAATCAAGGGAGGCCGACTCTGTGGCAGAGTACCTTTGGTATCAGCATCCCATATGAGCACCGGTTAAAGTCCTGGCCTTTTTACTTCCGATCCAACTCCCTGTTAATGCATCTGGGAAAACAAAGATGGCCCAAGTTCTTGGGGCCCCAAACCCACATGTAGACCTGGAGAAGCTCCTGGCTCCTGGCTTTGGATTGGCCTAGTTCTGACAGCTTTGGCCATTTGGGGAGTGAACAAGTGGATGGAAAATACATCTCTCTCTCTTTCTCTCTCTCTCTCTCTCTCTCTCCCTTTCTCTCCCACTCTGTAATTCTGCCTTTCAAATAAATACATGAATCTTTAAAAAAAAACAAAACAAAACCATTGCAGATCCTTCACTCCTAGCCTCCACCCTTGTCTCCCAGCAGAAATTAAAATGACATCAGGATCTAGTCAGCATAAAGATTGATCTTGCTTAGGGATACCGCATATCTCACTTTCTCCAATAGTCTCTTTCTTAAATAACTTTTAAAGCTGAGTTGCAAACTCCACAAAGACCTCATTGTAAACTAATAATAATGTTCATAAAAACTGAAAATAGCAGCAAGTTTTTTATATAATCTCAACAGCATTCATAATTCACTCATATTTAGATACACTGTTAACAGTGCAAAGTGGTACAGTCATAGCTAAGAAAAATTTTAAGTTCATTTATTTAAAATAAGCATTCCGTGAATCTATACTTTTATAATCATAATATACATATATATGTGTACATATACACAATTTTAAGGTAATTTCTTCCACTCGTTTTGTTCCAAAATATTTAAGTTAATATGTGTACCACAAGATCACGTTAGGGTAAAGAGCTGTTTTCATTCAATTTTTAATAACTTTAATATTAAGTTCTCACTATATCAGATATTGTTCTCAACATGTTAGATGCATTAAGTCATTTCCAAAGTCTATCAGATATCACCATTTTCTCCATGAGATATTTGAGGAAACTAAGCACAGAGGTTTAAAAAGCTGCTTGCACTCACAAAAGCCAGTAAGTGGTATAGTCGAGACTTCCAGTGAGGCAGATAGCTGAAGTTCTACCGCCTTGATCTTAACCCATATATTGCCTCAGGGATTTAAGGGAATATTGGTAAATGAGTAACAATATAAATGGCCAGCTGTATTTGCCAAAGACATTGCTACAAACTGCAGCCAAACTCATATTGAGAATATTTAGTGTTTCCGGCCTTTTGCAAAATGATTTTAAAAATTCAAGAACTAAGCTGTTTAGCTGCCACAGACTAGCAGATGGAATACATTCAGCCAAGAACCTTGCCCAATGGACATCATGAATTACAAAGCCCGGCATTTTTGATTCACAATACATGGTGAAAATACAGAAATAAAGAAAAAGATATGCAAAACCCCATCCTCTCTCTTTTGTTACTACTACATCACTTTTTTAGTTTTTTAAAGAGTCATTTATTTTGAAAGGCAGAGTTACACAGAGAGAGGAGAGGCAGAGAGAACCATCTCCTGGTTCACTCACCAACTGGCCACAAGGAGCTGCACTGATCTGAAGCCAGGAGCCAGGAGCTTCTTCCGGGTCTCCCATGTGGCTGCAGGGACCAAGGACTTGGGCCATCTTCTACTGCTTTCCCAGGCCATAGCAGAGAGCTGGATAGAAAGTGGAGCAGCCAGGACTTGAACCAACGCCCATATGGGATGCCGGCACTGCAGGCGGTGGCTTTACCTACTATGCCACAGTGCTGGTCCCACCACTACATCATTTTTTTTTTTTACAGGCAGAGTGGACAGTGAGAGAGAGAGACAAAGGTCTTCCTTTGCCATTGGTTCACCCTCCAATGGCCGCCGCGGCCAGCGCGCTGCGGCCGGCGCACCGCGCTGATCCGGTGGCAGGAGCCAGGAGCCAGGTGCTTTTCCTGGTCTCCCATGGGGTGCAGGGCCCAAGTACTTGGGCCATCCTCCACTGCACTCCCTGGCCACAGCAGAGAGCTGGCCTGGAAGAGGGGCAACCGGGACAGAATCTGGCGCCCTGACCGGGACTAGAACCTGGTGTGCCGGCACCGCTAGGCGGAGGATTAGCCTAGTGAGCCGCGGCGCCGGCCTCACTACATCATTTTTAAATCCCTAGTGCCTATCTAATTTATTTAATGGTGTGAAAGATGCATTATCACAGTTGTGCACAGCTATGCACACACGTACATACACCCTATATACACCAGAATAATTCTGTGCTCAATTTGTCTTCAGCTGAGTCCTAAAAGCATTAATAAATGGATTCACAGGGATGGGTACTGTCTCACGTCAGCATAAGCCATCGCTTCAGATGCCTACATCCCATTCTGGAGTGCCTGGTACAAGTCCTGGCTATTTTTGCACTTCTGATCCAGCTTCCTGATAATGTGCCTGGGAAGCAGCAGATGACTGCACAAGTACTTCAGTCCCTGCCACCCACATGGGAGATTCAGATGGAGTTCTTGGCTTCTCTCTTTGGCCTGGCCCAGTCCCACTGCTGTTGCAGGCATCTGGGAAATGAACCAAGAGATAGATAGATGTCTCTCTCTCTCTCTCTCTCTCTCTCTCTCTCTCTCTCTCTCTGTGTGTGTGTGTGTGTGTGTTCCTCTCTGTCACTCTGACTTTCAGTAAGTAAACAAAATTTTAAGAAAGATGTAGTCACAAAATGACAAAAAGTGTACTCACTTGCCCTTTGGGATACATAATACCACTCCACATAAACAAAACTGTGTATCTCACAAATGTGTATCTTCCTACAAATGCAAATTTCAGTATGCGAAGTATTTTTATTTCTTTACCAAAAAAGTTTGATAGACATGCCATATATGTCAGTAACTGCAATAAGCATTTGAAATAAATAAAATTTTTAGTTAAAATTATTCCCAAATTCTTTTTTAAAAAGATTTATCAGCCGGCGCCGTGGCTCAATAGGCTAATCCTCCACCTTGCGGCGCCGGCACACCGGGTTCTAGTCCCGGTTGGGGCGCCGGATTCTGTCCCGGTTGCCCCTCTTCCAGGCCAGCTCTCTGCTATGGCCAGGGAGTGCAGTGGAGGATGGCCCAGGTGCTTGGGCCCTGCACCCCATGGGAGACCAGGAAAAAGCACCTGGCTCCTGGATCCTGCCATCGGATCAGCGCGGTGCGCCGGCTGCAGCGGCGGCCATTGGAGGGTGAACCAACGGCAAAGGAAGACCTTTCTCTCTCTGTCTCTCTCTCTCACTGTCCACTCTGCCTGTCAAAAATAATAATAAAAAAAAAAGATTTATGTATTTATTTGCAAGTCAGAGTTACACAGAGAGAGGAGAGGCAGAGAGAGAGAGGTCTTCCATCCGATGGTTCACTCCCCTTTTGGCCGCAATGGCTGGAGCTGCGCCAGTCTGAAGCCAGGAGCCAGGGGCTTCTTCGGGCTCTCCCATGTAGATGCAGGGGCCCAAGGACTTGGGCCATCTTCTACTGCTTTCCAGGCCAAGCAGAGAGCTGGATCAGAAGTGGAGCAGCTGGGTCTCAAACTGGCACCCATATGGGATGCCGGCGCTTCAGGCCAGGACGTTAACCTGCTGCACCACAGAGCCAGCCTGCCCAAATTCTTAAAGTATTTCTTTTTTTCTTAAATGAGTTAATACTGGAGTAGAAATCAAACAAGTATTTAAATGTACACACAACGCAATCATATTACAACTAATCTATATGACTGATCTGTAAATTTTAGAACATTGTAATAGTCATTTTTGGGCCGGCGCCGCGGCTCACTAGGCTAATCCTCCGCCTTGCGGCGCCGGCACACCAGGCTCTAGTCCCGGTCGGGGCGCCAGATTCTGTCCTGGTTGCCCCTCTTGCAGGCCAGCTCTCTGCTATGGCCAGGGAAGTACAGTGGAGGATGGCCCAAGTACTTGGGCCCTGCACCCCATGGGAGACCAGGATAAGTACCTGGCTCCTGCCATCAGATCAGTGCGGTGCGCCGACCACGGCGGCCATTGGAGGGTGAACCAACAGCAAAGGAAGACCTTTCTCTCTGTCTCTCTCTCTCTCTCTCACTTTCCACTCTGCCTGTTAAAAAAAAAAAAAAAAAAAAAAAACTCTCTCGCTGCCTCTCCTCTCTCTATGTAACTCTGACTTGCAAATAAATAAATAAATAAATCTTTTAAAAAGTCATTTTTGGAATCCAGCACTATTTAGTCAGTTTTATCAAAACATTTAATTACAAAATAAGACCTATGATGTTCAAATGGCACTGTACAAAAATAACCAAATCTTTTGCACAAAGCCATTCAATATACCACCCAAGGTCTGGTTTTTTTTTTTTTTGGGGGGGGCCTACTCAGTTCTAAAATAGTTTCTCTGGCAACACTGCATCTGCCCTTCCTCCTCTTTGCCCTCAAAATTATTAGAACATAATGTAGTCCTTTCATGAGATTTAGGAAAATATTATTGAAATGCATGAGTCAAAATGCAGAGATAAAATAGAACTGGGAGAAAAGGCAAGTTTTTAAAAAATGAAAAATCAATTACTATTTTTAATAAGTAGAAACAGCTTTTGTGCTAAGAAAAGAAAAATTGCCCAGAGACAAAATAGATGTTCAATATTATAGTGTACTAATGAGTACATTTACATGTAATTTTCTGAAATTTATGTCCAAGACTAACTGCAAGTAGAATTTAATATCAATGAGTTTACAAAATCTATTCGTTTTTCCTGTAATCATATTGAATATTTAAGGTGTTTGATTAGGCTTGATTATTTTTCAGCACAAACAGCCCAGACAGCTCTGAAAGTGATGGATTAGTGAGTGGGGTATTTCCCACCACTAAGGAAACATTCCTGGCTGCAGCAGTAGGAGGAAGCACAGTGAGGAAGTTTATTCCAGTTCACACACTTGCCACCGAATGACATCAGGAGAGAAGGCCAGAGAAGGCCTTGCCAAAGCACTGTTGCAACAAGAGGAAGAAGCAGAGATGCAGACTTAGTAGGACTTTGCTGCCTCCCAGCTCACAGCTCCTCTCTCTAATTCAAGGCATCCTAGAGAGAAGCCTCCGACAAGGATTCATCTCCCACATCTCCCATCATCACAAAAGATGCAGGCACCAGCAAACCCCCCAATACTCAGAATTGAGGAACAGAAAGCAAAATGGAGCTGATGTGCACCAGCTCTACTACCTTGTTCATATTTCCTAAGCATATTAAAATACAGAGGCTGCATCTCCAGGGTTCCACACCCAACTATGCCCTCAAGGTGGAAAAAAAAACAAGAAGGGACATGTTAAGGATTCCCACCAACCTGCACTTCCTGCTGCCACTCTTTGGAATAATTCTAAGGATGACTGTGAACCTGTATATTCTTAGTTGGTAAAGAAGATTTAGGTGACTTCTTGCTGAAAACAGAACGAGAAATAAAATGCTCTAAGAGCCTAATCCTAGATGCACTGTTTCTACTGCCTGGCCCAATCCTCGATGCATTATGTTCTATTGTCTGCTCAAAACATCATCACAGCATTAACTAAAATTTCAATCTGACTTGATGATCCATATATAATTCAGGTTGTTCAATTCAGCGTACCATCCACCCAAACAGTCCTTTCTCTCAGGCTCCTGGTAGAACCCTTCCTGGTATAATCCTTTTTGCCAGTTTCCAGCAGCAGTAGGCAATCTTCCGTGCTCCTTGCAATATAATCCCTTCGATCCCTGTCTCTGTGAGGCATTCTCCCCTCATGTGTCTGGGTCTCTGTCTCCTCTCCTCTGTCTATAAACCAATCACATTGCAAATTAATCCACCCTATTCCACTATGGCCTCACCTGAACTCATTACATCTGCAATGACGAAACTTTCAAATAAGGCCACATTCTAAATTAATTCTAAATTGGGATTTCTAATATCTTTTGGGGGCCACACAACTCAACCAATGACACTTCCATGTCGAATCAATCACCAAGTTATGGGCTGACTGCCTCCTAAATTCCTTTCAAATCTCTCTAGTTCTTTCTATCTCCACAACTATACTCTGAATTCCCTATGGCCATCTCACCTAGATAACTGTGGGAGAGCTCCCTGAATCGTCCCTTCATTTTTGTCTTCACTCTCTAGTCTCAAAAACACAGGGCCTGCGCTGTGGCATAGCAGGTTAAGCTGCCACCTGCAGTGTTGGCATCCCATATGGGTGCCAGCACATATCCCTGGTTGCTCCACTTCTGATTCAGTCCCCTACTCAAGTATTTAAATGTGGGACACCTGGAATAAGCTCCTGGCTCCTGCCTTCAGTCTAGCCCTGCTATAGCCATTGTGGCCATTTGGGGAGTAAAACCACCAGATGGAGGAATCTAAAAATAAATAAATAAATCTTTTAAAAAACAGAATATGTTCATTGAAACATAACATACATAAAAGTGTGTAAGGCACAAGAAATTTTCAGAGTGTATGTATCGATTTAACTGCCATCCAAATTAAGAAATATTATCAACATTTCAGAAGCACACTTCATACTCCTTCCCAATTAATTTGCCCTGCTTCAGTCTAAAAGGGACCATTATCCTGACTTTCAAGAACCCAGATTCATTTTATATGGTTTGTGATTTTATATGAATGGTACCATACCATGCATACCCTTGTGTATTTGTCTTCTTCTGTTAGTGACTCATCCTTGCTATAGCAACTAGAAGTGATTGATTCATTTCTTGTTGCCTTTTTTTTTTTTTTTTGTTTTGACAGGCAGAGTGGACAGTGAGAGAGAGAGAGAGAGAGAAAGGTCCTCCTTTTCGCCGTTGGTTCACCCTCCAATGGCCGTCGCGGCCGGCGCGCTGTGGCCGGCGCACCACGCTGATCCGATGGCAGGAGCCAGGTACTTATCTTGGTCTCCCATGGGGTGCAGGGCCCAAGCACTTAGGCCATCCTCCACTGCAATCCGGGGCCATAGCAGAGAGCTGGCCTGGAAGAGGGGCAACCAAGACAGAATCCAGCGCCCCGACCGGGACTAGAACCTGGTGTGCCAACACCGCAAGGCGGAGGATTAGCCTAGTGAGCCGCGGCGCTGGCCCATTTCTTGTTGCTTTATAAAATTTCATTGTATGAATACATCCTTTTAGTTATTCATTCTGCTATTTTTGGCCATTCAGACTGAATCCTATTTGGGAAACTACTAAAAATAACATACCTATAAATGTTCTCACCTTTTTTTGAGCATATATCTTGTACGGTTGTGGAATCACAGCCCCTGTGATTGTTCAACATCAGTAAATATTCAGTAGTTTCCTAAGGTGACTGTATGACTTTTCCACCCCATAGCACAGTATGACAATCCCAGTTGCTTGATATCCTTCTGGATACATAGTCTTATTTTTATAGGTGTCCAGTGGTCTTACGACGTTTCTTTATCTTTCATGACTAATAATGATAAGGACACTTTCACAAGCTTATTAGCCATTGGATATCCTTCTCTTGTGGAGGACTTATTGAAATCCATTGCCCATGTTTCCACTGGGTTACTTCTTTTTCTTAGTGATTTTAGGAGATATTTACATCATCTGGATACTAGTCCTTTTTCAGATACATTGCAATTATCTCCATCCTCTGGCTTGTGTCTTCTCTCAGTTAGTGGCATCTTTGGTACAAAATCTTTCAATTTTAGTGTTGCGATATATTTTTTTTTGCTGGAGAAGTAGTCAGCTATCCCAGAATCATGACAATCTTCTACTATGTTATCTGTGAGATGCTTTATTGTTTTGCTTCTCACATTCAGATCAACAATCCAACTGAAATTTATTTTTGTTCATGATATGAGGATGCAATCTAGGATTATTTTCCCCTGCATTGATACCCAGTGATTCAGCACCACTTAATGAAAAGAGAAGCCTTCTCTCACTGCTCTACAGTTCACCATTCTCAAAATGAAGTAGCTCTATAAGAGTGGTTCTATTTCTGAATTCTCTGCTTTGTTCCATGGATCCATTTAGTTATCCTTGTGCAATACCACATTATATTATTTGCTGTGCCTTCAAAATGTATGAAGTCCTCCAACTTTGCTAGGATTCTTCTTCAGAATTATCTTATCTATTCTTGGCCCTTTGTATCCTGGTATTTTGATGAGCATTGCATTGAATTTGGAGACAACTGACCTCGTAACCATATTAAGTCATCTGATCTGTAAATATATTTTATCCTTCTGCCTACCTGGATCAACTTTAGTTTCTTTCAAAAATATTCTGTACCTGTCTCCACAAAGGCCTAATATATCTTTTATTAAACATATTCCTATGTTTTTAATATTGTAAGCTATTTTACCTAATAACTTTTAAACAGTTTTATTGAAGGAAAATTTACAAGCCATAAATTTAATCATTTAAGTATATCGCTTAATGAGTTTTAGTAAATTTATACAGTGTGTAACCATCACCTTAAGTAGTTTCAGAACATTATTTCAACCCAAAATTCACCTTATGCACTCTGTAGTTAATGACCATTTTCACACCAGGAAACAATATATTTGCTCTCCATTTCTATAATTTTATGTTTTGTATAAATTTCATAAAAATAGAATCACACAGTATAGAATCTTTTCTGCCTGGATTCTTTCATTACCAAAATGTTTCAGAAGTTTATCCAAGTCATTTCACTTATTAGCAGTTCATCCCTTTACAATGTTGAATAGTATTCCCTTATATAAAAATTCCAATTATTGTTTATTCATTTGCTTAGCTGGTAGATATTTGGATTGCTCCTAGCTTGAATTATAAATAACATTGCTGTGAACATTCACATACAAGTTTTTGGGTGGACATGGTTTCATTTCTCTATGAGTTTTCATTTTAAGGTCTTGAAATGGAATTGCTAGGACGTAAGATAAGTACATGGTTAACTTTTTCAAAAAGTACTACAGGGGCAAGCGCTGTGGCGTAGTGGGTAAAGCCACGGCCTGCAGTGCCAGCATCCCATTTGGGCACTGGCTCGAGTCCCAGCTGCTCCACTCCCGATCAAGCTCTCTGCTATGGCCTGGGAAAGCAGTAGAAAATGGCCCAAGTTCTTGGGACCCTGCATCCACAGAGGAGACCTGGAAGAAACTCCTGACTCCTGGCTTCAGATCGGTGCAGCTCCGGCCGCTGGGGTCATCTGGAGAGTGAACCAGCGGATGGAAGACCTCTCTCTCTCTCTCTCTCTTTCTCTTTCTGCCTCTCCTTCTCTGTCTCTGTAACTCTGACTTTCAAATAAATAAACAAATCTTTTAAAAAAAGTACTATACTGCTTTCCTAACTAACTGTACCATTTACAGCACCACTAAGAGTGTATAAGGTTTCTCCACAGTTTCACCAACATTTCTTTTTTTTTTTTTTTTTTTTTTTTTGACAGGCAGAGTGGACAGTGAGAGAGAGAGAGACAGAGAGAAAGGTCTTCCTTTGCCGTTGGTTCACCCTCCAATGGCCGCCGCGGCCGGCGCGCTGCGGCCGGCGCACCGCGCTGATCCGATGGCAGGAGCCAGGAGCCAGGTGCTTTTCCTGGTCTCCCATGGGCCCAAGCACCTGGGCCATCCTCCACTGCACTCCCTGGCCACAGCAGAGGGCTGGCCTGGAAGAGGGGCAACCGGGACAGAATCCGGCGCCCCGACCGGGACTAGAACCCGGTGTGCCGGCGCCGCTAGGCGGAGGATTAGCCTACTGAGCCGCGGCGCCGGCCTTCACCAACATTTCTTAATACCTATCATTATTTAGTAGGATGAAACTGGGTATGAATTGGTATTCCACTGTGATTTACAATAATATTTCATATTATTCTCCTCAGAATTTGCATTTCCTGGTGATGACGAGCATTTTTTCATGTGATTATTTGCCATTGATATAGGTTCTTTGGTTTGTTTTCTTGCAACTGACTTGTTAACAACTATATTATTATTGACTTATTAATAAATCTAAGAGTTGTTAATATATTTAAACATTTGATCCCATTCTGTGACTTGTCTTTTCATTGTCTTAATAGTAACCTTGAAAGAACTAAAGGTTGGGAATTTTACAAACCCAATTTATCTTTTCTTTTTATCTCTTGGAGATCTTGTTTTGCTCTTCTATGTAAGAAATCTTTGATAACTGTAAAATCATAAAAATTTTCCTCTATACCTTCTATGTTTTCATCTAGAAGTTTTAGTGCTAATATTTTAGTCTATAAATCTTTCCATGTTAATTTTCTAAATATAGTAGGTTAATTTGGGGATAAACATATCCAACTGTTCCCTTTCATATTCTTCAGAAAGATCATTTAATAATATTTTATAGTTGTGTGTTATACTGAATTCATTTTAAATATTATCATAATATTTCATTTTTAAATTCTTTGTTGCTGGTACATACAAATACAATTAGTTTTATATATTGATTTCATATCCAGTGAACTTGTTAAATTCATTTGTTAAGTTTACACAATTTGGTCCACCGTTGTGGATAGAGGGTTAAGCTACCACTTGTGACACCAGCCAGCATTCCATATCAGAGTACCAGCTGGAGTCCTGGCTACCCTACTTCCAGTCTAGCTTCCTGTTAATGTGCCTAGGAAGGCAGCAGAAGATGGCCCAAATACTTGTGCACCTGCCACGCATGTGGCAGACCTGAATGGAGTTCTGGGCTCCTGGCTTTAGCCTAATCTAGACCTGGCTATTATGTGGCCATATAGGGAATGAATGAACAGGTAGAAGATATCTCCCTCCTTCTCTTTCTCTCTCTCTCTCTCTCTCTCTTTCTCCCTCTCTCTCGTATGTGTGTACATGCACACTTGTCAGTCTCTGCCCATCACTCAACTTTCAAACAAATAAATAATATTTTTTTAAAATTACACAATGTTATTTTCTACAAAAATAGGATTTAATTTTTTTTTAACTTTTATTTAATGAATATAAATTTCCAAAGTATAGCTTATGGATTACAATGGCTTCCCCCCTGCCATAACTTCCCTCCCACCCGCAACCCTCCCCTTTCCCTCTCACTCCCCCCCTTCCATTCACATCAAGATTCATTTTCAATTCTCTTTATATACAGAAGATCAGTTTAGCATATATTAAGTAAAGATTTCAACAGTTTGCACCCCCATAGAAACACAAAGTGATAAATACTGTTTGAGTACTAGTTATAGCATTAAATCACAATGTACAGCACATTAAGGACAAAGATCCTACATGAGGAGTAAGTGCACAGTGACTCCTGCTGTTGACTTAACAAATTGACACTCTTGTTTATGGCATCAGTAATCACCTTAGGCTCTTGTCATGAGTCACCAAGGCTATGGAAGCCTTTTGAGTTCACCAACTCTGATCATATTTAGACAAGGTCGTAGTCAAAGTGGAAGTTCTCTCCTCCCTTCAGAGAAAGGTACCTCCTTCTTTGATGACCCATTCTTTTCACTGGGATCTCACTCGTGGAGATCGTTCATGTAGGGTTTTTGCTTTGTTTTGTTTTGTTTTGCCAGAGTGTTTTGGCTTTCCATGCCTGTAATACTCTCATGGGCTTTTCAGCCAGATCCGTGTGCCTTAAGGGCTGATTCTGAGGCCAGAGTGCTGTTTAGAACATCTGCCATTCTATGGGTCTGCTGTGTATCTCGCTTCCCATGTTGGATTGTTCTCTCCCTTTTTTATTCTATCAGCTAGTATTTGCAGACACTAGTCTTGTTTATGTACTCCCTTTGGCTCTTAGTCCTATCATTATGATCAATTGTGAACAGAAATTGATCACCAGGACTAGTGAGATGGCATTGGTACATGCCACCTCGATGGGATTGAATTGGAATCCCCTGGTATGTTTCTAACTCTACCGTTTGAGGTAAGTCAGCTTGAGCATGTCCCGAATTGCAATTTTAATGTTTCCTTCCTTATATTTTTTTCTAGACTCTTTCTACTTGCTAGGATTCTCAATACAGCAGAGGTGAGAACACTTACTCTCTTTTCTCATAACTAATTCAAGGTAAGGTGCTTAATATTTCACTTAAGTGTGGGTGTTTTCTATAGCTTTTTAAAATGTTTAAGGGTGTTTACTTACACATTCTAGTTTTTTTAAAGTTTCTATAAGGATTAGAAATTGTGATGGTAATTTCATATGCCAACTTGACAGGACTGAGAGATGTCCAGAGTATTAGTAAAACATCACTCTTGGATTATTTGTGAGTGTGTTTCCAGAAAAGCCTGGCATGTGGGTTAGCCTGCTGAGTGGGAAAGACTGGCATGAATGTGAGTGGGCATAACTCACTCTCTGTCAGCCCAAAAGAATAGGAAAGCAGAACAGTGGGAAACTCTCTCTCTCTCTCTCTCTCTCTCTCTGACTCTTACTTCCAGAGTGGGTGTGTTTGCTGCTGCTGCTGCTTCTAGACATCAGATACCAGGTTCTTCAGACTTTGGTCCCTGAGACTTGGACTAGGGCAAGGCTCTCAGGTGTTCTGCCTTGAACTGAGGACCATATCATTGGCCTCTGTGGTTCTAAGGCTTCTGGCTTCATGGACTGAACTGACACTAACTTCCCTGGTCAAATTCTCCAGTTTGAAGATTGTCATGATGATACTTTTCAGCCTTTATCTTTGTGTACTATTCTGGGTAGCATGAAAAATTTCACCCAGCCCTGCTCTGTCACATTCGATCCAGCTCTCCAGGGACACGAATCATCCTTTTGCCCAGCATATCCACGCAGTATATGCTATTCACCCATTAGTCACTTTGTAGCTGCCCAAGTTATTAAATCAATACTGCAATCAATACTGCTACAGTATTGCAGTGTGTGTGTTCAAATAATCCTCATTTATTATATATAATATATATAATCCTCATAATAATGACTCCAAAGCACAATAACAGTGATGTTAGCAATTCAGATATGCCAAACAAAAGATGAAAAAATGCTTCCTTTAAGTATGATCTCAGATTATCACAGGGAAGAGGAGGGTGAGTATTGCACAATAAGATATTTTGAGGGGCTGGCATTCTGGCAAAACACTTTAAGCTGCAGTCTGCAACACTGGCATCCCACATGAGTGTGTCCTCAAGTCCTGGCTGCTCCACTTCCAATCCAGCTCTTTACTAATGTGTCTAGAAAAGCAACAGAAGATGATGCAAGTACCTAGCCCCCTCCAACCCACATGGAAGACCTGGGTGTGGTTCCAGGCTCCTGGCCTCAGCCTGGCCCAGCCCTAGCTAATGCAGCCATTTGGGAAGTGAACCAGTGGATGGATGATCTCTCTCTCTCCCTCTCTCTCTGTAACTCTGCCTTTCAAATAAATAAAATAAACATTAACCCCTCAAAATATTTTGAGAGCAAAAGATTACAGTCATGTAATTTTTATTACAGTATATTATTATAATTGTTATTATTACTGTCAATATCTTTTCATACCTAATTTAAAAATTAAGCATGGATGTATATGTATAGGAAAACACCATAGTATATGCAGCCAGTCCTTGGTATTCCTGGAGGATTGGCTCCCAGTCTTCCTGCAACTACCAAAATACTCAGTGCTCAATTCCTTTATATAAAATGTCCCGGTATTTGCATATAACCTATGTACATCTTCCCGATCTTTTAATCACTACCAGATTGCTTATACTATCTCATACAACAAAAATGCTATATAAATAGTTATTATTCTATGTTGTTTAAAAAATAACAAGAGAAAAAGTCTATAATATTCAGTGCAGATACATTTTTTTCCCAAATATTTTTGACCTGTGGCTGATTCAATATGATGATGTAGAATCCACATAAAGAATGCTTACTGGGACCAGCACTGTGGCATAGCAGGTAAAGCCACCACTTGCAGTGCTAGCATCCCCATATGAGTGCCAGTTCGAGAACCAGCTGCTCCACTTCCAATCCCACCCTTTACTATGGCCAGGGAAAGCAGAAGATGGTCCAAGTCCTTGGGGCCCTGCACCCACTTGGGAGATGGAAAAGAAGCTCCTGGCTCCTGGCTCCTGGCTCCTGGCTCCTGGCTTTGCATTGGCCCAGCTCCAGCCATTGTGGCCATTTGAGGAGCAAGCCAGCAGATGGAAGATCCTCTTTCTCTCTCTCTCTTTCTCGCTCACTTGCTCGTTGTCGCTCTCTCTGTCTTTCCTTCTCCCTCTGACTTTCAAATAAATCTTTACAAAAAAAAAAAAAAGAATGCTTACTGAATAGGATTTGATATTGTCAGAACTTTCTGGCACCCACTAGGGATCTTGGAAAATGTTCTCCATGGACAAAGGAGAACCACTATATGCAATTTCCAAAAAGTATAATAGCATCCCGAACCCATTTCCACATTCAACATAAAGGAAACACCAAGGAGTAAAACAATAACTTCGGGGTCAACACCACCTCTGTGTCTTCCAACACAGAGCTTAAGAGTAGGATGTTCCTCTGGAGTGTGACAAACCTATATTTAAATCATTTTCACATCACTTTCCAGATACATGATAGCAATCAAGGTTCTCAGCCTCAGCTTCCCAAACTCTACAATGGGACTGTTGAGAGTATCTATTTCACAGCATTGTAATCACGTAACTGCAAACTGTTTAATATAGTGACTGAGACCTAGAGAGAACCTGTACATAAGATGCTAATTACAATGAAAATACTATACATAATGATATTTCTGATTAAAACTAAAAGATTCCATAGCATCGGGAAAAGTACCGCATCATTCAATAAAACATACACAAACATATGCACACATACATACATATAAGTTAAATACCATAATTAATTTCCACCAAATATCTGCTGCCTTTATCACTTGCATTAACAAATTTGGTAGAGAGTTTATTGCTTTGATTTCTCTACTAGGTAAGTTTCGTGGCAAGAACAGATGAACCCTAGCACATCTACTGAAAAATAAGAGAAACTCAATGAAATAATACTATAGTGATTCACAAAATTTGAAGAAAAACTGAAAAAACAAGTTTTAAAGTTTTATGAATAACAGAAATCAAGCTGCAGAAAACTGAGAAGCAGGAACTTAGTGATCTCTCCCGAAAGCATTGTTATATTTTTTAATTTTAGGTTTTAACTAGAATTTTAGTTTTTAACTAGCTCTTAACAGTTTAAATGTGATTTGTAGATACAATTCTAAGAAAATGATGATACATTCTCAGTTCGAAATTGTCAACGTTTAGGAAACAGACCTTAGCATAACCAGGTCAAATGCTGCCTCTAGATGAGTCATCTCTGTCTCAAGCACCAGGGTCAGAAACTACAGACTCTACTTTTGAAAGCCCACCTCTGTAGATCAGGAAACAGTTCCATAACAGTTTTATTTTAGATCCTAAAAGTAATACCAAGAAGTACTACTACAATCCTGGGGATCCTAAGAAAAGCTTTCTCTGGAGTGGATGTTTAACCTACCATTTAAGACACTCATGTCCCACACTGGAATTCCTAGGTTCAATTTCCTGCTGTGGCTCCTGACTCCAGCTTCCCACCAATGCAGAACCTGGGAAGCAGTGGACTGGTTCAGGTAGTTGGGTTCCTGTCACCCACATGGGAGACCTGGATTGAATTCCTGGCTCCCAGGTTCAGCACTGGTACAGCTCTGACCACTATCTGCATTCAGGGAACGAATCAGCAAATGGGAGATCTGTCTTTCTGTCCCTCCAGCTCTCTCTTTCCCTCTCTCACACTCTTGTCTCCCTCTCTCAAATAATAAATAATTAATACAATTTTGCGAAGATAGCTTTTCTTTAAAGAAACCACCTTGTTCAATTCTGCTCATCCAGAGAAGTGGTGACCAAGTTATGCACCATTAGCTACTTGGGAGGGAGTTCATTGCAAATTAAATATAATTGAATCATTGAATCTGTTTTCAAGTCCTCTAAAAAGAATAACAACATGCTACCTTGTAGAGACAATTTTGCAAATCAAAGCTGATCCCTTGTTTCCTATGATGACAGAAAGCCTTAATTATATTTTTCAGGGGTAGAGGTACACACAAAAAACAATTGTGTAGCAGAAGTCATAAAATTTTACAGAGGAAAATACAGTGGAAATTGTGACTCCATAGGAACTACTGAAGGAATCTTGCAAGGTTGAACAAAATACTTAGCAAAGTCAAGAAAATTTTCTTACTATTCAGTTACTAAGAATTGTAATACAATTCAAGATTTCCAAGCTCCTCTCTACTCCTCAAACACAAATTTTTAGCGATCCAAAAGACTGGGAAATAACTGCACAATAATATAAATGCATTCTCCTTCCCAAGAGTTTTATCCTGCTGTACCAGCTAAGAAGTCATCACAGAAACTCTAAGTAAGGCTACGCTGGGAAGAGCTGAAATGGTCACCAATGAAGTGCTGCAGATTTGGGCAACGAATGAGTTAGGATGCTGAGGAATGTAAGCAACATGGGGAAAGAAAGAAGATGGGGATGGAGATGGAAATCATTCCCTGGGAAACTGGAGCAATCCACATTCCCCTAGCCTGCTGCTACTGAGACTGTTTATGGAACTGTGGTTCTCAGATGTATTTGAGCAGAAAAAATAATTGATTTAACATCTGGAAGACACATCAGACATCCAAAGGGAGGGGGCCAACATGGTGGAGAAAGCTTTAGGGAGAGATTATTGGGGCATTTACCAGCTCCATGACTTAATAGTTGTGAGACCTCGACAGGGACTTAATGTTTTGGAGTCTTAACTCCCTCATCTGCAATGCTGATAGTGGTTTTATCTACACCTTGTTGTGAGGATAAAATGAGGAAATAACTATAAAATTTTGCTGCCATAGGGTATGCACTTTATGAACAGCAATTGTTGCTACTCTCCTATCATTCCTCAATAGGTATTTGTTAGACTTTTGGCTTCTTCACTTTTGTCTAGAAACACACTCCAGAAAAACTACATTTTGTAAAAAACACAGCAGTCTCAGTCATCAGGTTTTTATATCACCAGTCAAAAAATTTAAAAAATAATAAAATTATCACTTATTATCCTAACAGCTAAATGGAAAGGTTGGTTTAATTCCCCCAAATGAGAAAAAGCACAGTATCTCAAGATAAAGGACAGTTCTATAGACAGTTGAAGATAAGAGGGGTCCCACTGGAGCACCCCTATGATAACAACCTACGTGGAAACTTACAGCCAGGAAATAAATCAACAGCGTGCAGCATGACTAGTGCTTTCATACTCTGCTCTTTGGTACTTCCTCCATCAGGAATGTTTCTCCTACATTTCCACAGATCTGAAATGCTATTCTTCTAAGATCCAGTGCCAGAATTGCCCTGAGAGAGACATAATCCTATCAGTTGAAAGCATTCAGGGCTTCCTCTCAATTCTAGCATCATGTCCATCTCCGATTCTCTCCATGGTTTTCTGTGCAATTTAGAAATGTAGATATCTTATCTTCCCACTACACTTGAGGACTAAACTGAGAATTAGATCCAGAGGTGACTCTTTTTTGTAGACCACACATGCCTGATAGAGTTGTACACGTAATACCAGCACAGGAGATATAAGTCAAAATATAAGTCTTGGTACCCAAACCACTCCTAAACAGTGTTTACAACCCTAATCGCAGCACTGTGAAATGGATTTCAACAGGCAGCAATGGACATATTCAGAAACAAGCTTATATTTTAATTGCATTTTCCATAAGCTTTTCTAAACTGCATGGAAGTTATACCACAATTTCAAAAGTTAACAGATTTTTAATAATTTTGTTTAAAGCATATAATCAGAAAACCATAGAAGGAATAGCTAAAGGAGTTGAGCCTACTTAGAGAAGAAATGATAGGAGAGATGAGAAGGGTACTAAGCAATTGTCCATCAAAGAATCACTGTGCATAAAGAGACTAAGTCTAGTTCTATTCAGCCCCAAATTATTCCCACGTAACCAATAAGTAGAAGCTACAAGGACAGAGATTTCAATTTGACATAAGAAAGAACTTTGAATAGTGCTATCCAAAGATAGAATAGATTGTTTTTTATAAATAATGAGTTTCACTTCTATGGATGTATTCAAGTATAAATGGAATACTCCCTTGGCAGAAATTTTTAGAGAAGCAAGCATTAGATGAAGGCTGGAATAAATCAGAGGTTCCCAAAAGTCAGTTAAAAGGCTGATGCCAATATACAATGCAATTTTTATTCACTGGTGGTAAAACGAAAATAACAAAGACAAATTGTGAGGTCTTTACAAAGCTAAATAATCATTTTAATTCTAAGATTATGCCTTTCATTCCTTTAGTATCAAAATGGTCATTCTCTTCTGAAAGAATAATGAATGATCATTTTTTCTTTCAAGCTCTTTCTGGGATCAAAACTCAAAGTTATCAAAGTCAATTAAGCCTTTTGAATTAGGGAGTGAGATTGCACTAGTTTCATAGTTGGAAAATCATCTGGGCAGATAACTCTTAAAAACTTTCAAAAATCACAACAACCTATGCTTATGAACAAAGGCTGTTACCAAAGTTTCTTTCCTTGTTCATTTGAACCATATTTCAACTGTAAGTGCAAGGAGTAGAGGATTTTTCCAAGTCATCTGCCTTTATGAGATGGCCTAAAATGACAGAATTCAAACAGATTCCTAGTCTTTCATGGATTTCCAACTCAAGAAAAGAAGAGAAAGCATTACTTAAGAGAAGTTTACGGCCGGCGCCACGGCTCACTAGGCTAATCCTCCGCCTTGTGGCGCCGGCACACCGGGTTCTAGTCCCGGTCGGAGCGCCGGATTCTGTCCCTGTTGCCCCTCTTCCAGGCCAGCTCTCTGCTGTGGCCAGGGAGTGCAGTGGAGGATGGCCCAAGTGCTTGGGCCCTGCACCCCATGGGAGACCAGGATAAGTACCTGGCTCCTGCCATCGGATCAGTGTGGTGCGCTAGTCGCAGCACACCGGCCGCGGTGGCCATTGGAGGGTGAACCAACAGAAAAGGAGGACCTTTCTCTCTGTCTCTCTCTCTCTCACCGTCCACTTTGCCTGTCGAAAAAAAAAAAAAAAAAAAAAAGAGAAGTTTACCCAAATACCCAAATTCACCATACAGTCAATGGACCAAAGTCCAAATGCCATTAGAGTCTCAATGTATAAGTCAATTTTACCACACAGATTAGCTCAGTAGAAAAATACAAATGCAAATACGGCTATATCTGTGTGGAGAGGCAAAGGAAGAGGGGATATGAATGAATGGATATAGGCAATAACAAACATGAGAGGGAAAAGAAAGAAATATTTAGAATTTAGATCCATGAACTATAAAAATAAGGCATAGTGCCAATTACTATCTGCCAACAGCAGTGAATTGTTTCTAGGTTTTTCTATATTTTTCCTTTCTTTTTAACATCTTTTTAAAAAATACCAAGAAAAATATAAGTACCAAGTTCTTTTATTATGAGGAAGCAAAAGAATAAACATGTACTAATGACATCACTCCATACCAACACCCCAGAGCTTTTGGATTCTGCTATGTATGCTTTCTCCTGCAACATCTCCATTTGAATCCTGCTGAAAACACTTTTCCTGTCACTCACAATCTGTCAAGGCAGCATTATCTTCTGTAGTTTAAAAACAGAAACTCCATTTAACTTGGTGGTTGATAAAGACATTTCATTCACATCCTTTAACTAACAATAATTATTCTAATTTACCACATGAAGAGAAGAGAAAAAAAGCACTTCCATTTTGCAGCTTGTTTTGCATCATGGAACACATGGAAGAAAAATGATCCCACTCTTAAAATTAAAAAAAAGTTTAAGTCAAAAAATGGGCATAATACATTTTACATTTTTACAGTTTAAACACTGTCATGGTTAGGAGTTTTGGCTCTCAAACTATACTTGGGTTAAATCCTGTCTTTGTCAATCATGTAACTTTAGGCAAGACATGTAACCTTCTAAGTTCTCAGATTCTTCGTCTGTAAAATGGGCATGTATCAGTATCTCCATCATGATACTAAATTAGATAACTATGAAATGTTAGCTGCTATTGCTACTACTATTTGTACTACTCTCCTCTCCCAACTCCTCTACTTCCTTCTTCTCCTTCTCCATACTCTCATCAATAGCAAATCAATGTATCAGTTAAAGCTTTTTGATAATAAGCAATGTGAGTCATCCTGCCTAACCTTAGCAATATAGAAAGGAAATTTACTGCAAGTATACAAAAATAGTGCCTAAAAAAAATAGAAGTAAATGGAACTTAGAAGCAATAGGAACCAGGACCCCAGAAATTAACAGGTAGTTGGTTCTTCAAGTTGCCATCGACAGGAAAAATCAGCTGCATCCTTAGGTCAACGTAATCAAGATGTAAAGTCCGTGGAGAAAGACATATAAACCAAGAGAAAATGGTGAGAGAGAGAGAGAGAGAGAAACAGACCTACCTCATTAACATGATCACTGCTTGTCTGAGGAGGACAAGGTGACTGAGAGACCAATAATAATACATGCAGTGAGGAAGTCTGTTCCCCAAGGGAAAATCCACCTGCTGGACCTCAAAGAAGGAGGGCAGATACTCACTAGGTGTAGATATCAAGAGTTACATTTAAGTCCCATTTCCACTCCCAATTCCAGCTTCCTGCAAATGCAGCCCCTGAGAGGAAGCAAGTAATGGCTCAAGCAATTGGGTTCCTCACACCTACATGAGTGATCTGCATTGAGTTTCTGGCTCCTGGCTTTGACATGGCCAGCGCTAGTTGTCACAGGCGTTGGGGTACAGAACCAGCAGATGGAATCTCTCTCTCCCTCCCTCTCTCTCTCCCCTCCCTCTCCTTTTCCCTCTTCCTCTGCATCACCACTGCATCCCAATAATCTTTTAAGTCAAGCTTAATTAAGATTGTACCCTCTTCTCTTTTTAAGAAACTCTCTATTTGGTAAATATCACTTCAATATATGTGATTCATTTTTAATGTTGTTTTTGAAACTCATTTTGAGAACAATAAGAAGGCCACAGAGCTCTAATGTACATATGTCCCTTTAAAAAAATGTGCTGCCTCCTGAAAAGAAATTATTTTGTTGAAAACTTTCCTATTGGAAGTTCCAGAAAATCCATTGCCTTCATGGACAAGTTATTCAGCAGTGATTTGTGCTATAAAAAGCACATAAAGCATCTGTGGAAAAACTTATCCGAAGATGACTTTGAGAAATAATTGTTCTCTTATTTTTAAAAATCTATTCTTTTATGTTCAATATGATGATATTTATGCTCAGAAATTTGAGTTGAAAGCAAGATTTTTTTGATAGTGTTTTCGTCAGTGGTGATGTTTCAGTGAGAAAGGACACACAATAAGAAAGCGATGGTGTAAGAATAATAATAAATAATAATTAAATATACAACATATCATTGTATTAAGATTTTCTTCTTGTTTACTAGCTGAACAAATCCCAACAGTGAAAATATACAGAATTAGATTAATCTGGAGTTCCCAAATAACTATGTGGCCCAGTGGAAATATTTCTCACAAGGCCCAGACCCCTGAGGGCCAGCACACAGGAGACAAACCCCAGGTCCATCTTTAGTATTGTGTGACTCCAAGCAACTAAATGATCTGCCAAAATAGCTTACACTTCATTCCACTGTAAAATAAGATGAATAGAAAAATGGGATATTTTGAATTCTTGCTGATATAATGCATGGAAGAAGCTTGGCTCTTACATTAGGTAACGTTTTGTCACTCTAACTAAAATATCTGAAAGCAGCTACTTAGGAAGGAAGGTTTACTTTGTCTTATATAGTTTTGGAGATTCACAGTTCAAGATCAGGGAGCCCTATTAGTTTAGGCATCTGTTAAGGCTGGAAGAAGGCAGAAAGATGATCACATGACAAGCCAAGATTGAGAGAGAGATAGGTATCATGTTGTTCATCCTCCCTCTAAGTCATCCCTCATTGTAAACCAACCATGATTCTATCAAATGGGCCCTTCTCTAACAACTTAATCCATTTAAAACCTTTCCAAGGCCCCACTTTCAGACACCATAATTGGACTGGGTTCCATCCTTAATCCATTAACAAGAGTCACTGGGATCAAACCAATAACTTGGGACACTCAAACAATTATCCAAATAATAACAATATTTATGTGGTAAATAGTAAGCACTTAATGGTAATAATTATATGGATGGAGAGAAAGACAAAGAAAAAGAGAGAGAGACAGAGAGAAAGAGAGCAGTAGTTCTCAACAGAGTGATACTGCCCAGATGACATTTGGCAAATCTGGAGATATCTGTAGTTGCCACAACATGGAGAGTAGGGGATACTTCTGGAATGTAGTGGGTAGAGGCCAAAGATAAACTAAATATCCTGCAAATCAAATAAAATGAAAACATAAATTTTTTTAAGTCAGATCTGGTTCCTGGAATTCTGCCTCTGCTGCTTACTAGCTGGTCAGTCTTAGATGACTGATTGAACTACAACACCTGGAAGACGCACCTGCAAAGTTGGAAGGCTCTTAGCATCTGCCTATGAGGGATCTAAGAGCAATAAGATGAGGTAATTCCTGCAAAGTATTTAGCATAGTGTCCAACATATTACACGCTCACTAAGAATTAGCTATCCTGATGATGGTTTATGTCTGTTAGATCCCCTTGGTATCAGATGACTTCTCTGAGACTGCTCTAACTAAATATCACACTATCAAAAAAAAATTGCAGGGATTCGCCAATTATTCTATCCATCTACCACCAGCTCAACCAGAAGATTAACTGATTCTGAGGCATGCCCTGTATAATAATATCTATACACACAGAGCAAAGCAGTCAGGAAATTCTAGTAGCAGTGAATCTGACCATAAAATCTTTTTAAACAAGAAAGCCTCATTCAAACTCCCTCCTCTGGCAAGCCTCTGGGGAATCCCTCTGGGAGTTCCATAAACACAAAGATGTGCTTGATTGTTCATTACGGTGGAAAAATCCTAAACCTGTCTCACACACATGCAGGATACACACTCCACAGGATTTTTTTTCCCATTATTCTTCACTCTTCTTGACACCTGTGCAAACAAGGCTTCATGTGCAGGTAACCACAGAGCCACCTTGAGGCTTTCATTTTCCCAACCAATAGCATCTATAAAAAATGCGCATTACACAGCAGAACAGCCTACATCCTTCCTCACCCAGCACATCCACATCTCCAGCCTGCAAGCAACTGATTTAAGGAAAACAACAACTCATGTCTCTGTGTCCCATTCCACCCCACGCCCATACTGGATGCCCTCAGTACCAACTTTCTCTCTGCTTAGCACCACATTTACTATGTGTATGACACCTTTGCCCCTCTTCAGGGAATAATACCTGTGGAGGAGAGCCTGGCTGGAATGCCTTTCTCTCTGTTGAAGTGACCTCCTGGGATTCTGGGTAATAGGATTCTCTACCTTGTTCCATAGGAAAGCCCACCATGTGAAATTCCGCCTTTCCTGGCCCAGTGCCCATTAAACCTTGTTGCAGGGACTTTAGAGAGGTGACCCTTCAAGGCCCTCTAGCCTGGCTTTCAGGGCAAAATGAAATTAATTAATTTTTTGCTAGTAGAAGATAACAAAATGGAAGCATTCACAATCAGGAGCTTCTCATTAAACGTCAGGGCTTTCAATCTTCTCCAAATAAACCATAATTTGTAAAATATATAAATAAATAACCAACCCTAAATGATGTTGTGCAAGGCAGTGAAGGCAGGCACAGCAGGGTATAGCAGCATTTCTCCATCTGCCTTTGATAATAAGAATGCCTGAGCCTTGCAAAGTGTCTAATTGATTGTGAGAGAAGCACAAAGATCCTGCCATAATTGAACAAAGATTTTTCCTGAATTACTCCTTCACAGAGGAAGAATGCTAAGGTTTGTGTTCCCAAGGACTCAATTTGAGCATACGAACTTTCTGGTGGCAAAATGATAGCAGTCCTGGGGTCCAGCTGGACAAGATCAAACCAACTCCCTTTACTACAGTTGCTTTATAGCAATGCCAGGCTGGAGGCACACAGAGCACAGAGGAAGGGACTAAGTTCAGGAGAGTGTTTCCCACTGATGGAATGGAAAATGCCTTAAACCAGTATGGATGGCCATGTGCGTGGGTTTTCTGTGGGGGAAGGAGGCTTTGTTCCAGTGAAGTCATTGTAAGCATACTCAGGTGGCAATGTTGTTCACAATCAGTTTCTCAAGTTCTATGCAAACCACACTAGGACCTCCCCTGGATGCCACAGTTTTCTACAATGGTGGAGTTCAGGTCTAAACTAAATGGCTCGGAAAAAAAAGAGAATCACTTTTGCTCTTATAAGTTTCTTAAACTTGCTTATCCCACATTGAGGGCCTAAGCAAGCCACACTTACCCAATCCAAATGGAAACTGGTGATTTAGGTTTCTACCTCTTGGTATTGACCACTATTCAAAAGCTAAATTACAATCTGGCTTTTAAACAAATTACTAGGAACAAGTGTTTGGCACAGCAGTTAAGTGGCTGTGGGAAGCTTAGAATCCACATCAGAGTGCCTGGGTTTGAGTTCTGGATAGAATTCTGATCCAACTTCCTGCTACTCTGCACCCTGGGAGGCAGCAGGTGATGGCTCAAGGGCTTATATCCCTATTAACCATATGGGAGACTTGAACTGAGTTCCTGATTCCTGGCCTAAGCATTGCCCAGGCATTGATGCTGTGGGCTTTTGGGGAGTCAACCAGTGGATGGAAGATGAATCTCACTGTCTCTTGGTTTTTCAAATTAGTTAGTTAATTGGTTGAACAATCACTATATTTTTTCTATATTTCTATATTATATATACTGTATAATAAGCATATTTGCACATATAATTAGATTCTTTGTACTGATTAATATTAAAGTGGAAAAAAAATCATCTTTTCTTTAAATGACAAGAAGCTAAATATCCCTTTGTTGGTAACTGACTATAAATAGTTCCACTCTACTTATACGGAAACCTATTTTCCAGTACATGGAAAAAAATTTCAATAAAGTCAATTAGATTTATACTTCATGGTTTACTTCTATTCTTTAATTTTAAAATATGGTATAATGCTACTTTATTTTCACTATATATTTTTAAAGATATATTTATTTATTTGACAGGCAGAATTACAGAGAGGCAGAGAGAGAGAAGAGGTCTTTCATCTGCTGGATCACTCCCCAGATGGCAACAACAGCCAGAGCTGTGCCAGTCCGAAGCCAGGAGCCAGGAGCTTTCTTCTGGGTCTCCCATGTGGGTGCTGGGGCCCAAGGCCTTGGGCCATCTTCTACTGCTTTCCCAGGCCATAGCAGAGAACTGGATTGAAAGTGGAGCAGCCAGGACTCAAATGTGCCAATATGGGATGCCGGGACTGCAGGCAGAGGCTTTATCTGGTAGGCCACAGCGCCGGCCCCAACTATATATATATATTTTTTTTAATATTTATTTTATTTAGTAGAAAAGCAAAGTGACAGAGAAATCTTCCATTTTTGGTTAACTCAGTAGATGGCTGCAATGGCCAGGGCTGGACCATGCTGAAGACAGGAACCTGAAATTCCGTCCAGATCTCCCACATGGCTGGCAGGGGCTCAAGTACTTGAACCATCTTCTGCTACCTTCCCAGGTGCAGTAGCAGGGATCTGGATTGGAAACATTGGAACCAGCACTAGAAGGAACTACCTTTCTGATATGGGATGCTGGCATCACAAACAACAGCTTAACCACTGCAGCACAAAACTGGCCCTTCACCATATATATTATTGCTTATGCCAAATGAAGCTAGTTTTCTATTTACAGAGGAGGGGAACAAATTCTATTTTGATAAAGGAACTTAAGTAAATAAAGTCAGTCCATTTAAAACAGAACACTAAAATAACAATAATGAGAGTGGTTTGCATACCTCACACAAAGCAACAAAATTTGGCATTAGTTTTCCCTTAACTTCAGTTCTTCCCAGTCCAACCACATACTTCTCAAAAGCATGAGGTTAGGTGTGACAGTTGTACGACTCCCTTCATGAATCCTGCTAGGCATTTGGAGCCTTCCACAATCAACTTGTCAACATATTTGGAAAAAACTTATCTGTGCAGAAACATCTGGTTCTCTTTTCCTGGAAATTAACAGAGCAAACAGAACAACAAACCAATCCAAAGACCTTTTAAGATCCAACAGCTGTTAGGTTTTCAATGTTTGTTTTTATATTTGACAGGTAGAGCTACAGACAGTGGGAGAGAGGTCTTCCCTCTGTTGGTTCACTCCCCAAATTGCTGCTACAGATGGCACTGCGCCGATCCGATCCGACGCCAGGAGCCAGGTGCTTCCTCCTGGTCTCCCATGCGGGGCAGGGGTCCAAGTACCTGGGCCATCCTCCACTGCCTCCCAGGCCACAGCAGAGAGCTGGTCTGGAAGAGGAGCAACCAGGACCAGAACCCGGCACCCATATGGGATGCCGGTGCCACAGGGGGAGGATCAACCAAGTGAGCCACGGCGCCAGCCCTGGGCTGTTAGGTTTTTTTTTTAACCTTTTATTTAATGAATATAAATTTCCAAAGTACAGTGCATGGATTACAGTGGCTTCCCCACTCCCTCTCCCCTTCCATTCACATCAAGATTCATTTTCGATTCTCTTTATATACAGAAGATCAGTTTAGCATACATTAAGTAAAGATTTCAACAGTTTGCTCCCACACAGAAACATAAAGTGAAAAATACTGTTTGAATACTAGTTATAGCATTAAATCTCAATGTACAGCACACTAAGGACAGAGATCCTACATGAGGAGTAAGTGCACAGTGACTCCTGTTGTTGACTTAACAAATTGACACTCTTGTTTATGGCATCAGTAATCACCCTAGGCTCTTGTCATGAGCTGCCAAGGCTATGGAAGCCCCCTGAGTTCACTGACTCTGATCATATTTGGACAAGGCCATGGTCAAAGTGGAAGTTCTCTCCTCCCTTCAGAGAAAGGTACCTCCTTCTTTGATGACCCATTCTTTCCACTGGGATCTCACTTGCGGAGATCTTTAATTTAGGTTTGTTGTTTTTGTTTGTTTGTTTGTTTTTTTGTTTTTGTTTTTTTTGCCAGAGTGTCTTGGCTTTCCATGCCTGAAATACTCTCATGGGCTTTTCAGCTGGATCCACATGCCTTAAGGGCTGATTATGAGGCCAGAGTGCTGTTTAGGACATCTGCCATTCTATGGGTCTGCTGTGTATCTCACTTCCCATGTTGGATCGTTCTCAACCCTTTTTAATTCTATCAGCTAGTATTTGCAGACACTAGTCTTGTTTATATGATCCCTTTGGTTCTTAGTCCTATCATTATGATCAATTGTGAACAGAAATTGATCACTGGGACTAGTGAGATGGCATTGGTACATGCCACTTTGATGGGATTGAATTGGAATCCCCTGGTATGTTTCTAACTCTGCCGTTTGAGGTAAGTGAGCTTGAGCATGTCCCAAAGTGCACATCTCTTCCTTCTCTTATTCCCACTCTTATATTTAACAGCGATCACTTTTCAGTTAAGTTTCAGCACTTAAGAATAACTGTGTATTGATTACAGTATTCAACCAAAAGTATTAATTAGAACAAACAAAAAAAATACTAAGAGGGATAACATATTAAGTTGCTCATCAACAGTCAGGGTCAGGGCTGATCAAGTCACTATTTCTCATAGTGTTCATTCACTTTAACAGGTTTCCTTTTTGGTGCTCAGTTAGTTGTCACCGATCAGGGAGAACATATGATATGTGTCCCTTTGGGACTGGCTTATTTCTCTCAGCATAATGTTTTGTTCTAGTACCATTGGCTGTTAGGTTTTTAACAACAGCAAAAGGAATCAAAGGTCCCATTTGCTCAGAAGTTTGCTCTTTCTGTTTTTTTTTCCAATGGTCTTGAAGGAACCTACAAGAGAATGACCCAATTCAGGCAATAAACAGCCACATCTTATCTGCCAAGAATCCTGAACATTTATTTCTTGCCTTTAGAGTCCTTGTCTGTTAGGTTTGTATCCTTGGGCATGTCACCCTGAGACAGAATTTCTATCCTTAAGTGACAACTCACTTACACAGGGGAAATAATACACATCAGCTGGCAGCATTTAGTTTAGGACCAGACACATGCTAATGAACAAGAAATTATTACCATTTTGTTCATGTGTTTTGATGTATATGCTATGAAATGCTTACCATGATCAACCTAAGTAATACATCATCACCTCACATAGGTATCTTCTGTGTGTATGTAGTGAGACCATTTGAGAGCTACTCTCTTAGTGGTTTCCAAATATAAAGCACCTTATTATTAACTACAGTCATTGTGCTGTACAATAGGTCTCCAGAACTCATTCCTCCCATCTCCTTTGATCAACATCTCCCAACTTTTGATCAACATCTCCCAACTTTCTCTACCGTTCCCAGCCCTTGGCAGCCACCAGTATATTCTTTGCTTTCACGAGTTTGAATTTTTTCTCTTTTTTCAAAATGCATTAATTTTTTATTGACAAATAAAAAATTCATGAATTTATCATGTATAATGTGATGTTTTAAAAGATGTATACATCATTGAATGGTTAAATCAAACTAACAAACATTGACATTACCATATATACTTATTTTTTGTGATAACACTTCAAATCTATTCTTCTAGCTACTTTAAAGAATACAGTACGCCATTATTAGGTATGGCTACCATGTTATACAATAGATCTCTTTAATTTATTTCTTTCACCTAATTGAAATTTTGAATCTCTCGACCTATGTTCCCCTAACTGCTGTTCCTTTGCCCTCCATTCAATCCCTGGTAGTCACCATTCTACTCTCTGTTTACTAAGTTTAACTTTTTAAGACTCCCACGTAAGTGAGATCATGCAGTACATGGCTTTCTGTGCCTGGCTTATTTCACTCAGGATAATATCCTCCAGTTTCATCAACATTGTCTCAATAATCTGATTGTGATCTTCATTTACATTTCCCTGATCCCTGATGATTAGTGATATTCAATTTTTATATACCTGTCATCCATTTATATACACATTCTTTTGAGTAACATATTATTATTACTATAATTATTAATAATGTTCATTGAATCACATAGCTATAGTGATTTGGTTTATAACAGGAGCCTTCTACTTTCAAAACAGGGCTGCTACTTAGTAAATATTCATTTTAATTCTAGACTATAACTGATTATTATTATTCATTCAGCATTCAGTCAACGTCTACTTCCTAAAGCCACTGTCCTGGACATTGGGGAAATGGCATGAACAGCACAGAGCAAAGTCTTTGCCCTACAGCTAACATTCTGTTGGAGTAGAGAAGCACTGCTTCACCAAGCATTACAGTATGTTTTCTGGTGATGAATATTGGAGAAAAAAAATCAACTGGCACCTTACAAAGGCATTGCCCGTTAGGGTAAAGGATCTATCTCCTAAAGCGCCTGAGTTTTCTATCACGTAATTTCATTAAGGTCTACAGATATGAAAACCTGATTTTCTGGGCAGTGGTCTGCTTGGTATGATTTCAGAGTCAAATAGGTCTTGAAAAAGTAAAAAATGGAGAAATATTTCCCCTGCCTGAAATCCCTCCAAGAGGGGAAGAGTGTGATTAAAAAGTATTTTTTGATAGTATTCATCACTAGGCTCTCAAATCTCAAGCACATAGGTAAGCTACTCCTGGTCCCTGCAATAGCAGATGTTACCAAGTTTTTCTCTTTGTTGCTGAGTTCAAGAACTTTCTCAGGACTGTTCTCTAAGCAAACAATGCCAGTGGCTGAACTTAGCATACATGATGATATCTAGATATTGTCACAGAGTTCAAAGTAAGGTCTAAAGGTAAATACACTTAGGAAAGGTGTCATAGTGACTTAAAATCACGCTAAGATGCAACTGACTCATACTCTCCCAAGTGTACATCTTATCAGGGGTAGGAAATAGCTAAGAATAAATGCTCTAGAGCTGCCATTGTGGCACAGAGAGTTAAGCTACCAACTTGCGATGCCAGCATCCCATTTCAGAAAACAGTTCAAGTCCTGGCTGCTCCACTTCCACTCCAGCTCCCTGCTAATGTGCCTGGAAAAGCAACAGAAGATGGCCCAAGTACTTGGGCCCCTGCTAAGCATATGGAAGACCTGGATAGAGTTTCAGGTTCCTGGCTTCAGCCTGGCCCAGCCCCTGCTGTTGCAACCACTTAGGGACTGAACCAGCAAATAAAAGATCCCTTTCTCTATTTCTTCCTCTCTTTCTCTCTGTCATGCTGCCTTTTAAATCAATAAATGGATCATTTTAAAACAGAATAAATGCCCTAGGTATATGGTAGAAGGGTGGAAGGCACACAAAAAGGGGAAAACAGATTGCATAATTCCACCCACATGCATATCTGAAACTATCATTAGGCCACATGCCTTCTGTATTTGAAAGAACAATCTCTACTAGTGTACCTCAGCCCTTCACACACACACACACACACACACACACACACACACACAAGGACACGTACAGCTGAGCTCATAAATGATCATGTTTACAGATGGCAGCTCTATTCTTTCAGCTGTTCAGGCCAAACTCCTTAGACTCCAGCAGCAAAATCTTCTGGCCCAATAGTCAAGCAATTAATAGAATCCAATTATTTCTAGCCAACTCCACAACTGAGCCCCAAAATCTATCCACCACCACCAAGTTTTGACTGGAAGATGCTGTAATAATTTCCTACAGTCTCGGCTTCTGCTTGCGCTCCTCAACTGACCATCCTCCCACAGGAGCCTCCTAAAATGTTCAATCAAATTATGTCTCTCTTCTGCCCAAAAGCCTCAAATCCTATCCTATCTCACCCAGAGTAAAGAGCTCCAAGGTCCTTCAGGCTCTTGTCTCCGGCTACCTCTCTTCTGCCTCCCTCCTACCTGGGCTCTTCCTTTCAGCCCCACAAACTCCAATGTTTCCTCCTGCTATAATTCTACCTCAAGGCTTTTACACTTGACTTTTCTCTGCCTCGGAGTTCTCCTTCAAGGAGCAGGTATGAGTCTGCCTCCTCACTCCACCCACATCTCTGATGTGGCCCTGAGAGGCCCTCCTAGATTTCTGAATCTAAAAGCACACAAAACATCCCTGCTCCGACCCCCTCCCCCTGTTTCACCTTACTTTGCTGGGTAATTCTTCAGAGCACCTATATTACCTGACCTACTATTCCTCTCTCTCTCCCAGTATCCCCATCCTTTTCTTCCTCCCCTTCTTCTTTCCTTTAATCAGCATAGTGGGCTAAGCCTCCACCTGCGGCACCAGCCTTCCTATGGGTACCAGTTTAAGTCCTTCTGCTCCTCTTCTGATCATACACTATCTGCTTATGGCCTGGGAAAGCAGAAGATGGCTCCTGTGCCTGCATGGGAGACCTAGAAGAAGCTCCTGGCTCCTGTCTTCAGATCCACTCAGCTCCAGCCGTTGCAGCCATTTGGGGAGTGAAACAGCAGATGGAAGGTCTCTCTCTCTCTCTCTCTCTCTCTCTCTCTCTCCCCTCGGCTGTTAACTCTACCTCTCAGATAAATAAATAAAATCTTTTTAAAAAATAAATAAAATTTTAAAAAATCACAGTATGTCTCCAAATACACTATAAGCTCCACCCTTCTAAATGCAGACTGTTCTGTTCATCCTTGTGCCCAGAGCAAGCTCAAAAATTGCTGTGATAACAATTTAGATACCACAGAGAACTGGCCCCAACCACATTGCAGAAAGGAGAAGGCTCTGTATCTACAATATATGACTGCTTTGCTGCATTGACTTGAGTCTGGGGTCTTCTAACAGTAGGCAATCCACATCTCAATACATAAGATAGTGTATGGGTACAGTGAAGTGAAAGCCACTTCCCTCTTGAAGGAAAGTTGGATGTTATCAAATGCTGGGTTTACTCATTGCCAATTGAATTTTATAGTGATGAACAATATTCTTATAAACAATATTCTTATGTCTTATACTCTTGCTAGGAAGAAAACAAATAAGCTTTGATTTTTCACTATGAAACTCTTGAGTCCCTTAACTACATCCTTTGAAACATTTTATACTCCATTTTTTATAACATAAGACCTATTAAAATGTAGCTATTACATTACCGAAAAATAAGTTGGATACATCCAAAGATTTAGTATGCTGTCAAAAGGTGTCCTCGTTGGAACTGAGAACTACTCCTAAAGTAGGGATGGTCTTCAGCATATCATTTACCCACTTACTTGAAACCAGAGTGCCTCTAATCTGAAAAATGAACGCCTACACTCCGCTATTACTATCTCACACATTATATATCCAGTGAATCAGGAAGTAGGATCCAGGGGAAAGCACTTGGGATTTGGAGTTTGAGATCTTATTCTTGCACTTACCAGTCACACTGAATCTCTCAAATGTTATTCACCCATACATCATTAATCACTGGAAATATATTGACATGGTCATTAGCACTTTAACATAGACACTTGGAGGAATATCCAAAACAGGACTGGACTGACTGGTATCTGACCTATTTGGTTCTCCAGGATGAGAATGTGTGACACATCACAGGCACTCACTGCATTTGTGGAATGAAGGAAAAACATATATGAACAAATGTACAAAATAATACTCTCCTATCTCCCCAACTACCAGGATTACTTCATGGATTAAAGACAATAACAAATATTATAAAGACTTCTAAAAGCAATGTATACTGAAAGAGTTTTTTAAATCCTAAAGTAATGTAAGTATCAAAAGTTACTATCATGGGACCAGCACTGTGGCAGAGCAGGTTAAAGCCCCAGTCTGCAGTGCCGGCATCCCATATGGGCGCCGGTTCGAGTCCCAGCTGCTCCACTTCTGATCCAGCTTTCTGCTATGGCCTGGGAAAGCAGTAGAAGATGGCCCGAGTCCTTGGGCCTCTGCACCCACGTGGGTGACCCGGAAGAAGCTCCTGGTTCCTGGCTTCAGATAAGCTCAGCTCTGGCCATTCCAGCCATGTGGGGAATGACCCAGCAGATGGAAGACCTTTCTCTCTCTCTCTCTGCATCTGCCTCTGCCTTTCTGGGACTCTGCCTTTCAAAATAAATAAATAAATCTTTTTTAAAAAAAAAAGAGTTAACCCCTATGGAGTTGGTGGTTTCTTTAAAAAAAAAAGTTACCATCACTTCATAGTTGCCCAATTCAATGTTGATTGTCTTATTAATTTAAAGCTAACATTTACTGCGGGCTTACTAAGTCCTAGAAAGAAAGAAAGAAAAATAAAATTTAAGTGTTCAACATTTTGGAACATCTGGGTTGTCTCATTTTAGTCATAGGTCTAGGCAGCAGAAGTCAGACACTGAGTCAAACTGTTTCACAAATCAACCAATAAGCAGCCCTTAGAACTACCTAGCCTTTGTGTATGGGGTTTTACAAGCAATGAGCTTATTTAACTTTCAAATTGACTTTGAGGTTGCTACAGCTAGCTATATTCCCTGTTTACAGATCGGAAAAGAGAGCCTGAGAGAAGTTCAATTCTCTAAGTTCACAGCTGGCAGGCAAGAGAGTCAAGATCTTACTGTCTGACTTGAGTGTCCCAGGCCCTTGACCAGTGCCATGCATTCAACTAAACTTAGCACCGAATCTGTTTTGGATAATTTTGCATTTTTGAGGTTTTTTTTAGAAAGAGCTACCTTAGCATTCTATTACATTGCTTTATTTTTTTTTTTTTCCCACAAGGTTAAAAACTGCCTGAGAATAAGGGAACAACAACAATGAGACAAGAGACCAGCCTCAGCCAAGGCAGCATAACCAGTGTCAAGTCCTTGTTCTTCAAATGGTCCTTTCTAGTGAATCCCTACTACACTGTCCACTATCATACTGTGGAGGGGCAGCTCCACAGTCTGGAAGACCACTGAGAACACATGCCGCCTGACAATTCTCTCGTCTTCTTCTCAATTACCCAATGACTGTTGAAATTTCATTTCCCTTCCCTTCCTGGGCAAACATGTTCACTTCAGTCATTATGACCATCAGCTGGCTTGATTCACAGGCAGCTCCTAATTAAGTAGAACTATTGAATGCTGTGAGATATGAAATCTCTTGCTGCTAAATTGTGCACAGGCTGAAAGCAGTGAGAATATGTTTAGATGTGCATGGCACTTTATATTTGGGGACCAGTGGTTACAAGGATATTGAAACCAATTATCATTAGGACAAAACTATCTTGGTTGCCAGAGGATGAGGATCCCCACACTGAGCTACCTGCCCAGACTAATGGTCAAGAGGCCGATGAGGTGTTAATTAGACTATGAATCAAAACTTCCCAAACAAACAATGCCCCCAAAGGCCTCAGCTTTTAGTTGTTTCTGTTTAGCTTTACAGAGACACTAACAATGGAACAAGACGACTGAGTTTAGATGTCTTCATTAGTGCTCTATCGCTGAACAATTCTCAGCAACCATCCTGACCTCATTTCTCTCTAGGAAAAATACACGAGGAGGAACAGGGGATGATATTTTAAAATATAAAACCCATACCTTGACACAGTCAGCCAAATTAGTCACTTTCCACTAAATATATTTGTGTCTACAGTTCATTTTCTGGGAAAATTAACCATATAGTAATACCAGATATGACTTGCCGAGCATTTAGCATGTAGTAAGCATCAGGATGAGACTTTTGAATGTATTAACTGATGATTATGTAGCCTGAGAAAACCCTCTTTGCCCAGGTCATTACCTTACTCTGTGTTCCCTCACCACCAAGTACCTCTTTGTCACTAAGTTTATCGCAAATGCATTAGTTTCAGTATTTGGTATCTCTCTCTTGAACTGAATTGTAAGCTTCCCTCCCCAGAACAATGCCCACTTTAGCTCCTCATTATAGTCTCTGCTTTTTTTTTTTCTTTTTTTTTTTTTTTTTTTTTTTTTTTTTTTTTTGACAGGCAGAGTGGACAGTGAGAGAGACAGAGAGAGAAAGGTCTTCCTTTTGCCGTTGGTTCACCCTCCAATGGCTGCCGCGGCCGGCGCACTGCGGCCGGCGCACCGTGCTAATCCAATGGCAGGAGCCAGGTACTTATCCTGGTCTCCCATGGGGTGCAGGGCCCAAGCACTTGGGCCATCCTCCACTGCACTCCTTGGCCACAGCAGAGAGCTGGCCTGGAAGAGGGGCAACTGGAACAGAATCCAGCGCCCCGACCGGGACTAGAACCCGGTGTGCCGGCACCACAGGTGGAGGATTAGCCTAGTGAGCCGCGGCGCTGGCCAGTCTCTGCTTCTAATATTACATCTCATATGCAGAAGATGGTCAATAAACATTTGGAGAATAAGCAAAGGAAAACACATAAAGGTTAAGAAACAACCCCAAGTGCCAGTATTTAGCTTAGCAGTTGAGACACATGCTCACATCCCATATTGGGAGGACTGTCACTCCCCGTCTTCATGGAGGAACGACACAGGACCCTGCGCTGTTCTTTTGTCTGCTCGGCCCTCCCCGGGTTTGCTGCTGGTTCTTCCCGGGTTGGCTACCGTCCCTCCACCTCCGTGGAGGGGCGGGCCCCCTGCCACTTTCCCCACTTCCACGGGGGAGCGGCACACCGCCGGCCGGCTCTCTCGGGGGCTGCACAGGTGTTCCTTCAGATAGATGTTCCTGGTGCATGTTGTCTCTCTCCTCCTTTATAGTCCTCTTCACCAATCCCAACTCTGCTACCCACACGCCGAGTACACTGCTCTCCTCCAATCAGGAGCAGGTCCTACAGTTTATTGGTTGAACTGGAGGCAGCTGTGTAGAAGCTGTTACTCCCTTCTCAGCGCCATATTGTGGGAGAGCAGATGCATAGAATAAGTCTTAATTCCAGTAACTTAGTCTAGTCCGAGTTGCTCCCAGTTGCTCCCCACAGAGGACCTGGATTTTATCCCTGACTCCAGCTCCTGACTTCTGCTTCCTGCTAACACATACCATAGGAGGTGGAGGTGACTCCCACAAAACAGAATTTGTGTCATCTACACGTGAAACCCAGACTGAGTTTCTGGTTCTTGTTCTTCAGTATGGCCCAGATCCAGCCATTGTCATCATTTGGAGAGTGAACCAGTATGTGAAACCTCTCTCTCCCTCTGCCTCTCAAATAAATGAATAAATAAGTAATTTTTAAAAAGAAATATCCCCCTGGGCTGGTGCTGTAGCACAGGTTAATCCTCCGCCTGTGGCGCCAGCATCCCATATGGGCACCAGTTCTAGTCTTAGCTGCTCCTCTTCCAATCCAGCTCTCTGCTATGGCCTGGGAAAGCAGTAGAAGATGGCCCAAGTCCTTGGGCCCCTGCACCCATGTGGAAGAATGGGAAGAAGCTCCTGGCTCCTGGCTTTGGATCAGCGCAGCTCCAGCTATTGCAGCCATTTGGAGCGTGAACCAACGGACAGAAGACCTTTCTCTCTGTCTCTCCCTCTCACTGTCTGTAACTCTACTTCTCAAATAAATAAATAAAATCTTTTAAAGAAAAGAAACATCCCATGTTGATAGAGCTGGGAAGCTGCTGAAGCCACATTTGAACCCAGTCTCCAAGGCCAATGCTGCAAACCCTCAGCACATGTTCGCTACCTGTGCTGCACGTCCTATGCATCAAAACACAATGAACAAGAATAAATATTATCACTAGAGTCCAGTATAGGCACTAGAAAGTAAGCGAGTTTTCTCTGTGACTACTGTGGTATATTAAAGATGCAATACAGAAAATACACCAATGGACACAAAAGCCTATCAGAGAGGTTTTTAGGGTATTATAGAGTCATGCCCAATCTATCCTCAGAGTCTCTTTCCACCCTCTATTTATAGTGTTACAAGTTCAGGATTATTGTAACTGAAAATTTAGGACCCAAGGGATGTTGGCCTGTAGAATTTACAGAATCCTCAGTTCTCTAAGGAGCCTAGCAACAAGTATTTTCTTAGCTGTCTCATAGGAATAAAGGGAGAAAATAAATGTGTATCATTGAGCCAGTGCCAGGCATGTAATATAGATGTTATTATTAGCAGTAGCATTGGTTGTTATTCATATTTGTCCTACTGTGATTACAGGAGTCACAAAGCTAGGCTTTGAGTTTGGTCAGACTTCGATTCTAATCTCAGTTGAGCCATTTACTTTCAGTTAGGCATGATCAAGTTATGTAACCTCCACCTCTATCTCTATCCATAAAAGAGGGGTTAATGATACCACCTACTTCCCATAACTACTTGACATGCACAGGAAGAGAAAAAAAAAACAGCATTGTGCCTATTTTCATCATGCTGTTCCTCATCACTTAAGTCAGTTGTGAGTGGCTAGAGCATTCATTGCCTTGGAAGCTGGAAATCTGACCATTGAAACCATTTCTGCCAAGGAAAAGTTGTAGTCAGTAGGCTTTATTCCAGTTGTTCTCAAAGTCCTCGTGGTCCTCCTGCTTTTGGCAAAGTGTGGATCACACATTTACCTCTTCATTGCCAGGGAAGTCCAGGCTTTAAACCAGTGGGCCAAGAAAGTCCACCTACAGCAGCTCTCCAATGCTTCAACACAAAGTTTAAACTCCTTAGCCTACCATTCAAGGTCTAACATCATTTATAAAGTTCAAACAATTTTGAGTTTGACCTCAGGGTCAAAAGATGATTTGCTAACCCTCCCCCACCCCATAACAGAAATTTAATCCAGTCGAATCATAGTACAGTCCCATCCACAAATAAACTTGCCCTGGCCATACAGTGACAAATCATCTGTTCACTTAGTCAAAAAGAACCATTAAGTTCTTGCCCTACATGCTAGGAATATAAAAATAGGAAAAAAAAAAACCACTTGACTCCATTAAACCCATAGCCTAGTGGGAAAGGTAGGCTAAGCAAATGGTGTTGCTATGTATAATAAACAAAAAAAATTATCACTGGAAATGATTGGGAAAAGTAATCATCCTCAGATTGAGAGAGAAAAGGCTGAAGTGCAAAGGATGGCTAGGAGCTCCTCAAGTGAAGAAGTGGTCCTGGATCTGAAGACAGCCTCTCACAATAACGAAGCCAAGAGGCAGGAAGGCAGAGGAAGGGCCATGACCATGAAGCTGGAGAAACAGGCAGACACTGGCTATTCAGTGGGAGGAAGATGACAGGAGCTGGATGAGGAGGGCAATGGCAGAAAGGAAAACAGAGTGGATTCCAGATATCCAGAAGATAAAATAGAAACAACCTGCGGTAAGAAAGGATGGGAGATGGGGCTCGGTGACGGCAAGGAAGGGAACTACTAGGTATGTGGTCCTGTGAAGAGATGCATGGAGGTGCCATTTACTAATCTCATTCTTAAAAATGTCTTCAGATAGCTGAACGGAGATGATGAGAAAGCAACCGCATATAAGTACATGCAGTTCAAAGAGAAGATCGGCCTGGTCCTTGTAGGTTATGGACCCAGAAAGGAGAGGACCAAATAATGAGAAAAGTGGTGTACTGTTTATATGAGAAATGCAAAGATGAAACAACAGAAGAATTCCACAGGTGAAGGATGAGCCATTTTTCTGCAGAGCTGAGACCACATCCTAAATAGCCAAATGAACTGCACATCAAATCAATTTGCACTCATTTTTGAATACTATCAGCTGCACAAAATCAGATGCATAATATCATTAAGTTCCCTCACCCACATAACCTCAAGATGCTAAAAGAGGAAAGGAATGATCAAAGGAAACCCCAAAATTACATTACAGGGACAACACAACAAAAGGTAAATGGACTATCAATTTTTCTCACCTTTCTTACCCATTTCCAATGAAGTTTCAATGAGGAGTAACAAAAGATAATGATCCTAGGGTCCTGAGGGTGCATCTTAAACTCCCCTCTGCAAATATAAATGGTTTTTAAAGCTTCATCTGATTCTATAAAAATTCATGCAAATATTGTGTGTTACCACATAAAATAATTGTGTTTCATTTAATACATATATACAATTCAATTCCCCTCAGTACTGAAGCAAAAACGATGTGCCATGATGGTGCCTCCATTAGCCTGTGACTTTGGAGATGCCCTTGTCCACTGCTTTGCAGGCAGGGTTGAACTCATTATCTAAGTTGAGAACCATGAAATTAATCAGAGATGGACTAAAGAAGTTTTTCCTTGCAGCAGGGGACTAGAGTCATGACCTCTACCAGTCACTCTTCATTCCTCCAAACTTTATGATATATATTAATAATAATATTAATAATAAAAAAGCCATTTTAAATGCATTCTCTCACATGAGAGGTGGTTACTAGGACACACAGTAGGTACATAGATACTATGAGGCAAGAGTAACAGATGAAAAACAGACTCAGAGAGGTAAAGCATCTGTCCACAAGTCCAACAGCCCACAATACAGGCATTGTAATTTGAACCCAGACAGTTCCAGTCCAAGCCAAACTATCATCATCTTCTCATCAAACAGCATTAGCACATTCACCTTACAACGATCAATAGCTATTTATATTTGATGATAATCAAGAATAAAAACTAAAAGCCATGCTTCAAAAATAGAAAAATGCTTTATCTTTCTAAAACATAATTTTATTTAACTGAAAAAAATATCAATGTGCAAATTGGACATTTTTGGTATATAAAGTCAAGTGTTACTAATTAAGTAAATGAGTGACGAATCATAAAATCAACACTAGTCATTAAACAAAATTGCATTTAAATTAGACTTAACAGATAGTTTACAGTACAAAAAAAATGAGCCAACTTTAAAGAAAGCTTGCAGTAATTTTATTCCTCACGTCTATGTAGTAAAGGATTTAAAATTATTTTAAGTACAAATAAAAAATGGAAGAATAAACTCTGTAATGATTTCTGTCCCTCACAACATTTCCCTGGAGTCACAATGTCTTTTAAGCACATGAGATACGATTTAATGTGCCCAGGAGAGGTCACCTTGTATGAGGGGCAGGTACCCTCTGTTTAAATTCAGTTTACTCAATCAAATGTACCACAGAAGAGAAAATGGGGCATAATCTGGTTCTGAAATTCTTCCCATGTTAACTAAAATCACCTTACTTTTGTAGCAAATGAGCCGTGAGATACAATGCCAGAAACTGATCTGGAAGAGTAAGTACATACTCCCAGAAGAACATTCGTATATTTTACAATTAAAAGTCCCCGGATGACCCTAGATTCCACAGGGAGGCTGGGAGAAGACAACTGAATGTAGACAGGGACAAAACTACGCTCAGAGATTGAACTGTTCATCACTAAAATTCCCCATCACTATTATTCTACAAACAGCACATTTACTGATTACAGATTTATTTGATGAGTAGTTTTCAGGTGGCCTTATGTACAATGGCATCTGCCCCAATCCTGGGTCCTGGACATTTCTAGACTAGGTCATGACTGCCTCAATACAGCTCCCTATTGTTTCCCTCCTAGAACTCTTCAAAAGTTCTATTTTCTCTTTGGTTTTCTAACTGCGAGTGTCCCCTTTGTCATATTACCTGTGCCTTGCTCAGTGTCCAGCCCACAGTAAGGGGAAGCTATAAAATATTTGCTGAATGAATGAACAAAGCTATGAGTGGCTATGGATGCAGTGCTTCTTTGAGTTCATTTTTGCAAATCAGATTCTATTTCATTTCATTAAATACTTTTATTTACAGGTCATCGCCTGAAATTACTTTGGGTTCTCATTAATAAGGAGATGATTTTATCTTCAGGGAGGAGGAAGGGACCAAAAAAAAAAAAAAACTTTCAGTCACTTGCTTCGAAGGTCTTTCAAAATAATGTTGCAGTATAATTTAGTTTGAAAGCAAGGTCCAACATTTTATTACCTCCAAATTTATTCAGAAAAGCTGAAGGCCTGTGATAAGGCTCATTAAGTTGCTGAAAGGCCTATCTTCACATGCCTTTCACACAAAAGGTCTCAACTTAATGCTGGGTAATTACTGTTCATTTTCCCCTAGTTATTTCTATTTCGTGAAGATTCCCAGGGAAGCTGGCCTCAGTGGACACTACCTGCAGTCTGAGATGTGAGCACAGCAAGAAGAGCCTAGGTGTGCGACAGGATCTTTCTGAGCTGCTACTGCGGAAAGACAAATGCAGATTTGGGGACACAGAGTTTTTTTTTAGATTTATTTATTTATTTATTTGAAAAGCAGAGCCACTCAGAGAGAGGGAGAGAAAGATCTTCCATCTGCTGGTTCACTCCTCAAATGGCCTCAACTACAGGAGCTGGGCCAGCCCAAAGCCAGGAGCCAGGAGCATATTTCAGATCTCCCACATGGCTGCAGGGTCCAAGGACTTGGGCCATCTTCTGCTGATTTTCCAGGCACATTAGCAGGGAGCTGGATCAGAAGTGGAGCAGCTCAGACTGGAACCAGAACCTATATGGGATGGGCTGTGGTAGACTTACCACTAAACCACAGCACCAGCCCTGGGGACCTAGAATATAAACTTAAATCATTCGCAATCCACTTTCTGTCTAGAGTCAAGGCCAAGAGAGAAAATTTTCTGGCATACAAACTGGTTGGGATCTCCATTTAAAAACACCTTTTTAACGGCACCTGTAGTGTATTCCATGTCTGTAGAGTTATAGGTGCGGGTTGTGGCTCCAGATCACTTGGTCTCAACCCTCAATTCCATCACATCCCAATTTTTAACCCATGGCAAGTAACTTAGATTCTGTGTATCAGTTTCCTCATTTATAAAGTAGAGTTCATTGTTCCTACTGCAGTGCTGTTGTGAGAATTAATTCTAAAGTTCATAAAAGTGCATCTTACACATGCTAACTCTTCATAATGTTTTTTACTTGTTAACATTAATTACTGTGATCATCCTCATCATCTCTAATATCTCATTTACAGGCAGGATTTATCTCTGTCGTTTATAACATTGATGCTAGTCCCACTAGATTCACTGATGGTATTTGGGAGTGATTAGATTTTACTGTTTGTGAAGCAACCCAACAAAGGGTGAATGCTGACCAGTAGTATAACCTCCTTAGAGGTCACTGAAGTCACTGTCCCTAAATCTCCACCTGTTCTTCCATTTAGTTAAATGATAGCTGCAAACTACGGTCTCTGCTGCGGTGATCCTACCTCAGTCTTCTCTCACAGTGGGCTCACCTCACTTCCGCACTATCCGTGGATGACCAGCCAGCACATTCATGAGTGCATAGCTTTTTACAGATACTGTGATGGCTAATTTTATGTGTCAACCTGACTGCATGAAGAAAGGCCCACATAGTCGGGAAGACATTATTTGTGGGTGCATCTGAGAGGCTGACCGTGGAAGCTATTAACATTCAAGTCAGTACACTGAGAAAAGAAGGACACTCTCAATGTAGGTGGACATTCTCCACTCCACTGAAGAATCCAACAGACCAGAAAAAGCAGAAGAAGGGTGCATTTTCTCTCTCTTCTCCAGCAGGGATACTGATCTTCTCCTGCTCTTGGACTAGGACTTTTACCAATTCAGATACTGGACAAAATAGATCAGAAGAAGCAGGAACTGCAGCTGGGGGATATGGTGCAGCAGGTTAAACCACAACCTGGGACACCAGCATCCCACATGGGTACAGGTTCAAGTCCTGGCTGCACCACTTCCTATCTAGCTGTCTGTTAATGTGCCTGAGAAGGCAACAGAAGACGTGGCCCCTGCACCCATGTGGGAGACCTAGAAAAAGCTCCTAGCTCTTGGCTCTGGCCTGGCCCTGCCTTAGCTGTTGCGGCCATCTAGGGGACGAACCAGCAGATGGAAGATCTCTCTATCTCTGTCTCTTCTGTCTCTCTCTCCCTCCTTCTGTGTAACTCTGCCTTTCAAATAAATAAATCTTTTTTAAAAAGCAAGAACTGAAGGGAGACATGGAGTAGGATCTTTCTAACCTACTTCTTTTGCTTGTTCCATTCCAACATAATGCTTGCTCCCTCAATGGCAAATTCTCTCGAGCCCAGGGGAAGAAAAGGTCTATGAATAATGTAATACTCTATAGAGTCTACCTTATTCTTAGTCACCAGCCCACTCTTGTTAGGTTTTCAACTAGAAGTATGGAGAATTATGTGACCAGAAAATAGGAGTTAGGAAGGAAGAGAATAAAAAAAAAAAATAGGACCAAAACATTGAAGGAGAAGAAGCTGTATTTTCTCCTACACAAAAGACAACACAGCACTTGGACAAAGCACTTCCGGGTTGGGAGCTACTCTAACAAAATGTGGGTTAGGATCAGAAATTTTATATTTGAAAACCAAATGGTATAACATGGGCCTATTAGTTCCCCAAAGACAGATACCATATGTTCTCCCTGATCCAAGGTAAATAATAGAGTACCTGAGATATAATGCATTGGAGTGAAATAGACATTTTGAGAAGCAACGATTGTTTATAGCCCTTGCCTCTTTTGTTGAGGAACAGGCTTTTGTTTCGTTCCATTTTGTTTTGTTTTCCGTTTATACTATTTGTTTAACTATTTTACTTAGAGCAAGATTAACCATACTATCATTAAGTTTACTGAAAAAAGATCATTGCAAAAATTAAGAGTGGGAATCCGAGAGGGAGGGGAAGGAAAGGATGGAGCATGGGTGACATGGGGCAGGGGAAGTGCCACTATGTTCCTAAACCGGTAGAAAGGAAATATACAAAACTTGTATAACATAAGTAAAGTATATAAATTAAAAAAAAAACACTGGTCTATGTGTCAGGATGAGTTAAGCATTAAGAGGAGGCCACAACTCTCCGTGTTCTAGGACTTTCCATCATGTTAACCAGGCAGAGGCTCCCACTGAACAACTCACTTCTGCTCCATTTCCATCATCCTCCATGTAACAGAGAGCAAGTAATACATGGGTACTTTGGTGGCAAAGGCTTAACAAGAAGCTCAAAGGTAAAAATATTTTTACCATGCTATTTGTCAATTACCATGGTGTAAATATTCTAACTATGGCAGGCTGCAAGCTACACAGGACAGGTAATACATACATCCAGCACTGTGGTGGTAAATGTTTAACAATAAGCTTGGGTATAGGGACATTTTTGTTGTGGTATTTGCCAATTCCCATGTAAGTAGTCTTACTATGGCAGGTCATAGGCTACCACTTAACCAAGATAAGTAATACATATATTCAGTACTGTTTTGGTGAATGGTTAACAAGTTTGGGGGTTGGGATGTCCTTGTTGTAGTGTTTGCCAATTTCCATAGTGCAAATACTCTCACTATGGTGAATATGGTGGGTTTCAAGGTATCACCATAATGTCACTGAACAGAGAGTTGAGAGGGGAAGTATATTAATCCACTCTTGCAATCAGGTATGTATCAACTCCAGCAATGCTTATGATATTTTTTAAGAGGACAAACATTATATATATGAGAAGCAAGGTAGTTTTCAAATGGCTAATTGCCAGAGTTCAAGTATTACTTCTTTTGAGCACTAGAAAAGGAAATATAATTTATAATCTATGTTCTATATGAATGAAATGTTAACTCCTATCATCCATCTGTGCAGTTCTCTTCTAGCAAATGGGATTTTTTAAACTTTCTTTTCTCTTTTCAGAGCTACATCTGCCAGTGTTTTCCATTTGCCAGCTCCCAACATGTCCCCAATTACTTCTTTTTTATTTTATAGCCTCCATGCTGATGTTTCATCACTTACAACGGCTGGGTTCCACTGAGCATTAACAGTCTGCAGTGCCTCCAGGAGGGTACATAATTCACTAAGTATACTGAACCCTTTTTTCTCCAAAGAATATTGTTTAATATAAATACAGTGTGAGGTTAACGCAGTACAAAAGAAAAGCTTTTCCCTTGGAATCATCAAAAAACTTAAATGTACATATATATAATATATATGATTTATGGATGCATGGTTTATACATAATAACAAATGACTTGTATTTAAGAAGTATTTAAATTGGCATTTTTAACCTTAGAAAAGTAAAAAGTTAATATATGTGAATACATGAGCAAGTTTGTATTTTAACCTATATTCAATCAAAATATTTTTTTACTGATCAAGCCACCATTTTGTTGCAAATGACTGGATTTCGTTGTTTCTTACTGCGGTGATCAGCATAGCCCTGACTGTTAATGAACAACTAAATACATTATCCCTCTTAGTAGTTTTTTTATCTGTTCTACTTAATATGACTGGTTTAGATCTGTAATTGATGCACAGTTATTCTTAAGTGTTGAAAATTAACTGAAATGTGATCCCTGTTGAACATGGTGGTGGGAATGGGAGAGGGAAGAGATGTATAATTTGGGACATGCTCAGGCTGACTTGCCCCAAGTGGTGGAGTTGGAAGCATACCAGGGGATTCCAATTCAATCCCATCGAGGTGGCATGTACCAATGCCATCTCACTGTTCCAGGTGATCAGTTTCAGTTCACAGTTGGTCATGGTGAAGGGACTGGGAGTCAAAGGGAGCACATAGACAAGTCTAGTACCTGCTAACGCTAACTGATGGAGTAAATAAAGGGGAGAGTGATCCAACATGGGAAGTGAGATACTCAGCAGACTCATAGAATGGCAGATGTCCTAAATAGCACTCTGGCCTCAGAATCAGCCCTAAAGGCATTCGGAGCTGGCTGAAAAGCTCATGAGAGTATTTCAGGCATGGAAAGCCAAGACACTCTGGCAAAAGATCTCTGCGAGTGAGATCCCAGTGGAAAGAACAGGCCATCAAAGAAGGAGGTACCTTTCTCTGAAGGGAGGAGAGAACCTCCACTTTGACTATGACCTTGTCTAAACAAGATAAGAATCGGAGAACTCAGAGGGCTTCCATAGCCTTGGAAACTCATGACTGGAGCATAGGGAGATTACTGATGCCATAGACAGGAGTGTCAATTGGTAAAGTCAACAACAGGAGTCACTGTGCACTTACTCCTCATGTAGGATCTCTGTCCTTAATGTGCTGTACATTGAGATTTAATGCTATAACGAGTACTCAAACAATATATTTCACTTTGTGTTTCTATGTGGGTGCAAACTGTTGAAATCCTTACTTAATGCATACTAAACTGATCCTCTGTAAAAAAAAAAAAAAAAAAAAAAAGAAAGAAAGAAATTATCAATTCCCAACTTGACTCTCACTGGGATTAAACATGACAATAGGTCTGCTCTGATTTCATCATCATTTAAAAAAATCATCTATTATTTTTCACTTTATGTTTCTGTGTGGGAGCAAACTGTTGAAATCCATACTTAATGTATACTAAGCTGATCTTCTGTATATTAAGATAATCGAAAATGAATCTTGATGTGAATGGAAGGGGAGAGGGAGTGGGAAAGGGGAGGGTTGTGGGTGGGAGGGACGGTATGGGGGGAAAGCCATTGTAATCCATAAGTCGTACTTTGGAAATTTATATGCATTAAATAAAAGTTTAAAAAAAAATATTTTTTTACTACACAAATAAAGAAACTAAAACTATCACATTGGGCACATGAGTAATTGAAATCTTCAAATATATTACAACTCCATAATCATTTTAGTCAGACTCCAAGTTAAAGAAGGACCAAGAAAAAGCTTCATTTTAAGTTAAATTTTTCTTCTAAATACATAATCACTTCCATGAAGAGTTTCTGAGTAGCCTGACAGATGATCTGTATGTAGATTTCCGGGCAGGGAGAGGAACCTAGATATAAACACCCCCAAACCACTGAAAATCAAACCACTGAACTCTGAAGGTAGCTTAAAACTGGGTGCTGTTTTCCAAAATTTTACAAAAATCTTTCTGGCAAACAACTGTTTTCTTCAAGATGTCAACAATGAAGCAAAGATTTTAACTTTCTCAGACTATGTGTCAGCTGTCTCATTTCAGACAAGAATCATTCCTAGAAGAGGGGGATGATGGAATAGCCAGAATTTTCTTGGGCAGTAGCATGGAGAAGAGGGAATGAATGAGAGGAGACGTAATCCTTGCAGGACATTTTTTAAACAGCAGCAACAATATTTAATATTTCTGGAGTATTAAGCAATATACTAAGCCGTCAACATACATAATCTTCTTCAATCCCTAAAAATCTGTGAACTAGGTATTACTGATGCCATATCAAAGATGAGGTGACAGGACAGAACATTGCTACTCAGTGTATTAAGCGAATGACCAAGACCTGGCATTCAGTTCTGTCTTAACTGCAATAGGCTGAAGCTGGGGGTGGGGCCTGGGTGGTTGAAAGTCCCACACACCCGACCTCATACTGCAGTTTCTAGACTCAGCACAGATTTAGCAACCACTGTTTTACCAACTTTAAAATTTGCTGCAGATGCTTAGCAGATAAAAGAGCCACCTGCATCACCAGCATCCCATAGGGGCTCTAGCTGATGTACTGGCTGCTCCTCTTCCGATCCAGTTCCCTACTAATGGTCTGGCTCACCCTGACCATATGGCCATCTGGTGAGTGAACCAGAAAATAGAAGATTTCTCTCTCTCTCTCTAACTCTTACTTTCAAATAAAATAAATAAATCTTCAAAAATTTTGCTGAAGGGAACTACGGTCTTTTACTTTTTATCTGTTGAACTCTTTAGTGGAGCATTAAGACTTTGGCTATAATGTAAACAAAAATATGTTATCTCAAAAAATAAACAAAATATTAAGGTGAGAAAACAATTGTCCCAGAGGTTGGCATTTAGCACAGTGAGCTAAGTCTCCATTAGTGATGCCAGCACCCTTATCAGGGTGCCAGTTCAAGTGCTGGCTGTTCCACTTCAGATCTAGCTTCCTGTCGACACACCTGGGAAGCAGGTAGATGACATTCCAGGTGCTTAGGTATCTGCAATCCATGTGAGAGACCAAGATGGAGTTCCTGTCTCCTCACTGTGGCCTGCCCCAGACCTGACTGTTGCAGCCATTTGTAAAGTGATCCAGTGGATACAAGATCTCTTTCTTTCTCTCTCTCTCTCTCTCTCTCTCTGTGTGTGTGTCTACGTGTGTGTGTGTCTATGTGTGTGTGCGTGTCACAATCCTTCTCTTAATTCTTTCAAATAAATAAATAATTTCTAAAATACAGAAACATTAAAATTGTTGAAAAAACATCACTTCTGCCGGGTAGGCTGCAAGGCCAAACCAGAGCTGCCCCTCCTCCAGTTCACCCACCTATTCATCCGCTGCAGTTCCACAGTGAGTAACTGGCAGAGAGCTAGAATTCAAACTCAATTATGTCTAACTCCAGAGGAGCAAACATTTTAAAATTCCAGGCCAAATGTATTCTGCCTCTCATAAGGATAACAGTGGTGATGATTAAATCAAGCTTTCAAATCTGTGGCTGTGTCCAGGAGAAAGAAAAAAAGAAAAGACATTATCTCCAGTCTTTTCTACGGCAGTCTTATGGCTTCATGCAAGCCTAATCATCTACAAAGTTCCTCAAAACTTGCCTCTTTTTCAAGATCAGAAGTCTTCCGGGACTCTTCCTTAGCACAAGCCTCCCTCCTTTTGGGTAGTTATGCAGGACGCAAGCTGTTCCCTGGTGGATTCTCAAGGTGTGGACTCTGGGCCAGTAGCACAGCATCACTGGAACACTTGTCAGAAACAGCAATGCCCAGGCCCTGGTCCAAACCAACTGAATCAGAAATTCTGGGGATAAGGCCCAGAAATCTATGTTTTAACAAGCCTTCCACACTTGAGGGCCAAGTGTGAAAACCACAACAGCTCGAGAAAGCTGTAAGACTTTGCACAGGGAAATCGCACGCTGGCAGCCTGACCTCCGCTCCTGCTCATAGCTGCGCTCACAATTCAGAGTCAAACATTCTTCAGGCAAGCCTGCCTAGCTCCCAAGCCCAGACGGAATACGATATCCAGTCCCCTCAGCTCACGCGCTGTAAGTGTAGCACTGGAAAATGACATACTTATTCATGTTGAATAGCAATCTCTCCAACTACAGTCAGCTCCAAAAAGGACATTGCATCTTTAGGGCATGGCTGGTGGTCTGCCACACAGTAGGTGCTCAATAAGTATTTATTGAATGAGTAAATCATTGAAGTTCCTAATGCTCAAGAGCTGGGTGTAGCATTTGTGGCCTGCATGAGTCTCACAGCTTTATTTCCACCCTTTCTTCAGTCAAATATTTATCGGGGGACTACTTCAGCCAGACATTGTTCTAGGCAATGGGACACAACAATGAGATAGACAGAAAATCAAAATAAAAACATGTCTTCATGCCTTCGAGTTCTTCTTTGTAGTTGGGAAGAGATGGGCAATAACACTAAATGAAGTAGTAAAATATTTAGATGTTCCATGGTGACAAGTACTGCAGAAAAAACAGTCAGGAAGGGTTGTGGACAGTTCTGGGGTAGGTGGCCAGCATGGGCCTCAGAGGAATCATCAAGTCAAGACCTCAAGAAGATGAAGGAACAAGCCCTACCTGACAAGAAGCAGGGAATAAGGCCCCCTGGCGGAGGGAATCCGAGAGCAAAGCACCCCTGAAACACTAGGAGAACAGCAACGAGCTGGCAGTGGGATGAGCAAGGAGAGAGGAGGAAGAGGTGAAGTCAGAGAAGCAGGAGGGTCAGGGCAGAAGAAGCAGGGAGACCAGGTGTGAGCCTGCCACAACAATCCAAGTGAGAAGTGCTGGTGATGTATGCATTGGGCATAAGACCGGTCATGGCCATGTTTATGCATATTTTGTCTTGCCACTTAAATGCTTGGCATAATACAGTTAAAATACCAGAAATAACTTTTTTTATTTTGCATTTTTATTTAAAGATTTAATTTATTTGAAAAAGAGAGAGAGACATCTTCCATATCCTGGTTTGCTCCCCAAATGTTTGCAACAGTAGGAGCTGAGCCAGGCCAAAGCTGGGAGCCAGGAACTCAATCCAGGTCTCCCAGATGGGTAGCAGGGACCCAAGTACTTGAACTATCACCATGGCCTCACAGAGTACACGAGCAGGAAGCTGATTTGGGGAATGAAGCCAGTGCTTGAACCCAGGATTTCCAACAGGGTGCAGGGACATCCCAAGAGGGTTCATAGTCTCTATGCCAAAAGCCCGACTTAGAATACTTTACATAAAAGACTTGTATAGATGAGGAAAGCATTTCAAACTCTTAAATTGCAAGAAAGTCACAACTTAACAGGCAAATAGATTGCCCCAAAGATATACTTGGACTCTCCACAATAAGCAAAGGGTTCATTAACTAAACATATGAAAACAAAACAGAGTCCCCTAATAATTTTCTCTATACTATTTAAATACTAAAATTTCTTAAGAATATCTCTTTGTATTTCCCACCATGCTCTATACATAGAATGGCTTCTAAATGTCCATGCTTGATTGATTTTAAAAGAGTTTTTTTTGTTAACAAGAAATAGTTAAAATGGATTTTAAAAGAAACATAAATGTTGTCTATAATTAAAATTCACTTATCCAAGTATTTATTGAATACTTCCTGTAGATAAGCTACATGTCAGAAATTAGAGATTCAGAAAGATTTGTATAATTAACTTCAAAATCTGAAAAGGAAAACCTATAAATGAAATTATTTAATAAAATAATATGAATGACTATAATTTAAAAAGGAACAAACATCAACTGAAAAATAAGGACTTCCTAGAACTTATTTGTTAAAATAAGTTTCAAAGAACACAATGTCAGGTCAGGGAATAAATGGAAAGTGTACAACTTTGAAGTGGGACAGTCAGAGCTTCTAATCCTGATTCTACGAAGTACTTTCTGTACAAATAAACACAGTACTCAACAATCCCAATCTTCTGTTTCTCCAATTGTAATAAAAAACAAAAGTCATTATGCCTTAAACTTTTCAGGATGATTAAATTATAGAATTGAACACAATTCAAGGACAAAAGTAGTGATTCAATAAAAATTGGCATTCTTCTATTATTTTTTAAAAAATCTAACCTCCTATTATTTATAGGCAGGTGACTCCCCAGAGCTGAAATGCCCCTTTAATTCGGCATACATGCAGCCTGTCCTAGTTGGGTGTTCTGTTTGTGTGCCACAGAAATCATTATCCCTAAACAGCAGCAACCGTCATTTGAGAACTCTTCAGTTTGTTGATTTCAAGCCCGGCACTACTGGGATTTTAACTGTCATTTTAAGATTGAAAAGAATAATAAACTCTGCAGGCTCCCTAAAGGGAAACACTTATCTTGTGAAAAAACAAGTTATTTTTTTTAAATTGTCAATGTTTATTTTAGGAGATTCAAGGTTATCTACTACTTGTTTTTATATTCAACTTGAAAGTCATTCAAAAGGTTTTCTGGCAAATATTAAGTATGGCCACTATATATGCTTCCTACATGAAATATGTTCTTGCTTAGGAGTAATGTACAGCTCTGGGTAACTGTGACCTACATCATTTTTAAGGTACAAAAGCAAGTAATTCAAATGAGGCAATACTGAATTATATATGTTATGCCCCACCAGCTAATCTGCAGCTTCCTCAAGTCCTCCAACTATCAATAATTATGAAAAAACAGAGCCATTGGATCCAAAAAGACTATTACATCCTACAACCAAAGAATCTTTCAAGCACCTGCCTCCTTTGTACTTTCTTGTTTTTTTTTTTTTTTAAGATTTATATATTATTTATTTGAAAGACAGAGTGACAGAGATATTTTATCCACTGAATCACACACGCACGCTCCCCGCCTCCCTCCTTGTCCCCCCCACCAAATGCACACAAAGGCCAGGGCAGAGCCAGCACCCTGAAACACCATCCAGGTCTCCAATTTGAAGGCAGAAACTCAAGTACTTGGCCAACCAATCATTTACTGCATTACCTCTGTATTAGCAGGGACCTGGGTGGAGTAGTAGGGGCTAAAATCAGACTCCAAAATGAGATGTGAATGTCTTCAGCAGTGGAATTCGCTGCACCACAACACTTGCCTCCCTCTCTGTATTTTCTAAAATTGTTCTGGATGTTAATCTACAACGTGGTAGTTTCAATCTAAGATAACTATTGAGGCAAACAGTCAAACTACATGGTCCTTGAATAAGAGGTGGCCAATATTAAAATAATTCTAATTGTCAACAATGATAAAATTAGAAGGTGGTTTGCAGTACCTAACACCTGCCTGTTCTTTTCTGACTGGTTTCTGTTCTGGCTTTGTACAATCTGAATTAGTGACGCTGTGCGTGCATCTGCTTGGGGATGGAATAGAGCATGTTTGAATTCAGGACCGAGCACACAGCCAGATTTCCCTCATGAACTGGCTCTACTCTAGAGTTGAAGCCCAAGAAAAACACTGAGTTATCTTTTTCACACTACAGGAATCAATTTGGTTAATAACTTCCCTGTGTCCTTAAATTTTTTGGAAACACCTGAATGAAAAACACAAATCCAAAACCAAGACCTTCAAAGCTTCAGGATATAAAAGCTCTGATGGTAAAAGTTTGAACTTTGCGTATCTCAGCTACTTACTACATGCCTATACCTCTCCATTTTACCAACATGCTAAAAAAGTAATTAGGATATTAAGCATGAAAAATGCTACACTTCTTGGAAAACCAGTGCTTTAGATGTTCAGTAAATGCCATCTTGCTTCTGAATTTCCATAACAGCACTGAATTCTTAATCACTCACTTATTCATTTAATCATTCAGAATTTTTTATATATTCAGTCTTTTCTGATTGCATAGTAATACATGCTTACTGTAAAATATTCAAATGAAACATTACAGCATAGAGGAAAGGGGACAAGTCTCTGGAAGTCCCAGAAAATTTACTCGTTAATCACTGTATTCTAGGTTCTCTGCTAGAGGTGCCACGGAGTTTACAAAGTAGTGTAAATCAGTTAATACTACTGAAAGAGATCATGGTCTATCAAGAGAGATAGTAACAACAAATATAACTAAAATATAGTACAAGGGGCCTACATTGTAGCACAGCAGGGTTAAGACACCCTCTGTGAGGTTGGCATCACTATGAGTGCCAGTTGTATTTTTTTTAAATTTATTTATTTCTTTATTCAAAAGTCAGAGTTACACAGAGAGAAGAGAGGCAAGGAGAGAGAGGTCTTCCATCCGATGGTTTACTCCCCAATTGGCCACAACAGCTGGAGCTGCGCTGATCCAAAGCCAGGAGCCAGGAGCTTTTTCTAGGTGTCCTACGTGGGTGCAGGGGCCCAAGGACTTGGGCTACCTTCTACTGCTATCCCAGGCCATAGCAGAGAGCTGAATCGGAAGAGGAGATGCAGAGACGAGAACCGGAGCCCATATGGGATGCCGGGCCACGGGCCAGGGCATTCCGCTGCACTACAGCAACAGCCTCATGAATGCCAGTTTATGTCTCAGCTACTTTGCTTCCAAACATCCTCCCTGCTAATGTGCCTGGGAAAGCTGCAGCAGAGGACTCAAGTAATGGGCCCCTGCAACCCAGGTGGGAGCCCCCGATGGAGTTCTAGGCTCCTAGCTTTGACTTGGCCCAGCCTCAGTCATTTTTTTAAACTTTTATTTAATAAATATAAATTTCCAAAGTACAGCTTTTGGATTAAAGTGGCTTTTTCCCCCCATAACTTCCCTCCCACCTGCAACACTCTCATCTCCCACTCCCTATCCCCTTCTATTCACTTCAAGATTCATTTTCAATTATCTTTATATACAGAAGATCAATTTAGTATATATTAAGTAAAGCTTTCAACAGTTTGCACCCACACAGAAACACAAAGTGTAAAGTACTGTTTGAGTACTCGTTATAGCATTAATTCACATTGTACAACACATGAAGGACAGAGATCCTACATGGGGAGTAAGTGCACAGTGACTCCTGTTGTTGACTTGACAATTGACACTCTTGTTTATGGCTTCAGTAATCACCCTAGGCTCTTGTCATGAGTTGCCAAGGCTATGGAAGCCTTTTGAGTTCGCCAACTCCGATCTTAGTTAGATAAGGTCATAGTCAAAGTGGAAGTTCTCTCCTCCCTTCAGAGAAAGGTACCTCTTTCTTTCATGGCTTGTTCTTTCCACTAGGATCTCACTCACAGAGATCTTTCATTTAGGTGGTTGTGGCTCCCCCACTCGTGGATGGAGCGACACCAGACCCTGCGCTGTTCTCTTTCCTCGGCCCTTCCCGGGTTTGCTGTCGCTCCCCAGCTTTCACGGAGGAGCGGCACCAGCGAGCTCTCTGACCGACTCTCTCAGGAGGGCACAGCCACGCATGTTGTCTCTCTCCCCCTTTTAAGGGGTTGGGCCAGGAATCAGCTAATTAACGAAGCAGCTGTGTAAGATTTGTTTACTCTCTCTCAGCGCCATATGATGGGAGATCAGATGCACAGAGTTAGTCTTAATAGTCTCAGTGGTCTAGTCTAGTCTCGATAGTCTCTACTTATTTCGCCATGTTGTGGGAGACAGGCCGTGCTCCCCACAGATCCCCCTTCTTTTTATCCTTTGTGGCATTGATACGCGCTTGTCTTCGGTGCCCCGCGGCGCATACTCTGCTCTGCTAGAGTTGCTCGCAGGTGCTTATCGCCCTAGGCAGTCCGAATCCGAGTCCTCTCATCGCCATGTTGTGGGGAGGCTTTCTTATTTCTGTCTCTGTCTCTCTCTCCCCCGCGGCTTTTCCGAATCACGGCCTAGCTTTCGTCTCTGCTACAGCCTAACTTCCCCGTGGCTTTTCCGAATCACGGCCTGGCTTTCATCTCCGCTACAGCCCAGCTTTCATCTCCGCTACGGCCTAGCTTCCCCGCGGCTTTTCGTCTTTCTCTCCCTTCTCCTTCCGGGCTTCCTCCCAGCAGTCCGTATCAGAGTCATGGCACCACTTGTGGCTCCCCCACTCGCGGAGGAGCGAACCGGACCCTGTGCTGTTCTCTTTCCCCAGCCCTTCCCAGGTTTGCTGCCGCTCCCCTGCCTCCGCGGAGGAGCGGCACCAGCAAGCTCTCCAACCGACTCCCTCAGGGGGGCGCGGCCACGCATGTTGTCTCTCTCCCCCTTTTAAGGGGTTGGGCCAGGAATCAGCTAATTAACGAAGCAGCCGTGTAAGATTTGTTTACTCTCTCTCAGCGCCATATGATGGGAGATCAGATGCATAGAGTTAGTCTTAATAGTCTCAGTGGTCTAGTCTAGTCTCGGTAGTCTCTACTTATTTCGCCATGTTGTGGGAGACAGGCCCTGCTCCCCACAGGTGGTTTTGTTTTGTTTTGTTTTTTTGCCACAGTGTCTTGGCTTTCCATGCCTAAAGTACTCTCATGGGGTCTTCAGCCAGATCTGAATACCTTAAGGGCTGACTCTGAGGCCAGAGTGCTGTTTAGGACATCTGCCATTCTATGAGTCTGCTGTGTATCCCACTTCCCATGTTGGATTGTTCTCTCCTTTTTAATTATATCAGTTAGTATTAGCAGAAACTAGTCTTGTTTATGTGATCCCTTTGACTCTGAATCCTATCATTATGATCAATTGTGAACTGAAACTGATCACTTTGACTAGTGAGATGGCATTGGTACATGCCACCTTGATGGGATTGAATTGGAATCCCCTGGCACGTTTCTAACTCTACCGTTTGGGGCAAGTCCGATTGAGCATGTCCCAAATTGTACCTCTCCTACCTCTCTTATTCCCACTCTTATATTTAACAGAGATCACTTTCTAGTTAAATTTAAACACCTAAGAATAATTATGTGTTAATTACAGAGTTCAACCAATAGTATTTAGTAGGACAAAAAAAATACTAAAAGGGATAAAGTATTAAGTTGTTCATCAACAGTCAGGACAAGCAGCCCCAGTCATTATGAACCAGCAAATAGAAGATTGATTTTCTCTCTCTCTCCCTCCCTCTCCTCTCTCTCTCTCCTTCCCTCTATGTCATTCTGCCTTTCAAATAAATCTTATGAAGTTTTAAAAAATAAAAATAAAATATAGTACAAGAAGCAAGGCATGCTGTGAAAAAGAGACAAGGAAATGCTACAGGAAGTGAGAGAAGGAAGAAATGGAGAAATGTCTTCTAGTTACGTAGTAAACAAAGTTGCAAGGAAGCCATTGTCATGGACAAGGCTCCTGTATTAAACCTCAGCCAACCAGGCCAAAAAGGCATACAATCACTTGTGCTAAGTGACATGAGATGAAACTGAACTGGGAAATGGGACATTTTCCTTAAAAAACACCTGAGGTTCCAGTCTATCTGGGTCAGTATAAGGAAGTCTCCTGTGTTCTAACCCTGTGAGGAAAACAACTTTAAAACAACCAATATGCTTTTTGTTCTCTTTCCACTTTGTTCAAGCTTCTCTGTAGAAAAAACCAAACCTCTGTCGCTCAGCTCATCGCAACATTCCTTCCATTTTACAGAAAGATCTGTCAGAGTCCAGAATTGCAAATAAGTGCACATTGGCTCTTTCTACTAAATTTGTTGTAATTGTGTCTTCTGACATAAGTACATCAAGGGAAAATTTCTTCCTCTGCAAAAAAGAAAGTTTCTGCCATCTCTGTGGCCATTCAACTTCATGTGTTGAATCATTCGTGAATCCTGCTACTCAGTGCTAAAGGAAGCCCTTTTGCATAAGACTCTCAATTCTACTTTCTCTACCATTTCCATAAAGATACAAATATTCTGAATTCACACTACACTTCAGAGAAGGCAAATATGAAAGAAATCATTTGATCATGTTACTTTCCATTATTGTTGTCCAAATATACTGGGGACAACAGGGGAAAAAAACAATAAGAATGGAAAAGGAGAAATGTTAAGTTTCTCCTGTCCCTCTCAAAATAAATAAATAATCTAAGTAAAAGAACAAGAGGTACACAAACCTAAGAGTACACCACACACACTTACCTGTTAATACACAAGAGCTAGAAAGAGGGTAGTATAGGATAAACTTCAGTGTGAAATACTTAAATATTGAAGTTATGTAAAAATCCAATTTTTTTGAAAGATGTTCTCAGAAGTTGTTAGATTAAGAAGAAAAGAATCCAAAAGACCAATTGTCACAGCAAGCTCTGTCCCTGAGAAGCTCGGAAATATAGATTAAGACATGTAACACGGGGCCAGAGCTGTGGCACAGTGGGTTAAAGCCCAGGACTGCAACACCGGCATCCCATATAGGTGATGGTTTGAGTCCCAGCTGCACCCTGCTAATGCACTTGGGAAAGCAGCAGAGGATGGCCTAAGTCCTTGAGTCCCTGAATCCATGTGGAAGACCCAGAAGAAGCTCAGGGTCCTGGCTTTGGATAGGCTCAGCTCCAGCTGTTGCAGCCATTTGGGGAGTACACCAGTAGATGGAAGATATCTCCCCCACCCCTCTCTCCCTCTCTCTTTAACTCTTTAAAATTAATAAAATAAATCTTTTTTAAAAAGAAGAAGACATGTAACATTCTGATTATATTTGTCATCACCAAAATAAAAATAATGATCCTAACCCTGTATGAGGATCAAATGACACAATATACTTGAAAGTATTTTCAAAACACTATATCAAACATTCTGCAAAACACACGTGGTTAACATAGTTACTAAAAGTTCCAAGGAAATAGTTGCAAATTCAGGACATAAATCATGCTTTTACCAAATGGTAAGTCTCAAATTGCCACCTACAATGACCCTTACAAGTGAGAGGGATTAAAATGAATCTATAAGTAAAAATGATAACCCCTCAAAGATGAGAACCATATCCCATCTGTCTTTGTTCCTCCAGCATCTATACAGACCTTGGTAAAGAGTAGTACTCAGTACTTTGAGAAGAAATGATCTTTCTCCTGTCTACTGTATTTTGGACATCAGCATCTGTAAGTTGCCATCCTTCAAGACAAAGTCAAATAGGAGAAAGGCATTCCCTTACCATTCACCTTTGACCATCACTTTCATTCTCCCTTCCAGGGTACACTCAAGTGAAGGCTCTAAGTGGCTTGGCTAGCTGAAACCCCCACACTCCCTAGCACTGATCCAAACACACACACACACTTCTCACAGCCTTGCTCCAGAGAGGAGAGCATGAATGGATGATGGACCTCAACGCAGGCAAGCAATCTTGGCAAGACTGGATAGCAAAAGCTCACTCTTGGCGCTAGCCAAGGCCCTTGCCTTAGCCTAATCAGATACAAGAGCACAAAATAGAACAGGAGTCCCATTCTACCACGTTCTTCATAGTTACACCCTGTCAATTTTGCTGAAAAAAATTTTCTGTTAAATGGGTACAAGTCAGGCCTGGAAAGGAATTCTTTAGGTTAATTGTATAATACAAAGGAATTTCAAAAAGTTCATGGAAAGCAGAGTTAAAAGATAAGTTTATTTTAGTATCAAAAATATTTGAAATCCTGGCACAGTGTTTTCATAATACACATTTTCTGTGAACTTTCTGAAGACCTTTTGCACTGATTAAGAGCTCTATGCATCCAAGTCTCCCTTTATCAGTATCAAAGCAGAGGTAACAAGAGGACAGACCAGCAGCTGGCCAGGTACCAATCTAGAAGAGGTACTAAAGTATCCCCCAGAAAAATAACACAGTGAAGAAAACAGTACTAGAGCCAGTGCTGGGGTGTATCAGGTAAAGCCACTGCAGCAGTGCCAGCATTCTATATAGTGCTGGTTGCAGTCCCGGCCACTCCAGGTCTGATCCAGCTCTGCTATGGCCTGGGAAAGCAGTGGAAATTGGCCCAAGGGCTTGTGCCCCCGCACCCACATGGGAGACCCAGCAGAATCTCCTGGCTCCTGGCTTTGGATCAGTGCAGCTCTGGTCACTTCAGCCACCTGCCGGGTGAATCAGCAGATGAAAGATCTCTCTCTTTCTCTCTCTCTCTCTCTCTGCCTCTGCCTCTCTGTAACTCTGCATTTCAAATAAATAAATAAATCTTTTAAAAAAACAGTATGTATCAAAACTTTATTCAAGAAAAAAATCGTGTTTAATTATAAAAACAATTTGATGAGACAGCTGAGGTAGAATTAAAGGCAAAACGCTCTGGAGGAAAAAAAAGTTAGTAAGATGCCTTCATGGAGGGTGGGCCCAACAACAGGAGGGCTTTCATTTTGCTGAGTTGAGAATGGAGGCCAGGACACTGCAATCTGTCATCTTCCTTCTCCCCAAGCAGCACCACTCAGAACCATTATTGCATTTGATTGCTGAAGGGACGTCCTTATTAGTCTCTTTGGATCACCCACACATCTTGATTAAGCCCTGCTTGGGATCACCAGTTGTTGCAATTAGAAAAGCTCTGACTTTCTTCCTTCAGTTCCTCTGCCCTCATGTCTGGTCTCCCTTACTCTATTCACACAATTCAATTACCAGTATTTACTGAACACCTGCTATATTTCAAGCGCTGGAAAGGGAGACATGAGCAAAACACAATCTTGATCCCAGAGGAACACATGTTCTAGACAAATAACTAAGTGAATAAAGGCAAACAGATGGGAGATCTATGAGAGAAACATGCATATACAAATAAGAGGACACAGCAAAGGGTCAGGAAAATCTCATGCAGGTTGTGACATTTATGAAGGGCCCAATACGATCAAAAGAAGGTGCAAAAGAAGCAGAGAGGAACTGAAAGCTGATAAACGAGTGAATCAAAGCATAAAAACCTACAAGGACATGGTGTTTTTAGCAAAATGCAGAACAAGTAATGTGATGTGGAGTGGCAGGAGATGAGGCTATAAATACAGGTCACAGCCAACATTTGCAAAGCTTTTAAAGCCATGCCAGATAGTTGGGATGTTACTCTGTAAGGTCAAGGGGGTTACTAATGGTCCTCAGGTAGAATTAGGAGGAAACACGTAGTAGATTTGTGTTCAATAAAAGAATTGACAACAACTGAAAATTAATGAATAGGCATGTGGGCTAAGGGGGTAAATGGAGATTACAACAGTCCAGGATGAGAAAATAGAAAAATAAGGCATATCACCAGTAGAATCCATGGGATTTAGCGACAGCAGTGAGTAGTTATAAATAGGGCAGAGTTTCTGTCTCCTAATTAATTCTTATCCTTTAAAGCTCAAATTAAATAAAATTGTCTCAAACCTCAGGAATAGATTAGGTCTTTATCTGACATACTCACAAAGCACACTGGACCTTCCCTCCACAGCATTTATTTCACATGTGCGTGTATGTATGTGTATGTGTGTGTGTGTGTATATGCTATATTCACACAACATATTAGATTAATATGTATATCGACTATGAGTCTATAAGTCTCTTGTCTATTTTATTGTCCATTTATTCCCACCACCTAGGAAGGAACTGTTTCACAGTAGAAGTTCAATAATTATTTCTGAAAAATAGTTAGGGAAAGCAGTTAAGGGTCACTCAAAGATTTCTATGTTGCAATACTAGCTACATAGGGATCTATCTAGTATTAAGACAAGGTACGATAAGGAGTAAGAGGAAAAAATAGGGAAGAGAAAATTAATTTCTGCTTACATAGGATGAACTAGAAATATCTGCAAGAATTCCAGATGGAGACTTCCATTAGTTTTGAACTCAGGAAAATAAACCTGGAAATTACACATTGAGAAATTATATACATAGCCAAAGAGGTGAGAATCACAGCTTCACTTGGGCTTAGCATAGAGCATTAAGAAAGTAGAGGATCAAAGATGGAGCCCAGAGAAAGACGATTGCAGAAAATAACCCAGCAAAACAACCCAGCAAAATTCCAGGGAAAGAAATTCTCAGGATGAAGCAAAAAAAAAAAAAAAAAAAAAAAAAAAAACCACGAGAGAGTTGTATTTATAGAGACCAAGCAAGGCAGGATTTAAAAAAGATAAAGTATTCAACAGGGTCCAATATTACCAAGGAGTTGGCAGTTGGCTTATAAGCCTAATATAGAGGTGGGTCTTAAGATTCAGGTGATGATGTCTACTTCCAAGTAAAAATCCTCAGCGCTTCCAAAGAAAAGCTAAAAGAACAACAAATGAGGAGAAAAGTAGGTGCGGATGGGAGGAAACACTCATTCAGTGTTTGTTGAGCTTCTACTATAAGCAAAGCACTTCACACTGAAGTTGTAGCAGTAGATAGCATATGGTGGTCTGTGGGCCCAGAGGATTTTTTTTTTTTTTTTTTGAGAGGCAGAGTGGACAGTGAGAGAGAGCAACAGAGAGAAAGGTCTTCCTTTGCCGTTGGTTCACCCTCCAATGACCGCCGAAGCCAGTACGCTGCGACCGGCGCACCGCGCTGATCCGATGGCAGGAGCCAGGTACTTCTCCTGGTCTCCCATGGGGTGCAGGGCCCAAGCACTTGGGCCATCCTCCACTGCACTCCCTGGCCACAGCAGAGAGCTGGCCTGGAAGAGGGGCAACCGGGACAGAACCCGGCGCCCCGACCGGGACTAGAACCCGGTATGCCAGTGCTGCAAGGCAGAGGATTAGCCTAGTGAACCGCGGCGCCAGCTGGGCCCAGAGGATTTAAGAGGCCATAGGATAAAAGAAAAGCCTGGTGCCCAAAATCCAGTTACAAAGGAAAGAAAAGTGATCCAGGGTTAAAGGTTACATGGACGAGGGCTTATAAAATTACCAAGGGCTGGTGCTGCTTGGGCCCTGCACCCCATGGGAGACCAGGAGAAGTACCTGGCTCCTGCCATTGGATCAGCGCGGTGCGCCGTCCACAGCGTGCCAGCCGCAGCGGCCATTGGAGGGTGAACCAACGGCAAAAAGGAAGACTTTTCTCTCTGTCTCTCTCTCACTATCCACTCTGCCTGTCAAAAAAAAAAAAAAAATAGCAAGAAGACATGACTTCAGAGTCTTCCTGGAGTGGCTTCCCCTGAAGGTAGAGCCTGAGACAAGAACATAGGTACAGGAGTTATTGTGTTGATGATCCCAGGAAGTCAGGATGAGAGAATAAAACAGGGAAGAAGAAAAACCGATAAAGGTATATTATTAAGTTTACAACTGAAAGCTAGTTTGCCATCGCCAACATGCCTCCAAAACTATCCAACTGAAAGGGAAAGGTTGGTGCACTGATTCACAGATTCAAATGTCCAGTGTTCGAGGGTAAATGCTGAGAGCAGTTGTCCTCTTTCACTCCCCCAAATCCTCAAGCTCCTCTTCAGCTCCAAGCCAAGCAAGCTCCCAGCAAGAGAGATGGCTCTGGCATGAAAGGCAGAAAAGTAGGAGCTAAAGGCAGGAAGATGATTTGGACGAAACTTGTCCCACACTTGCAACTACAATCAGAGATGACTTCACAAAGGGACCATGGCAATGGTCATCCAGGAGCATCTACCACAAATGAGGTATTGGTGAGAACCAGGTAGAAATGATTCATCTTCCAACCCAGGCTGGGAAGGGAGGGAAGCAATGCTAAAAGGCATACTAAGGAATGCTTTGGAATTTTTCTGAGTTTTGAGGTTTTTTTTTCTTCAATGCTTTTTGGCCTATATAATAAACATATGAATTTAGGGACTTACTGATAGCTTACAGTTAAGATCATAAAAAGGCTTTATACTCCTCCAGGGTAAGGGTCATTATATTAAACATTGATATTTATTGATCATTTATTGGGTGCCAAGCACTTTGAGAGCATTGTCAAATGTATCATCCCTGCAAACATTTATACTCAGATGTCTTACTGTTCCCATTTTACAAAAGAAGAAGCTGACACTAAGCCCATTTTAAAAGCTTTTCAGGTCTGCTGAAAGCAGAATAACTGCCTATTTTGAGTGTGTTTGTCAACAACCTATGCTTGCATAATTGTGTCTGAACACACACCCACACAGAATAAAACCCAATAAAAGGAATTCCAGGGAACGCACTTATTTAGTTTAATATTTTATTTCACCAACTGACCAGTGTCTTTAAAAAAAAAAAAAACAGATACTAGAAAAGAAAAAAGAAAAAAACGTATTCAATACAGAGACTTGAGCAAGAACCAACAACAAAATACCATCAAAACCGCAGAACTAAATTAAGTCAACAAAAAGCATCATAAAGGGAGAAACTAAAGCATTTAAAGACTTTAAACTCATTACAAACCAAAATGTAAATCTGATTGCAAAATTATCTGCATCTTTAATTTGGAGGCTCATGATCATGCTGGAGATAGGAGACAAAATTTAATTTAAGGAGCAATTTTGGCCAATCATCCTATTTTCTTCAACACAAGAACAGGAGGGAGAGAGAATGACGTAGATGATATTCACACAGAGCCAGAAGAAGGAAAAGCAACGACGTGATCATACACCGCACCCCCCCCCCACCTCCCCCAGACACTCAGGGCAGCCTTAAGGAAACTGGTTAGGCAATGCAGCCCTCCCTGGAATGGAGCTGGTTTATAATTAGTTTAGGCTGGGGAGGCATGTGTCATTAAAATGATGACCACTGGATACTTGCCACAATCAAGATAATGTTTCACGATCAAATTAACTCAGTTCAAGAGCTTGATTTGGAGTCTGTTTTTGGTTAGCTATCAAATGGCTTTCAGGGTACTTGGAACATAAGCTACAAAAAGACACCAGGTTAGGTAGTACATGAACACAAAAGCAATTAATATGTGACTCTTGATTGGCCAAAAAGCATCTATGGTGGTAGCTGGGGGAAGAAGGACAGTGCATCCAGAGAAAAGGATTTTAAATTGAACTATAAGAACTAAACACACTTTTAAACAATATATTCACTTCACATGCTTTAAAATACATGGGGTTAAACACTTCAGCAGAGGCCATGATACCAGATTATGAGTTCCTCAACAATAGGAATCTCTAGGTTTTTTGCTTCCGTAAGGCTTTTACACATTCTGGAGCAGAACAGGTACTCAAAAAAACTACTATCAAACGTAGGGCTATAGTGCTCATCTACTAACTAGAAAAGGACAACATAGAAACATGAAAAACTTTTCAACCTCTCAGGGAGTAGAAAGGATAGGTAGATGAATTACATCCATGTATAAAAACAAGCATGTTTGAAGACAACTAAAAAACAATGCGCAAAAATGAAAACAGTACTGTTAGGTTGTGGGGGTTCTGCATTTGTTTCTTTTTGCTTTTTCTAAAACTGTCATGTTATCAAAATGTCATTTTTTCCATTTCAAAGTTTACAAATACTTTCATGTTGGAGGGAGGAAAGGAATTGGACAGAGAAAAGAAGGTTCCAACTCCACAGGTACTAAGCAGTCTAGCCAGGAACTCCACTTTTATAGCCTACACTTCTTTCTTCCTTCCTACTTATCACATGGAACTGCTTGTCTTTTCTAAAATACATTACAGGTTTCACTTTGGGGGTATTTTTGTACGCTCTTCTCACTACATAGAATCCCCTTCCTCCCACCCATTTTTCATATGGCTAAATCCTACTCATTCTTCATAACACAGCCCAAGCTTTTTCTCTCTGAGACATGGTACTGATTGCCCACACTCTACCACAGTCCCATTTGTTTTGGCACATCTCTGGGTTTCTGCAATAGTTTATGCTCACCTCTTTCAGAGCCCTTGTCACTCCACACTCCCAACACAGGTTTACCTGCCTTTCTCCTGCACTAGCCTGGATACTATCTACAGGTTATGTAAAGCTACCTGGGGCTACAAAGGCCACTGCATGATCCACTGTCTTTTTAACCAAACTGTGAAAGTGTGGTCACTTAGTCCAGACACTTTTGGTTGCAGGTAAGAGACATCCATCGCAACTACTTTGAGCACAAAAGGGGAATTTATTTATCAGAACTCAGAGATACTTCTCAGAGCCCAAGGTTAGAAAGTGCAGTCACTGATGTCTGGAGCCTGGAGTTAGAGAACCTACAGATCAAGGCAGCGACTCTCTTAGTTGTTCAGTCTGTCTCCCCCTCCCTCCCTGTACCTCTTGTCCTCTTACCTGCATCCCTCCACAGGCCTATTATACTCCTTCCATATTCATTTATTTTCTGTCTGTCTCTCTGAAAGACAGTTGGATAACTGCTAAAAGAATGAGTTCATTCTACTGAGGTTCATGCATGCCTCCGCCATTAATCAACCATACACATATGACCTTAGGGAAATGACTTAACCTCTCTGTGACTCAATTTCCTACTCTGTAAAAAGGAGTAAGGGGGCATCTACCTCATAGTACTGGAATTAATGCGAGACATGGCTGTCCACACCTCCAAAGCTCATCGTGCATTCTATCTGCAGATAGGTCATAGTCTCAGGTCTACATTCTGAGCAAGAAAATCTGATTGACTCAGCATTAAGTCAACTATGCATCCTTGATCTACTCAGACATCACAGTGAGGATAAAGGCAAAAATATCACCGCAGAGTATCCTTGAAGTTAAGAGCTGGAGTTAGTTCTCAGAGGAAGAGACCATGGGCCACGCTGATACCATAAGAAAAAACCTACTATCTCTACCAACTAACACCACAATATTTGAGCCTGTGCAGCCAAGCATGAGAGCCTGTCTAGGATTGCAGCTGGGCCTTTGCACCTCATGGCCCTGAGTAATGCTCTTATTTAAAACACACAGCTGCCTGTCAGCCTACAATGACACCTAAGGGAGCTCCACACCATGGCACTTAATAAAGGCTTAATGGTAATGATGGCAACACTGACAAGAATGACGATAGCACAACAGGCCACACCACGGGCTGCTATTGCTTCCCAGCAGTTCATTGCTGGGCCCTGTGGCTTCAAGTTGAAGTCAGCATATCCTTCTAACTCGGCTAATGTGGCTTGGCTCTGGGGCCCAACCCCATCAGCTCCCATCCAGCTGCTAGTTAGGTAGATTTATACTCCACTAGATCCATTGTCACACAAGGGCTTCCTCCTCATTGCCAGCATTTAGAGAACATAGGCTCAGCATCCAATAACCAAAAGAGGAAAGGCCTCCCAAGAAAATTAACTATTTGACTTCAATATTGCTGCTCTAGAATTTGCAAGCAAATGAGATCAGCTGGGGGAGTTGTAGCTTCAAAATAATCACAGAAGTGCTCTTACCAGCCCATAAATAAAGTCCCATTTGTGACACTGTATCAAACTTACTTTTTAGCATTGTATAGTTCCCTTTACAAAACACAAGATTGGTAGACCAGTACAGCCTTGTTATGGGCTGAACGTTTGCGTCCCCTGGAAAATGCAGATAGAAATCCTACCCGACACTGTGTTAGTATTAAAAGGTTATGAGGGTGGAGCTGTCACACGTGGGGTTAGTATCATTATAAAAGGCACTGCAGAGCGCTCTCTTTGCTCTCTGCCCTGTGAGCATACTCAGAAGATAGCCATCTGCAAACCAGGAAGGTGGACCTCACCAGACACCAGTTCTGCCAGCACCTTGTGTGGGGAGCAACTGGGAGCAACTCGGACTAGACTAAGTTACTGGAATTAAGACTTATTCTATACATCTGCTCTCCCACAATATGGCGCTGGGAGAGGAGCAAACAGCTTCTACCCAGCTGCCTTTCACCAACTTGACAAGCTGCAGGAGCTGCTCCTGATTGGAGGAGAGCAGCATACTTGGCGTGTGGGTAGCAGAGTTGGGATTGGTGGAAGAGGACTATAAAGGAGGAGAGAGACAACATGCACCAGGAACATCTAAGGGGAACATCTATCTGAAGGAACACCTGTGCAGCCCCCGAGAGAGCCGGCCGGCGGTGTGCCGCTCCCCTGCGGAAGTGGGGAAAGTGGCCAGGGGGAACCGCCCTTCCACGGAGGTGGAAGGGACGGCAGCCAACCCGGGAAGAACCAGCAACAAACCCGGGGAGGGCCGAGCAGACAGAAGAACAGCGCAGGGTCCTGTGTCGTTCCTCCATGAAGAGGGGGAGCGACACCTTGATCTGGGATTTCCAAACCTCCAGAAGGAAGAAATCAGTTTATTCTTTAAGCCACCAGTCCAAAGTATATGATTCTGTCATAGCAGCCCAAATTCACTAAGACACTCTTCAAAATCCTTTCAAACACATTTAACTCGTTCAGTCCTCCAAAGAGCCTTGGTGGGTGGATACTGCAATCATTATTTTACAGAAGGGGAACCTAGGGCTCACAAAGGTTAAGACAATTATCTAAGATGAAGTGAGCTGAAAGCCACAGGGCCCTGATTCACTCAAGGCCACTAACACTTACCCTGGGGCTTTCTCCACCATGGTCTGACTCCTATCCATGGTTTCAAAACAGAAGCCATCATCTCCGTGCTATTTCTGCGATGCTCGGATTCAATGATGCCTCCAGACTCACTCAATCAGAATAGCTAATTAGATTCATATGTTTAGTCTCCATGCAAGATTTCATTTCAAGAAAGGAGGCAGTATGTTACCTTCCTTCTTTCACCATGATCATTACCTCCATCATCACTATCACTTGACCTAACACCTCCTGGGTCCCAGACACTGTGTTCAGCATTCAAACAAGAATTTTCTCAAATAATGCTCACAGTGATGAGGGACTCTTAATAGCCACCAACACCCCATTTTATGGATCAAGAAGTTGAGATCCAATGCCTCTAGCCTTGTTCAAGGTCACAAAATAAACAGCCAGGATGAAATTTAAAGCAAGAACCAGGTAATTCCAGATTCAGAATCATAATTACTAGTTTTTAGAGATAGTAATTACAGAACCAGTGTCAAGATCTCACATTGTTCTCTTTGATAAACATATTCTGCCTTCGAATTTTTACCTCTCTCCTATAAGTAAAATACAGTAGTAACTACCTCAAAGCCTTTCTAGAAGTGGGCAGAAAAATAAATAGCCAAGATTTCTTCAAAGAATTTGAAATGTAAGTATACATATAACAGACCCACTTCAACAAATTTTGATGTAGCATGAAGAGCAAAGTCATTTTCAAATGGCAAACCCTGGCTCATGTATATAAGGTATTATAATCTTCTAAGTACGGTTTATGGAATGCTGGAACTTTAAGTGGGTTTAAATAGCTAGAGCATTCTAAAATCAGTCACCATCATGAGCACAGTCACTTGAAAGTCTGGATTTCACTTTTAGAATATTCATCTGAACAAAGACTCAGAAAATGGCAATGTTCACTCACAGATCAAAGACAACCTGGATATTTAACTCATCACCATCTATAAAGACAAAGACTTTTAACAGCTGTTTGTGCAAGAAAGGGCATTTTAAAAAAGAAGAAAAGGCAATCAGAGATGATAGAGCAGAAGAGTCAAAAGCACTGGGGGCAGTCAGCCCAGAGGTGGAGGAGAGGAACAGTTATCCAGAGCATGTCATTGACCAGATCCATGGCTTAGGGCAAGATGCCTAACAGTCCTTTGTTTGTTTGTAAGATTTATTGATTTCTGTGAAATGCAGTTTCAGAAAGAGAGGGAAAGACACACACATAGATGGAGGTACACACAAGGAGAAGGTGGGAGGAAGGGAGAGAGATCTTCCTTCCATCTACTCATTCACTTCCCAAGTGGCTGCAATGGCCAAGGCTGGGCCACACCAAAGTTAGCAGCCAGAAACCCCATCTGAGCCTCCTACAACTTCTGCTATCTCGGACAAATGATCAGGAAACTGGATCAGAACTGGAGTGACTAGGATTCAAACTGGCATTCATATGACACTCATATGGGATACTGGCATCACAGGCAGAGACTTAACCCACTGCACCGTGACAAAGGTCCTAGGTTGCTCAACATTTTGAACTTAATCATCCATAAAATCTGAATAATTGGGGCACCTATATTATGGAATTTTTTATACCTAATGCACAATAGCTATTATGGTAATGATCACAATAATGATGATGATGGAGACAATAATGATCACAGTACTGATCTACATGCTTCTGCTATCAGGAAATGTATACATGGAACAAAAGCAAATTTAAGAGGATATATATATTATATATATATATATAAATAAATATATATATATAAAATCTTCCTTTGTTTCTTACAGATACTTTCCACCTTACCCTCACTCCTGCCCATGCACCCACTCTCTCTCCTCCTTCTTTTCTTATTTTTCCTGTAATTTTCACACTGACATATTTAAACAAGATCTAGTTTGAGGCTCTAAGGATGATAAGAGCTCACTTTAAAAAGAATCCCTATTAGGTTAACAAGAATTCCACTAAAATAGAAACAAGAACAAATATCAAATTCATGATGAAGCTTCAGTGGAAGAATGGTGAAATCACTGATGCATTACAAAATTATGGGGAAAACAACCCAAAGAATTAGCAGTTTACAAATGGATGGTTTGTTTTAAGAAGGAAAACACAATGTTGAAGATGAAGACCACAGAAATAAACCATCCACATCAAATTACAAAGAAAAGAATAACTTTTGTTCATGCCCTAATTGAACAGGACTGCTGACTAATAGCAGAAACAATAGCAAAAACATCTCAACTGGTTCAACTAACACAATTGTGACTTAAAAATGAAAGTGGAGCAAACTTTCTGCTTCGTAGGTGTCAAAACCGCTACACTTCGATCTGCTGCAGAAAGGAGCGGAGCTTTCAACAGAGATTTTAAACAAGTGATACCAAGATCCTGAAGCATTTCTTCCAAGAATTTTAACAATGGCTTTACCAGGCCAGTCCCTAAGACAAAGCATAATTTAAGCAACAGCTACAGAAATGGAAGTGGCCCAGTCAAAGCAAATGTGGAGCAGTCAAGCACAAATATCATGGCATAGTTTTTTGGGGGATGTTCAAGGCATTTTGCTTATCTACTTACTTTCTATTTTTTTAAGATTTATTTATTTATTTGAAAGCTGGAGTTACAGAGAGGTAGAGGCAGAGGCAGAGGGAGAGGGAAGTCCTCCATCCGCTGGTTCAATCCCCAAATAGCCACAATAGCCAGAGCTGGGCCTATCCAAAGCCAGGAGCCAGCAGCTTCTTCTGGGTCTCCCACTTGAGTGCAGGAGTCCAAGTATTCGGGCCATATTCCACTGCCTTCCCAGGCCATAGCAGAGAGCTGGAATGGAAGTTGAGCAGCCGGGACTTGAACTGGCACCCATATGGGATGCCAGCACTGCAGGTGATGGCTTTACCTGTTACGCCACAGCACCAGCCCCACTTATTGACTTTCTTGAAGGCCAAAATACAGTAACATATGCTTATTCAAGAGTGTTTTGAGAAAATTAGCCAGTGCTTCACGGGAGAGTCCTTCTCCACCAGGAATATGTTCCTGTTCATTCCTTTCACTAAAAAAAAAAAGGCAATTTCACAAGAGGATCATTGGAAAATCATTAGGCATCCAATTTTAATCCTAATTTGGCTTCCTCTGACTCTATTTATTTCCTAGACTTAAATATCTTTAAAGAGTATGCAATTTTTTTGAGATAATAATGTGAAAAGACTGCAATGACATGGTTAAATTACAAGACCGTCATTTCTTTAGGGACAAGACTCAATGGCTGCCATGATCACTTACAAAAGTGTCTTGAACTTCATGGAGATTACATTGAGAAATAAAATTAGTCTTATTTTTATCTTTTAATTCTATTTTTCCACAAACATTATGAAATCTTCTTACATACTATGCAGAAAATTGGACCATTAGTCACAGTTCCAGATGATGAACACAAAATCCCAATTTAGCTGACAAAGACGTGAATATGAGAAACATTAGAGAATAAGGAAGAAGGCTCTTGAACTATCTTTATAAACTAAGAAAATCTAAAAGGTGGCATTAACTAGTGAGGGTATACATATAACCAGCACTAAGCACATCATCCTTCCTGCTGCCACTGAGGATGCAAAAATGGGAATAAACAAGCAGCTTTAATTTTAATCAAAGTGAGAGGGTAAGCCTTTTGAGGGCAGGAACCATCTGTATCCTCAACACCTAATACGGAAGTTGGCAAATAGCAAGCATGCAATCCAATGCTTAATCAATGTAAAACTGCATGGGTGTACCCTCAATGAAACTGAAATCAAAGCTCAAAGCCCTTGCTGATTGCATAGGTCTCCTTCCTTATTCATTTAGAGGAAGGTCCTACCTCACTGGTCAACACCACTATTGAAAACACAAGTTCAAAACAAAACAATATTTTAAATATACATAGCATACCAGTTCATTAAAAATAGACTAGGGAGTATTTTACATTGAAACACTAGGGAACATCAGTACTTTGAAATGTCACTTTCTGCTTTAATTAGTACACTCTAATGATAAGTATATGTCATTCTTATCTAAGGAAAGTCTTGAATGCATATGGAAATTGGGTCACAGCCCTCTCTGGGAGGAACATGGATATACAAAAAACAAACAGAATGCATGTGTTGATGTCAACTAGCTTACTTATCTTTATTAATATAGCTGCCAAAGCTTCAAGTTTTAAACATTTGAGAATAAATTTGCTCAACATATCCAGCGTGCTCAGCACAGCAATCTGATCTCCTTTCACATTTCAGAGGACAGCCTATGCTTTTTTCAGGTCATGTGAGGTTCCCAGGATTGCTTTCAAGCCAATTCTGGAGGTAACAGTCAGTACAAGACCACCTGCTGGGAGGCATAATTTTAATAAAGACAGGATAGGCCTGCTTGCTCACTGGGAAATTTACAAGTCTATCTGGGCTTCCTTCTACCTATTATGGTGCTTTATCCAAACAGAATGTACTCATTTTTTAGAGGTTCAAAGTCGCCAATAACGGACTTCTCTCTTTCAAAGAAAAGTCTTAGCTATCGGCTCCTTTCTTTGAACGACCAGAATATAAATGGCCTTGAATGAAACAGACACATACCTCTGAGCTGCTTGGTGTGCCAACATCAGATGAAAAAATTCTATAGCCCAGAGATACTTAATTTGTTCATTTGATTCTCAGGGCTAAGCACCTTCTCCCACCAACTCCACCCAAAAAACGTGAATTGTTTCAGAAACAGAACACGGAAGCAATCACTTGGAATGTGGCTATGTATTCTGCAGCAGGCTGGTGAGGAAGGGGGCAGGAATCAAGGACTGAAGTTCTCTGTTCTGTTTCCTAGATATGGTCACACATTCAGGTCTTTCATAAATTCATCAATTGGCTGATCTAGAGGAGGCTACAGCCTTCTCTATTGGCAAGGTCAGTTCTCAAAAGTAGTTATAAAGTTTTTAATTAGTTCCAAAGAATGATTCATGCGGTTACCCTGGGCTTCACTCCTCTGCAAATCTGCATCCTCAGGACTAGCTCAACCAGGCTGCACCACAGGTTCTTATTTACTATCCAGATTTCATGCAGATAGGCTCATTCACACACTCCATGTGACCAACCCACCTCCCAGAGTCAAGGATGTCTCCACACCTTCACAATTGCAAAGCAATTTCTCAGAGGGAGTCCAAGTTTTACTGGCTTTTCATGAAAATGGCTCATAGAGACAGTATCTTAAAATGCTTTCTTTTAAAAAAAATTTTTTTGAACTGAGAATAACATGCTGTGCTGAAATAGGATGGTGGTAGGTTCTGATTATATCTTTTTTTCCATTTTGGTTTCACTCTTTAAGTACAGAAAATACCAGGTTGCTCTCTCCTCAAACTCTTTTCTCCCTGATGCTAAAAGTTTAGTCAGCTGACTCCAAAGTAAGCTTCTAGTACTAAACTTCCGACTCTTAGCTTCTTCCCTTCAGTATCTAAGAACAATGTGCTTCTGCATCATTTTGTGCTATAGATGTTCTCCTAAGAACTGCATGCCAAATGAAGCAAGTCAATGATGTGTATGAATGTGACTCTCCTCACTGAGCTGGGAAAAAGCTACCTGGGTTCTACTTCAGCTCCCTATCCTGTTGTAATCACCTCACTTCCTCTTTAAATCAGCCAGCTGGGGATGCTCCAGCTCATCTGGAGAATTCTTTCATTTTGCTAAATTTCCTCATGGTGCAACAATATGATGAAGAACCAGGGAACCATGAAAAATCATCACTATAAAAATGACATAGAAAAAGGAAAAAATAGAGAACAACTCTTAAATTACTGAAAACAAAAATTTATTCCACAGATTAGCTATAGGTTAACACTTTTTTTTCATTAGAGCTTCCTTAAACCACTATCCATCAAAAAGGGTGAATAAAACACATCTGAAATTTGGCTGTTAGCCTTTAAACTCCATATTTTACAAGAAAAATTAGATCTCTGAGGCACGGCAAAAAAGGGAAAAATATTAACTTCCTAAAACCCTAAAAAAGAATGATAGATTCAAATGTTTTCCCACTGCTTACTGAAGATCAATTATACATGCCTTACAATGTGTTTTTTTTTTTTTTTTTTTTTTTTTTTTTTTGGACAGGCAGAGTAGACAATGAGAGAGAGACAGAGAGAAAGGTCTTCCTTTTTGCCGTTGGTTCACCCTCCAATGGCCGCCGCGGCCAGCGCGCTGCAGCCAGCGCACTGCGCTGATCCGATGGCAGGAGCCAGTTACTTATCCTGGTCTCCCATGGGGTACAGGGCCCAAGCACTTGGGCCATCCTCCACTGCACTCCCTGGCCACAGCAGAGAGCTGGCCTGGAAGAGGGGCAACCGGGACAGAATCCGGCGCCCCGATTGGGACTAGAACCCGGTGTGCCGGCGCCGCAAGGCGGAGGATTAGCCTAGTGAGCCACGGCGCCGGCCTTACAATGTATTTTTAAATTGCATTTCTTGGGGACCACTGGTTGAACTCTGCAATCAAGGCACAATCATTCTTAAGCGTTTAAAAATTAACAGAAAATTGATCTCTGTTAAACATAGGAGTGGGAATAAGAGAGGGAGGAGATATATAGGATGGCGCATGCTCACTCGGACTTACATCCAATGGTGGAACTAGAAATGTGCCAGGGGATTTCAACTCAGTCTTACCAAAGAGGCAGGTACCAATGCCAGCACACTTGGTAAAGTGATAAGTATAAATACACAACCGATCAAAAAGATAGGGTAAGTGTCAAAGAGATTTCACAAATAAGACCAGTGTAAGCAAATAATGAAGGATAGAATTAAAAGGGAGAGAATGATCCTGCGGGGGAAGCAGGACACAGAGCAGACTCATAGAATGGCAAACACCCAAAACAGCACTCCTACCTCAGAATCAACCCTTGGGACATTCGGATCTGACTAAAAAGTCCATTAGAGTCTCACAGGCATGGAAAGCCATGACACAGTGGCAAAAAACAATCTAAATGAAAGATCCTGGTGAACAAGACCCCAGCAGAAGGAACAGGCCATCAGGGAAAGAGGCGCCTTTCTCTGAAGGGAGGAAGGAACCTCCACTGTGATACGGCCTTGACTAAACAAGTACAGAGTTGGTGAACTCAAGGGGCTTCCATAGCTAGACAGCTCATAGCAAGAGTCTCGGGTGATTGCTGACGTCATAAATAAGAGTGCCAATTGTTAAATCAACAACGGGAGTCACTGGGTACATGCTCCCCACGTAGGATCTCTGTCCTTAATGTGTTTAACTATGAAACTTAAAAACAACACTACTAGTCGAACAATACCCTATACCTGGTTCGGTTGTGTGAGTGCAGCCTGTTGAAATCCCTGCTTAGTATATACTAAGTTGATCCTCAGTATATGAAGGTAATTGAAAATGAAACGTGATGAAGGGCAGGATGGGAGAGGGAGTGGGAAAAGGGAGGGCCACGGGAGGGAGGGAGGTTGGGGGCGGGGCACAACAATACAAAAGTTGCATTTTATGTTCTACTTAAAACTATTGGTTGAACTCTGTAATTAATACACAATTACTCTTAGGTGTTTAATGCTATAACTAGTACTCAAATAGTATTTTACACTTTGTGTTTCAGTGTGGGTGCAAAATGTGGAAATCTTTACTTAATATATGCTAAACTGATCTTCTGTATATAAAGATAATTGAAAATTAATCTTGATGTGAAGGGAAGGGGAGAGGGAGTGGGAGAGGGGAGCATTGTGGGTGGGAGGGAAGTTATGGGGGGGGGGGCTATTGTAATCCATAAGCTGTAATTTGGAAATTTATGTTCATTAAATAAAAAAAAATACATTTCTTGGGGTGGGAGGTTAGCCTGTTGGTTAGGATGCCTGTGTCCCATGTTAGCATACCTAGGTTCAATGCCTAATTCTGACTCCTGACTCCAGTTTTCTTTTAATGCACACCCTGAGGTAGCAATGATGGCTCAAGTAACTGAGTTCTTGCACCCACATAGGAGACCTGGATCAAATTTCCCATTCCTGGCTTCAGCCCAGCCCTCCCAGCCACTGCCAGCATTTTGGGAGTGAATTACTGGATGTGACTTCTCTCTGTGTCTCTGCCTGTCAAATAAATTTTAAAAATTGGGGAAGGTGTTGAGGGAAAGCTCCCAAATAGTTTCTAAGTTGTAATACACGATGTCAACAACTCATTTAATTTTAAGTATATATTTTACTTACATAAATCATCCAACCAAATAACAAGGAAAAGTAAGATTGATACTTAATACTTGGGAATAATTACTGGGAAGGAGAAAGTTATCATGAGTCGAATCTGGTACAAGTTGCTACTGTTTATGCCTGATATACATAGGTACACAGTATAATATACAGTGTACTATATCTGGCACATTACACATATAGGTATCCTATTGTGTATATGCATTCGTATTATGTATGCACGATGTGAATTGACTGCTTTTGACAGATGGATGCTTACACAATTGGAAAACCAGTAGTTGTTTAGCATTTCTAAATTGTTATTATGGTGCTGAGGAAAGATCTTTCAAAAGACTTTCAACAATCATTGGTCTTGTCATTATTGAACATTCAACTACTTAGGCAAGAAAATTATTACCAAAAAAGAATTTCTTTCAAACCTATTTTTGAAGTTATTTATATGAGAAATTTCATTCTTTATTAAATAGTGTGATATTGTTAGTCTAAGTAATTATTGTCATGCTAACAAAAATAAATTACCTTCCTTATTCTATTGTCAATGTGCTTTGTTTTATAGCATTACTGAGATATATTTGACCTATTATAAATCCACTCATTTACACTGTACAATTCATTATTTTCTTAGTGTATTCAGAACTGTGCAACCAAACTTCAATTAGCTTTTTTTTTTTTTTTTTTGGACAGGCAGAGTGGACAGTGAGAGAGAGAGAGACAGAGAGAAAGGTCTTCCTTTTGCCGTTGGTTCACCCTCCAATGGCCGCCGCGGCCGGTGCACTGCGGCCGGCGCAATGCGCTGATCCGATGGCAGAAGCCAGGTACTTCTCCTGGTCTCCCATGGGGTGCAGGGCCCAAGCACCTGGGCCATCCTCCACTGCACTCCCTGGCCACAGCAGAGAGCTGGCCTGGAAGAGGGGCAACTGGGACAGAATCCGGCGCCCCGATTGGGATTAGAACCCGGTGGGCCGTCGCCACAAGGCGGAGGATTAGCCTAGTGAGCCGCGGCGCCGGCTCACTTAGCTTTATAACACTTTCATTACCCCAAAAAGAAACCCTATATTCATTAGCAGCCCCTTCCATTTTCCCCTCATCTCTCCAATCCCACTAGTCCCAGTAATTCACAGTATGCATAGATTGGCCTATTCTAACATGACACATAAATTAAATTTTACACTGTGTGGCCTTCTATGACTGACTTCTTTCACTTAGCATAACCCCTTCAAGATTCACACTTTGGGGTCGGCGCTGTGGTACAGCAGGTTAACACCCTGGCCCGAAGAGCCAGCATCCCATTTGAATGCCGGTTCGAGACCTGGCTGCTCCACTTCCAATCCAGCTCTCTGCTATGGCCTGGGAAAGCAGTAAAAGATGGTCCCTGCACCCGCTTGGAAGACCCAGAAGAAGCTCCTGGCTCCCGGCTTTGGATCGGCACATCTCCGGCCATTGTGGCCAATTGGGGAGTAAACCATCGGATGGAAGACCTCTCTCTCTCTTTCTCTCTCTCTCTCTCTCTCTCTCTCTCTCTCTGCCTCTCTTCTCTCTAACTCTGCCTTCCAAATAAATAAATAAATCTTTCAAAAAAATTCACATTTTATTCCATTTTATCACTAAAACGTTCTATTGCATGGAAAGACCACTTTAGTTTATCCTGTCACAGAGAAACATCTAGGTTGTTTCCAGTTTTTAGTTTTTTGAATAACACCACTATGAAGATTCATGTACAGCTTTTTGTGTGGATATTTTTTTTTTGACAGGCAGAGTTGGACAGTGAGAAAGAAAGACAGAGAGAGAGTTATAGACAGTAGGAGAGAGAGAGAAAGGTCTTCTTTCCGTTGGTTCACTGCCCTAATGGCTGCTATGGCTGGCGCTGTGCTGATCTGAAGCCAGGAGCCAGATGCCTCCTGCTGGTCTCCCATGCAGGTGCAGGGACCCAAGCACCTGGGCCATCCTCCACTGCCTTCCCGGGCCACAGCAGAGAGCCGGACTGGAAGAGGAGCAACCGGGACAGAATCCGGCGCCCCAACCGGGACTAGAACCCGGGGTGCCAGCACCACAGGCGGAGGATTAGCCAAGTGAGCCATGGCGCCAGCCATGTGGATACGTTTTTAATTCTATTTATCATATACCTAGGAAAGTGTAGAATTTCTAGATCATGTGGTAACTGTGTATTAAAAATTCCAGGGATCTGTCCAGCTCCTTTCTCAAGTAGTCACACCATTTTACAACTCCATCATAGGAGGGTTCCAGTTTCTCCTTATCCTCATCAATACCTGTGGCTTTATTGTAACCATTCTAGTATGTATAAACTAGCAGCTCATTGTGCTTTTGTTTTTATGTGATTCGACTTTCCTGTTGATAAGTGATGCTGAGCACCTTCCAATGTGCTTGTTGATCATTTAAATATCTTCTTCAAAAACTGCCTATTTGGATTCTTTACCTATTTTAATTAGGTTATTTGGTTTTTATTGTCAAATTGCAGGAGTTCTTTATATACTTCAGGTACAAATGCCTTATCATATATATGATTTTCCTCCATGTTTGGACCACCTTTTCATTTTATGGGTGGTGTCATCTGACACATGAAAGTTTTAAATTTTGTTGAAGTCTATATTTTCTATTTTCAGGACCAGAAAATTATCACCTGTGCTTTTAGTGTTGTGTCTAAGAAACAACCTAACCAATATCACAATGATTACCTGCTATGTTTTATCCTAGGAATTTTACAGTGTTAGCTTTTATTTAGGACTACGATCCATTTTGAACTAATTTTTATATAAGGTGTTAGATTGAGATCCAAATCCCTGGATGTCTACTTGTCTCAGCAACATTTGTGAATTAACTGTTTCCCTCATTGAATTGTCTAGGTACTCTTGTGAAAAGCAATACACAGTAAAAGAGAAAGTTTATTTCTGGATTCATTTCTATTCTATTGATATATCCTCATGTAAGAATCACACAATCTTGGTATTGTAGCTTTTTACTAAATTTTGAAATCAAGAAGTTTGACTCCTAAACTTTTGTCAGTGTTTTCCAAGGCTGTTTTTGGTGATTCTGGGTCCTTTGTACTTCCACATGCATTTAGGATCAGTTCCTCCATTCTGGGAGTGTGGTAGAGTGTAATAGATGTGATGTTGAAAGAAGTTACACTGAAATAAGAATTATTTTGCACAATAGTGCAATATTAACAGTGTAAAGTTTTCTGGTTCACAAACATGAGATGCCCTTCCATTTAGTTGTTCTTTAATATGTTTCAACATTTCACAGTTTTCAGTGTGCAACTCTTGCACTTCTCAAGTCTATTCTTGGGTATCTTATAATTTTTCTATTCTAAGTTGAATTACTTGTTTCTCTCCTTTTTGTAGATTTATTTATTTCCTTGAAAGGCAGAGTTACAGAGAGAAAGGGAGAGGACTGGAGACAGAGAGAGAGGGAGAGAGACAGAGAGAGAATCTTCCACCTGATGGTTCACTCCCCCAGATGGCTGCAATGGCCAGGGCTGAAGCCAGGAACTTCACCTGGGTCTCCCACGTGGACGGCAGGGACCCAAATACTTAGACAATTTCCACTGCTTTTCCCAGGCCATTAGCAGGGAGCTGCACTAGAAATAGATCAGCCAGGATAGGGACCAGCCGCTTTACCTGCTATGCGACAACACTGGCCCCTGGATTATTTTCTTAATCTCATTTTGAGCGTTTCACTGCTAATGAAAAGAAATAAAATTGATTTTCGTATATTGATCTTATATCTGGCCACACTGCTGAACCTGTTCATTAGTTTAATAGTTTCTTTTAGTGAATTTTCCAATGTGCTTTTAATTAAAACGTGTAAATTATTGTGTCTCCTACCACATGTCTAAACACCTGTAAACCACAATTATCCTGAACGTCAAGCAATTAAATGCTACCTGCTACCAGCTCTCAACCAGTCCCATCAATGATCAGTGAGGCTGATGACCTCTCCCCAACAGAAAAGCAGAAAGCATAACATAAACAGGAAATTTACTTGTTCCTTAATCTTTTCTGTTTCTGGGAGTTAGTAAAATCATTAAGAGGAGTAAATGAAACATATGCTAAGCTACTGAAATGCTTCTGCCTAACATTACCTTGCTAAAATGAAGTCAAGCAAAACGTAACCAAAAGTGGATTTTGACATTTCATATTTTGTTGAATACTGTTAGGGCGCTGGCAATCACTGTCTCTTACATACAAATTAACAACCTACCATCTGTCAAGTGTTGGGATAATCACAGGGTTTAGTGCACAATATGGTTATTAGAATATGACCTGACAAAAAGGAAAAGAACACAACCTAATTTGGACTATAAAATCTATGATCTCACTTGCAAATGACAGTTTGACAAGCTATTATTCTGCATTTTGGCTTCTACAGGAAAAACGGTTTTATGCATACGCAATTATATTAGTTACACAGGCAACAGCCTGTGAAGATTGTTTTAAACTATAAGACCCGCTTGGTCATACAATATTTTTAAACTAATTCTTAGACAAATATTTACAGCACATATAAGTGAGGATGTAGTTACCTGAGCCTCTACATTTCTGAAGGAAGCACCAAATAATAGGCAAAAAGGTCTGTATTTTTGCTGCCAGCAATTTCCTGGGATTCTTCAGGATAGATGCAAAGAACTGTAGGAACTTATTAAAACTATTCACTGGACATACATCAAGGTCAAAGTTGACAGTTTTGAAAAGTGTAATGTATGAAACACTCTGGCGTGGAATTTACTTCATCCCCAACAGTGACAGCTGCTAATGAGCATCACTAATATTGCCTACTTTTATTTATCCAAATGCCTCATGGGTGCTATCTTTATGTATATTCTTCAGTAGCTCCTTTTGTTTCATGGGGCGGGGGTGGTGAAACTTACTGACAGCTGCCTCTAATAAAGACGATTCCAACATAATTCTTCTTCTTTGGTCACAGAGAGAACATAGAATACCAAGTTCTTTTGTTGTTGTTTTCTGTCTCTTCAAACTGCAGAAATGTGTGGTGTTTCTGAAGGTTATTTAAGGCTACATTCATTGTGTCTAAAACACTTGCTTAAGAGAGAAATGCATTAATTAAGACTCAAGGCAAAATGTTCTGTTGAGGTGACAAAACAAAATAGATTTCTTAAATATTAGCAATTATATTACCTGGGGAGCTTAAGTGAGATAATAACTATATAATACATTAGGCAACTCACACTGCAAATTACATAGCTTTGTTTCAGACTACACATCTTTTCCATTATGTTCACACTTCTTTCTTTTCATGGTAAGAAAAAATTATGCATTTTTCTGTAATGTTGGTGTAATGTAAGGTGAGTCAGAGTGCCATACCCCTTCTGCAAAGGATCTCTGGATCCAATTTTAATATGCACTATAGGAATTATCAAGAATGTGCGATGAGTTGCCAGGCTGTTCCATACTGCAAAATCTCCCAATACTACAACCTTCATGGTCATTCCCTGAAGGTAAGAAAAAAATCCAGTCAAGATTATATAAGATGCTTAAATGAAAATATACAAAAATATTATTTACATCTGTGAATTTAGAATAAGTCCTCTACAGCAGCAACTTTGTATACAAATATAACAAGAAATTTTTTAAAATGAAGGAAAAATATAGGTAGAATAATAGAAACATATTTATTTATCTACAGGAAAGCCAATGCCTTTCTTACCTTTGGAAAAAATTATAAACAAATCCTCATTTCTTTCTAGTTACATTTGCCTTTGTCATTAAACTATTACGTTCATGATCATCTTTTTAACATGAGGCTATCTGTCATGGATGCCGCTTCATGAATAAACAAAAGTATTTCTCTGGAAATCCTTTTCCCCCTGGAAGAATTAGTCCCAGATTTGAAAGTCCAGTTAAATACAATGTAAAATATGAAAAGAGAGAAAGAGAAATAGAGGAGAGAAATGTTAACAGGAGAAAATAAATCTCTATATACACATGAGCCCATACAAAATACTGGAAGAAAATTAACAAATGACTTTTACAGTGAAGCTATGAATGGTTATTTCCTTGTAACTTTTTAAAATTCTCTCTACAGCATATATCATCTCTTAAAGAAAAAGAAATTTTATATTCTTCTCCTGGTTGATTGGAAGCACAATTTACATACAGTAAAATACACAAACCTTAAGTATATACCTCCATGAAATCTTCATTTGCAAAAACTCAAGGATTCACCACCCAAAATAACATATTTCCAGGTTATAAATTCCTATTTCAAGATAACAGTCTCTTACCCTGTTATTGTTCTTGTTCTGTTCTCTTGAATTCATTTTGCTGGCTCTTTAATTTTGCATAAATGAAATCACACAGTGTGTTCTCTTTGTGTCTTCTTTTGTCAAAATGATGCTTTTGAGATGCTTCCCTATTGTTGTATATATCTATTGTTTGTTGTTTCCTTTTATTGCTGAGTAGTATTCCATTGTATGATTATATAACAATTTGTTCACAACTATGTCCATTGAAGGATATTTGGATTTTTTCAAGTTTTTATCTATTATGATTACAGCTGCCATGAAACTGTCTATATACACTTTTCTCATGAGGATATGCAATAATTTCTCTTGGATTAATATTTCCGATGAGAATAAATGACATATGGGGTTTGGATTGCTTTTTTTTAAGATTTATTTATTTGTTTATTTGAAAGACAGAGAGACACAGAGAAGAGAGACAAAGAGAGATCTTCCATCCACTGCTTCACTTTCCAAATGACCACAACAGGCAAGTCTGTGACAAGCAGAAGCCAAGTACATCATCTGGGTCTCTCACTTGGGTGGCAGGAACTCAAGCACTTGAATCATCATCTTTGACCTCCCAGGCACGTTAGCAGGAAGCTGAATTGGAAGCAGGGGAGTGAGTACTCCTATATGGGATGTAGGTTTTTATTTTTTTAACTCTTATAGAAAAAATTATTGATAATAAAACAATCTGGTAACTTAAAAGAAAAAAGTGCTAGAAGAAACAGAATGTTAAGAATATGATATAGAATAGTACAGAAGAGTAAATAAATTATAATCTTGAATTTTCTTAAAAAGGCAATTCATTTTTGGGGAGAAATATAGAATAAATATGCAAGTAAACTGAACCACTGAGCACAATAGATTTTCATCTATGTCACTGCTTCCATGAACCTTTGGAATGTTCCTGTTTTTCTGTGAGAGATCTTAAAAATTTTTGGTTTTATAAGGAGAAGAGATTTCATATCTTTCATATGTACAGTTTACATAGGCACAGTTTAGGAGCACGGAGATCCTTTGCACCCTATTCTACCTCTCACCTAAGATCCCACACTCCCTCCTCCTTCCTTTCTTCTTCTTTCTTTTACTCTTTACAATAACATAATTTCCGTTTATTTTATAATCATAACCTGAACATTTTGTTAAGTAAAGAATTCAACAAACACTAAGAAGAGGAAAAAAACACTCATCCTCAACCGTAGAGACAAGGACTATAAACAATAATCGAATCTCAAAATGCCAATTTTGCTCATTTCATTTCCTTTTTTTATACTCTGTTAGTTGCCACAGATCAGGAAAAACATTCAAAATTTGTCTTTTTGAGACTGGCTTATTTCACTAAGTTTAATGGTTTCCAGTTGCATCCATTTTGTTGCAAAACACAGGATTTCATTCTTTTTTACAGATGAGTAATATTCCATACTGTATATTTGCCAGAAGACAGTTGACTAGTATTTCTTATGTCTGATTCACTCATTATCTACACTCACTGACTCCATCATTTAACACCATTACGGTGAAGCAGACATCATTATTATTCCTTCCAATTGTTCAGGAATACAAGTTAGAAAAGCTAAGTCTGTCCTCCAGGTAGAAAACTAACAGAGCTAGGATTTGATTTCAGACAGTTTGGCTGGGGAGTCTAAGCTCCCAATTGTCACTCTAAACTACCAGGTGATGCTCATGCTGCCAAACTCTTCAATTCTATTTGCACAGACCTGCCCTACAACAGCCCTTCCTGCCAACTCCATACTTTACATTTTTTTGTACTCCAAAGAGAAGCAAGAATTTTCTCTTATGACCATTGTATTTAAAGTTCAAAGAAAACTTCACAAATTCAAATATAACTGGTTTCAACCTAAGGAAAAAGTGGTTCACAAAATTCAACCTTAATTTTGTAAACCTTTACACTTCCAAGTGAAGAGTTCAACCCCAGTGAGGAATACCCCTACTGGATCTTCATTGCTTTTAATGGAAACATTTCCAAAGGCATGGAGATTAACACAGAAAAATCTATTCAATCCTTTTTTTGTTTTTTAAGATTTATTTACTTATGTGAAAGGCAGAACTACTTATGTGAAAGGCAGAGGAAGAGAGAGAGGTTTTCCATCCACTGGTTTACTCCCCAAATGGGCGCAATGGCTGGAGCTGGGCAGATATGAAGCCAGGAGCCTGGAGTTTCTCCCAGGTCTCCCACGTGGGTGCAGGGGCCCAAGGACTTGGGTCCTCTTCTACTGCTTTTCCAGGCCGCAGCAGAGAGCTAGAACAGAAGAAAAGTAGCCAGGACATGAACCAGCACCCATATGGGATGCCAGCACTACAAGCGGCAGTTTTACCCGCTACACCACAGCACCAGCTCCTCAATTCTTTTTAAAATTAATTTTTTTGTTTTATTTGAAAGCCAAATTGACAGAAAAAGGTCTTCCACCTACCTACTGGTTGACTCCCCAAATGCTCATTAACAGCTGGACTAGTCCATGTTGGAGCCAGGAGCCAGACTCTATTTGGTTCTCACATAAGGGTAGAATGGGACTCAAGTCCTTGAGCCATTATCTGCTACCTCTCATGGTGTGCATTAACAGGAAGTGGAATAGCCTGGTCTGGACCTAGGCATTCAGATATGGGATGTGGGCATCCCGAGTGACAACTTAACTGCTGCACCAAATGAACAACCCAATCATTAGTTTTAACAACTAGAACTTTCAAAGTAAAGAACAATAATAATTTGTGAAGTGAGATGTAAATCTATCAAATAATTGAGACAAATATTTCAGAGGCAATAGGGGAAAAAATAGGGCAAGTAAGAAACCACTGAAATGGGAGCATGGTTGGTAGAGTAACAGAGGTCATCTCCTATGCCAGGGGAAAAATAAGGTCTTTCCCTGGGGACAAGGACTAAAACAGCCTTCTGATGAGTTGCTCATACTATAAACAATTTATAATGCAATGAAACACTTTTGAGATTGAAAAGGGGTACTAAAAATAAATACAATTATATAATTGCTAAAAATACTGGCTGACTGGCAAATTGGTTTTATTACACTGATAGTTTTTAAAAGTCTTATTCTAAAGTAGTTTCCAAATATAAAACTATTTTTATTTTTAAAAAATGCTAAACTGTACAAGATGTAGACAACCTATACACTAGGAACATCCTGGGCAACCTTGGATGTGTGGGAACCCTTGCTAAGTTTCATCTCCAACCCTCTCCAATGGACTTATCAAGGTCAGTTATAAATGGAACCTAAGGAGTTGCCTCTGTCCTTTTTATTTCATTTAATAAGTAATGTTTGAAAGCCTTCCATATGTTTGGCACGGCCCCAGATAAAGGGATACAGAAGTAAATGAATCTAACTTTCCCTGGACTTAGGGAATCTTCAGTCTGTCAGAGGAGACCACAGAACAAATTACCATAAGTGTGTTAAATGCAAAGAAAGAAAATGCAGAACCCTTGAGAGACTTTTGCGTGGTAGTAATCAGCAGAGATATTGTCCCCTAGAGGGATTTTTTGGGGGAAGCATGAAGGACTGTCTTGTTAATGGGAAATATTACCAGTATTTTGTGAAAGGCCCCAGGGACATCAGATGTTCTACAGTGTATGGGACAGGCCTACATAATGAAAAATGGTGCTCAGTCCCTCATGACTTTCAAAAGTTCCATCAGACATTTATGCAGGTTGAGAAAAAATCATGATGATCTATTTTACATAACAGCCCAAAGTATTTTTTGCACATTTCAAATTTTCTGGAACTTTGGGAATGCAACTAGCACATAAATCGAAAAAATAGTGCAGATTGTTTTGTTTAACACTATACCAATTGTTCACTATATAAGTAAATCACATCCCTGACAGCAATGAGGTTTTTGGCACTCAGTCTACCAATATAACACAATTGCATTAGTCTGTATTCATATCTGCCACATGCAAATACATAAGAGAGAAACAGGCTTAGTTCCAAATACTTTCAAATTGACTATGACACATGACACTCAGGGAATATTACCCAATTGTATTAATAGAGAGTGTTTTTATTGTTATATTACATACCTTTTAAAAGTTCTGCAGCATACTAATGAGAAATATACATTGTGAAAATGACGGATTAAAATTATTTACTTATTTTAGACTTGCTTCTTGTTTCTCCATCTAACAGTGAAACTGTCCCAAGAGGTCTCCCACACAACTTCTTTATGGCTTTTTAGATTACTGTTTCTTTTTCCAATCCATTCCCTATTCCCTGTAGCCTACTGAAGGGCTTTTTAAGAACCACAGACCAAATGTATGCCTCAACCTGGGGGAGGATTTCAAGATTAGAGATACTATTCTTGTGATTCTTCAATACTACTCAGTCCCTTATTGTAACACAGGGAATTATTTTGCAACTACCCTTATAAATAATCCCAGTGCATTAGCAGGAATGGCACACTTGCTTATGTTCTCCACTTCACAGTGGTATTATTTATTTTCTCATGTCAGCCCTACTTCAACTAAGATTAGTTCCCTCTTTCTCTCATCATATATGTTACTACTTATTCTCAAAGTAGCATTTATTCTAGTGTCCTTCATAACTCTCCTCTTTCATTTGTTGTACTCCTTCCATAGAAATGCTTTTGGTATTTTCTTTAAATCTTTCTAAATTTTTCTGCTTCTTCAAAAGGCAGAGAAACAGAGACAGACAGACAGATAGACCAATCTCCCATCTGCTGGTTCACACTCCAGATGTCCACAGTAGCCAAGGATGGGCCAGACTAAATCAGCAACTGGGAACTTAATCTATATCTCCCAAGTGGGTGGCAGAGACGAAAGTACTTGATCTATCACCTGCTGCCTCCCAGGGTACACGTTAGCAGAAAGCTAAAATTGAAAATACAACCAGGATTCAAACACTAGCATTTCAATATAGGACAGACATCCCAAGTGGTATCTTAACTGCTTTCATCAAATGCCCACTCTGCTTCTGATATTCTTAAATTCAATTTTATTCCTATTAAGTAGATATAAGTATCTAATTTACTGTTTTCAAATGTAGTTATGTCTGAGTGCCTACACTGAAATATTTAAGTTTATTGCAAATCACTTTCCTCTTCTTTCTCTTTTATATTATTGTTAATATATCATTTTTAAAATAAAAAAGTGCATAGGTCAGTAGATAATATTGTTTATGAATTTTATTTTATGGTAATAAATGCAACATAATTAAATATTTTTGTAAAAAAAGAAGGCAGTTGGTCTGATGGGACAAACTCAGTTTGGGGCAGGGGATTCAGGAGATGGAAAAAGAAGACCAGTTCTTTAAGCCAGAAGAATGCACACCTAATGGAACACTCCACAAAAACAGAAAGCTGAAACCTTCAGTTAGAGGACTGGTTGCAAAAGGTTGATAAGTGAAACACTAAAGTCACTGAGCTAGTTTGTATTGATAAAAAGGCTAACTTCTTTATTTTAATAGGTCTGTGCCTTTTGAAATATATATGAGTTGGCTTGAAGAAGTTCATGGAAACCTCACATTGTCTTTTATTTCCATTTTTCCACAAAAAAAATGAAGCTCCTTCATAAAAGAAGAATAGTAGCTCCATTTAGGGTGTTAAAACAAAATTTCTTTCTAAAAGAAATTCAACGTTAAGCAAGTGTAAGTAAATTTTTTTTATTGTTGGAACAAATAGGACATATGGTAAATACATAGTTTCTGAATGTTGAGATGTTCTGACCTACAGCTTGGAGGCAAGAGAGAGGGGTAGAATTTGGGAAAAGATGGAGCAGGCATTGTGGCTCCTGGGATCAGAATGGCTTGGTAATGGCCTGGGAAAGCAGTAGAAGATGACCGAAGTGCTTGGGCCTCTGCACCCATGTGGGAGACCTGGAAGAAGCTCCAGGTTCCTGGCTTTGGCCTAGCCCAGTCCCTACAGTTGTGGCCAAATGAGGAGTGAACCAATGGGTAGAATACCTCTCTGTCTCTCTCTCTCACTCCTTCCCACTCTCTCTCACCCTCCTTCCCACCTCTTCTCTCTGTAACTCTCTTTTCAAATAAAAAAAAATCTTTAAAAAAACAATTTGGGAGAAGATAAATGAAGAAAACAAGGGTCTGATAATGCAAAGTGCTGTCAGTCACTGCAGCGATTCAGGGATTCCTCTAAGAAGTGATGGAGGGCCATTAAAGATTCTAAACAGAAGAATGACAAGGTCCTAGTTGTGTCTGATAAGATCAGTATATGACATCAATATGCAAAATGGATTAAAGGAAGCTAAGATGACTATGGGAAGACCCATTAGTCAGCAACTTAAAATGTCTAAGAGAAATTGGTGGTGCAAACTAAGCGGAGAAAAAGAGAAGAGGAACATAAGAGATACCATATTTCCAGAAATTTAAGATGTCATGAATTGGAAAACCACTGGCTTAATGATAGCTTTTCCAACACAAAGCATATCAACTGTAAGATATTGCTTCAGAAACATTAAAAGATGAAAAATCTATGCTTCTTTAAATGGAAAAAATACAACCTTTATAGGGCAGAAAATAGTGTGTGGAAGCCAATCAAATTACTCATGACAATGAATAACCAGCTGGAAAAATTTGAAATTGCCACGTTCCTTTGTTCCCAAACCTCCAAACATCTAATGATTTGGGCTTTATTTGTCTTTTGTATCTGATTGACGTGACAGATAATGTTGCTAACACAGACAGGGCCTAAAATTGAGAAGGTCACTAGAGAAAATAAAATTGAAAATTTCTTCTCAAGCAATGGTACACTAAGTAAGAACTGCTGGTCTTTCAATGTCAGAGCCCTAAAACTCATACACTGAAATTTGCTTCCAGGAAACAATGTTCACAGCACTCTGAATGTCATGGCCTGGTTGCTGCCATTGCGAAAATGATGATTTATAGCCAATGCCCATGGCCTAGGCCTTGAGGTATGCTGGCAATTTACAATAAGAGGCTAGCATGGAATTATTGTTAGCAAGCCTTGAAGTTAAAAAAAAAATGTAAATCCACACATATCACCTCTTTGTTTTACTTCTTAGGGACAAAGGGAAGAAAACTTTGGAACTTTCTCCATCTCCTCTGACCAAAATTTAACTTAAGACTCAGATCCCATCTTTAGAATAGACTTCAATTGCTCTTTTCCTTTCATGACTACTCATACTCTTAAAATCTTTCAAATCAACTGGTTTAGTAAAAATTAAATGCAATGGATTTTCTAGAAACAAAAATAAAACCATCAGGCTCACACATGACAGATCCTTCTAGCCAAGCTTACCAAGCTATTTGTGAAAGCTGTTTCTCGCTGAACCCAGGTAAACCACCCAGTATGACAGGAATCTTTCCTAAATGAACTGACCATATTATTGGATTTACAATTGATATTAAGAAGTATGTGACAATTGCCAGAAGCAGTAACAGGAGAATTCCTGGAAGACAGACAACAGGATAATATGGAAGAAAGAACCTTCAAAACCAGAAAGGGGGGTAGGGACTCTCATACAACAACTTCAAAAATATAAAAAGAGAAAACCATATTTAAAGGAAACCTTTGAAAAGTAGAGGAATTTTGTTATGTTTCTTCTCTGCCTGCAGTTGCCTTCTGGTATTAATGCTGAGATGCATTTGCTTCCCGGTAATATTCTCAACACTAACAAGATCACAGGAAATGATTTATTCCACCCCCTCTCCTGCTACTTCTGAATGGCAGTGGGTGTCCTTGGGGACAAGGGATTTCTGAATTGCTCGCGGCCATCTGATATTGCCACTCTGCAGCATTCCCTAGAATGAGCCAGAAAAATCAAAATAATTACATTAATGCTGGGACTCAAAGTTTATTGACTCTCCCTTGAGGTGGAGAACCAAAAAGCTGGTTATAAAAGTTGCCAGCTTATTTAATGATACTACTGCCTCCTCCCAGTTCTTGTCAAAACAGCTTTTGAAAGCATTTTCAAATAAAGCCACCTCTCACGTGCTCCAATTCAATGGTTTATCTATTCCCTTTCAAGCAGGAGCTAGCATACATCATCTTGCCATTCATGACCAGTTCTCCTCAAAGGGAGGACCCAACCACCCTCTTTCTCTGCCAAGTCACTACCAAAGGCAATACTCCTAGGGAATATCTCTGTCACCATTTTTTCTCCCTTCAGGAAGGTTCTGCCTCATTGACTATTCTTCTAAGGCAATGAGAGAATCTCGTGCTTCCCCAAGGTAGTAGTCAGCATGTATTATAATATCTATGGCTACTAATGAAACCTGCAACAGCTAGTTTCCTTCAATTTTCAAGAATTCGGGGCTGGTGCTGTGGCGTAGCGGGTAAAGCCGTCACCTGCAATGCCAGAAACCCATATGGGCACCAGTTCAAGTCCCAGCAGCTGCTCCACTTTTAATCCAGCTCTCTGCTATGGCCTGGGAAAGCAATAAAAGATGGCCCAAGTGCCTGGGCCCCTGCACCCGAGGGGGAGACCTAAGAGAAGCTCCTGGCTCTTGGCTTCAGATCAGCACAATTCTGGCCATTGCAGCCAGTTGGGGAGTGAACCAGTGGATGGAAGACCTCTCTCTCTCCTCTCTTTCTCTTTCTGTGTTAACTCTGACTTTCAAATAAATAAATAAATCTAAAAAAAAAAAATTCCAAGAATTCTTTGCAACACCCAAGTGAGAGTAGAACATTGGAGCATACCCATTTCGTAGATATGCTCACAGACATCAAGTTCACCTGACTGTTGATCTCTGCATCCTTTGCGGGCCATAGTTATAAGCTCTGGCAAATAACAAAGATTATTTAAATAAAAGATTCCTTGGACTGAATGAATTAAATGAAAATAAGTACTATTTTTTTTTAATTACACTGAAACAAAATGAACTGAACTAAGCAAAGTATAACTTCCTCCATGACTGGCCAGCACCAATCATTCTACTTTTTCTATTATAAAAATTTTCAAATAAAATGAGAGACATGTATGATGAATCTCCAAGAATTCATCCACTCATGCACAATGATGACCAACATTTTCCCACACTTGGCTCATTTACTTTCTCCTTTTTGTTTTCTTATTCTAAATATTTTAGAGCAAGGCCAATTTTAATTTATTTGGAAGTCTGAGTGACACAAAGAGATCAAGAAACAGAGAAATTTGGGCCATCTTCTGTCACCTTTCCAGGTACATTATCAGATATTTAGATGGGAAGTAGAACAGTTGGCACTCAACTGGGTGATCCAACACTGGATGTGGGTATCACCAGTGGCAGGTTAACCTGATGAGCCACAATTACTTCCATCATTATGCTAAGCAGAAACAGTTAACATAACAGGCCTGAAGCTACTTTCCTTAGAAAATACCTCCTTGCAAAGTGGACTCTTGGCTGGCATCTGAGTGCCGCTCCCTTGCCCGCAAAGGAACGACGTGGCTCGCAGCTTATTGGTCTTCAGTAGACTTTTATTTAAACAGGATAGAAAAAGAAACCCTTGAGCAAGGGGAGCTCCAAAAGAAAGGGGGAGCTCCCATACCATATCACAAACAGCTTATATAGTATAACATTATTGAAGCATGTAAGCAAGCTTAGTCCATGCTACAGTCTATGCGGCGGTGCTCCAATTGGGTGCCTGATCATGCACAGTCCATGCGCTCCTTGTCCAACCATAAAGGTGATCACGTGTCTTCATCCAATCAAGCTCCTGGTCACGTAGCAGGCGGCTCGGATGCCAGCAGAAAGCTTATCGTTGCTCCACCTGGTGTTTTCTCAACTCTTGGTCAGTGGGAAAAGAAGTATGGGAAGTCCCAAGGCCATAGTTGTTTTGACTCTAGCCTGGGGTTATGAAACGGTCCCGATATCACAGCTCAACAGAAACCATAAACATCCACACAGCAGTAACTAATGCCAGTGGTCAGCAAGCCAAGCCTTAGCATGTGGGCCCATGGCCAGCCATGGGTCCCCACATCTGAGCATTTGGACTTCAGAAGGTTTCCACTACTCCTAGAAAAAGTGAGTCACTGTGCCTAAATGTTTTTATCAAATAACGTAGTTTGTGCCTAACACTTGCTTTCCTCCTGGGAGTCTGGAATTTTGGTGCCTATTAGGCAGAGGGCACAACTTGATCAGCCTCCAGCAATGCCCTTAGGTACTGAAGCTCTATGGAGCTTTAATGTTGGACAACATTTCACTTGGGTTGCCACAACTCAATGCTGAAAGAATTAGTTATGGGGCTGGCGCTATGGCTCAGCGGGTTAACACCCTGGCCTGAAGCGCCAGCAGCCCATATGGGCGCTGGTTCTAGTCCCTGCTGCTCCTCTTCAGATCCAGCTCTCTGCTATGGCCTGGGATAGCAGTAGAAGATGGCCCAAGTCCTTGGGCCCCTGCACCCGCATGGGAGACCCAGAAGAAGCTCCTGGCTCCTGGCTTCAGATCGGCGCAGCTCTGGCCATTGCGGCCATCTGGGGAGTGAACCCAGCAGATGGAAGATACCTTTCTCTCTGTCTCTACCTTTCTCTGTAACTCTGTCTTTCAAATAAATAAAAATAAATCTTAAAAAAAAAAAGAATTAGTTATGTCCAACATGCCTCTGCTAGAAGAGGATTCCTGGGAACTTGCATCTGGTTTCCTCTGAACTTCACCCCACATGCCTTTTCCCACTGCTGATTTTGCTTTGTATCCTTCCATTGTTAATAAATTGTGGCTATGAGTTCAAGTATATGCTAAGTTCTGTGAGTACTCCTGGAAAATCACTTAACCTTCCTCCACCAACCACATTCCTACCATTCTTTACATCTACTTAAACCTCACTTTTCAACAGGGGAGACGCCACATTGAGGGAGGACACTGTTAACTCCCACAGCACCCTCAGTTTCTCCATTTTCATAGCTTTGTATTGTAGCTGGCCCTAAAAAATGTTGAAATCATGTGTTTGTGGTCTATTTCCTTGCTCAAGAATCTAAGCTCCCTAAGACAGAAATCCTATCACTATGTATCCCTTAGCAATGAGTTTTAAATCAGAATGAAATTTTTTTTTAATCCAATACCATACTCCATAACCAAGTACTGTTGAAGAGGTATGGTTTATATCATGTCCACTTCACTTAACTCATTCATTCACCAAATATTGTACACAATGTAACTATTAGGATGTCCTAGCAGCGTTTAGTATCTGCTTCATGAATATCATTTTATACTTAGCAACACCACAGCAATGCTTTTTCTTCCATGGGGACTTTCCTTTAGACACCAGTGACATATATTTGTAACACTGAGGGACCCTCTTTCTTCCTAGACATTTTGGAGTTTCTCCTAGAAGTGCAGCCTTTTGAGATGATTCTTAGATGTCCACTAAAGTTTGAGAACCACTGTTTTGACTCACTCCAAACTGGAAGGGCCACTATAAATAAGAAAAACACGTGGACATGACTCAAGCTGAATTTTACAGGCGAACATGTAGAAGAAATTATGCTAAGCACACTCAATCATCAAAATACTATATGACAACAGACAAAATAAACACACATTCCTTTAAATAAAAGTGAGCTATCCATATGCTGTGAGGGATATATCTAAATAGACATACACAGACTGTCTTGTGCATTTAATTTGAGTGCAAAAATGGGTCAAGTAGACTATTTTGTCAGGGTGGATGAAAATAAGTATGATGGAACACGTTTAGATGGGAAGTGGTAAGATTTTCTAAGATTACAAACTTGAGTATTCACATATTGTATCACCTAACAAATTCATTCCTAGGTGTATATCCACAGGAAACTTTAACACATATATCAAACCCCATCAGCTAAAAGCTACCAGGATCACAGTGATAGTCAAAGTTGAATGATTCTGCTTACCATAGGAAAGGAGAGAGCACCCAAGAGCACTCCTGAGAATGTTAGGAAGGGGGTATTATTAAAGAGTTCCTGTAGAGTTTGGGGAACTGAAGCAGACAGGAGTTAACCTAGAAGCAGTGATATAAAGGGATGTTTAGTCATTTCTAGGGTAATAGAACAGCTTTGTTTATAACTTGTTCTGAGCACTGTTCATACTCTGGTAGCTCCATGTTTACTTTCTAATGTTTGCATCGGGAAATCTGTATAAGAACTTTGATGATGGCATCATTCATAGCAGAAGAAATGAAAAGAAAAAGAAATAAAACAAAATATTGATAAGGATATAAAGAAAACTTATTTTAGAAAAAAGAACAGGGAAAGACAGACATGAAGTTAGCAGGTAGTTACCTCTTAGGAGAAATTAGAAATAGGATAAAAAGAGGTATAAATTTGGTAATTATTAGACAAGATTTAGTTACAAGTTTTAGGACTGTTATATTATGAAATAAATAAAATGTACCACAGATGAATCAAGGATTATAATTACTCTGTTTTTGAGTTCCAAATTATTTGTTTTTAATTTTATTTAACGTATACAAATTTCATAAATACAGATTTAGGAACACAGTGATACTTCCCATCCTAACCTCCCTCCCACCCAAGTTCCCACTATTCTTCCTCCTCCCTCGCCTATTCCCCCCCCTAATTTTTACAAAGATCTATTTTCAGTTTCTTTACCAAGTTGTTTTAAAACAAAAATAATAGTTCTCACTTAGATTTCCTTCTCAGCTACACAAACTTATTTCCACTTAGCATTTTCAGCTATGACACACTAGCTTCCAGTTGTGTTTATAAGAGGCTACAATAAACATGCCTTTTTATTAGATGCAAATGCCACCATCAAGTAGAATCAACCATTGATTCTGTGCAACTTCGCATCAACAGAGCCATCAATATGTCAGGGAAAGCACAGGATTTATTTTCTATACACCCCTTTCAGAGGACTCCCTGGAACACAATTAGTTTCCACAATTGGTAACCAAATAAAACTACAGGCAGCCAGAGCACAACCTTCTGTAGGAATCTATAAATTAACAGGAGATGTCTAACAAAATGCACAGTGCTACACTCACCTGGGCATTGTCTTCTCTTGCTTTCTAATACAGGCAATCATGGTCAGCTACTACACATTAGCAATAAGGTTTCGAAAGGCAGGACACCTAACACAGTCCTCACATACTCTTCCATCTTTTCTGTAGCCATCATTGCTTCAAAGATGTATTTCTGTTCTATGACATTCGATTTTCATGCTACTTTTACAAAACAACAACACTAGGTCAAAATTTACGATTTCAACAGCATCTATAAGAACCAAAGGAATGAAGGCTTTTTAAGCAAATGAGAACAAAAAGTCAGATGATCTTTATTTTTAAAAAGCCCCATAAAATATATCAGGGAGGGGAATCACACTACCAAACACCATAAACAACACAGAATTAAACACAACAGTCCATTACAAAGCCCAGGGACAAGTTCTTCTCAGCATGATTTATACTAAGATGTTGGAAAAAATCCCACGATATTGGACCATAATCCAGCATTGCTGCTAATTTGTTAGACCACATGCAATTGCTGAGTATTAACAAGCATTTTTTAAAGGACAAGAAACTATAGTTCTAACAAATGCTCATGTGTAATTTTTCTCTGGCTTGGGTCCAGTCTTGATTTAGGGTTTGTTTTAAGAAACAATTCAAAAATAAATGTGTCTCTTATTAAGTGATCTGAGGTTATGCTCCTTGAGATAAATAAAAAGAACATTTTTTATTTGGTCTTCACAGAATTTGTCTACTTAAGAAACATTCAGGAGTCAGCTGGCATCATTAATAAAAACAGGTGGAATATATTGGGCTTTTGTTTAATGAGATCTATACATAGAAGGGACAAAGTTCCACCACAGAGTACACAGCTCAGCCAACAGTGCCCAAGCCGTGTTTCATCCCCATTCACAATCCTAAAAGTGCACCTTCGTTCAGTGCATGGAAGATTCAGCTGTAGGGGTGATCTGCGTATCTCTGACATGTTCTTCCTCACTCAGTGTTTTATCTTCCCCTTCCCCACCCTTTTGAAGAGTCCTGAGATACAGAGGGCATCCATCAATGTCATTGAATGGACTTCAAAGAATTTCCCAAACTCCTGAAACTGTGTACAAATTATGATGTCAATGTGCACATGCCCATTTCTGTGATGGAGTATCCTTTTTATTTTTTAAAGTTTTATTTCAGATTTATTTATTCATTTATTTGAAGGGCAGAGCAGCCTAAAAATTTGGGCTATGTTTGGATGCTTTCTCAGGGATACTAGCAGGGCACTGGATCAGAAGCATTCAACCAATGCTCTGACATGGAATACTAGAACTGTAAGTGGCGGCTTAACCCACCATGCCACAACACCAGTCCCAGGAGTTTCCAAGAACTTTGATGCCAAGTTTTTGACAGCAAGGAATGAAACAGAGAGTAAGACAAAGAACATACAACATCTGTTTAGCAACTGCTTATTTTCTTCCAACATCACATTCAACACTTTATTCCAATCGCCAAGCTTTTTATTCATAGAAAACTTATTCAGAATTAAAACATGCTAATGCTTCACCTAGACAATGTGAGAACACGGCACATTCCTGCCCTCTCCATCACCTCAGCCCCAAGATTCAGATTTCATCACTCTTAGATCAAACCCAGAAATCCGCAGTGTTTACAAGCACCTCATGGGATTCTGAGGCAGATGGCCAGAGATCCAAGTTTTGAGCAATGTGCTGTGATCCACCATCAAATAGGAAAATCATGCACTTGGATTTATCAATTAAAGGGGGGAAAGAAATATATTTGTTTCTTTCTAAATACAGGACTTAGGAAATGTTGACTGAGATTACTCTGTGAGCCACAAGGAAATTAGAAAGCTCATTTTTTTTTCTGCAGTAATCACTGACTTGACAGTTGCTGCAGCATATTAAGATGCTTGTTATTGGGCCAGCACCATGGCATGGGGGATGAGGCTGCCACCTGTAGTGCTGGCATCCTATATGGGCGCCAGTTCGAGGCCCAGCTGCTCCATCTCCCGTCCAGCTCTCTGCTAAGGCCTGGGAAAGCAGTAGAAGATGACCCAGATCCTTGGGGCCCCACACCCACATCAGGGACTCTGAAGAAACTCCTGGCTCCTGGCTTTAGACCGGCGCAGCTCTGGCTGTTGCAGCCATTTGGAGAATAAACCAGAGGATGGAGGATCTCTCTCTCTCTCTCTCTCTCTCTCGGCCTCGGCCTCGGCCTCGGCCTCGGCCTTTCTGCCCTTCAAATAAATAAATAAATCTTAAAAATAAAATGGTCATTCTTTTTGTTGTTGTTGTTGACAGATAGAGTTAGACAGTGAGAGAGAGAGACAGAGAGAGGTCTTTCTTCCATTGGTTCAACCCCCAAATGGCCACTATGGCCGGAGCTACTCCAATCCGAAGCCAGGAGCCAGGTGCTTCCTCCTGGTCTCCCATGCGGGTGCAGGAGCCCAAGCACTTGGGCCATCCTCCACTGCCTTCCAGGCCACAGCAGAGAGCTGGACTGGAAGAGGTGCAACCAGGACTAGAACCTGGCGCCCATATGGGATGCTGGCACCGCAGGTGGAAGATTAACCAAGTGGGCCACAGCGCCAGCCCCAAGATGGTCATTCTTGATGACTCATATTACCTCTTCCTATGCAGAAAACACAGGAACATATAGTCGAAGAGACAAGTATATTTGAAAATAACAGAGTAAGGAAAATAATAGCAGTCATGTCCTCTCATTATTTGTGTAGACAGACTACCAAGGTGAATATGAAATGCCTTCTTTAAAGTTACACTGTGGCTTTAAATTGGGTGAACTCAATGAGGACAGCCATAAAACAAGTGGCTATAGAGATATAAAAGATGGACTATTTCTCTGCATTTTTCTTTTGCCTTTTATTTTCCCCATGGTCTTTAATGCTTTTCTCTTTGGAATGGATGAAGTTATAAAGTTGCCTTACATAAAAGCTTTCCTTGAAAGATTGGTAATCGTGCACTTCAGTACTGAATTGTCCAGTCTATTCAATCTAAAAAGGGCTCTCCTCTTTTGTTCAGCCTGGATTATCTCCTTCGGCGAGTGTAACAGAAATGTCTGGGTATAAAATTGAGAAATTGCTTATAAATATTATGGGAGGATTTTTGAGCTGTTTACTATTAGAGGTCTGGTTTAGTAAATCATAAGTCTGCTTCTGCCGGGTCGGGAATTTTTTTTACTTTTTTCTTGTAACTAAATCACTCACAGTTCAAAAATGATGCCGATTGCACAGCATTTGCACCCATGATTGAAGCAGAAAGAAACAAACTGCTATTTCTAAACAACAGTTTTAATATCTTTCCTACATCTTAGAGAAGCAAAAGGAAAATCAACAGTGCTATCTCCTGTAGGTAATTTACTTACCTTGCAATTTCTTTATTTAAAGTTTTTGTGCTGAACTAGCCAATGAAATGCATTATTCTGCTGGCCAGTGCTTTCTAGCCAAAACAAAACAGGAGTTGCTTACTGAGAAGTCAGGCATATTGAATTCAAAAATAAATAAATAAAAAGAAAATAAAGTCTCTCCAACCACAGGTTAATAGCACAACTCAATGAAAACCAATGACACTGTTTGTCCAACACTTGTTAAACTGCAATTTTGGACTCTGATCTGCTACAAAATGAATTAAAAAGTGCCATTCTAATTCTTTCTTTGTGCAAAACAGCACTGAGACAGCAAATAGGAACCCTGTGCTGACCACACCGAGGTTATGACAGAAAAAGATGGGTGATTTTTTTCATTCTCTTAAACAGCAGAGAGGGAAGTTTTTAATCCATGGCCTCCGAGAGAGAGAAGCAATTAAAGAGTTGTAGTCCCTGTCAATGCGGGTTTAACATTTCAACAAAGCAAAGCATCAATTAAAACTCATCAGCACCAGTCATCCTGCTAATTAACCAAATGATTATTCTTCTAGTTAAAAGTCTACCTGACATACTTGAAGAAATCTTTCTTTGTTGCAAACCCTCCAGAGTCTGTGCCAGACCTCAGCTTGGCAAAACCCTTCTGAATTTCAGGTTCACTGGAAAGGTGTCTCAGAGGGGCTCCTGAATGGAAGCCAACTTCTACTCTCGTTTTCTGATTGCCTCCCCACAAAGGAATTTTTTCTTGCTTTCTGCCATGGGAAGCAAGAAGCTAATCACAGGACATCCATCTAGCCTTGTGTTTAAAAGAAGTTGCAAGGAGTGACCAGCTGGTAAGTCATACTCAAGGTAGAACATATTTGCCCTAGCAGTAAATTCCACCCCAGGCTTCTTTAGGAATGTCCAGCATTTGCAACATGGGCCACCTAATGTCAAACCCAACTAGCTCTCAACAATAAAATGTATTAATGATAAAAACATCTGTAAGAAAAAAGTTGTGCTTCACTGGAAAACTGTGCCTCCTATTTATCAGGTTATTAGATTCTGATTTCATGGGGGCTGCTTCACAACTCTGTGAATTACAGATCACTGACAACAAGGCAAGGAAATTCTTGTCTATAGACAGGGACATTCTGTTCTGGCTACCAGAGCTTCAATTTGCCATTCTACCCCACTGTCTGAAATCATTTTATCTTCATTTATAACATTAATTTCAATATTCTTGATCCATAACTGTGTCTATTCTTTATCTTTAGAATAGTTATAATATTGGTCTGGTTCTCTCATTATGCGTTAATATAATCTTTAACATGTTTTAATTTGGTATCAGTATGAAAGTCACAATTTCACCTTTTTTTCTGAGAATTATCCTTAAAGACATCCTTAAAGCTCTTAGATAAGGGCTGCCCAATTTAGGGTCTTAAGTTGTAGGACTCTGGCATCCTGCTTCTCACAGCCCCCACACATGCCATTCCCCTGGCTGAAATGTATTTCTCTCCTCATCACTCCACCTTCTGGACTTACTTAATTCCTAACCTTCCACCAGATTTCAGCTCAATCAAAACTTCCATAAAGAAAGATTCCTTGACTTTACCTTATACAACAAGTTTTAAATCTCTCTGTTGAATACTACTGTCTCTGTACCACTGACCTCTCTTCAGTGGCACTTAATATCATCAACATTGATCTTTTTCTTTAAGGTCTGTTTTCCTTACTAGAATAACTGTTTCCTGAGGGAAGGGACCACATCTGGTTCTATAAATCACTAACCCCCAGCTCTAGTCAAGTGCCTCCCATACAGAAGTCTCCAGTAAGTTTAGGTGCTGTGGGGTTCAGAATATGTTACCCTAAAATATGACACCTTGGCATTTGAGGAAACAGAATAGTCAGGAAGGCCCCTCTCTCTAACCTTCTCCCTCACTCCCCTTCTCTCCCAAAGTAGGTCTAAAAGAATTATCTGATCTTCCTCTAAAAGTAGGTCACAAGACCTTATTGAACAGGTGCCCTCCCTATATCTGGAAGAAAGGAACGTCGTTATGTGTGAAGATTACAAATACATGAGAGGAATCTAGGCAAATAAGACTTGATAAATTCCCCTGGCTTATGACCACTAGGTACTACTCCCTTTGCCCAATCATAATTCAGCCTAACTATCCATTCTTCATCACATGTAGCATAAAATTGCACATTTCATTATTTGGAGTCTTTATTTCTTCTTCTCTCTCTTTTTTTAAATAGGCTGAATTCACTTTATTTTTCTTGTGCAAAAACTTATTTTGTAGCCACAGTTGAAGCCTGGGTTCTCTGCAAAGCCACTTTGGTCTGAGCCTTTACAAGATGGTCAATAAATTCCTGACAGGAAGACTTGGTGAACACAGTCTCCTTCCAGAAGCTGGGGTTAGATAGCTGTAGGTCTTCGGAGTTAGCATCAAATGCTGCCTTAGCAAAGTTGCCTCGGGTGGCAGTGCACCACTCCCCCTACCCAGCTAAAGTGTAGCAGTCATCAACACCAGCCATAAGCAGCAGCTTCTTGAGGACAGGGGCAGAGACAATGCCAGTGCCTATGGGAGCAGGAATGAGGCACAATAGCACAGAGCCACAGCATCTATCATCGTGCACAACACAGTGTGATGTTTGCCAATCTTTTTCTCCCAGTAGCCTCCCTGCACAGGCATAATAGAGAGCTTGGTATGGATGATGGCCCCTTGGATGGCAGGGGCTACCTCCTTGGAGCACTTCATACCCAGGCCAACTTGACCATTGGAATCCCCGATAGCAACAAATGCCTTGAACCTTGTCCGCTGGCCAGCCTGCACCTGCTTCTACACTGGCATGATCTTCAAACCTCTTCCTTGAGGGGCACCTTCAGGAAAAATCAATGACCTCAGCTCCTTGATGGGCAGGGAAGAGAGATGGATCTCCAGGGACTTGATCTTCCTTTGATATTCCATATCCTTAACGAGGTAGTCCAGTTTGGTGACAAGGAGCTACTCCCTTGCCTCCATGAGGTCCTCAGCTTTGGCCCTGAACCCAACCACAGCTATGACCATGGCCCAGGGTGCCTCTGTTGATGCATCCATGGAAGCTGCCCTGGTCTCCCATGTCGGGGCTCCCAGGGCCTCTGGGCCCTGCTGCTGCACCAGCATCATCTGCTATTTTGTGTTCTTTCAAAGGAGTCTTTATTTCTAATCCTATATCACATGATACATATTAAACTAATTTGTCTGCTTTTTTCTTGTTAATCTGTCTTTTTTAATGGGACCTCAGTCACTAGCCTATGATAGGAAAGAAAGATATTTCATTCTCCCTTACAGCTGCACACATCAATGAAGCAACAGATCTATGGGTCAGTGAATGGACTGGATCTGGACCAAAGTTCACAAAGGAGAAGGAAGAGATAATATTGTTTATTTCTTGTTAATATTATGATGAAGCTGTTTAATTTCTGCTCCTTACACAAAGCAACATAGCTACTAACAAGCTGTACAGGTGAATCTGATGCCTCTTAGAGAACTATTGGCAATAGTACAAAGACAGGCCTCAGAGTCACGCAGACTCCACTCTATAGAACTGTGGGAGACTAAGCAACGTACCTCAACTCCCTGAGCCTGTGTTTACTTACCAGGAAAGTGGGGACTACAACAACAAAATCTATCTCACAGGAACATAGTAAGAAATACTTTTAATTAATGCATAGAAATTCCAAAGGCAAAGGATGGATACTAATGAAATAACAGCTATATTTTTATTTATCACTCATATCATCACCATTCTCACCACCTTGACTAGACTAAACCATGAGTAATCAAAAAACTACAATCACTTTTTCCAACAGAGTCTTAATAACGCCTTTAAGAATGGGACAATTGTGTACCATTACTCCCTTCTAGCTGATGCCACCATGCTTTAGTGAGTAATTTATAATAAAATACACTAACTTAGATGGCAGTCAAGCTTAAGAGGTTATACCACTTAGCATGCATGTTATTTGGTCTTCACAAACAACCTGAAAGCTGTTACTTCACCCAGACATGTTCATGGACTTGCCCAAAGAGACAAGGCCTTTCCTCCCAGGTATTTTTATTCTAATTCAGTGCTTTTTCCTCTGCTCCTCCCTGATCATGCTTCTGTTTTCACTTATCCTACTGTCCAAAGGAAACAGACAACTAGAGATACACTGTAAGGTAAAACAGGCCTGGTATTCTTTCACATGCTTCTTGAACCCCTACTATAAGATCCTCTGAAGGTCTTCACTCACAAACTTCACATTGAAAGGAGCAGGCCATATTTTTAAACACCATATTAGCAAAAATTAATCCTTTCTGCTATGTGTTTGTCTGATCTTTAATACGCTTTTTCATGCTGAACTTCGTTCTGTTTGACACCAATTTTTCTAAAAACCAATTTTCTAAATATCCACTTGTCACATAGAAAGTTATGAACCATCTACTCTGCTTCTAAAATATGGCCTCTTTCATAAATGTTACCACTCATTCTGGCCTCAGGACTCATAAAACACCTACTCCTGAACAGGCACTATGTGAGACCCTGGGCAAAAGATAGGAGTAGAGCTTATCATCCTGAAAGCAGGAAAGTCAGACAATAAAAAACTCAACAACTGAAAGAAAATAGCCACAGACAGCTATGCGGGCCACTAGGAGTATTAGAAGGTAAAATAACAACAAAATAGTCACATACTCTGTAGGTGCTGGAGAAGCTCAGGGGGGCAAATCCACACAGAGGGGTCAAGAGCCTACCCCCTCTTCAGAAAAGTCTACTGTGAAATCCAATACACCAATATATTAACTATAGGAAAGGTGAGGAGTTGATTCTTTGCTTTAGCATGAAGAGTCAATCCAGAATTTTTCAAAGGTACTCTTCTAGCATAAAGATATTTTATATTCCTATCCCTATTAAATGTAATTTAAATTATACTTTACAAATATAAAAGCTGTATGCTATTTTATTTACAAAAATTCAATTCAGAGCAAAATGAAACAGGTACTGCCAAAAACTTATACATATAGAAATTAAAAGAAATAAGGCACTCGGCCTAGCTTTGTGGCATAGCAGATTAAGCCACTGCCTACAAAGCCAGCATCCCATATGAGTCCCGATTCTAGTCCTGGCTGCTCCACTTCTGATCCAATGCCCTGTTAATGTGCCTGGAAAGCAGAGGAAGAAGGCCCAAATGTTTGGGCTTCTACCACCCACACAAGGAGACACAGATGAAGTTCCTGGCTCCTGGCTTCAGTCTGGCACAGCACCAGCCATTGTGGCCATTTGGGAAATGAAGCAGCAGATAGAAAATCAATCTCTCTCTCTCTCTCTCTTCCTTTTTCTTTTTATTTCTCTATCTTTCTCTCTGCCTTTCAAATAAATAAATAATCTTTTTTTAAAAAAGACAGAAAAAAGGTACTAAGAGGTAAGAAGGAACAATTATGAAAAAAGAAAACAGTTATTCTATGGGGGGCTGGCAGGCATTGTGGCACAGTTGATTAAGTCATTGCTGTGACACCAAACATCCCATATCAATGTGCTGGTCAAATCCCAGCTGCTCCACTTCTGACCCAGCTTCCTGCTAATACACCTGGGGAGTCAGTGACCTTGGCTCAAATGCTTAGGCCTCTGTCACCCATATGAAGATCAGAATGGAATTACTGGCTCCTGGCTTCCTCCTGGCCCAGTCCTGGCTGTTGTAGTCACTTGGGGAATGAACCAGTGGATGGATGGTTACCTTCTCTCTCTCTCTGTCTCTCTCTCTTCCAAATTAATTAATTCATAATTAATCTTTAAAAATGTCCAAGCATGAAGCTATGCCGTTTGGCACAATTTATTTAGCCTCTAAAACAAACTCTGTGTTTAGGGTATTACCTACATTACACAACAAAGGAACTCAATTTCCATAAGGTGAGTTTATTTGCCCAATACCTGTCAGCTAGCAAGTGACAGAACCACAACAAGACAATGTGGTCTATACATAGCAACTATATCCTGGCCCCTCCCATCCAATAAGGGTCTGCACACCATGTCCATAGGCCAACTTTATTTTAAGCAGTTTTCTCATATTTATTTATTTATTTGAAAGTCAGAGTTACACAGAGAGAGGAGAGGCAGAGAAAGAGAGAGGTCTTCCATCTGCTGGTTCACTCCTCAATTGGCCACAACAGCCAGAGTTGTGCTGACTGGAAGGCAGGGGCCAGGAGCTTCCTTTGGCTCTCCCATGTGGGTGCAGGGGTCCAAGGACTTGAGCCATCTTCTACTGCTTTCTCAGGCCATAGCAAAGAGCTGGATCGAAACTGGAGCAGCCAGAACTTGAGCCAGTGCCCATATGGGATGCAGGCACTGCAGGCAGAGGCTTTACCAGTTATGCCACAGTGCCAGCCCCTCCACAGGCCAAATTTAGACAGCAAACTCTTTATATCCCTACAAACTAAGAATGACATTTTACATTTCTAAAGGACTGAAAAATTATTCCAAAGAATAATGTTGCATAACACATAAAAGTTACATAAAATTCAAATTTCACTGCCCATTAATAAAATGTCACTGGGATTCATCCACATTTACCTATTGTCTATGGCCACTTTCACACTACAAGGTGAAGATGGGCATTTGTGAAAGAATCTCTAAAGTCCCAAAACATTAAATATTTACTGTCTGGTTTCTTACAGAAAAGGTTAACCCCTGAAGTACAGAAAAGGATCCACAGACACAAAACCAGCCGACATTCTTGGAAATGTTACCTCAGATATGAGTGGCAGAGGCATATGCAAAGAATGGCTCTAGCATGTCTCCAAGGCTTTTAACTTAATGGCACTTGCTTGAGCCACTACTTTCCAGGTTTCACCTAGAGGTTTCATTTTCAGGCCTGTATCACCTTCTGAGGAAGACCTAAGTCAGTCTCATAATAGGGATTTATCACATCTCAACTAAAGCAACATTGTGTTCTAATGGCATTCTCAGAGTGCAGGCATCATTTATAGTGTCCTCTCTCTAAATAGGTTCTGGTTCAAATGAGTATGCTCAATTATGAAAATGAATCCATTGTAAATGGCCTATTCTGAGAGGACAGTTGACTCATACCATGAAATCCAAATGTTCCAGTATAGGCAAGGTATTGCTTTGTCTGATCTCCAGTCTCCAGTCTACAAAGTTGAAGGATAGGGGCTATGAACTACAAAGTGACCATTTTTTCCACTGTTTTACAAGAGTGCACAGTAGGTGGACCTCTATGTCTTTTGACCATTAACTTCTTATGATCATCTTGTACTTTTTCAAGGTAAGTAGTAAGTCAGTGCTCAGAGTACACACCTTACTAAAAAATGGCCTTCACCTGTGAGAAAAAAATAAAACATTTCAGTGGAAAACAACACATCCTGTGAGGCACACACTCCCCATTCATATGTTTTCAGCCTTGTCCACTGTCTTTGAGTTCCTTTGTACCACTTTGTATTTTTCTCCTGACAGGCACTGATTTTAATTGACTTCCTTCCCACCATTGAAAAACCAATTTTAAACTCAATTTGCAACTCAAGTCAACATTCCTTAACTCCATATAAATTTGTGCTGTTTGACTTTTTCTTCAAGCCAGTTATAACATCTGCCTGGTTCCTTCAAATCATAATAAAATCTTTATCATGTGCTCATTATTATGCCTGAGTCATGATTTTACCTTATTCTGAAAATTATCTTTAACAACTTAAAAGGTTAGTAAGAATTCAGATTTATGTCTAATGCTATTTTTTAAAAACCTAAAATTTCAAATGATATTCACTTTTAATATGAATTTAGCTGTAATATTAAATTAATTTAAATTATATTGAAAAATGAAATTGTGTGAGAACTAAACTCTTTTTTTGTTCCCCTTTAATGCTTTTAAAATAATGTGAGACAAAAATTGTTCAGAGGGGCAAGAAATAGATGTTAAGCAAAAATTTATTCTGACACTTGTTAAAATGGTAAGGAAGACTTTATTAAAGACTGTTGGAATAGGAATACTGGGACAGGGGAGACAAATCAGATTCAACTCTAAACATAATAAAGATAGCCCAGATTTATAGCCAATGTTAGTACAGATAAAAGTATCCCTAAGGGGGTTATGAGGGAAAACTACTAAGAGGATTTCATGCTGAACTAACCCTAATAAGATTATTTCTAAAGGCAACACAAAGATGGGGACATCAAGCATGGGGTGAGAACTTGATCAGATACCACTTAACCAGATATCACTTGCCCAGGTGGGCCAAAAACAGAGTGGGGAGGCAGGGCCACAGCCAAGATCTATTTGAGAAGAGAACTCAGAGGAGAAGAGGATTTGGTCAAGGATGGAGTCTTTGTCTTAGGCAACCACAAATTTATAAGGGGACAAACAATTCAACTCAAGAATTCTTGTCCTCAAGGACGCTGCAGTTTTGTGATCGAAGATAAGTAAGTCACCACAACTTGGTCAAAGGACTTAGATTGCACTTTGTAATTTTATCTTAATTCCAGAAGGATTCATATGTAAATAACAGAAAATAGATGAGAAATTAAAAGTTGTTTCTATCTTTATAATCTTTTTTTTATAAAACTTCTTTTATTTTTTTATTTTTTATTTGACAGAATTAGACAGTGAGAGAGAGAGACAGAGAGAAAGGTCTTCCTTCCATTGGTTCACTCCCAAATGGCCACTACGGCCAGAGCTACGCCGATCCAAAGCCAGGAGCCAGGTGTTTCCTCCCAGTCTCCCATGAAGGTGCAGGGCCCAAGCACTTGGGCCATCTTCCACTGCCTTCCCAGGCCACAGCAGAGAGCTGGACTGGAAGAGGAACAACCAGGACTAGAACCCATCACCCATATGTGATGCTGGCGCCTCAGGTAGAGGATTAACCAAGTGAGCCACGGCACGGGCCCCTATCTCTATAATCTTAATATAAAGTACATCATGTGACTAAATGAAGGACTTTATAAAACATATTGAAACAAAAACTAAGTGTACATTCTTTATCCTGTCAGATAGGCAAAGGAAGCCACTACTGGTTACCACATTCACCACTCTCAGTCTGCAGAACAGAAGGATTGGGGTATTTGTGTGATCTAACCACCATTTACTACATTAAAATAAAATGGCAACACATTTCTACAAGTCTTGCTACTCCAATGTGACCACAAAACCAGCAAGCTGGGCATCTGCTGGCAGCTTTTTAACAAATTCAGACTCTGAGACACCACCTGCTAAGTCAGAATCTACGCAACACTTACAAAGGGTATTTCAAAAATTTGTAGAAAATGAAATTAAATGATTATTTAGGTGTAAAATTTTTTGAAAAACTAGGCATAGTTTTTTCATAAATACACATTTTACATGAATTTTTGAAAACTCCTAGTACCAAGATTCCCTAGATAATTCTTATATCCATTAGGGTTTGAGAAACACTGATCAAGAGGAGTGAGATGCCCAGAATGGTGAGTACAGCCTCTCAATCCTCACTCTTTTTTCCTGTAACTAAATACAGTAGTTTCTTCTAAGAGAAATGGAAGGAAAGAAGAGAAATTGTGTTGAGACTCAAGCAGCCTCTTTTTTACCCTGGGAATGGACAATAAGTTTCATATTGATCATCTGTTCTTATGAGTAAAATCAAAATCATGGAAAAAGGTTAGCAAGAAGAGAAAAAGAACATAAGCACCCAGAATTTTATCATTACAGGATTGAAAACAAACTCAAATATGTCAATTACAGATCCAGTTTAAATGCTCAATACGGTAATGGTAAAATAAAGTATGACACAATAGTCTAAGAGAATACAATGAAAGCATTAAATAGAGCAAGACTGTCTTTCATGTACCAACATGCAAAGATCTCTAAGACGAGGTTAGCTTAAAATATGCAAGGGAAAAAAATCCAAGGGCAGTGCAGTTTATATAGTAACATTATTTATGTAAGGAAAAATACTTAACTATGTATATGCACAGAACTTCATTGGAGTAATGCACAAGAAAGACACACAATTGTTGCTTCCTGTGGAGAGCTGAAACATGAAGGAGGCTGACATGCCATTGTGCCCATTTTAATACCTTAAGATTTGTTTAATTTATTTGAAAGCCAGAATGACAGAGAGAAAAGAGACAGAGATCTCCCATCTGGTGGTTCACTTCCATAATGGCCACAACAATCATGGTTGGGCAAGGCCGAAGGCAGGAGCCTGGAATTCCATCTGGGTCTCCCATGTGGGTGGCAGGGGCTCAGGGACTTCAGCCATCTTCCATTGCTTTCTGAGGTGAATTAGAAATAGTGTACTTGGAACTCCAGTGCCTGATAGGGTATGCTAGCCTCACAAGTGGTGACTTAATCTATGGCATTATAACAGTGGCCCCAAAACCTTTTGAATTATATGATCTTATTATCCAATTAAAAAAAAAAAAAAAAAACAGCTGTTGGGGTAGACATTTAGTCTATTGGTGAAGATACCACTGCCTGAACACCACATCAGAGTGCCTACTTTCAAGCCCTGGCTTTGCTTCCCATTTTAGATTCCTGCTAATGTGCACCCTAGGAAGAAGCTAGTGATAGTTCAAGTTGCTGGGCCCCTGCCACCCCCAAAGGAGACCCCTGAATGAGTTCCCAGCTCCTGGCTTTAGTCTGGTCCAGTCCCAATTGTTGCAGGCATTAGAGAAGTGACAGTGGTAGGGAGATCTCCAGATCTCCATGTCTCTCTCTCTCTCTCTCTCTCTCTCTCTTTCTCCCCCCCTCCCCTCCCCCACCTCTCTAACAAATAAAATAAACACGGTTTAAAATGTTTAAGCATTCAAGAATTCCTTGGAGGGGACAGAATCCAATTCTCAAAGTAAAAGAGGAATTCCTTCTTTTCGTTCCATGATAGATGATCATCTAACTGGCTAAACATATTCTAGGACAGTCCCAAGGGCTGAGAAGTTCAAGCGTCTAAAATTCATTCTGACACTGGAGCTAAAGTCCAAGACCCTCCCCACCACCCTTTTTTCCCCTGCAGCTCCACTGACATCAGTCCTTTCTCTGCAATACAGAGTAAGCCTCTTCCTCTCTCAGTCCGGAAAACATCTGCAGAAGGTTACTATGGCTTTCCTTAGCCAAGGTCACAGCTGGTAGGAACAGGCAGATTATGTAAATGAGAAAAGCAGACCCAGCCAAGACAAAACAAGCAGTGTAGGGCCTTTACCCCTACATGTGAAGCTGAGATAGACTGCAACTAAATGTGGAGGAAAAGGGGTCAGATGCTACCATACCTTCCCAGGAATGTCGGAAACATAAATTTATTTTAAATACCTCAATTTTAAAATGTTGATATTTAAATTATTTTTTAAAAAAATACAGGCATGGGGCCGGCGCCGTGGCTCACTTGGTTAATCCTCCACCTACGGCACCAGTATCCCATATGGGCGCCAGGTTTTAGTCCCAGCTGCTCCTCTTCCAGTCCGGCTCTCTGCTGTGGCCTGGGAAGGCAGTGGAGGATGGCCCAAGTGCTTGGGCCCCTGCACCCACATGGGAGATCAGGAGGAAGCACCTGGCTCCTGGCTTCAGATCGGCGCAGTGTGCCAGCCGTGGTGGCCATCTGAGGGATGAACCAACGGAAGGAAGACCTTTCTCCCTGTCTCTCTCTCTCTTTCACTGTCTAACTCTGCCTGTCAAATAAAAAAAAAAAAAATACAGTCATACATACACAAACACGTGCTACTAAACGTAGCCTAGAGACCAACAGTATGCAACCTGTCCTGCCACCTTGTCTATGTTTTATTGTATTCTATTTGGAACTGCTGGGAAGAGAAAGAAATCTCTTTTTAAAAGATTCAATCAGTTGTATTTTGATTTGGTTGACAAGGTAGTAATTCATCCACCACTCCAAACGATGCTGGATAGCTTATTTGGCAGTAGTTGTGCTTGCCTCAAGACTCAAAACAACTAGTTTCTGTGTAGGTATGCATGTGTGTGGATGCAAGTATGTGTACATTATCTCTAAAGACCTAAGTTGTTAATTTTTAGAAGGCCTTTGATGCCTTCAGTTGTAGAACTGCCTGGTATCTCCAGTGGATAGTAATTTCTTGTATTTCACAGAATATATGTATACATAGTCCACTGTACACCTAGTTTATCTGCAAAACATATTTCTCATTTTCCAACCTTTTAGTGGAAGAAAGTTTCATAGAAAAAAAAAATTCTTACCACTCTACCCTGTGAGAACCTAAGGAGACTATTAAGCTATAAAAAAAGAAATTGAGAGATAAATTTACCACTTAAAAGTGACTCTTTTAGCAGGAGGTTCAGGCACCCAGCCAGGTCAAGGAGAAGTAGCTGTATACACACATCTTAACAGCAGCCTTAATCTCCACTCTTTACCACTCCTCACTTTAAAGCCTTCTACCTGCTGCGTCATCACAGCCAGCATGTCCCTTCCAACTTGTCATCCTGTTTGCTGCTACTCTGTGCCCTCTGTAGCGGGCAAGACTCTTGCTGAGAGATTTCTTTATTTAAACAAACAGCCATTGAAGAAAGAGCTCTTCTAGCTGACTCGTGACCTGCAGTGGTTGAGAACTTAAGGGTGGACCCTGTGAAACTCAGGTAAGGTTGATAGGGATATGCAGGGATGGGATTCCCCACCACTGATGGCTGGATGAAGAAGAGTGGCTAGTAGATACTGCAACCACTGGAAGGCAGCAGGATGTGCACACATCTTCCTCTCCTAATACATAGAATCAGTTTTTACATCTATTTCTGCTTTCTCCCTGACTTAAGTAACATAAAAACAGTTTAGGAAATTCAAGACCTTGTGGTACAAATAAGACATATATCTGCTGATTGTGGTCTAATTTCAAAGTTAACACAACAACTGAGAGCTCTTACAGAGAGTTTCAAAACCAACAATCACCATGATAAAACAATTATACTGCATCACAGAGGAAAGAGACATTCAATTACATATATAATTTATGTGAGTAAATATAATCACTTTAAATTTCTAAATAAATAGGCATGTCATTAAATATAAAGCATTAGGAACAGATTCTAAGACCTGTGTCTCCATTGGCAAATTTGATCTATTCAGCATTCACTCCCAGAGGAAAAAAGTTCACAGTTGCAGCTTTAGACCCCAAATGTTGGTTAACTTCTAAATGAAAATACAGTACTTGGTTTGGCAGGTATTTCCTACAGCAAATGAATTTTTCACATGCTATAGCCATGCCAAATGTATTTTAAGTTGTTAAGACATTGGTACATTGTTGAATCTTTTCCACTCACTAATTTCAAGGGATCATTTACATAGATTTCCCAGGCTATTACAATATTTTAAACACCTTGAAAATGTTGTGTATACGTAAATAAAATGGCCTACATGAATGTCACCATACAACTGTATATACCTACTTAAAATGGGATGCTTGAAAGGGCACCATTATCCAAATTGGCCTATTCATCTGAGTTCCTAGAACACTGGAAGAATGAGTCAGACAGTTGAGGGCCGGCACCGTGGCTCACTTGGTTGATCCTCCCCCTGCGGTGCCAGCATCCCATACGGGCACTGGGTTCTGTCCCGGTTGCCCCTCTTCCAGTCCAGCTCTCTGATGTGGCCTGGGAGGGCAGTGGAGGATGGACCAAGTGCTTGGGCCCTGCACCCGCATGGGAGACCAGGAGGAAGCACCTGGCTCCTGGCTTCAGATTGGCGCAGTGCCAGCCATAGTGGCCATTTGGGAGTGAACCAACGGAAGGAAGACCTTTCTCTCTGTGTCTCTCTCTTTGTCTATAACTCTACTTGTCAAATTAAAAAAAAAAAAAATGAATGAGTCAGACAGCTGGGTTGCAATCTTGGTGGGAAACACTGCACAATCTTGGGAAACCACACAAGTATGTTCTTTCTGTGTCTGCATTTCCTCCTCTGTTAAACTGAAGAGGAAAAAAAAAAAACTCTATCCTACTGGAGCTTCTGTGAAACCCACATCAAAGGCTGAAAAAAGGAAAAACAATACGACAAAGGTAAGGTTTGCTGTTATTGTGGGAAGAAGAGGATAGGAAAAAAGGCAGTAATACAAGGCCGGCACTGTGGTGTAATGGGTTATAGCCACCACCTGCTGTACCAGGTGTCCCATATGGGTGCCAGTTCAAGACCCAGCTGCTCCACTTCCAATCCAGCTCCCTGCTCATGTGTCTGAGAAAGCAGCAGTGCTTGGGCCTCACAACCATGTGGGAAACCCAGAGGAAACTCCTGGCTCCTGTGATCGGCTTTGCCTAGTCCTGGCTGTTGCAGCCATTTGGGGAGTGAACCAGCTGATAGAAGATCTCTGTCTCCCTGTTTCGTGCAAAGATTGACATGATTGTCAATGCTGGATGTTGTGCTGTCACCAGGGAGCTTACTGTGCACGTCACACAAAGAAATCAACACCTTAGGAAACATAGCTTTCTGGAAAACAATAATACCTTCTCTTTTTATTAGGACATTTTCTAATGGATCCTTCACTGCAACAACTGAATCAGAGAAGCAAAATGTCCTGAAATTATCCCATTTTGAAGAGCTACTCTTGAAAGCTGTGTGTTTTATAGAGTTTTATTTTTTAAGTTTACTTAAGAATCTGTAATATCTACCTCAAGGTAACTGTAAGTTTGATTTCACAGCTAATTCCAACTACATGACTTCGTTGACTTTCTAGATGTCATCTGGCTAGTTATGTTATTATGTTGTGTTATATTATATTGTTATAACCAGTGACTGAAGAGAGACCTTAGGATTCAGTGCCCTACACAGGGGAAAAAAAAAAACCAGGAAACATTTTCCTGTAAGTGTTTTTGCTAAAGAAATCTCAAAAGAAAGGAAGCCAAATCACCTAACCTTATCATTGAAGTAAATACTTACCTTTGCATCAAGTTTTGTATTTGCAATTTTTAAATTATTTTTCTTAAAGAATGCCCCCCTTTCAAATTGTGCAAGCTTCAGATTCCACAAAATCTAAATCTGCCTTGACAAGAACAAGACATATAAAAGTACTTCTTTAGTTTGTACTCTCTGTTCTTAAATATTCAATTTATAAGGAAACTCTTCATTTTTAAAAATAAAATGGGGGGGAGGGGCAAGTATTTGGCACAGCAGCTAAGTTTCTATTTGGGATGCCTACCTTCCATGTTGGAATGTCTGGGTTTGACTACTGGCTCCATTTCCAATTCCAGCTCCCTGCTAATGCACCCCCTGGACGATAGCAGGTGATTGCTCAAGTAGTTGGATCCCTGTTACTGCCATGAGAGAACCCAAAGATCTTTCCACTCCAGGCTTCAGCCTGGCCTATCTCTGCCTACTTCAGGAATTTGGGGAGAGAACTTGAATATGGCAGATCTTTCTACGTCTGAGTTTCTCTCTCTTTCAAATAAATCAAATTTAATTAAAAAAATAAAAACCAAAGGTATGGGGCTTCAAGTATGCATCCTAAAGATGTTGGATTTCGTTTCTTTCCCAATACAAAAATACAAAAGGAAATAAAAGCTGCAGAAGTTGGACTGATTGACTTGTTGACATTACTCCCCCAGTGACTTGAAACTTTCAGCTAGATGGGACATCTACATTCTGAGAAGTATATATTATGACTGCTCCCCACAAGTGCAGGTCTAAGTGGATTTTTCATGTTTAGACTAGTGAATGTAAGAAGCAAACACTGCTCACATGACTGATACATTTGGCTTTAACAAAACAACCCTGACCAAAAATTATTAGCAAACAGATTCAGCGGCCCCACTGGACTCTGAAGCAATGTAATTAGGTAGTCCAACACTACATTTTGTCAAAAATGCTGACAGCCTAATAACCAGATTGTCATCAGACAGACATTTAAAAATGATACCATGTTTGTTCCAGCATTGAAAAACTACCACCTTCTGCCTTATTTGGGTTTTGTTGTTGTTGTTCTGCAGGCTCTTTTTAAAGTCTTTCAGAGATGCTGGAGTTTAAATGAGTCTGTCCACTGGAGGGATGGATGAATCTGGGAGTTTTGTTTTGATTTAAAGTGTAACAGAGAATTGCTCTTAGTTCCACCTGCTTCATTTTAATCATTAATCATTAAGAAGGAAAATATAAAAGGGAATGCTAATCAAATTACTAACTGGTATTTATACAGCACCTAGATTGTGCCAGGAAATGTATTCAGTTTTCTGTCTTATCATCGACTCCCAGCAACCATTAGTAAGTGATGTTACTGTTAGCCTCCATTTCAGAAGAGAAGAGGGGCCATCACTGTGGCCCAGCAGGTAAAGCCTTGGCCCACAATTCGGGCATCCCATATGGGCACTGTTTGAGGCCCGGCTGCTCCACTTCCGATCTAGCTCTCTGCTATGACTTGGAAAAGCAGTAGAAGATGGCCCAACTCCTTGGGCTCCTACACCCACATGGGAGACCTGGAGGAAGCTCCTGGGTCATGGCTTCAGATCAGCCCAACTGCGACTGTTGCGGCCATCTGGGGCGTGAACCAGCAGATGGAAGACCTCTCTCTCTCCCTCTCTCTCTCTGCTTCTTCTTTTCTCTGTAACTCTTTCAAATAAAATAAATAAATTTTTAAAAAATAAACCTAATTGCACACCCAAGAGACTTTAAACACATATTCTCAGCCACCAGTCAATTTAGTTTTGATGGGGGTAGGGTCAGGGTGGGGGTTGTAAGTTCTTTTCAATAAAAATGATTATATATTTGGTTTTCCAGAACAGGGTAGTCCAGCGTGCAGTGCAATCTGCAAGCCAAAATTCTAGGTATATTGTGACACTAAAGGAAAAAAGTTACAGCTAGATTTTTCACTCAGTTATGTAATTAGATATAAAAAGAACAAAGCATTAAGATATGGCCCTAGGTTCAAAAATACTCCAGCTTCTGTTTAATTAGCCAATTATAACAAATTATCCACTAACCTGTAAAAGAATTAACCTCAGGGAGTACATTTCTAAGATGACCTTTGGAATCCTAATCTGTGAAAATCTTCATTTTATCTACAAGGATACAAATGAATAATCTAGTGAAAATCACTGTAAATTTTGCACATGCAAATTGTATGATTAAACTGGTCACTAATAACTAAATGACACCAAAGCTTTTCTCAAATGTATGCAAATATCCCATACTACTTAAATGTCCATTCAACCAATCAACCAATCTATCTTTGTATTTGCAAAGCACTTCAAAGTTTCCAAAGTATTTTCCCATAATATGTTTTCATTTGACACCTACTAACCTACATTATTTCTTAAAGTTAAAACACACACACACACAAAAATTATTACAAATTTCACCAACACAATTTTGAGTAAAAGATGCCACATTCAAAGGAGGTCATTCTGTATGATTATATTTATCACGTAAAATTGAAAAACAGCAAAATCAGTCTGTGACGTTACAGGGATGATGACGGTGGCCTGAGTCAAAAGCAAGTTTTTAACAGGAAGATGGCACGAGGGTCATACACTGTATCTTATTCTCAGTGCTGGTACTGCAGCATGATTACTTTGGAAATATTCATCCAGGCAAATACTTGGCCATCGCAGTGTTATAGGGGGTAAAGCTGCTGCCTGCAATGCCAGCATCCCATGTGGGCACCAGTTCAAGTCCCAGCTGCTCCACTTCCAATCTGGCCTGGGAAAGCAGTGGAAGATGGCCCAAGTCCTCGGGCCCCTGCACCCACATAGGAGACCCAGAGGAAGCTCCTGGCTCCTGGCTTTGGATTGGCACAGCTCTGGCCATTGCAGCCAATTGCGGAGTGTACCAGCAGATGGAAGACCTCTCTCTCCCTCCTCTCTCTCCCTCTCTCTCTGTGCCCCTCCTTCTCTGTGTAACTCTTTCAAATAAATAAATAAATCTTTGTTTTTAAAAAAAGACAAATGCTCAGTATCTGCAAGCATAAAAATCCTATAAGTATCTTAAATGATAGTTTTCAAAAAGCTCATGGAAAATGGAATTAAAAGGTAAGGTTTATTTTAGTACCAAATTATTGAAACACACGAATGAGTTTTGAAAAACTGCATTTTAAGAACATTTTGAAGATCCTTTGTTTGCAAGAATTTCAAAAATTTTGTGCCAAAATAAACTTTTAATTTTATTTTTCCATGAACTTTTTGAAATTCGCCCAATGTTTGTACAAAACATCGAGAAAAAACGTTTTCTCCCTTCAGATGTCTATTAGCTGGAGCAAACAAAATACACACCAGGAAAGAGGATGGGTGATCTGAAAATACTTAGAAGTCTGACTCTGCAAACTACTGAGCTGCTGAGAGTCTTATTAGTACCTGTTACCATTCCTTTGTCTCACAGCATTGAGCAATTTATATAGCCATTCACTGTATTAATTCCTGTAATGAAAATGTGAGGTTTATAGTCAATCATAATTGTGCCCTACAAATTCCAGAAAACATTTGCTAGAATGTGGGCCTCTGATGGCTCAGTAAATGACAGAGCAATGTGGTAAATGTTCATAACAACAGCTCATTAACAATTGCATGTAAGATGTAAACACTTGATACATTATAAGAAGCAGCACTACAGATTAGGTTCATTTAGCTTTACAGGAAGTCAGAAGACAGTACATTAAAGAGATCTTCTTTTCCTTCTCAACAATCAATACATTAAATAGTAGGTTAAAACCTAATCTTGTTTTTAATTTCCATAAGTAAGAAATGTGAAGACAACGGGAGTTCAACCTCATTTTCTCTTTCCCAGTCAGTTTCTAGCATTTATTCATTTATTATTTATTTGAAAGGTAGACACACAGATATATATATATGTATACATATATATATATATAAAGAGAGAGAGAGAGAGAGAGAGAGAATCTTCCATCCACTGGTTCACTCATCAAATGGCTACAACAACAGGGGCTGGGCCAGGCAGAAGCCAGGAGCCAGGAGGTTTCTTCAGGTCCCCCAGGTAAGTTCAGGGGCCCAAGCACCCAGGCCATCCTCCACTGCCTTCTCAAGAGCACCAGCAGGGACCTGGACTAGAAGCGGAGCACCCGGACTCAAACTGTTGCCCACATGGACACCAGCAGAGGCTTAGACTTCTATGCCACAGGGTCAGCCCCTCTAGTATATTTTTTAAAGACAGGAAATTTTATGTGTATTTTATCACACACACAAAAAAATAATAACCTGAAGAAAAACAGTAGAACAAGCCAAGAGTTATAGACACCAAGTTGTCCCTGTGCCACTACAGTCCTGGCTGATGCTCTGATGGCAGTGGACAACTCCAGAGGCACCAGTGAGTCAACAGGAACCACCCAGGAAAGTCACCATACAAATGTCCACATCCCTCCTCGGCAGTTAACATGAAGACACTCTCCTTCAGCACCTCGCGAGGATGTTCGAGTTCCAGTGCTTCCCGGGATCTACCTCAAGAAAAGTCAACCTGTCCACCACAGGCAGTGTTTCCAAAGCTGTCTATTGTGCTCCTCTGAGAGAACTGAATGGAACTGAGCTTCAAGGAACCGAAACAGAAAATTTCAAACAACTTTAAAATGTTTCCACCATCAAGTGATTCTTTCTTTGAAGAAATATTTGCCATCTGCTATGTAGAGATTGTCCCTGCCTCCAGCATTTGGATCTTTCGTGCAAAGCGTATGCATGACTGTGGCATGTAGTTTCGCACTATTCCACCTTTCACTACGAGCTCAGATGCATGGAAATGTCCCAGTACTCAACCAACTAACTCCTGCAGCGTGTAAATGCCATCTCTCCTATGGACTTTGGCATAAACAACTTCCACCATGCCAGGATCATCATTCATATATTCTACCCCTACCATCTCAACTTCCATGGGTTTGCCCCCAGAAATGTCATTAATAAATTCCTCTTTGCACGGCTGTAGCATTCCACATGTCTATTGGATCTCTTCCTCATTCCGCAGTACTAACATCCAAATTGCTAAATGAAGCTTTTTGGGATTCTGGAAAAAGGTGCTATCCACGATCCATGGAGCACTTCTCTAGAACTGCCTTCTGGAACTTCAGAAATCCTTCCTGAATCTCAGCTTCATTGAGGAAGACAGCAAGGAAGTGAGTGAAGGGCTGCTTTTTTCTAAAAGTGTCCAAAAGAACATTAATCCGAAGTCAAGCTGATATTATCCTATTTTGATACTGCTGGTGATTACTATTTCCCTGTCTTGTCCAGGCTTAGGAATGCTGATAGAAGTCTCCAACTCTATTTTCTTCCTTGTGTCCCCTCTTTCCAACTATGTGCTTGTAGAGCAGGCTGAGAGCCCTCATAGTGGAACAGAAACCTTGTGCAGTCTGCTCCACATTGTAGGCATCACAGAGCTCATCAGTATACTCCATGGAGCCTTGCTAAAAGTCCTCACCTTCTTCATGTTGACAGGTCTTTTCTTGGATGGGGTTTTTCCTAGAATTCTGCCCCCCTCAATTCTTACAAGCTGTGAGCACAGAACTTCCGTGACACTGTCTCCAAATAACATTCTGGTGAGGTCCTGCAGGGAGTAGGGAAATGGAGAAAGTGGGAGGCGAAACAAGAGGCTGCCACAGTGTAAGGATCAAAGGACTAGTTTCTAGCGTTTAGGGAACATCAACTTGAATTGTGTTTGTAAGCCTTCCAAGACTTAATACCAGGGTTACAGCTACCTATGAAATAAGTATTATTTCAAGAAATAAGTTGAGGGGTAGGTGATAATCTGAGCAGCTAGTTAAGATGCCCATATCAAAATGCCTAGATTCAATTTCCAGCTCCAGCTCCCAATTCCAGCGTCTGCCAGTGCAGACCCAGAAGGCAGCAGGTGATATCACAGGTAGTTGGGCCTTGCCACTCACATGGGAGACGTAGACTGATTTCATGGCTCCAGCCTAGTACAGCCCTGACTCTTGCAAGCCTGTAAGGAATGAAACAATGGACAGAGTATGCACTATCCCCTCTTTCTCACTTCTGCCTCTCAAATAAACAAAAGCAAAAAGAAAAACAAGAAAGAAACTGATTTGGTCACAAAAAGTACTAAACAACATATTAGCTGATTTAATATACCTGATTTTATTCAACAGACCCAAGAACTCTGGGGCAGTGATCTCATAAATGATGTTAACACCTATGTGCAAGCAAAAAACAGACTTACAGAGTGTGGCTTCACTTGTCAATCATAATGCAGAATGGGAGACAATGGAGTCACCATTTTAGGACTGAATTCCTTTAAGTTACCAATCTGATACTTTTACAAGATAGAGACATTTGAATAAACTTTATTACCACCTTTTTTTCTTTCTAAGAAAAAAGAAAAATGAGCCGGCGCCGTGGCTCAATAGGCTAATCCTCCACCTTGCGGCGCCGGCACACCGGGTTCTAGTCCCGGTCGGGGCGCCGGATTCTGTCCCGGTAGCCCCTCTTCCAGGCCAGCTCTCTGCTATGGCCAGGGAGTGCAGTGGAGGATGGCCCAGGTGCTTGGGCCCTGCACCCCATGGGAGACCAGGAAAAGCACCTGGCTCCTGGCTCCTGCCATCGGATCAGCGCGGTGCGCCGGCTGCAGCGGCGGCCATTGGAGGGTGAACCAACGGCAAAGGAAGACCTTTCTCTCTCTGTCTCTCTCTCTCACTGTCCACTCTGCCTGTCAAAAAAAAAAAAAAAAAAAAAAAAAGAAAAATGAGGAATTCAGTGGTATAGGTTCATTTCCTCCATTTATACCAAATATAAGAAAAGTAAATATTCTTTGGGTGGGAGGGACGGTATGGGGGGGAAGCCATTGTAATCCATAAATCGTACTTTGGAAATTTATATTCATTATATAAAAGTTAAAAAAAAAAATAAAAAATAAATAAAAAATTAAAAAAAAAAAAAAAAAAAAAAAAGAAAAGTAAATATTCTTAAATATTCTTAGCTTGACAAATCATCTATTTGGGACAGAGCAGCCTATATTATCCGAAAGCAATTAACTGTTTTTGTCAACACACAGAACTTAGTCCCTAACTAAATAAAATTCCAATGAAATAATGACCAAGAATTGCAATAATAGTAATATAATTTGCTTTTCTTATTTTTTCTGTCTCGCTTATCAACAGAGGCCATAGCAAGTAAATAAATAAGTATTGTGGTAGTGTCAATGTTTTTCTCTACTAGAAGGATGGAAAATTACTTTGTGCATTAATAACTACTCCACTGCATTTAGGAAAAGATGCAGGCCTTTTAGGAATGGGTATTCCTTCAGGCACTTGCAGAAAATACCCACCCAACCAAACACATTATGGGAATGGGGAAAAAAAACACCCAGAATCACAGGGCTGAAGGGAGCCCAGCAAGTCACCTGTCTCACCAGGTACAGATTACCCGCAAATTTCATTTCATTCCACCATCACAGACTTTTTTATTCCCTGTGTTCCCTCTCCTGGCTGTACTCAAAGACCAAATACCTCTACCAAGCTAACAAGCCCTGGAATCCTGCCATGTCAAGTCCACCTGAAATTACACTCACTTGTTCTCGTTCTGAGCCTAATTACTATTCCTTGTTATGACAATCGTTCCTGTCCCTTAGAAAAAATGGTTCATGAATAGACTGCAGGGCTATTTTGGGGCACATGAAATAAACATACTATTGATTCTATTGCATTTCTGTTCTGTAAGTGTATGGTTAGATCGTCACTACTATTAATCCTGGCTGCTGTAGATCCAGGGCTATTTTGCCTATTCTAACTTCCGTTAGTCCATGCTCACACAGCATTTAATGAAGAAGAACCCTGTGGTGGCATGCCACACAGTTACACAAAATTGGATGTTATGAAAGAGGAATTGCTTTCTCTACAGCACAACCATTAACTGAATGGGAAAAGCCTGGGTACCATGAATCATCTGCAACATGGGAGAATCCAATCCTGATGGGTGAAGTTGAATTCAAGGGTTTTCTCCTCACCATGATCAATCACATTATCTTCCTAAGAAGCAAACATGGTATTCTACAGTTAGAGTTTGAAAAGTACAAATAACCACATCAAAAGATACGATCATTCCAAAATGTCAGTTATTCACATACCCCTTGCATGATCTCTGTATCTGTGACCAGTGTTCTATCATTAAAACAATATTTTTCTTTAAATCAATTCAACTTTTCCAAACTAAATTAAATTTTGAAGTCAATTCCTTATCACCACTATAATATCCAATGTCATCTGTTTATACATTATATATAGCCAATATTACTAGCCATAAGTAGAAGAAAACTGGACAAATTGGAAGCAACTAATGAAAAATGTATTTGATCATCTCTTTTCATGTACAACATAAAATACTAAAATAAGCTGATGGTTTAAATTCATACTAAGACTTAAATCAATGTGCATACATGTATTAAAAATTATGTTATTCCATAAATATGGACAGTTACTATGTGTTAATATAGACACATACACATGAGCATAACTTAAAAATTTTGTAAACAATGGAATTAGAACATAATGCACATTTCCTTCACTTTATTAAGCAGTCTCATATGTATAAGAAGTCATATATATACATATATATGTATATGTATAAGTGTGTGTGTGTGTATATATATATATATAAAAAGACTTCTCAACACCCCTCCATCTTGTCCCCTTAATGTGATTAACTGGGGGAGGGACACCAAAAGATGCAGTCAGGCCACTGAGATCTGAACAAGCACATGTTAAGGCCGGGTGCTGGGGGTGAGGAGAGTCAGATGTCACAAACCATGAGAAGTAAGGGTATAAAAGGGCAGGCTGTGACCCATTTGATGAGTATTTTTATCTGGGGCTGTCCCTAAATGTTTGTCACAAAGGAAGCGTTCTGTGCTGTTTGAAGGTCCTTCCTCTGCTTCTAGGAACCATTTCTTTTAGACACATACGTCTGAGCTCACAAATTATCCATCACAAAGAAATCACATGTTGCTAAGAGGTCTCTTCATTGTGGCTGACAGTGCAGAACAAATGGCAATCCCTGTGCTGAGATCAGATTTCTGTAATACTAACTGAGGTTCCCAATGGGAGGAGATACATTACCTAGAGGTTATCCCAAGAACTTCCGGAGCAAGATCCTGAATTCTGATACTTTTTGTCATATTTGCCACAATGTACCATATGTTCTAGTTCTCTGAGTATCCTCTTCAGTTTCTCAATTCTTTCATCATCTTTCTGTTGCTCAAAACACCTAGCTCTCAGCATCATGGGTAACCAAGGTATTAAAAAAGCAAGTGAATGCATCTGAATGAATTATGAATGAAATAAAACAGATCAGCTTTGTACCAAGGATCATCTGCATGCCTACAGCATTGTCCCAAAATGTCCCAGTCATATCCAAGGTTATCAAGGAATACAGAACAAATCCATTGGCGTTCTTCCATGCTTTGTGAGAAATGATAGGTTCTTCTCTCCTTGCGCTGTTTTGACAAAATCTTGATTTACTCTCCTACTGAAAGTGCTTCCTTCTTACAAATTGTGCAACCTTGGTCTACTTACTTAACCTCTCTGAACTTTGATTCCCTCATCTGTTCATTACCGAAGAATAACATTTGCTCTTTGAGTTTTGATCAGATCAAATGAGAGATGCAGTCATTAAGGCAAAGTAGGTTAAGCTGCCACTTGGGATACTCACATCCCATACCATGGAGTTCCGGTCTGAGTCCCAGCACCTCTGCTTCTTTCAATCTGGCTTCCTGCCAATGCACACTGGGAGGCAGTGGATGATGCCTCAAGAACTTGCATCCCTGACACTCACATGGGAGACTGGGATGGAATGCCTGGCTCCTTCCTGGCTTCAGCCTGGCCTAGCCTTAGCTGTTGTAGGCACTTGAGATGTAAACCAGCTAATGGAACATATGATCTCTTTCTCTCTCCCTCTCCCCCACCCCATCCCAAATGCTCTTTCAACTGGATGAAAATAAACATTTACAAAAATGATTAGAAGAGAGAGTTCAAGAAAACTGCTTAATTACCCCATGGCCTGCTCTATACCAAAAGGTAAGACACTAGCTACATTTTTTGGCCAGATCAAAAAATCAGGATAAATATCAATACAAAAATGGCCCATATGGTCACAATATCACACCTACATGCTTTAGTTCTGCTGGCTTCATATCTTCTCTGTTTACCAATATCAAGGTTTTTCATGTTTATAGAGGATGGAGCAGGTTAGTAGGAACCCGTGGCATTAAATAGTACAGTCTCATATGCAACCATTATTCAGACATGCATCTTAACTAATGTATCCTGGGTTGATAGTGAGCATAATTCATTCTCATTTGGAAAGCCCCTGATTTTTTCACTTCTTACACGCTCTGAATCTCCTCTACTTGGAACACCCATAGAGATCCCCTAGTCTCTAAATCAGAATGATGAGCACCTGCAGCCACAGGAGGGGAAATTCAGGATTTGATGCCTCTAATATTTTTCAGACAGAAAATATTCTCCCAATGCCTCTAACCCAGGAGATTGTAAACTACTCTGACATCTCAGCTGTTGCCCCTCCAAGCAGATTCACACACCCATAGGCTAACACCCTCTCTGGGCAGGCATCCACTTGTGTTTACAGTTATTCATTATGACTGCTTATACACAGACTATGCCTTTGGTGTTAAACCGAATGGCCCCATAGACTCCTAGTCCAAGACAGCCGGAAGATACAGACACACATTAAATAAGACACCGGCATGAAAACTGCACTGCCTTCCTTGAGCTGCACAGACTGAAACCAACCTGCTACAGAGTCCTCCAGAGCCCCAGGGTGGTATAGGGCAGAGCAAGGTACTCAGGATGAACAATCTCAAGTGCTTCAGGGTCAGAAAACTTTCCCGGGACTTCTTCCATGTTTGTCTGTAAGCAAATATGTCAGCTAGGAACAGAAGTCAACTCTTGTGCAGGGGAATCACCTTGAACTAGAAAGACCAACATGCATTCTGGCCGCCAGGGTCAGCTGCTGCCCTTCTGAGTTAATGCTTATCTATTGTGAGTCCACACATCTCTCTCTCCAAAAGCACACAATGGAAAAGCTCCAATCTCCATCTGCGGTCATTTAAATAGAGAGACGCAGGGTGATGGGGTGGGAGTGGGAGGTAGGAGGGAGCAGATAATGACATCAAGAGGTGGCCTCCAGACCTGAGAATCCACCAGAATGAAGGGCCTCTGTTGAAACAAGGAGAATACACCTTCTCTCAAAAGGGCTGTTAGACACAGTCACATAATCAGAGTGAATCTAAGAACTCTAGAAGGAGCAGCACATTTCCCCCACTGACACAGCTGTATTGAAAAATCAACCCATGGCTCTAAGGGGAAATGAAAAAACACAACCAGTCATTTCTAGCATGGCATCCAATCTTCATTTTTTGCCCCTTCAATTCTCAGTTCAAGTACAAACAGACTTTTTTCACCCCTTAACGCAGGAAAAGGATTAAGTAAGCAGAATGCTTTCTGAGTTCTGTGTAGCATATGTTCATAAGCTTTCCTTTTGTCGGGCTGATGGATTCATTCTGGAGTAGGGTTAAGCCGGAGCAAGGCAATTGGGCAGGCTCACATTTGCTTTATCAGGAGAAGCAAGCACCGACTTCAGGGGCCACCCCTGCAGCTTCCTGGAACCCTGAGGGGGATGCTGATTATTTCCCTTACAGGAATACTCAAGCTGAGCCATGCGGCTTTGCAAAAGAGCAAATGAGCTTCATTCAAATTATCCTCAGGCGAGTAGTGGTCAAGGGGACCAGAGTGATCATTATCATACAAACTTAATTTCTGACTAACTTCCACAATCAGCCCATTCCTGTGAAAGTCAGGCATGGACCTTGGGGTCAGTCTTCCAAGCTATCTCAGCCTAAGGATGGCATTCAGCAGTGGACATGCTTGCCAGCTCTTCCTGTGTACTTCTATGTGCTGTATCCACAACTGAAAGAACACAGTGCAGCCCTTGATAATGCAATAGAGGAATTCTTAATATTCACACTATACAATTATATAGCAAAAGCAGTATGTAACATTTACTTAAAAGCTCTATCTACAAAGAGAACTACCTGAAAAAAAAAAAATTCCAAAATGCTGCAGGTAGTCACCTCCAGGCAGTAGAATTAGCAGCAATTTCTATTTTCTTCTCTTTGGCTCATCTGGTTTTCAAATATTCTAAAATGCAAATATACTGCTTTTGTAATAGCAATGAAGTAATTATAAAATGATTTAAAGATATTGACTGGCATTTACAAAAAGATTTTATCTGCAAAACAAAGAAGCATTTTTCATTAAAACAATTTAATTGACTGGCACTGTTAAGCAAAACAACCGACATCATGTCTCACATTCAACTTTATTATTATCACCATCACTACTTCTTGAGACCCTTCTATATGCAGTAGAAAATTAACAGTATTCAACTAAATAACCTAGGTGATAACTAAGTTATTCATGTCCTTGGGACTAAACATATATTACTATTAAAGATCTGAAAAGTAACATTTAACAGGGGTGATAATCCATCTGCCTGCCCTATATTCCACCTTCCCGGAGAGTCTCTTCCAAAGCTGCCAAGCAGGATTAAGTAGAATTAAGCAGGCAGCTAGCCAGGTAGACCCTGTGCCCTGAGCCACAGCAGGCTCCAATAAGGGGGAGCACCTGACCCACATCAAGCCATTCAGAGTCTTTCCCCAAGGTATAAGAAATGGAAGGGTTAGAATTTCAGTCTCCAGCCACCTAAGTGGGGCAGAAGAAGCTGCAGGGGTAGCCATATTGGACCAGATATGCAGAGGCCAGTTTGTAGGGAAAACAGGCTATGTGGCTCCTGCAACAATCAACTGATCTTTAAAATGGAGACACAGAGACAAAGTGTAACAGACATGTTTATCCCCATTTACTTGTCCCACTCATGTTCGTTCTTGAGGATCTACTATTTCCTGTCCCATGCCTCAGAAGGCTAACTATACAACCTATCCTCAAATTAGTCAGTTGTCCTAAGGCCTTATAGTCAAAATCCCATCTTTTGTTTTTGTTTTTGTTTTTGTTTTTTTTCTGAAAACAAATTATCCTTAAGATGTAGTTGCAAGGTTTAAAACCCTGACCCCTCTTTCCCCACTGATTACACGCTGATTCCCTCCTGTCACCATTCTTTCAGATCACAACTTCAGCATCACTGACTCAGAAAAGCCTTCTCTGACTGCTCTCCGTGAAGGGACCTGATCCGCTTCACCACCTGAAGTTTCCTAAATAGATCTTAACACAACTTTCAGCCATATATGCATTGTTGGTTTAGCAGTTATGATCTGTCTCCTTTGCTAGAGGATAAAATCATCAGCAGAACCCATGTTCCTTGTGACTCTCACTGCCCGTTCCTGGCTCATCACAGGTCAACTGTATTGAATGCATCAGTCAGTGAAGTATGTGACTACATATTCACACACTCAACATACAAACAATTACCACACACTTAAGATTCACTGCTTTCTTGGTAAGGAACTAATGATCCAAAGAAGGAGACTGGATCTGCATGCAAAAATAGGAAATATGCTCAACAGCAGATACAACTGAAGGCCCACCTAACAATCATTCCTCTCTTCTGCTTTATGGGGTTAGCCCTGTGGTGGTTAGGGTTACTGTGAGGAGAGTTCTGTGTCAGCAAGACTGGGCCATGTGGTACCCAGATTAAACTTTTGGAATATGTCTGCTAGCATGTTTCAGGATGAGATTAACTTTACTGAGTGAACTCCCAAATCCTCCCAAATCCACTCTCAAGCCTTCAGATGCAATTGAGTGACACCTCCAATCTTCCTGTGTCTCCAGCTCGCAGAGGATAGACCATCGTGACTTCTAAGCCCCCCATAATCAGGTGAGCCAACCCCTCATAATAAGCAAACACAAACAAACATATAAATAACCTCCATATAAATAATATAATAATATAATAACCATATAAATAATTCTCCAGAGAATCCTAGTGCAAGCCCATTTTATTACAGTACCCTCTCTAAACAAAGCAATGTGCCAGGGAAGGTGAGGTTATCCTAGTTATAGGACACATCCTGATTAAAACAAAGATAGAGTTAAAATGCTCAGATATCCATCCCTTGAGCTCTGCGAGCAGCTGGTAATGACCAAGCAGTTAAAGTCCGCATCTCTACTGCACCAGGCAACCTACAACTGTGAAAATGTTCTCTGCTTACTTAAGGTGCTGACCAACATTTTATTTTCCATGTGTCCCATAAGGAGAACAGAGTTGTGAAGAACCAATCTAAGCCTTTTAAGGTAATCTTTTTGTATATAACAGTATCTTATTTAGGAAGGAGTATGAGGAAGCAATTAGCTAAACAAGACTTCTAGGGAAGCCCGCTGAGTGTTATAAGAAAGGAGCTTTGCTTTTATTCACAGTCACACAAGAACAGATCATCTCTTTTTGCCAATGGATGCCACTATTTGTGCAAGTAGCTTCCAAAAATGAAGCACTTGACTTAGGACAATAGAAGCAGCCAGTCTGAGATCAACAAACTCAACGCACAGAAAATGGCAGAGGAAAACCAACAAAGAACAGGGACTTCGATGACATCAATTGAGCCACTGAATTAATAAAACCTGGGGCTGCACCATCCTTGCCTCATGAGGTCTTTAAATTTGAGATAACTCACATTTATTATTCTAATGTGTTTTATTTTGTGGATTTTCAAATGTAAGCTGGTAGAGCAATTCATAAAATAATTGACAATGCTTAGCAATCTGTCAACAGCCTGGTGCCCAAAATCCTCTTCCTGCTACACAGTGACAGCCATCAAAGGCACCCTAGTGGGTCCCCAGTTGCTTGTCACTAGAGAAACGTTGATTTTGGTTAGATTTCAGACCCTCACAGCCAGGATTCTGTAATGCTTTCCCATCAATCACAACATCCATGGGGCTCAGCAGGTAGACATAGAGAGGGTGGTATGTTTTTTTCTTTTCATTCCCTTTTTTTTTTTTTTTTTTTGAGCCATTTTGAGTTAACTTGTTGATTATTTGCAGTCCAAAGCATCTTCAGTGATAAATCTATCTTCACATAATTAGCAGCAAATTTATGTGGCCTCCTCCTAGCAAAGATTCAGGAGAAAATGGTGCAAAGAGTCATAATTCCATCCACATTGCCCAAAATCCTTCAATGATGCATCCTAAGTGACTTTTTCACAAAATGAAAGACAACTGAGATGCCAGGAAAAGGATTAATCATATGATCATCTGACACTCATCATGAGAATCACAAAGCACCCCCCGAAAGGGGAAGCATCACCTTGTCTCAGTGTTGAATTAGGACTAGCATAATTTAAAAGCACTAATCTATATCTTTAGTTATCCCTCCTGAATATACTTTTCCCTTTCTCATCTTAGAAGTTTCAACAAACTTTACCTTCTCTTTGTCCCAGAAGCAAGTCCAAGGTCAAGCAGAAGGTACTACAAGGCAATCCTCAATCCCATCATCTCCACCTCCAATTAAGGAATTGTTTTCCCAAAGCCTAAATTCACTGAAAGGTTTGACACCAACAGAAAGGACACAGATAATAATCAGTGTAGGTTGCTGCGTGTTACTCGCAAGTGTTCCATTTCCTCTGATCTTGTTAAGGTCCACAGTTGATACCAAGTAAGAATTGGGCTTTAGAGCCAGGCATTTGACTCAGTAGTTAAAAGGTCACCTGAGGTGCCTACATCCCATCTTGGAATACCTGGGTTTGAGTCCTGGCTCCACTTCCATATCCAGCTTCCTGCTAGCACATATCCTGCAAAGCAGCATACACTTGGATCCTGGCCACCCATCTGGGAAATTAAGATTCAGTTCCTGGCTTGTGACTTCAGCCTGGCCCAGCCATGGCTATCTTGGGCATATGGGGAATAAACCAGCAGATGGGACCATACTTTCTGCTTTTCTCTGCTCTCTGCCTTTCAAATAAATAAACAAATTAATAATTTTTAATATGATTTTACAAAACAGAATTCAGCTTTCCTGACACTGAAGAGAAGCAGGAGTTTTGTAGTCTTTTAAAGTAGTGAAGGCTGGCACCCCGCTTCCTGGTACAATGCCAAGGAAGTGACAAGGTGAAACCAAATCCCCCAAATTTGAATGCAGATGTTAGATACCATCAGGCCCTGGTCTCCTAACCACCCTCATCTTAACTCATTGAATTGAGGAAGTACAGTAAGACCTACAAAATTTTCATCACAGGACTCACGGGGTCATTTGTTCTCCAATAAATAACACCTTGGTAATCAGTATTATCTTATTAGTTTCATTTAGAGGAATTCCAGGTCTGGGCTAGAAAGTAACTACCACCTACATGTAGTCCCCAAGCTGACTAAAGCCCACTTGGCCATAAAAAACATCTCTGAAAATATGGCACTGCTGACCAACCAGGAACTTGGACAGGAGCTGAAAATGTAACTAGACAAAATAACCACTGTGACTCAAATCAACCCCTTATCAAGTAGACAAACCCCAAAATGCAGCTGTCCCCTATCTTCTGTTCCTCTTATTCTTGACTCCTTCCTTGTGACATCCTTAAAAACTCCAAAACACATTCATTCAGCAAAGCATTAGTTCATTAGACTCAGAAGTACGCTGCCCTTCATATGTCGACAAAATAAACTTTCTCTTTGCTTTATCCTCAAACCTTGTCTTCATCATTTTGACTGGCTCCAAGGACAGGGATCAAGCTTTTGGTAGCAAGGGCTTTTGATGGGGATGCTGGGAAAATGAATACTGGGTCCTTGAAATCACAGTGAAGATCACAAACTTCTTTGCACAGTTAGCAGGGCTGCCCAGTAATCGATGAGCAAAGAGCCTCTCTGGATGACCAATTTGGAATAAAGTTTGGAAGACCTTTTCTGTATTTTGGCAGACCTGCAGCACTTTTGCATCAAATGATCCTAATTCATTAAAAACACAAAATATCATTGAGATACAACTTCCTAACATTGGGAGGGTGGGAGGCGTGGAAATGTAACTAAGTATGTATGTATGAACGCATGTCTCCACATCCTACTACCTTAAAAAAGTGAAAAACAGCCGGCGCCGCAGCTCACTTGACTAATCCTCCGCCTGAGGCACCAGCACACCGGGTTCTAGTCCCGGCTGGGGTGCCGGATTCTGTCCCGGTTGCTCCTCTTCCAGTCTAGCTCTCTGCTGTGGCCCGGGAAGGCAGTGGAGGATGGCCCAAGTGCTTGGGCCCTGCACCCACATGGGAGACCAGGAGGAAGCACCTGGCTCCTGGCTTCAGATCCGCGCAGCACGCCGGCCATGGCAGCCATTTGTGGGGGTGAACCAACGGAAGGAAGACCTTTCTGTCTCTCTCTCACTGTATAACTCTGCCTGACCAAAAAAAAAAAAAAAAAAAAAAGGAAAAAAAAAGTGAAAAACATTGATTAAGCAGACAGTTCCATAGCTAATGAATATTATTAAATATTTTCAAAACATTCAATTGACAATAACAGATTGCTTTTATTTTATTTCTTAATTATGTCATGTCCATTTATTAGAATGTATTTCCCTCAATGTCCTATGAATTAATGAAGGTTGAATATAAAATAAAAGAAGTACCATAGATGTATAGTACGTTAAGTGCTAAGATTCCAAAATAATACAAAAGCATTTTCAAATCTCACATGGGACTCGAAGTGACAATGTTCTTGGAGGAAATATTCTCTAATAATACTTACCAACTTCAGAGGGTGCTGGGAAGCTCTATTAACACCAAGGGAACTTTTAGATCTTCAAATAAAAGCACTATAGAAATGCAAAGTATTATTATTATAGTTCTGAAATAATTTCACACCTAAGGATGAGAAAACCCCAGGCCAAATTTTACAGCTTCTTTCCTGCCAGATAAACAAGAAATGCCACAAGCATGGGGAAGGAATGGAAATCAAACAGAACAAAGACATCAAAGCTTCTATCTTACTATAGCTTTATGTTGCCTTAGATGTCATTTTAGGGAACTCTGAGAGGGAAAAAAATGCATCCCTTAAAGTTTAGGGTTAAGCAGTGACCATGTTCTCTTTGCTTTTGAACCAGGTAAAGCAACGACCAGCAGAGCAGAAAAAAGCGGCTGTGTCCATGTCTATAGAGCACAGGGCCTCGGAAAGCACTTGCCAAATTTTACAATAGCCAGATCTACCATTAGCTGACCACCCCTTAGTATGAACTCACCTAAGAGTCAAAGAGCATCTGCTTTAAGAGACGATAGGAATTCTACTCAGGTACTGAGAGTGCTGAGCAAGGCAGGCAAGTGCTACTGCGGGCGGTGGTGCTGGTGGTGGAAATGGAGATGATGATCATAACCATAACCACGGTAACGATGATAATAATTATGATAATTAAAGAACACAAAATAAAGTTCTGAGACCCTGCTGACCCATGGAATCACCTGTGGAATCTTGGAAAATGCAAATTAGTGGTCCTCATCTCAGATCTACTGATTTTGAACGTCTTAGGAGAGAATCCAGGAATTTTTTTATAGTGTAGCCATTAGGATTACAATTTAAGTGATGTTATTTATAAAGAATGTCATAATTAAGGATGCAGACATACTGGCTGAGATCTTATCTCAGTTCTAACACTGATGAGCTGTGTGACCCTGAACAAAAATACTGAGCCATAAGCCAAAATTTCTATAACTTAGAAAAATCTAAAATGAAAAATCTATTGCTACCAACTTCAGAAGTAGATGCCCAGGAAAATAAGAAAAAATTCCTGTCGCTCCCCGACTCGCGGAGGAACGACACCGTCCCACATTTGCTGCCGGTCCTTCCCGGGTTTGCTGCCGGCCCCCCCGCCCCCGCCTCCACGGAGGGGTGGCAATTCCAAGAAAGCAAAATGTCATATATTTAAGGAAACCTAAAAACTAGATTATACCAGTAGGCTCAGCAATGGGAAAAATTACATAATAATGATTATGTAAATATTACCTATTGATTTCAACAAAACTGGGATATCATAACTATCTTAGAAGGTTGTTAGGACCAGAAAGGGTAGGAGTTGGAAATGTCAGTGAACTATTGCTAAAACTGATCTATTAGGAAAAAACAATGTTAAGTGCATTACTTAGAAAAAGAGATGGAAACAGTAGAGGAATCAGAACTGAAATTTTTCAGTTCTGTGGAGGTAATCTGGAGAGAAGGGCAGAGGTAGAAAGAGGGGATAAGTACTATCTCTTTGCATATTTGTTTTCCAGTCCTGTTTTATTTAAGTAATGCAGATGTGGTTTTATTTGGTTGTTAGGTTTTTGGTTGTTGTTTTTTTTTGTTGTTTTTTTTTTTTTTTAACAAAAAATTTCAAAGGGGAGGACATTTGGAGCAGCAGTTAAGATACAACTGGAGATTCTAACATCCCATATCAGAGTTTGAGTGCCACCTCCACTTCTGATTCCAGCTTCCTGCTAATGCACTCCCTGAGAGACAGCAGGTGATGGCTCAAGTACTTGGGCCCCTGCTACCCATGAGAAAGACCTGGACTGAATTCCAGGATTCTGACTTCAGCTTGATCCAAACCCAGCTACTTGCAGGTATTTGAGGAGTAAACCAGTGGGTAGAAAATGTCTCAATCTCTTTCTTTCTTTCTTTCTTTCTTTCTTTCTTTCTTTCTTTCTTTCTTTCTTTCTTTCTTTCCTCCTCTCTCTCTCTCTCTCTCCCCCCCCTCGCTTCCTCCCTCTCTGACTTTAAAATAATATTTAAATAATTTTATAAACTTATCTTTTAATTCCATTTTATATGAACTTTATAAAAGATTTATTTATTTGAAAGACAGAGTTCCCAAGAGAGGGAGAGACAAAGAGGCAAAAGAAGAGAAAGAGAGAAAAAGATATGTTTCATCTGCTGGTTCACTCTCCAAATGCCCACAATGATTGAGGCTGAGCCAGGCCAAAATCAGGGGCCTGGAACCCCATACAGGTCTACTACATGGGTACAGGGGCCCAAGGACCTGGGCCATCTTCCACTACTTTCCTAAGCATATAAAACAGGTAGCTGATGGGAAGTGGAACAGGTGGACCTTAAACCGGCACCTACATGGGATGTTTGTGTTGAAGGTGGTTGCTTAACCAGCTGAGCCACAATATCAGCCCCAGTAAATAATTCAACAAAAATAAAAATGAATTTTAAAGGATAAATCATAAGTGCAATACTGTATTTCTTAGATAATGGGGTTTATAAAGTTTTTCAATTTACAGAAACTTGGTTATTTTTAATCGATTAATATAATCTCTCCAAGTATACCACCAAGATATCTGGAACACAGAAGAGAGCAACAGACACTTTGACCTTGGCACATATGGTGTCCTAAAAAGATATATGTTGAAGTAAATTGAGGATGGGAGGGAAAACAACAAAAAAAAACTTCCTTTGTACAATCACAGTTGTAGCAAGAAGGAGATGGCACCTTCTCTTGACTTAAATAATTTAATGATGGGTATGGGCAGAGTTAAGAGAAATCCATAAGGGATGGTCCAGTATCCTGAGTTAGCAAAACTTGTAACTATTACCACCCAATATATACATGGGTAAAGGGAAGAAAGACAGTTGAAAGACCTACTGCTACAGAACCCAGGGTCACAACAGGAACCGCGGCCTTTCTTAGAGAAATACAACCACTGCCAATTCATGTAGGGAATACTGTTCCAACCTCACATTCCCTGATCTTCTCCCAGTATCTTCTACCTGCTTAGACAACAGAAAGTTAATGAACATGAGACTCCAAGGAATGTTTGCAATAGAGGTCGGTGTCCTGAGGCACAGCACCTTATAGGAACTACAGAACAGAGGAACAAGGGAGACTTTCTAGCACAAGCAACCTACAACATGTGGCTGCTGCTGCCTTAATTTTGTTTATTTTATTAATTAATTTATTTGAGACAGACAGAATTCTCCCATATGCTGGTGCACTCCCCAAAAGCCTATAACATCACCAGGAGCCAGGAACTCAATCCACATCTCCCATGTGGGTGGCAGGAACCCAACTACTTGGGTATCACCTGCTGCCTCTCAGTCTGCACATGAACAGGAAGTTGGAACCATGAGGAACAGAGCTGAGACTCAAACCCTGGGTATCTGACATGGCAGGCAGCTTTTCCCAAGCAGCATCTTACCCAATAGGTCATGCTCCTGTTTGTTTGTTTGTTTGTTTGTTTTTTAATTTTCTTCCTTTTTCTACTAAGTCTCATAAAACAAGCCCCTCAGTATTTCATCTGTTTAATACATAAATATGGCATAATAATGATGCCTTCATATTACATATTTGATATAATTTGCTAAGCACTTTCTTATGTGTTGTCTTTATGTCCTCAAAATTGCCTATGCAGTAGATTAAGGCAAGAATTATCATAGTGTTACAGGTAAATAACTGGAGACCTTCAGGAAAGTTGGGAATCTCAACCAGGATCACAAAGCCAGCAAATGGCAGAGCCACAACTGGAAGGCACAGTGCCTAATACTCCAGCTAAGACTTTCCCCTACATAATGTTATCACGCTATTTATTCACAGTAGGAGTGAAAAAATTAATGTCCCTGTGAAAAAAAAATCATTAACCAGTTTTTTTCAAGGCACTGCAGAGAACATAGTAGTCAGTAGTCAACAAACAAGACACAAGGGCAAGCAGAGAAAATTTGCCCATTCCATTCTCAGGAAACAAGAAGCAATGTCAGAGACTAAAGTAACTTAGTTTTCAATGCCCCTTTATACAACATTGAGAAGAAGGTGTTCAGTAGGACAAAAAATGTTCAAAAGGGAAATAAAAATTCAGGGATAGTAAGAAAATACTTAAAAAGTAGAACTGTTTTGTTTGGGGATGCTGGAATAAAGAGAAGAAAACCCGAGTCCCTTCACAATCCCATGCAACAAAGACACCAAGACTACAGAAACTAAAAGGGCTGACCTCTGCCTCTCTTTGCAATCCCAGCCCTAACCCCACATACATAAACATCCTTTGAGAGCTTATAGAAGCAGCCAAGACTGACTTCTTTGTACCAAATGCCGGAGGACTGGGGAGTCCAGCAAAATAGAACTCATTTTCAAGAGCCTGAGAACTCTCTTCTTGTTGTAATCTCCTGCAAAACATTCAGTATCTGTCCTTGGTAGTAAAAAGTAACAAATGGTGTTGTAATCACAAAACCTCCATACACACCAATCTAGCTCACGACTGTATGAAGTACTCTATCAGTTAGCTTTCAGTGGTTGCAAGCAACAGAAACCAACTGGCTAAAATGGGAAGCTCTGTTAGAAGGAAATCAGAGGCTCAGCAAACCCATGATAACCTAGAATACGAGGGTTCGAGAACATCAGTAGATAATACAAATATAGAGGAACTGCTACAGTGGTCTCATAGCAGACACTATCAGACCAGAATTCCCATCCAGGACAAAGGAGAATCCTTTAGCTACAGATTCAAATTTTAAAGAACCAGCATCCATTTAACCAAGCTTGCAGTCATACACCTAAAAGAGGCTGAGTGTAGGCACCTGAACAGGGCCCTTGGTTATACTAATTGGACTAATTGTTAGTAAAACTTGCGCCATCTTATCTGAAGGGCCATCTTAAGCCTCCCTGACATCTTAAGCTTGCCATCTTGTACAACAAGTTTCAGTTTCTCCAAGATAAGTTTCAGTTTCCTAAGTCCAGTCTGATTTACCAGAAACGAGGTGACCAAACAGCCCAACAATACGTGTCTCCTTCACCCCACCCATTGGAATTCACTGTTCTCCTTCCTCGTCTTTGCTAAGCTATATAAGGCCTGTTCTCCTGTCAGCCTTGTGGACTGACAATAAACTTTTCCCTTACTCCAGTGTTTGGTGTGTTTTGTGGTGGCCTTTCACTAATTATCTCTATAGGAAATAAAGGCACTGTTAGAAAAAAATAGCAGATACAGGAAAAGAAAGAGAAGTTGATGTGTGGAGAAGAATATTCCTCTAGCCTTACAAAAGCTTTCAAATTCCTTAAGAATGTAACTAGCAGTGGATTACTGGTTTTTTAAGACTCTAATTTCCTGATTATATTATTTATCACGTGATCACACCTAAAGAAGGTGCATTTCCAGATGCCTACAAAAACTTTCATTTCCAGAGTCCTCAATTCTCATATTACCTCAAAGTTACCTTGAAACATGACCTTCAAAAGGAATAGACTTCTATAAATATCTATCAAATAAATGCATAAAGATGCTAATGTTGATGATGGTGATAATGTTAACAAAAACACCAATAGCCAACATCAGTTGAGTACTTGCCATGGGCCAGGATTTGTTCTAAATCCTTGGCACATAAAAATTCATTTTATCTCCACAAAACTGTATGAAACAGACAATTTGAATATCTCCATTTCATGGATTAGGATACTGACATACAGGGGCTGTCAATAACTTATCGATGGCCTGATAGTTGCTAAGAACCAAAATAGGACTAAACCCATGACTCCAGGTTATCGTATTCAACAAAGGACTGGCACTGAAAGCAGAGAAAATGGACTGCACCAGGGTGAAAACACTTCTCCATAACAGATGTAAGCACCAAAATTGTATCAATATTGTGAAGTTGTCAAGGTAGCTACATCATCAACTCCAATGACCTTTTATTTCCAAAGTTAAAAGTTACTGCTTTATTTTAAGATGTGGCTCAACGGCCAGAGATATGTAAGGTATGTGGTTGAAAATAAGAAGTATCCATTTCTTAGGATGAGATTTTCTCTACTAATGGTGAACCATTACAGCCAAATTTGAAGCAAGCCAGCTTTCATATAATAGAGTGTAGTCTTCCCAAAACAAACCCTCAAAATGAAGTTTTTACACTTTGTGTTTTGGTTACTCAAAAGGGATCTTTGTCCAATTTTCCTGTGAAATTCTTCTTCATCATCAAAATAGTCTTTAAAAATTTATACCTAAGAGATTCGTCAGAAAGTTAGGAATAACTTAAAATATAAGGTAAATCAAAGTGGCTTTTCAAGTTTAACTAAAGTGGTCACGGTCATGATTACTGTAATAAAAACGACAGAAAAAACCCTAAAATTGTCAAAAACATAATTGATGATGAAAACAAATGTAAAATTATGGCATATATCACCCTGGCCACCAAAGATTCTTGATGAAACTGCAGCCCTATAATTCCCCAGAATGAATTCTCTAAATTAAAATACTTCATGCAGAACAGAAATTAAACAATGAATCAAAGAACAATGCAGTACAGAGGTATGCTTATAAATATACCTAGCAAAGAGGAAACAATTACATTTTTACATGTAAAAGCCAACTCGATTGTAATGTTTCACAGGAGGCTGAGTGGGTACTTTTTCAATTGCTTCCAGCTTGGAAGTTCATTTCCTGTAACTCACTTAGGTTCCAGAGTGACTAGGTGGAATGAAATTAGACCGACAAGTTTCTCCCTTCTGCAAAACTTACTCCGCCACAAAACCGCACAACTGACTTTCACGATAAATTTCATCCAGCCCAATTGAAATGCCACTCTGCATTTTATTTTAAATGCTTTATTTGGTCAGCTGGTTTTATTTAACTATTGACCAGAATTGGTACAAGTGCATTCTTTTTCCATCTAGCATTAATCTTAGTAAACTTAGCTCCGTTGGAATGTCTTAACTGCCGGGAAGAAAGCAAAAGTCAGCAAGCACACAATTGCATTTGGCTACCCTCAGCACATCATTTTATTTCCTCCTGCTCTCTGCTAACTATTGCTCAGCACTTTTGCCTATGAGGGAGGACAAGCAGGTGGTTAAGGAAGTTGTCCTGTCAGCTATATCTTTAATCCAAGTGTTTAAATCTCTGAATAAAAGAAAAATCAATGTTGTAAAGGCAATGTTTGTCAAGGCCATGTAATAAATACACTTACCTTACAGACTGTTCTCAATGGATTTCCCTTCTTTTGCTGAGCTTCAAAGCTACAAAAAGATAAAAACCAAAGCCTGAGTCGTCTGCTGCTAGAACACCAAACATTTTCTCTTCCTGTCTCTAAATAGAATTTCCATATGCCGTGGTATGTGGTGCTAGCCAAAAAAACCATTGATAAAACTTGGGCCTCATACTTTCTGCACTGAGACCAATAAAAGACACAGTCTGAAATTGAAACACACACACACACAATCTACACAGAATTGACTCACCTCCACCTGACCAAATCTATAGTCAGACCCTTTGGGGTGTGAATTCCTCAATAGAATGGGAATGGCTGTAAAGTGCAGAGAGGAAAACCAAATTAAACAACAGTGCAGCACACTCCATCTAAAAGAGAATTTTATTTTCTTATTCCTTTGGTCGTCCTTCTTACATGCTCTATTTCTACTTCTCTGAAAAAAAGTTTTATTTGGTGGGGGCTATTCCAATTATATGTGGTTCATGGTCCTTCCAACTGGAGTCTCACAACTTAGTTCCTGGAGTATATGCATGCAGGCTTACAGGTACAATCATCATTTCTCTGGGTGGAGTGCTACTTTCTGCCAGAAGAAACAAAACAGAGGAACTGTGCAACTTCACATTTCAAATCAAATTTTGACTTTATTTCAGCTCCCTGTGATCAAAACATGGCTGTGCTGACCATATACAAGTCAATATGAGAGGAGATCTGTAAAATCATAGCTGATAAGCAGTAGTAATAACCTAAGGATTTGGGGGCCAGTGCTGTGGCACAGCTGGTAAAGCTGCTGCCTGCAGTGCCGGCATCCCATATGGACACCGGTTCGAGTCCAGCTGCTCCACTTCTTATCCAGCTCTCTGCTACAGCCTGGGAAAGCAGTAGAGGTGCTTGCACCCCTGAACCCATGCAGGAGACCTGGAAGAAGCTCCTGGCCAACTGCAGAGTGAAGCAGCAGATGGAAGACCCCTCTCCCTCATTCTCTGCCTCTGTGCCTTGCAAATAAATAATAAAATCTTTTAAAAAAATAACCTAAGGATTAAAGGGGTTGATAGTGGTTCAACAATACTCATATGATGGCTCTATAGTTGAAAATAATTAGAATGTGCCTCTTTTTCTCATTCCCAGCTAGTTCCCAACATCTCCTAAAGATAAAGTATCTGGGAACAGACTACTGCTCTATGGTTTTCCAGCTTTTTTTATTTATCTCAATATCCTAAGCAATTGCTAATGCTCTTCTTGGACTATTCCTTTCTATAGCCCCTGATTCCACCAAAGAAACTATGACCACTGATGCAAGACCACCACCAAAAAATAGGCCAGACCTATAGGCTATGAGCTATAGGCTCATGCTAAACCTAACATTCAAGAATTACAGGAAAAAAAAAAAAAAAAAGATTGTTCACTGCTAACTGTAGTTTACTTTTGCCAAGAGAAATTCTAACATATATACTTGAATAAGAAGAAAACAAGCCCAGAATGAAGAAGCTAGGAACAATAAGCAATAATGAACATAGAAAATAGCCAGCATAATGGTAAATTTAATAAATTTAATACTAAGGGGCTGGTGCCATGGCGCAGTAGGTTAATCCTTCGCCTACGGCGCCAGCACCCTATATGGGCGCCAGTTCTAGTCCTGGCTGCTCCTCTTCCAGTCCACCTCTCTGCTGTGGCCTGGGAAAGTGGAAAACAATCCAAGTGCTTGGACCCCTGAACCCGCATGGGAGACCTGGAAGAAGCTCCTGGCTCCTGGCTCCTGGCTCCTGGCTCCTGGCTCCGGATCAGCATAGCTTCAACCGTTGCAGTCATTTGGGGAGTGAACCAATGGAAGGAAGACCTTTATCTCTGTCTCTCCCTCTCACTGTCTGTAACTCTACCTCTCAAATAAATAAATAAAATCTTTCTTAAAAAATAAATAAATTTAACATTAAATAATGCATATTCATTAATAATTATTAAGCTTTACTTGTAAAAAAAAGCAATTACAACCAATTATTAGGATCTAAAAAATGAAACTATTTTACCATATTCATATCAAATAATAAACAGGTAATAAATTACTTAGACGGCAGACAGACATATGATTAAGTTGTTAAAGATATGCATTAAAGCTATTGATTAATTTATTAAGGATAATCAGCATTTCATTTTCCTAACATATCAGGATAACGAAAGAGACCCTGAACACACATTCACCAAGATTTGTACAAGAATGCTTAGAGTAAGAATTGCTGGTATAGCAAAAATGCTGGAAACAAGTCCAACATCTATCAACAGCAGAATGATCATTATTTTACAGATACTCTATTATTTTACAGATTCTTACTATTATATGACTTTGAAAAATCAATGAAATAGTTACTCTCATCAATACGGTTGCTTCTCAAAATATGATGGAAAACAAAAGAAGCAAGTCCCAGAATGCTACAGATAATATTATTCCATTTGTATAGCATCCAAAAAGGCAAAAAATAAATACTGTGTTATCTTCAAATATAACACGTAAGGGGTGCAGTTCTGGAACACAGAAATGTTCCATTTCTTGTCCTGGTGGGAGGCATGTCTCCATGAACAGTTACTTATTTTCTTTAAACTGTAGCTATATAGTTTCAAAACTGTTCTGGGGGCATCCCGACGCTGTGGCATAGTGGGTAAAAGCCACCACCTGAAGTACAAGCATCCCATATGCACGTTGGTTTGAGTCCCAGCTGCTCCACTTCTGATTCAGCTCTCTGCCATGGCCTGGAAAAGCAGTGGGGGATGGCCCAAGTCCTTGGGCCCCTGCACCATATGGGGGACCTGGATCGAGAAAGCTACTGGCTCCTGGCTTCAGATTGGTGCAGCTCTGGCAGTTGCAGCCAATTAGGAAGTGAACCAGTGAATGGAAGACTTTTCTCTTTCTTTCTTTCTCTCTCTCTCTCTCTCTCTCTCTCTCTGCCTCTCCTTCTCTCTATGCATAACTCTTTAAAATAAAATAAATACATATATGTAACAGTAATCATCAAAAGGACAGAATTTTCTAAACCAATGGAGAAAACCACATGCAGTCCAGAAAAGTCAGTCAATTTTCTAGAGAGGTCTAAAATGGAAGAGAGAAAGAAGCATGAATGGAAAACATAAAAGAAAATAATTAAAGTAAGTTCAAATGTATCAGTAACCACAGTAAATACGTTAGACAAATACGTTAAAATTTTTCAAAATGGATTCTTTTTAATATTGCTATGTGATGTTTTTAACAAACATCTAAAACTTAAAGAAGATCTGAAAGTAAAAGTTTGGAAAACTATACACCAAGCAAATAACAATGAAGAGAGTGCTGCTGGAAATCATTAACGTTGGGCAAAACTGAAGAGAACAGGTATTCATATTAGTTTTTTTTTTTTTACTACAGAAGAACCCAAAAAGCAGAGACTTAAAAATAAAAATTTATTAACTCTCAGTTTCTACAGTTCAGGAATTCTGGCAGGGTACGGCAGGACAGCTTTTCTGCAAACTAGATCTGCATTTTTTTACAAGCCATACATGAAACATGAAAAAAACTGACCAGATATGGGGACACAAAGGTAAGTCTCAACAAATATCAAAACACAGCTATTAAATAAATAACATTCTTTTCCCATCATGCATTAATGGTGGACAGCAATTATGAAATGAGATCTTTTAAATGTCTGAAATTTGCAATCTTCATGACAGTTTCTCCTTCTGAGTTGGGATTAGTCAAGGATGTTGACTGAATTCCACTGTATTAGGTCCACATGTGGAGTCAAAGATCACTGGTTTGGTTGTGTATGTATTGAATTCGGGGTGCATTTAAGACGTTTAAAAGAAAATGTGTAGAGAAGCTGACAGCTGTCTGGGTCTGATTTCAGAAAGGAGGCATGAAAGTGGAGAGTTATCTCTGAGTACTAAGTAACCACACTTGTGGACACAGATGTGACTGTGCAGGAGACAGTTCAGAGTAGAAAGACAAAAGGGCCTAGGACAGAACTTTGAAGAAGTTCAATAGTGTGTTGAACAGAAAGACTAGTTTCCAGAAAATTGAAAAACAAAAACAAAAACAAAAACCTCAAATGTCAAAGAAAGATAAGCAAACACTAAAAACATTCAATATGAAGGTCACTGAAAAACTCATGAGAAATGTTTTGTGAACGGATAGAGGCAAAATTCAGTTTGGAGTTGGTTAAGAAAGAAGTGGTAATCGGGCCGGCGCCGCGGCTCACTAGGCTAATCCTCCGCCTAGCGGCGCCGGCACACCAGGTTCTAGTCCCGGTCGGGGCGCCGGATTCTGTCCTGGTTGCCCCTCTTCCAGGCCAGCTCTCTGCTGTGGCCAGGGAGTGCAGTGGAGGATGGCCCAGGTGCTTGGGCCCTGCACCCCATGGGAGACCAGGAAAAGCACCTGGCTCCTGGCTCCTGCCATCGGATCAGCGCAGTGTGCCGGCCGCAGCGCGCCGGCCGCGGCGGCCATTGGAGAGTGAACCAACGGCAAAGGAAGACCTTTCTCTCTGTCTCTCTCTCTCACTGTCCACTCTGCCTGTCAAAAAAAAAAAAAAAAAGTGGTAATCATCAAGTGAAAACAATGGGTAAGGACAATCCTAGATAATTTGGTTGTGAAGAGGAGGAAAGAAAGTGGTAACTGAATGGCAATGGACTGTATAGATTTTTTAAAATTTTTATTTATTCATTTGACAGAGAGAAAAAGAGCTCCCATTTGCTGGTTCACTCCTCAAACAGGAACTCAAATAGGAGCCAGGAACTCAATCCAGATCACCAGGTGGATGGTACAGACCCAAATGCCTGAGCCAACATCCCTAACTCGCACAGTCTACATTAACAGGAAGCTGGAATCAGGAACCACAGCAAGGAATCGAACCAAAGCACTCCAGTGTGAAACATGGACATCTTAACCATCAGACAAAATACCCATCCTTGTGTAGTTTTTAAGAAGAAAAATCTGAGTGTGTGTCAAAGTAATGACAAGATCCATTTGAAACAAAGAGACTGAATACAGAAGAGTGAAAAATGGTCACTAATACTGAAGGTTGCTGACAAACAAGGGACAGGTGGTGACACTGGTCTTAAACAGAGCTTTGGTCCCCCCTTAACCACAGATGCAATAAAGCCACAGGCATTTGCCCTTACCACTGACAAGTACTTTTAGGCACAGCAGTCTCTAACCACATACAGATAGAGCTCTTTTTAAAGGCTTATTTATTTATTTGAAATGTTGAGGCAGAGAGAGAGAGAGAGGGAGAGAGAGAGAGAGAGAGATCTTCAACCATTAGTTCACTTCTCAAATGGCCGCAACGGCCAAAGCTAGGCCAATCCAAAGCCAGGAGCCTGGAGCTTCTTATGGGTCTCCCATGCAGGTACAGGGGCCCAAGAACTTGGGCCATCTTCTACTTCTTTCCCAAGCCATAGCAGAGAGCTGGATCAGAAGTAGAGCAGACGGGACTCAAACCAGCACCCATATGGGATGCTGGCACTGCAGGCAACAGCTTTATCTGCTATGCCACAGCACCAGCCCCAAGCTATTGCGTTAAAGTATTACTTTTTCATGTGTTTGGTTTCTCATCTTAATTACAATCTAAGCTCTTTAAAACCTATGACTTTTACTGTTCAAACCAATCCTGCCTCCCTATGACTTATGCATTCTAAGCCCAAGATTCTATCCCAGATCTCAAGAGACATTCAACAAACCATTGTTGAGTAAATGAGTACAATCAGATCTTGCAGTCATTGTTACATGGTTGGTACCTGAAACTTGGCGGGCATATGCGTGAGTGTGTGCATTCACTCACACGCATGCTCTTCTTAATAAAGTGGAAGCCAGTCAAGACCCAAAAGCTCTTGTTGCAGTGCTCAAAGTACACGTTTCTGAAAGTCACCAATAGCCATTCTAATTAGCTTGTTCTTTTTCCATTTTCCCCTTGATCCAGAAATCCAAGTACCTAAACTTCTACAAGCCATGAAAACTCTGACCTACAACCACAACGTATTATACCACTTCCCATTCTTCCCATGCCTAACTCATCCACATTTTGTTCTAGAGCAGATGATCTCTGTATCCTTCATACGACCTCCTGCAACATGTAAATTAGATTTAAATGAATCCAAATAGGTTTGAGCTTCAGCTACTCCTAAAAGAAATAAACATGGAAGCAGAGCAGAACAGGCCAATAACACCGATTTATCTTGATGTTTTTTCAGAGAGCAGTCTTTCAGAAAATGTTTACAAATTCCAATCCCTTCTATGCATGATCCATGGATAGAATTAAAAAAACTTAAAACTGGTCTGAATTTAAACAAGTATTTTGCCAAGTAAAGAAACCACGTCGGCTGTCATGCATCTGTCCCACTTGAAACCTATCTCTGCTATCTCTGGGAACCCTTCAAGTGCCCATTCCTTAAGGTGACAAGACCTGGACCTGAGAAATGTGCCTCCATTGGTGCATTCTGCAGTCCTCCCTGACCTAACTGTTATGTTAAGGGATTGGTTACTGACCTTTAAAGCTTTAACCATCATCTACATATCTATGAAAGAGTCTGTGCATTGAGGGACAAGAGTAAAGACACTGAACAATTTCAGCCCTCATTTTCATTTTTCTGATACATTCAGTGAGCTGTTACCTCAAACAAATTACTGCAACATTATTTCAAAGGATAGCCAATTTTCAACTAGGAGGAGATTCTTTTTTTTTTTTTTTCTTTTTTTTTTTTTTTTTTTTTGACAGGCAGAGTGGACAGTGAGAGAGACAGAGAGAAAGGTCTTCCTTTGCCATTGGTTCACCCGCCAATGGCCGCCGCCGGTGCGTTGCGGCCAGCGCACCACGCCGATCCGAAGCCAGGAGCCAGGTGCTTCTCCTGGTCTCCCATGGGGTGCAGGGCCCAAGCACTTGGGCCATCCTCCACTGCACACCTGGGCCATAGCAGAGAGCTGGCCTGGAAGAGGGGCAACCGGGACAGAATCCAGCGCCCCGACCGGGACTAGAACCTGGTGTGCCGGCGCTGCTAGGTGGAGGATTAGCCTATTGAGCCGTGGCGCCGGCCTAGGAGGAGATTCTTAAACACCTACGGGTGAAAACCAGGCAGCCGGAAAACATAGCACTGGTTAAACTATCTGATGATAAATGAATATTCTTAAAATTATTTGAAATTATTTGAGAATCTGCATATTGAATTAAACTCTCACAAGAAATAGCAGCAAAGACGACCCACCAAACCTGACAATGTCTCAAATATATTCCTAAAAGTTTTATTTAAATTTATTTGTACGTATATTTATAGACGATTTTCAGAATTTATGAAACTGATGTAATCAGAGCTGGGGAGGGAGAGTACATACCAATAAAATTCTTAGTTTTGTCATTTAACTGAATTCATATTGTCAATATATGTTGCAAAATCTTTCCATGAGACAATGAGTTCAACCATAATATAGACCATATCTATCCTGTTTTATAGTCAATTTATATCTCTTGGACAGTGTCAGGCATATACCATATACTCAATAAAATTTGCTTAGGGCCAGTTTTGTGACACAGTGGTTTAAGCCACTGCTTGGGATACTGGCATCCCATATCAGAGTGCCAGTTCAAGTTCCAGCTGCTTCGCTTCAACTCCAGCTTCCTGCTACTGCACCTGGGAAAGCAACAGAAGGCAGCCGAAGTCCTTGGACCCCTGCTCCAGTGTAGGAAGCTCCTGGCTTCAGCCTAGCCCAGACACAGCCACTGTGACCATCTGGGGAATAAACTAGAGGGAAGCTTGGTTTCTCTCTCTCTCTTCCTCTCTCTCTGTCGCTCTGCCTTTCAAATAAGTCTTTTTCAAAAAGAATTACTTAATGTATATAATGTTATAATGTATATAATGTATATAATATTATGTATTATATACATATATATGTTATATATGTATATAATGTATATAATATTATATATAATATTATATAATATGTTATAATGTATATAATATTATGTATTATATACATATATATATAATGTATATAATGTATATAATATTAAAAGTGAGAACTGATTAGAAATTCATAAGCTAAGCTTAGTTTTGGTATTCTTCATTAATTTACTTCACTTAATTTGTACACTAGACTTACATTAAAAATTTTTTTAAAAAACTTTCTACTGCCACCTGACACACACACACACACAGACACACACACACACACACATATACCCACACACATGCATGAGCACACCTTGCCACACCTACCAATGCCATTACATTTGCCAGGGAACAAAGAGTAAATTTGCCAAGTAGCCTGATCCCTGGAAAATCATTTGGTGACATCTGAGGAGCAGAATACCAACCAGCCAATAATTAGCATCTGAAAATTCATAGAATTACAGACAAATCAAATTCCATGAAATCTCGGGGAGCATGACCCTGCCTGGGTTGGTGCCCTAGCAATGGGGACTCAGATATGACTGGAAAGTACCAGGGTTAGTCTAATCCCAGGGGGAGATACACTGACAAGGTGACATTTGCACAGGGATGCCCTAACATGGCCCCAGTATGTTTTCTCAGAACGGGATGACATTTCAAGTCAAACAGCTCTGCTCCCAACAGCACAGTCCATACCCAAACTCCAGCAACCTGAATTTGAGGAAAAGAAGATCATCTTATGGTAAACTGAGGTTATACAGGTACAAAGAAAAAATAACCCATTTTTTAAGGAAGGCAAACCAGATATTCTGAATGTAACCTGACTCAGTACCTCCCCATCATTACTCAGACTTCAGAGAGCCTGAGTCTGAAAAAACCATTCTCATGTAAGCAAACTCCTGCTCTGGAGCAGCCACACTGGATACTTTTCAATGAATGTTCAAACCAGTTACAAAGCTGTGCCACCAAGAGGCATGGAGAGTGACTGTCTGTGCACTGTGGCCTCACCAAACCCCTGCTGCCTGTAACTGCTGTCCACACACAAGTCTGTCCAAGGACGCAGGGCCATCACTGTTATTGTTGCCTCCAGCCTTTTAAAGGTCACCTTTCTTGCACGGCTGCCTCATTTGAAAGGAAATAAAAACAGTGAGGGTAGAGCACGCCAACTCTTCACTGGATATCAGAGTTGCCAACTCCTTCTCCACGTGGCTTGGGGAAAACTCCCCTTCGAGGAGTGCAAGATAAAGGACCCAACGTGCAAGCAGCCAGGGCAGACATTCTCTGCCTTCACCATGTGTCCTGTGTGTGCCCAGTTTGAGTACGCTCTCAAACCGAGCCGGGGGTTATTTCTCTGCCAGGTCCCAACCCACTTCAGGGTCAGGCAGCAGCCTGTGCGCCTCCTGGCTCCTGGCCCAGCGCTTGGATGGCCCTGCTATGTCACTGCAGAGAGGGAGTCTGGTTGTGCCCTCCTCTGAACTCTCCATCTGGAAGATTCTCTGGCCTCCTTTCCTCTCATTTTTAATGTGACAGACACTGCTGGACAGGGAAATTCAGAGCAGATCAAAGTTCATCTTCCCTTCTCCGTTTCTCGGTTGGCATAATCGCAGGGGCAGAATGAATCTGGCAGAGACCAGGATGCCAGGAATTAAATGCAGGTCCCTGACCACTGGACCACATTAGTCCTGCCTTCCAAAGTCTTAATTAGTCCTTCTCTGTCTGGCACACCCACTTGACTTTGGAACTCAGGGAGAGGGTGGGGTAAGATGCCACAATCACAGCCAGTATTCAACAAAATGCTGGTTGAGGATGGTGGTCACACTGCCCACTGATTCGTGCCTTTCCAACAACAGTCAGTTTCGAGGTCTGGGAGCCAGCAGCAAGATTTTTGCCTCCCTTTCTAATGCAAACAGTTCTAAAAGTGTTATTCTGAATGATATTCAGACTCTAGCCCAGTTTGGAAGCAAAACGATCTTTACAAACAGTGGCAGACTTGACAAGACAGGCTGCTGAGCCTGGGGACCAAAACAAAGGATGAAAAGAAAAAGAATGGAAGAGATGATGGTAAAAGGAAGAGACGACGAAAATGAACTCTGTAAAGACAAACAAAGAGGATTATGGGACCAGATACCTCAGTTGCACAACTCTGAAATGAGTTATGAACATAACAAGAGACTCAAGGATGGAAATAACAGAGTAGAAATCAAGGAAAGGGAACAGGGCAGCATCTGTCCAGAATTTTGATGCTAGGACTAACTAGGGAATAGAACCGACAGTGAGTAACATTCAAGAGGTTTCAAAAGACAATGAGTCTTAATTCTGTCCTGTTTTGCACCCCTCAAACTACAGTGACACCAAAACTTGCTATTTTTCTAAAAGGACATTGACAGACACAATGGAAACTCTGAATACATTTTTTTTCCCTCTGCATTCATTATCTCTGGCCCTAATCCACAGGCCTATTGCAGACTAAATTGGATTTTGGATCACTGGTACTGAGGCACTGCAATTAATTAACAATAGAAACATAATATTTATATCCAGGCCTAACAACATCTGACATTTAAACCATTCTGCCAGTCGGGCAAATTCCATTCGACAAATTTTCATTTTAATGAACATGACAGGCCACAGTTTACACGATAGACCAAGAAGCAGAAGAGAGCTGTTCTCTTGGCATGTGCATTCAAGGCCTGGCCATGCTGCAGAAGAAACAAGCTGGGGAACTGTCAGAAAAACGGAAAGACTAGAAGACTGTCTCCATCCAGACAGACCAAGGACATATCACCCTCGTGTCCTCCAACAAAGATCTTAGCAGGAAACTGTCCTTGTTTCCTTCGTTCAAAGTCAAACACTTATTGCCCTTATGATCCGTTGGATTTTTTTTTTTTTTTTGTCTTTGGGCTGCTGACACTTTCTTTAGGGTATTAAAATCCCTTAGTCCTTCCTAATTAAAAAGTGATAAACGTTTTGCAAGGCATCCAATAATGTGCAAAGTACACAAGAGTTGGAACTGATGAAGCTTTTTCAGTTGGCACAACACTGGCCTTCCGTATTTTGCCAGATGGTGTATCTCAGTAAGTCCCCAATCTCTGACTCAAGTGAGGGGCATTGTCAATAGGATGCTGAAACGGAAACTGTCTTTAAATGCTATCTTATTTTGCATTTTACTAACACCATGGGCCTAACATTTGTTCTTGAGAGACTTTCACAGCTAAAGAAGCTTTCATTCTTCTGTAACTCATTATTCAAACTAACAGAAAAGGGTACAGATGAGGAGAAAAAATCTCACTCCCATAAGACCATGTGAATATGCTGGAAACCACTGTTGGAGAGCAAATCTCAGAGCCTAACTTCCTAGTGCTATTCTATGGGCTACTGGCCTAATGCTGGATGAAATAGTGTAGTTTTATCCAAATCCATCATCACTACCCCAAAAAACACAGATGCAAAGGAGTAAGATAATGATGAAAAATGCAAAGACATCAAGGCAGATAAAGAGAAGCTTAAGAGATGTGGGAAACAGGGGCCAGTGTTGTGACATAGCAGGGAAAAGCTGCTGCCTGTGACACTGGCATCACTTACTGGCAACAGTTCAAGTCCAGGTGATCCACTTCCAATCCATATCCCTGTTAATGCGCCTGGAAGAGCAGTGGAAGATGGCCCAAGTCCTTGGGCTCCTGCATCCACATGGGAGACCCAAAAGAAGCTTCTGGTTCCTGCCTTCAGACAGTCTCAGCCCTGGCCATTGTATCTATCTGGGAAATGAACCAGTGGATGGAAGATCTCGCTGTCTCTCTCTGTCTCTGTCTCTCTCTTTCTCTCTCTCTGTGTGTGTGTATGTGTGTGTGTGTGTGTGTGTGTCTCCCTCTCTCTCTGTAACGCTACCTTTCAAATAAATAAATAAATCTTAAGAGAGAGAGGGAAAGAGAAAGAGAGAGCAATGTGGGAAACAAAATCAGTGATAAGCTAATGAATTGTTAGTAGGGATTCTTCATACTGGAAGGGTCACATGTCTCTAGCTTACATATCTCAAACACACCTTAATTTTGCTTTGACATCAGTTTAAAACAACTAAGACAGAGTTCCATTTTGAAAGCTCAAAGTTGGTTCATGGGTTCCAGTTGCAGCAACTGAAATAGCCACCTTCACGGTGATTCGTCTCTAAGATGTGGCTCTAAATCCAAACTCCATGTTACATTTAGATAGGGACACAATACCAAAATGCTAAAGACCGAAAAAGGTGACAACAGGTTTGCTACCACAACCTAATTCAGACTCAGTAAGGTTACACTCAAGCCAACATGGATGTATGGAGTGTGAGCAGACACACACATTAATTTTAACCATCACATATCTGAGGACTTTACATGCATCCCCTCATGTATAACACTACAAGACAAGTGCTGCTATGAACTCTGTTACATAAGGAAGACAGGGTAGTTTCAGTTAACTGACCTCCCTAGGAGGTGAAGTGCAAGGTACATGGCAGAATTTGTTGCAAACTTAAGTCTGCCTTTCTCCAGAGCATGTGCTCCGCCCAACACAGTGGCATATGACGGCATCCGCCAGGGAGGCAGCATGAAGGAATTGATTCCTTTTGGCAATAGTCAAAATATCTTTTAAATATCAGGTATGAAACATTTTCAGACCACCAGATGCTTATTTAATTTTGAAAAATCAATTTTTATGGAATTTCTATGAGAAGTGGCTTCATGTTTGTTAATGCTTGGTTAAATTCTTGAAAAAGTGGAGGCCTTACTGAGGGGGGAAAATGTGTTTCTGAAAGTCAGGAAGAAAAACCAGACTCTAACCAGACTGAATAAAAAATGTTTGACAGAACACAAATGAATAGACCCTGTAACTTTAACATGCCTTTGTGGGAGACATGTACTGAAATGGTCATATTCAATTCTGAACACAAAATATTTAACATGCTTATTGTTCTAAACAAAGGTATTTGGTTAAATGAAAATTCCATCAAAGCTGAATAACCAAATTCAAGTGAACACAAAGTAAAGGGTTATATACTTTCTGTGGTTTCAGTAATAGCTAATCTAATAATGGTAAATGCAGGGTTACTGTTGATTCCTTTGCCTCTGTTTCATAAATTAGATAAAGCAACCTGGCAGTTACAGTACATCAGAGTTTTATTCGACTAAGTGATTTTAACACTATCTCAAAATATAACAAAGTCATGACTTGAATGACTGCTGAATTGTACCTTGCTTTCTGTCACCATGTTCATACTTTCCACCAGGGTTATGTAAAAAGCTTCTGTTAACTAAAACAGTTCTATAAATTTCAGTTTCTATTTACAGAACCAATCCATTTAAAAGGCACAATGTCACTGATACAGTATTATCTGATATTCCATTTTACCGGGACCAGGTTCGTAAATGTAAACCATAAGAACAGCCAAATGTTATTTATTCCTTCTATTCCAAAATGCAGGAACAGTAGAATTTCTCTGGTTAATGATTTTTTTGCAGAACATGTCCAGTTTTCTGCTACAGTATATTGATCTGGAATACTACAATAGTATTCCTGGGTCCTGTGGGCTGCGCCACTGGGATGCACCTGTGGGATGCAACTTCTGAAGACGAAGCTGGTACCATCTCTCCAGGCAGCCGAGGGTGGTAACCCAGACCAAGGCATTTTTCTTCCTTGAAGAATGTGCTGGTTCGATCTTGGGCCCTTTGATGACACTTCCTGAGCCTTTGCACTTAGAGACAAGGCTCAACACCTGCAGTTCTAACAGCCGATGAGTTGCCCTTCATAAAGGAAGTCTATTTTCTTCTGGTGCCCTGATATGGTTCCTTCTAATTACCCTGATAGCCCAGGAAGAAAAATATCCCTCTCTCCATATTTCATTCAGATAATACGAATCTGCAAGCTGTTCTGTATGACAGATAAGGACTGTGTGCTGAAGCAACTGGTTCCGCCTGTCAGCCTCCAAGAACCCACCGCCATGAGATACAGTCATGATGACATTACTAGGGAAGAAGTGGGTCAAATACATGGTCACTCTACAACCGAATGTCATCTATTCTTTCTACTTCAGTAATTCGATGCAGTGGTACTCAAACACACACACAAAGAAAAAAGAGTTCAATGTTATTAGCCTGCTTTCCACAAGCACAAACACAAATATTGTTAAAACTTCCGTTCCCAAATATTTCTGAGAGACTTTTTCTGCCTTGGACCAATTAGTCAAGAAATGTTTATTAAGCATCTCCTGTGAGCCAGACACTGAACTAGGCACTAGTAGTGAAAGGCTAAAACCAGACACAACCTCTGCCCTCGCAGAGTTTATGGTCAAGGATAAAGGACAAGCAGGAACTGGCAATGGAGAGGCACATCATGAAGGCTGAAAGACATGCAGTACAAGGTGGTAAAGGAGCTTATAACAGAGAAATTAACCCAGTCTTGTGGGCCGGGAAAGGCTTCCCAGTGCAAGAGACAACACTGAGCTGAACCCTCTAGTGTCATTAGAGGCAGCCAGGTAAGAGAGGAGGAGAAAGACTACCAACGAGAGAAAATGTCTCCTCAGAACACTGTTCTTCATCACTAGGGGAAAGGCCTCAAGATGCAACATAAAGTATAAAAAGTCAATAAAACCATGGAGTCCATCACTGGGAGTTCTTTTCTCGTTTTGAAATCCCTTAGTTTAAAAAATTATTAAATAAAAAAGTAAACATTGGTAAAATTCTGTCCTATCTTGCCACAAAAAGGCAAAAGTTAATCATAATTCTACTTTCTTACTGCTCTAAATAGGAAGTTAGATCTTTTTTTTTTTTTTTTTTTTTTTTTTTTGACAGGCAGAGTGGACAGTGAGAGAGAGAGAGAGAGAAAGAGAGAAAGGTCTTCTTTCGCCGTTGGTTCACCCTCCAATGGCCACTGCGGCCAGCGCACCACGCTGATCCAAAGCCAGGAGCCAGGTACTTCCTCTGGGTCTCCCATGCGGGTGCAGGGCCCAAGCACTTGGGCCATCCTCCACTGCACTCCCGGGCCATAGCAGAGAGCTGGCCTGGAAGAGGGGCAACCGGGACAGAATCTGGCACCCCGACCGGGACTAGAACCCGGTGTGCCGGTGCCACAGGAGGAGGATTAGCCTATTGAGCAACGGTGCCAGCCAAAGTTAGATTTTACTTTAAAAATATAATTTACCTTGACTTTTCTGGTTAAAATTCATGGGTCGTTTTTCAAATTATGTTTTGACAGCAGTGAAAATGGTAGCACACACAACACCAACAGCATGAATTTGTTCAGGGTACAAGCACATGAAAATTAACACAAGCAAGTGGTGAATGTGATTTACCAAAAAAAAAAAAAAAATTACAAGACCTCTATGTTGGTATGTGGTCTACAGTGGGTACAAATGAAGAAGAAAGAGGTTTTCTTCCCTAAAATTTGGTCATGAAAATCCTAATTTGTTCTTGCACAAAGTTGTGGATCATCACTGATCTCTTTCACAGCACACAACTTTTCCTCCATGGGAACAAGAAATTGGAATGAAAGGAAAACTAGATATATTCATGAATGTACTTGCCCTTTCTACTAAACCCAGAGTGTGCTATTTGTATTATTTTCATTCCAAACTCAAAATCCATCTCCAGAATCCAAAATCAATAAAACTGCATTAGCATAACTGAGGTCTGAATTTGGCCCTAAAAACTCAGACTGAGTCGGACTACTAATATGGGAAGAGGTTTATGCTTTTTTAATGTCTTCAGCTATTAATTTCCAGCAATGACTTCAGCAGTTGCTCTAGAGTGAGCACAATCTACAACTACTCTTTTTTTATTTATGTGAGAGGCAGAGAGATAGAAAAAGAGAAACAAAGAATCCCACTCAAACACCCACAATGTCCAGGGCCAAAGCCTGGAGCCAGGAACTCAGTTCAGTTCTCCCACTTTGGGGGCAAGGATGGAAATACTTGAGGCAACACCTGTTTTGCCTAGCAGGGTCTACATTAGCAGGAAACAAGAGTCAGGAATCAAATCCAAGCACTCCAATATGGAATGCACATGTCTTAACCAGCTTCTTAAAGCTACACTAAATGCCCACCCCTCCAATTACTTTAAAGAAGTATTGTATACAAACCAGTAGAATTAACAGTCTTTTCTACCCTGTGAATGGCAGCATAATATGCCACCCTAAACTAGGTCACTTTGACATAAAGGAAGGCACTTTAAAAAAAAAAAAAAAAGAGCAAATGCAAGAAGGGTGTCCTAAATGTTCCATTTTTTTTCCCCTAAAGCAAAAGCTCAAACACATTTTTATCATCAAGGATGGAAAAGAGAGAACAATAAAATTTTGTGTACAAATAGATGTTGTTACACTAGCCTTTATCTTCCAAGTCATTTCTCTACCCAATGAACTAATTCCACCTAAGACCCTGGGCCCTCTTATATTTTCACAATTTACCACTCTTTATCCAATTCAGTATATATGTGTTGAATTCTAACTGCATCTGTGGGGTCTTTATTTCCTTATGAGGGTTGTTGTGTCATAAAATCTTACATTAAATGCATTTGTAGGCTATATTCCTTATTACATCTTTTGTCAATTTAATTCTCAGGTCCAGCCAAACACCCTAAAAGGAAAAGATGAAATTTTGTTTCCCCTCATCCTGTTATTAGATAGCATCCACAGTTCAATCTCAGCACTTCCGTGATACAAGACAATGGAAATCTCACACTGAGGCAGAACGAAAGCCAGCCTTTTCTTATCATAGAGAAAAGAAAATGAACTTTCTCCGTGGTATTCCACTGAACATGGTACAGCAGAGTGGAGCAGAGGTTTTCAACAGAACACTAGAGGCACATTCTGCAGTGGGTTCATTGTGGGGAGGGAGGCCACAAAAAATAGCCACTGGAGCCTGCAAATGTGATATTATTAGGAAAAAGGATCTTTGCAGATATAATTAAGATCTTGAGATGAGCTCTTGCTAAATTATCCAGGTGGGCTCTGACTATAATGACCAGTGCCTTTACAAGAGAAAGGCAGCCAGAGATCTGAGTTGCAGAAAAGAAGACACAGAGGAAGCCAACTGAAGTAAACAGTTCCGTAGCTACAAGCCAAACAACACCTGAAGCTGGAAGGAGCAAGGAAGGATTCTCACCTAGAACCTTTTGAGGGAGCACAGCTCTACCAACACCTTGATTTTGGACTTCTGGCTTCCCAAACTCTGAAATAATCAATTTCTGATGTTTTAAGCTACCAATTTTGTAGCAATTGGTTATAGCTGTCCTAGGAAACTCATATAAAGCCCATGTCCCTTACTAGCTATGTTGCCTAGTGCTTTAAGCCCCAAAGAATCAGGCCCTCATCAAGAAACTATAGATAAGAAGAGTATCCATCTCATAGGTCAAAGATTAAGGAAACAGGTCAAGTATACAGCACAGGGCCTGAAATTGAGTAAGCTCTCAGTACATGTTACAGCTACTATTCATGAGTTCAGAGTTACTAGGAAGCATCAGTAGACCTTAGAATGATATGTCAACAAATAACAAAGACCAATTTATACAGTAAGGATGTCTTCATCATTGAACACGTATTAATGAAGATCAGATAAATCATTTTCCAGAAATGCTGGGAGAAGGACCATTTTTGTTATGTAGGAGGCTGAACTAAATAGCTTCTCAGCTTCCTCAATTAACCATCTATTCACCTCTGATTCATTTGTCAGATGAAGATCCTGAGACTAGGTAACCCAGTAGAGGAAAATGGTACCTGCACAGGGTTTTTCTGTCAATTTTCAAGGGTCCCTCACCTCTCTGGGTCATACTGTCTTCAGCTATAAAATGAGAGGCAAGTTCTGACCATCTCTTGGGCATTTCCAACTTAAAAGTGCTACAACACAATGAAATTACTTGGACCACACACTTTAATTTTCTAAGACTGTGAAACAAATCAATAAGAAGCAGTGAATAAGCCAAGATTAGACTATAATAAAATTTTTAAGCTGTTCCTAGCAAAATGAGAAAAACAAACCAGAAAAAAATATAATTTTTAAATGTCTTTTTTTTTTTTTTTTGACAGGCAGAGTGGACAGTGAGAGAGAGAGACAGGGAGAAAGGTCTTCCTTTTTCCGTTGGTTCACCCCACAGTGGCCGCTGTGGCCGGCACACCACGCTGATCTGAAGCCAGGAGCCAGGTGCTTCTCCTGGTCTCCTATGGGGTGCAGGGCCCAAGCACTTGGGCCATCCTCCACTGCACTCCCAGGCCACAGCAGAGAGCTGGCCTGGAAGAGGAGCAACCGGGACAGAATCCGGCACCCCAAGAGGGACTAGAACCCGGGGTGCCAGCACCACAGGCAGAGGATTAGCCTATTGAGCCACGGTGCCGGCCTAAATGTCTTTTTTTAAAGATTCATTTATTTATTTGAAAGGCAGAGATACAGAGAGAAGGAAAGAGAGACAGAGATTTTTCTATCCACTGGACCACTTCCCAATTGGCCACAACAGCTAAGGCTAGGCCAGGCCAAAGCTAGGAGCAAGAAGCCTCTTCCAGGTCTCCCACATGGGTGCAGGGACCGAGAACTTGGGTTATCTTTGGCTGCTTTCCCAAGTGCATTAGCAAGAAGCTGGATTGGAAGTGGAATAGCTGGGACTGGAATCAGCACTCATATGGGATGCCAACACTGCAGGCAGAGGCTTAACCTTCCATGCCAAAGCACTGGTTCCTTAAATGTCTTTACTTAAAAGAATTAAAAGTTAACAACAGTATGTTGGCTCCCACTCTATTTCACCTCTTCATTTAAAAATGTTTAGTCTCTAGCCGGCGCCGTGGCTCACTAGGCTAATCCTCCACCTTGCGGCGCCGGCACACCGGGTTCTAGACCCGGTTGGGGCGCCGGATTCTGTCCCGGTTGCCCCTCTTCCAGGCCAGCTCTCTGCTATGGCCAGGGAGTGCAGTGGAGGATGGCCCAGGTGCTTGGGCCCTGCACCCCATGGGAGACCAGGAAAAGCACCTGGATCCTGGCTCCTGCCATCGGATCAGCGCGGTGCGCCGGCTGCAGCGGCGGCCATTGGAGGGTGATCCAACGGCAAAGGAAGACCTTTCTCTCTGTCTCTCTCTCTCACTGTCCACTCTGCCTGTCAAAAATTAAAAAAAAAAAAAAAAAAAAAAAAGTTTAGTCTCTGAAATTTTAGTTTGGAACTGCTACAACACAAAACAACCTGTTAAAAATCTATTCTAGGGAGTAGACATTTGGCATGGTACCCTGTATCAGATTACCTGGGATCAAGTCCCAAAATGTTCCAGTTCCAACTTCCTGCTGCCCACGTAGCTGGATCTCTATCACCATGTGACAGACCTGAACTGAGTCTGTGATTCCTGATGTCAGATAGGCCAGCTCTAGCTGTTGTAGGCATTTGAGGAGTAAATCAGCAGATGAGATATCAATCTCATTACATATGCCTCTCTCCCTCTCTCTAACAACTTTCTAAAACATTTATTTATTTATTTACTGTTTGAGTTATGAGGGGCAGAGCAGAGAGAGAGAGAGAGAGAGAGAGAGAGACAGAAGTGTTTCATCCACTGGTTCTTTCCCCAAATGGTCGCAATGGCCAGAGCTGGGCTAATCCAAAGCCAGAAGCCAGGGGCTTCTTGTGGGTCTCCCACGCAAGTGCACGGGCCCAAGGACTTGTACCACCTTCCACTGCTTTCCCAAGCCATAGCAGAGAGCTAGACCTGAAGTGGAACAGCCAGGACCCTAACGGGCACCCATATGGGATGCCAGTATTGCAGGCAGCTGCCTTTAATCACTACTCCACAGCACTGGATCCTCTCTAATAATTTTTAAAAATTTATTCTAGCACTAACAGTCTTTTGTTTTCAAAGAAATTTAATAATTGTGAAGTTGTACCATCACAGAAGTATTCAAGATTAAGAAGTCATCTTTGAGGCTGGGGCTGTGGTACAGCAGGTCAAGTCACCTGCCTGCAACATCAGCATCCCCTGTAAGTGCCAGTTCAAGTCTCTGCTATTCCAGTTTCAATGAAGCTCCCTGCTAATGAGAATGGGAAAGCAGTGGGAAAAAGCACAAATACTTAGGCCCTGGTGTCCCCCTTGGGAGTCCCAGTTAAGTGCCAGGTTCTTGGCTTCAGCCTGGCCCAGCTCCCAACCCTACTATGACCATTGGGAAAGTAAACTGGAGGGAATCTTTCTCCTCTGTCACTCCATCATTCAGATAAGTCTTTAAAAAGAAAAAAAAAAGCCATCTTTTCAGAATTTGAAAATACTCACTGATAAAATATAAAATTATATAAAATTAATATACACAAAAGTAAAACTGGAGAAATCTGAATAAAAAGAGTGGATTGTGTCAATGTCCTGGTTGTAGATCTTATACTCCAGTTCTGCAAAATGTTATCATTAGATGATACTGGGTAAAGTGTGCAAAGGAATCTATTTTCACTAGTTCTGAGAACTGCACATGAATCTGAAACCACTGAACAGAAATGTCAGTTTAATACATACTCATGTCCTTAAAATTCCTGGCAATGTTGCTCAATCGAATCAGGTTCAAACCTCAATAAATGTAATCAACCATCATTTATACATAGCAAATTAACTTCATGAATACAAAGCATTGGTGTGGCAAATATTTACTGAGCATCTTCTGTGTGAGAGGCACTATGCTAAGCACTGGTACTGGACTGCAGTCCTTCCTTTCACAGAGTGTACACTCTAGCCAGAGAGAACAGTGACAAAAACAAATAAGAAAGTACAAGTTATGACAAGTACTATGAAAAGAAGAAGGGCATGAAGTGGAAAACACAGAGGAATTACAATGACTTTTAAACCTTTTATAAAAGGACACGTGTAGGCCCTGTGAATTTAGCTCCAGACAGTTACCTGGACCTTAAGAATGGAATATCAAATTGCCATTTAGAGACACCCCTACATTCTTGTCTTAGTGTAAAATCTGAATAACAGGAGAGTGCACTCTGCATTGTGACAGGAATGCACTTTGAGTGAGGCTCAGTTTTTCTACACCAATAAAAGCAGTCAGAAGAAAATTCTAGACTAACATTTGCCTTTAACAAAGAAGGTGATATACAAAAATGTCTAGATATAAAATTAAACACTTGGGACTGATGAGGTTAAATCTTTCAAAAAGGTATATAGCACATCACTTCCAATACAAGATCACCATCCCATGAAATAGAATAGAGACACTGCCTCTCTACCCAAACTAGAACATGAAAATACCTCACAATGAAAGCCAGAGTAGAGGGCAAGAACAGTGGTGCAACAGGTTAAACTGTCACTTCAGAAGCCCACATCTTGTGTCCCCCTCTTCTGATGCAGCTTCCTGCTAATTCACCTGGGAAGCAGAAGATAATGGTCCAAACGCTTGGGTTCCTGCCACCTACATGGGAGACCTGGATGGAGTTCTTGGCTCATGGATTCATCCTGGCCTAGTCCAGGCTGTTATGGGCATTTGGGAATGAAGCAGCAGATGGAAGATATGTCTGTCTGTCTGTCTGTCTGTCTCTCTCTCTCTCTCACTTTCAAAGGAACAAATATGTGAATCTTTAAAAGAAAAGGAAAAGGAAAAGCCAGTGGATCTTCAAAGAAGATAAATTTACCTTTCCAATTCTCTCCCTAATTGGAAGATCCAAAATATTTCAGACACTGCCAACTACGCACTGGGAGACAAAGTCAAAAGGTGCAGTAGGCCAGGCAGTGGGACTAGGAAATTAAGATACAGCTGCCTACTACTATTAGTAGCATAGCTGCAGGGCCAAAATATTATGGTTCACTTGGGCCTCATGTGGCTGAAAAGATACAGGCTTCAAAAAAAGCTAGACCGGTGAATAGATAAATAAAACTAAGGACTATTCACACAATGAACCTTATGCAGCAGTCAGATCAAAGATGGTAAGGCACAAAACAATATATGCTGACCAGTATATTTTGTATAGGAAAGGAATTAACATAATACATATATATATCTGCCTGTGTGCATGAAAAACACTATAAAATATAAAACAAATTTAAAAATATGGTTACTCTAAGGAAGAACAGGATGCGGTAAGGGTATGAGAAGAAAAATAAGAGAAAAACTGCATTTTATAACTTTTTATGTTGTTTTGATTTTTGAACCAGATGAACAGATTACTTCCTCAAAAGCAATTTTAGTCTTTTAAAAATAAAGAGCTAAAATAAAGCTATGATAACTTGAAATACTGATAGGGTAGCACATTTCAGGAGGGCAATTTGACTTTACACATCCAGGACCTTAAAAATGGCATATTTCTGGACCCAGTGATTCTAACTTTTTTTTAAAGGAGTTACTTATTTACTTATTTGAAAGGCACAGTGACAGAGAAAGACAGAGACATAGAAAGATCATCTGATGATTCACTCTCCAAATAGCCACAACAGCTAGAGCTGTACTAGACCTGAAGCCAGGAGCCCAGAACTTTACCTGGGTCTCCAATGTGATGGCAGGAATACAAGTGCTTGGGCCATCAACCACTGCCTTCCCATGCACGTTAGCAGGAATGCTGGATCAGAGGTAGAGTAGCAGAGACTCGAACCAGCACTCTGATGCTACCATCCAAGTGAAGCTTAACCCACTGAGCCCCAACACTTGCTCTGATTCCACCTTTGAAAGGAATTTGTCTGAGAAAACAATGAGATATTTTATACATGCACATACACACACACACACACACACACACACACATATACAATATACAAAGACTTTCAGGGCAGAATTGTCATAGTTCATATTTTGAAAAAAAATCTACAAAATCTGTGGAAGAAATTACAGAACACTCAGCAATATACAGCTGTTTAAAATTACACTGCAAACTCTGGCCTCAGAATCAGCCCTTAAGGTATTCGGATGTGGCTGAAGAGCCCATGAGAGTATTTTAGGCATGGAAAGCCAAGACACTCTGGGAAAAAAAAAAAAAAAAAAAAAAAGAAAGACCTAAATGGAAGATCTCTGCGAGTGAGATCCCAGTGGAAAGAATGGGTCATCAAAGAAGGAGGTACCTTTCTCTGAAGGGAGGAGAGAACTTCCACTTTGACTATGACCCTGTCGGAATAAGATATAAGTCGGCAGACTCAAAAGGCTTCCATAGCCTTGGCAACTCATGACTAGAGCCTAGGGAGATTACTGACGCCATAAACAAGAATGTCAAATTGTTAAGTCAACAACAGGAGTCACTGTGTACTTACTTCTCATGTGGGATCTGTCCTTAGTGTGTTGTCCAATGTGAAGTAATGTTATAACTAGTACTGAAACAGTATTTTACACTTTGTTTCTGTGTGGGTGCAAACTGATGAAATCTTTACTTAATATATACTAAATCTATCTTCTATATATAAAGATAATTGAAAATTAATCTTGATGTGAATGGAATGGGAGAGGGAGCGGGAGATGGGAGGGGTGTGAGTGGGAGGGAAATTACGGGGGGTGTGGAGCCACTGTAATCCATTAACTGTACTTTGGAAATTTATATTTACTAAATAAAAAATAAATAAAAAATTACACTGTAAAATGAGGAGATATAGTTGATAGCATGGAAGGGTCTTCATTGAGTTCATGGAAAATGTTTATTACGAAAAACTATGCCAGGATTTTAAAAGTTTTTTTTTTTTTTGTACTAAAGTAAATTTTCCTTTTAACCTCATTTCACAAATCTCTTGAATTACCCTCATTTTTCAATCAGTCACCATTTTTAGGAAACTTTTGAAAATGTCTATCAGGTGCCAGGCACAGAGCTAGATGCTGATTTTAAGGCCAGTTATGATGCACTATATAAACAAATAATCTCAGTTTTTGTGCATTTATAACTAGATAAGAAGGATAAACAATAAAATGAAAGCAGCAATGACCTTTAAGTGGTGAGATTATCACAGACAAAATATACTTTCTAAAAAGAACACATTATTTCAGCAGTAAAAGAAAAGTACAATTATCAAGATAATAATACCCAGGATAGGGAACATTGCTCATTCATCTATCTGTTCTCTACCCCTTCTTGACTCCTTGAATACAAACAATGCTTATTTCAGCTGCAGCCATCCTGCAACCACAATGGAAAGGCCAAGAACACAACACGTACACACATGCTACTTGACATCTCAGAACTGCTGAACTATAGCCACAGCCACCCATTGCTAGGTTTTTAACTCACAGTTGAAATAAACCTCTATTTTAAACCACCCTAAATCAGGTCTTCTGTTACTTGCAGCTGAAGGCATTCTGGTACACTTAATAATATATGATGGCAACATACCTAATAATAGTGTTTACTAATATACTAAGCAATATGTGGAAACACACTAGTATATACTATATGCCACATGACATGCTAAGGCCAGTACAGTACAGATAACCGTCCTGCTTAGTTGTGGTGACTCTGATGAACCAGCACAGTGTGAAGACTCATGTAGCTACTGCCCACCAGCTTCTAGTTTTACAGTCTCTTCTCTGAAGCTCCTGGAAAGCAGAGCCCAGGAAAAATTATTAATAAGAATTCCAAGGGAACATTGCCTACAGCGGAAAAAAGGGAGGAGGGGGCAGTTACTTCTACAGCTTACAATGTGACCCAATATTTTCAGTTCTAAGACTGTATCTTAAGAAAAAAATCATTGACGTGATCACTCATATATTCAAATATTATTAATTAATATCTTTCAGGGAAAATGGTGGGGGAAACCTAAGTGTTAAACAACTAGGATATGTTGAGAATCTCAGGGCAGGTGTTTTGCCTAGTAGTTAAGGTGTCCATGCCCACATCAGGTAAGCCTGGGTTTGATACCTACCTCTTACCCCTAACTCCAGGTTACTGTAAATGTATAACCTAGAAAGAAGCAGGAATGACTCCAAGAAAGTGGGTTCCCGATAGTCACAGAGGAGACTTGGACTGAGTTCCCAGCTCCTGGCTTCTGGCAGCCACTGCATTTGGGGACTGAAACGCCAGCATTTGGGAACTGAACCAGTGGGTGAGCACTCATTCACTCTATCTAACCAACCCCTCCCCTCAACACCACCACCTTTCAAACTTTGCAAATCTTAACAACATAGAGAACACACACAATACAGAGAATGGAAAATAGGAAATAAAATTATATATAAAGTGTGATCTCAATTTAGAAAATAATAGAAGAAATATATGCATGCAATAAAAAAAGGCATAAACCAAAATCAGGGAGAAATGGAATGCCAATTTGAACATTTCTATATTTTTTAAATCTCCTAAAATAAATTCATTTTCTTACACAGTTGGTAGTTCTTTTTAAATGACACCTTCTCAGAATACTCTGGGCTTTCTGACCAACATGTTGGAATTACTGACATCAACTATATCTAATATCTGCCTGCAGATCAACTGGAGTTAACAAGAAACAATTCATTTTTGTGTTTTAAAAATAGAACTGATGCTAACAGTTACAAGCTAAGTTACAGAAATGATAAAGAAATTTGTTTTCAAATGAATTTGCATTGCATAAATGTAGCACTGTCTTTAATTCCATAAATACAGATTTGATATTGTTGATTTCAGAAAAATATCGATGTTTCCTTAAATAAATCTTGCTTTTATTGAAATTCATCCCCTTACTTCAAAGAAAATGATCTTGAAAACAATAAAAATGAATGTTAATTTGCTAGGTCATTGATAAAAATCCATTCTATTGATATTCTTGTACCTATTTATTAACTTCATTATACAGAAAAGTAGCTACCAGGAAGGTCTAGTCTTTCTACCATCTAAACACCTCAGTATTCGGACTCAAGGGCCTCAGCTGGAGGGCCTGAGTCCAAAACACCACTCTACTACTTGTATGCTGGGTGTCCTTGAGCAATTATGTAACCTCTTGGAGATTCAGTATTCTCATCTATAAAACAGGGGTGATAATAGTACCATAAGGATGAAATGAGAGAATCCATGTGAGGTTCTTAGTTCAGCTCCCAGGGTAACATAATAAAAACCAAGGTCTCAGGGTAGATGTTTGATATAGCAGTTAGGATGCCACTAGGAATGGCCAACTCCCATTTGGAGTGCCTGGCTTGGAATCCCAGCTCTGCTCCTGCCTCCAGCTTCCTGTTAACACATACCCTTGAAAGCACTGGTTACACATCTAACAGTTGGGTCCCAGCCACTTGTATGGAAGACTCAGATTGAGTTCCCAGTTCCCAGGTTTTCCTGGCCCAATCCTGGCTATTGCAGATATTTGGGGAGTGACCAAGCAGATATGAGATGTCTGTCTGTATCTCCCTCTGGTTCTCAAGTGAGTAAATAAATAATCAATTTTTTAAATGAAAGGTCTCTTTCAAGACGCTTCCAACTAACATATGGAAAGACAAATCATAAACCTGAAACATCAGATTCTAAAGAGACCTCAGCATCCTAGATTAAGAACCTATGCTTGATCTGGATACCAGACTTTTAAATACAGATCAATATAATTTTAATTCCCGGAGTTAAAATAGGCACTTTGAAATTGTTGTTGGGACATTCAGACCACTGGAAAACTTCAGCATGTCCATCAAAGAAGACAACATCCCGACACATTTTGTATATCCAGTTCTTTCAAAAACAGCACTTTTATATTCAAGGTTTTGTGGCTAAAGATAAAAACAATAGCTAAAATAATTGCTAATGTGTATATACTGCTGAGCACACACCAGGAAGTGTCCCACATGCTTTCATGTATTATCTCATTTAATCCTCAAACTAATCAGTGAAGCAGGTTCTCTTTATTACTTCCGTTTTTTTTTTAAGATTGTATTTATTTATTTGAGAGGTAGAGTTATAGACAGAGAGAGAGAGAGGCAGAGAGAAAGGTCTTCCATCCATTGATTCACTCCCCAAATGGCCACAACAGCCGCAGCTGATGCCAACCAAAGCCAGGAGGCTGGAGCTTCCTCCAGGTCTCCCACACAAGTGCAGGGGCCCAAGGACTTAGGCCATCCTCCCCTGCTTTCCCAGGTGCACCAGCAGGGAGCTGGATTGGAAGTGGAGCCAGGACTCAAACCAGAGCCCAAATGGGATGCTGACACTGCAGGCGGCAGCTTCACCCATGATGCCAGAGCACTGGCCCCATTACCTCCATTTTTTATATACAGAAACTGAAGAAAAAAATGCTAGAAAACTGATAAGGCAGCAATATTATATATAATAATATACTGTATTTATTATAGTTATAAATTCCAATAATAATAACATAGTAATAACAATTACAGCCTATTAAATTCCTGTGATATGCCAAATATAGCACCTGATGCTGTCCAAACCTCCCCAGTGTCTATAACCTTACAGTATTTCCATTTAATGGATAAGGAAACTGGAAACTTAAATGAATTACCTAAGAAGTAATACAGATCTCTCTAGCCCCAAAGTCAGTCATACCACAACTACCCTTCCAGAAGTGTGAAGGAAAGGGCTTATCAGACCCCTGGAGTTCTCTACTAAGGTCACAAGATATTGGAGAGGGACAAGACATCATAGTTATCAGAGCCAAGCACCTGCCTTGTGGAAAAGGAGGATCAGAGAGAGGAAGAGACTTGTGAAAGGCAGTGGGAATGCCAGAACTAAACCCCAGGTTCCCCATCAGTCAGTGCCATGTCTTTCAGAGAAAGGAAGAGGCTCTCTTCTGTTGAATCCGCCATCAAAACAAGAAGAGAAAGCCTGGGAGCTTCGGAGTGATGGTGCCAGTCTGTCCTCCTTCCGTCTACTCCCTCCTGATCCTAGGCACTGCTGCATGTGGTTCCTGGCACACATGGGACAGTGGCACCATCATCCAAGAAGAGTAGTGAAACTTGGAGAAAAAACCCATGGTGAAATCATACATGCCCTTTCATGAGCAACACTGGGCCGATTTCCAATGCAATTTTCCTCAAACAGAATTAGAGATCAATGGAGAAGGGCAGTTTGCTCAGATACATGTGGGTCTCTTTTGTAGACATAATACATGACACAACCGAGGTCTTCACGAACATGATCTGAATTAGTAAATTACCTGCATTTTTTCTGATGAAGTGTACATCTTTCTTAGTTTGTATAATGGATAAAAATAAGCTATCTCAGAGAAATATTTCTAAAAATAGAATTTAGGAGGTACTAAAAATGAATGCAGCATTATGTAATCCTCAAAACACAACAGTTGTTTACCCTGCTTTGATTTCTAAGTTTTCCTTTGATGACAAATATTAATATTTATCATTTTTCTGATGATAGGCTAATGAGAATCTTAAGTGTTTATGAGACGGCATTTAAATATTACAGTACTGCAGATGTGTTTGTTTTGTGATTTATATTCCACTCTTTAACATCAACCAGCATTTTTTGTGTTTCTGTTGAATTCTGGGTTATTGTTCATGAATAGTTTCAGTAAACTTTACATAGCCAGAATTGATGGTCTCTACATTTAATTGAGGACAAAAATGTATCTGAGATTTCACCAAGTTAACTGGTACTGTGAGAAAGGACTAGGTATGACATTTCAAAGTGAAAACTGGCACACATGTATAACCACCAGCCAGTGATAGTCTACAGAGCAACAGTCCAGGTTTAGTGACATTGATCTTGGGTAGTATTTACTGAGTGCTGGCAATGTGTGAGGTACTGTGCAGGGTATATTTCATTTTACACTAACGATTTCATGTGATTTTCACAATAACTCTTTAAGAGATGAGTAGTACTCATCTATGACTACTAGTACTATTGGTACTATTACTAATGATTATTACTCCATTGAGTATTTGCTCAAGGTGATACTACAAATGACAAGCAGAGCTAAAAGTCAGTCCTCAGAGCCAGAGACCACTGTTGTTTACAGTCTCCCCTCCCTGACTCTCCAATATTTGAAAATTCCTATTATCTGCAAAGCATAAATAATCCACCTGCATAGAGCAGCAGCCTTCAGGACAACCCAGACTTTCAGATCTTGATGGCAACAGTGAGACATAACTCATTCTGTCTGTCAGAGGTTGTGCAGTGTTCTGTGCACAGAGACAGAGCAATGAACAGGACCAATAACGTCCCAGCCCTGGAGGAGCAAACAGTCTAGAGAGGGAAGACAGAAAACATCAACACAATAAATAGCATTATCCTCAACATGAGGAGCAAAAGGGAGGCTATGCAAGTTCATAGAAATGCTGAGAAAGGCTAAGCTCTGGCATTCTGTAGGTTTTATATACCTATATTCTGCACACGGACAGGACTCAGATTATCAGGCAAATCGCCCATATTCAGTAATAGAAGCAAGTCTAGCAGTAAGATGCTATAGTGCAAAATGCAACCATGAATTCTAAGTTAGAGCCCTGATGCAAACCACTTATCTTAGACAAGACCAAGGGCAGGGGAGAGGCCCATCATCAGAATAGTCACTATTCCTACTCTTCACAGATCTTCTGGTCTAGAAAGAAGAGAGGCATTGATCAAAAGTTAGAGGTGAAACAAAAGCTATAGCAAAAGACACAAGACACAGCCTATAAGAGACCAAGAAAGAAGGTCAACATTTTCCACTGACTATGTGACCCACACTCAGTCATCTCCCCTTTTAGAGCCAGTTTTCCAAATGTGCAAATAAAGGACCCCAAATGAACCCGAAAAGCTTCCTTCAAGCACTTTAAAACAATCTACTGAAGCCATGTTGCCAACATACTGAAATATATGCTGTTTATCTCTTCTTCCTCCCACTCATCAATAGATCCTAATTGTTCTTTCTCAGTCCCTTTCACTCTGTTCATCTGCACCCCCACAGTAAGGACTTTGTTCTTTATTTTCATTGCCACAAGACAGGGAAGTCAGATCACAAGGACTATGGGCCTGACAACCCATCAGGGGCCAAAGTGGGTGTAGGAGACACTAGGAGCTGAACTCAGATGATTAAAAATGAGAAGCAGCTGTATTATTCAAATGGAACATGGCATCCAAAGAGTGCATCAGTCACTAACATATTAGCCCACAGACATCCCAGGGCTGGGATGCCTACAGAGATAGTAGACACGAGGGAGGCATTGTGTGAACTATACGCAACATTGTGGCAAGAGCTAAGAAAGTCAGGAAGCAGGTGTGCTCAGAGAAGGAAGTCAGTGGCAAGAACATCTGGACAACAAAGAGCATGGCTCAGACACAGTACTGATGAGATCTGAATGCAGGAATATTACAATTAATGAGATCCAAACTCCAAATTTAGATTTCAAAGTCCTCCATGGCCTGCATTCAATCTATGGCCAATGTCTTCAGGTGCATGTCCCCTTTCAACATCTGTAGTGCAATCACAGAGGTCTTCTTCTATCCCACTGAGCATGCCACACTGTTCCCTACCTTAAGCCCTTTGTGCAGGCTGTTCCTTCTGATGGGAACATCATTGCACTAGCTCTTCAAATGGCCGTCTTCTTTGCATCCTTACTCACACCTCTGCTCAGATACCAACTCCTCTTCTGGCCATTTTCCCTGACGAGGAACTATCACAGGAACTTCAACTCTGCCCTCTTGTACCCGATATTTAATAATTACATTTGTCTGCCTGTGTGCTGCTCATCTCCTCCACTTGGTTTCATGAGAGCAAGCACTGGTGCCGGCCTTGTTCACTGACAGACACCCATACCGGCACAGTGACTGACTATGATATGTCTAAGTAAATGCTTATGGAGTGAATGAACCAGGAACAAAGAGTGAAACTACTCATACTCAAGAAGACCAACAAGAACACAACTGGAGCTTTGAAAATGAAGCTGAGGTACCAGACAGCCTGGCCCTGAGTCACAATGGTTCACTCTCAAGAACGAGGCCACAAGCAGGCTGGTGCTCAGATACAGGCATGAGTTCAGTGACGCCCTTGGGATACAAGGGCAGATCAAGTCTGATTTGCAACCAGGTCTACTGCCACACTATCATCCCACAATCTCCCCCCTGCTTGTGGTAACTGTGAGATAGTAGCTGCTTCCAGACCCCCAGCCCACTCTCATCTTACCCTCCACTACACCTAGTATGGGGCCGTGGGTTGCTCTTCTGACACCAACAGAGTCTACTACCAGGTACTCAAAACCCGGCCAAGCCTAAGCGACAGATTCTGCTTGTGCAGACCTCTCAAATCCAGCAATCAGTATTCACGCCACTGAGGTCAGCTCATACATCCCCAGTCCCACATACAGTCTTACTCAGTCCTTCCCACCTCCATAGATAGTTACCAAAAAATTCTCATCTTAAAGAGGAGGAAATTGAAACTTAACCAAGAAACTTGCCCAAACTCACACACCTGGCAATTGGTAACATTCCTTAGGTCTATAAAATTGTCTCTCTCTGGGCTCAAAGGTAACCAAAAGATAAAATATGGGGGGGGGGGGGGATGGCACTGTGGCACAGTGGGTTAAAGCCCTGGTCTGCAGCGCCAGCATCCCATATGGGTGCCAGTTCGAGTCCTGGTTGTTCCACTTCCAATCCAGCTCTCTGCTGTAGCCTGGGAAAGGAGTGGAAGATGGCCCAAGTCTTTGGGCCCCTGCCCATGTGGAAGACTCAGAAGAAGCTCCTGGATCCTGCCTTCAGATCGGTGCCACTCTGGCTAACAGGGGAGTGAACCAGCAGATGGAAGACCTCTCTCTTTCTCTCTCTCTCTCTCTTTGTCTCTCCTTCTCTTGCTGTGTAACTCTTTCAAGTAAATAAACAAATCTTTATAAAAAAGATAAAATATTAACTATATATATATATACAGCTAGCACTTACCAAGGAACTATGCTAATATTATATAATTTATCCCATCTAATTCATACCTTCTTAGGTATATATTACTTAGGTAATATTTTATAATTTATTCCATCTAATTCATACTTACTGAAGTAGGTAATTTTATGTCCTTTTTACAAAGTAAAACAAAACTCTGCAAATTGAAAAAAAAATGCCAAAGACAACCCTAACTCTGTAATGTAGTATACACACACACACAAGTACATATATCTGTGAACTCTAAAGGACAATAATCATTACATTAAAACAGAATTGTAACCTGATAGAAGCCATTAAGATCCAAATCTTTCTTTTCCAAGTGGACCAACAGACCAGCATTATCCATATCACCTGGTAGCTTGTTGAAAACCCAGAAGCTTCTGGCCTCACCAGGACCCTGGAGTATAGTTTCAGCCAATCTTTGACCCATAGGAGTTGGACCCAGCTGTTATATCTGCACTAGGAAGCCAAGCACAGCTAATTCCTCTAGGCCAGGGAAACCTTGGCCTGTTGCCTCCTGGAAGTTCAAAGGGCTAGAGGAAGTCTTAGCTTAGAGAAAGCTTTAGCCCATGCTCTGCAGAGCCAAGAGAGGGCCCCAGCTGCAGATTTATCTGTGGCCACTGGCTGCTGAAGCTTCCTGGCCCAGCTTTCACCCTTAAGCCTGGAGAACCCAGCAGCTGCAATTTCAAACTGCAGTCACCACCTGTTGTTTTTGTGCCCCCAGTATCATGTTCCCTCTTGGGAAGGTAGCAGCATCTCCATTTAAACAAGGCCCCTCTGGGAGTATAGCCACACAAACCATGAAAGGATCAATCCAAGGGGCACCATTCACACATACTAAAATTGGAATTGTGCCCCCTGAGGCTAGGCTACGGGGCAGCCCTGCCCCATTTCCTCTGGGTGAGTCTCCAGTCTCCAGGGCTGGGAGTGCACTGCAAGCCTAGCCACACACACTATCCCCTCCCACTGGCTATGGGAATATTTCCAAGTAGAATGCATATAACCCAAGTTGGTACTCCTCCACTCCACTGTCAATGTTGGGGTATTATGCTCAAAAGGAGATATTCCAGCCCCTAACATTTAGTTTCTATAAATTTGATGGAATAAAAAAATTCCAGGATTCTTAAAGTGATATATTTTAATATCTGATACATATAATATTAAGTTTGGAATTTGAGGCACCTTGCCTGCTATGGAAATTTATTTAGCCCAATAATAGTGTCTTCTTTACTTTAACCCATTTGGATTGCTTCCTAATCAATGGTTCTCTGCCCTGAATACAAGTTAAAATTACCTATAGCAGGTGTCATCCTGATCAATTAAATTGGGAGGATGGGGAAGTGGTACACACCTTGGAACCTCAATTTCAACTGTGCTTGAGTAGGACCACCCATAGCATTTTAAAGTATCTAGAGTGAATTTTAAGTGTGCCAAATACGCTATACTTCAAGGCAGACAATCCAAAGTGGTAGACCAAACACAGTGACAATGAGACCTACCTCTTTAGTATCACATAGCAACTGGCAAGCAGAGACTTAATTTTATTGACATAGCTGACTATCAAAACAAAAACCTTGCCCTGCCCCTCGACCTGATCATTTTTTATTCTCTCCTCCATACCCCTGCATATGTTTTTCTTCTCTCTATTACTGCCCTCTGCTCTTCCTTAGATCAAAAACTCTTCTCTCACCAGGCTTATTCCTGGGAGAGGCTATACAGGAATCATCAGCGCTGAATGGGGTTGAAAGAACCTTATTCAAACGGGCTCCAACACTTTCTCTGCCTGTCCTCAGTGTTCAAGCACATACATAGAGTTGTGTTTCTGGGCATTCCTTGGCACAACAAAGCAGCTACCGTCCTTCAGTCATGTGGAGTCTGAAGACACCAGAAAGCATTTTTTTTTTCAAAACTGAATATGTGGAAAGAAGGCCCCAAGACTTAGAGAATATGAAAATTTTGTTCATACCACATAACACAAACTTCATTAATTAAATGACTACAGATTGTTTTCTCCTTTAACTAAAATATGCATGCACTAAACCTCATGAGGGAGTACTAATACTTCAACATTATCTATGATGGTTTTTAACTCCAGTAGCTGCAAGTCTGAGAAACTGAAAAATATCCTGAATTATAATAGAATTGATTGTTTAAAGAAAGACATAAATCCATAACAAGAAACTCTGACAAATACATAAAGAGACCCTGAGTCTTTCATTTCCAGAATACTGTCAAGGTTTACCTTTTATGCACTTCTTACCAGTTTCTCAATTTTCTCTGCTATTCTTACCTGTTCATCATTAAGAGACTAACAATGGGGGCCAGCTTGTGGCACAGCGGGTTAAGCCAAGCACCTGTGATGCTGGCATCTCCTATGAACATTGGTTTAAGTCCCAGATGTTGCACTTCTCATCCAGCTTCCCTTTCCCGCTAATGTGTCTAGGAAAGCAGCAGAAGATGGACCAAGTGCGTGGGTCCCTACTACCCACACAGGAGACACAGATGGATTTTCTGGCTTCTGGCTTTGGCCTGGCCCAGCCCAGGCCATTGTGACCATCTGGGGAACAAATCAGAGTATGGAAGATCTCGATATTCTCTCTCTCTCTCTCTCTCTCTCTCTCCCTCCCTCCCTCCCTTCCCCCTCTCTGCAACTCTGCCTTTCAAATAAATAAATAAATCTTTAGAAAAACAGACAAAGGGGCCATTGCTTTGGCATAATGGGTAAAGCCACCACCTGCAGTGCTGGCATCCCATGTGGGCTCCAGTTCAAGTCCTGGCTGCTCCACTTTCGATCCAGTTCTCTGCTATGGACTGGGAAAGCACTAGAAGATGGTCCAAGTCCTTGGGCCCCTGCACCCGCATTGGAGATCTGGATGAAGCTCCTGGCTCCTGGCTTCAGATCAGCACAGCTTCAGCCACTGCACCCATTTGGGAAGTAAACCAGCAGATGGAAGACCTATCTCCCTCTCCCTCTCCCGAGGAGTAACCAGCAGATAGAAGACCTATCACCCTCACCCTCACCCTCGTCCTCGCCCTCACCCTCTGCCTCTCTGCAGCTCTGCCTTAAATCTTAAAAAAATAATAATAAAAAAAAAAAAAACAGGAAAATGCTCTTAAAATAGGCAATTTTAAACTTTATTAAACCCTCAAGCAAAGACATTCTTCTTTCCCCACTTTTTCTCCGTATGGAATCAGCAGACTAAAACAACATGACCTCCTAGTGAGCAGAAAGACTCAGGAAATGCTGAACTATGAAATTACTGTGTGGGGTGATATAAATTCAGGCTAAGAATGCTTCTGGATCCTTGATATAAGGTTTCAAGCTTACATATTCTAACAAGCATAAGTTGTATGCATTTTCTATGGGGGAAAAAAAAAACTTCTGAAACACCAGGGTTCTGAGGAGGAAAAGAATATGCCACCCCAAAATAGGCCATTTTGGCATACTTTAATAGTTACTTTGGGGTCAAGATAATTAAGAAACAGCAGGTCCCAAACAAAAAAATTCTCTGTTCTCCCTAACAGCAGGACATATACTGCATTTATAAAAGGACATATACTGCATTTATAAAAGTGGTCCTCTCGGGCCGGCGCCGCGGCTCACTAGGCTAATCCTCCGCCTTGCGGCGCCAGCACACCAGGTTCTAGTCCCGGTTGGGGCGCCGGATTCTGTCCCAGTTGCCCCTCTTCCAGGCCAGCTCTCTGCTGTGGCCAGGGAGTGCAGTGGAGGATGGCCCAAGTGCTTGGGCCCGGCACCCCATGGGAGACCAGGAGAAGCACCTGGCTCCTGCCATCGGATCAGCGCGGTGCGCCGGCCGCAGCGCGCTGGCCGCGGCGGCCATTGGAGGGTGAACCAACGGCAAAGGAAGACCTCTCTCTGTCTCTCTCTCTCACTGTCCACTCTGCCTGTCAAAAAAAAAAAAAAAAAAAAAAGTGGTCCTCTCAGGCCAGCACCATGGCTCACTAGGCTAATCCTCCGCCTTGCGGTGCCGGCACACCGGGTTCTAGTCCCAGTCGGGGCGCCGGATTCTGTCCCGGCTGCTCCTCTTCCAGGCCAGCTCTCTGCTGTGGCTTGGGAAGGCAGTGAAGGATGGCCCAAGTGCTTGGGTGCTGCACCCCATGGGAGACCAGGAGAAGCACCTGGCTCCTGGCTTCGGATCAGCGCGGTGCGCCAGCTGCAGCACACTGGCCGCAGCTGCCATTGGGGGGTAAGCCAACGGCAAAGGAAGACCTTTATTTCTGTCTCTCTCTCACTGTCCACTCTGCCTATCAAAAAAAAAAAGAAAAAAGAAAAGTGGTCCTCTCTCCTCAACAGAAACCAAACTCTCAAACTCTTACTTACATAACAAATCTTACCACGCATCCTGCTAGTCTTCAGCTCCTACTTATCACCCCACCACCTACATCTTCCTACCTCCAGAACCCCAAAACATCTTTCTCTTTATGCATTTTTTTCCAGTTAGAAGAAAAGCTCCTAGCCGGCGCCACGGCTGACTAGGCTAATCCTCCGCCTTGCGGCGCCAGCACACCAGGTTCTAGTCCCGGTTGGGGCACCGGATTCTGTCCCGGTTGCCCCTCTTCCAGGCCAGCTCTCTGCTGTGGCCAGGGAGTGCAGTGGAGGATGGCCCAAGTTCTTGGGCCCTGCACCCCATGGGAGACCAGGAGAAGCACCTGGCTCCTGGCTCCTGCCATTGGATCAGCGCGGTGCGCCAGCCGCAGCGCGCCGGCCGCGGCGGCCATTGGAGGGTGAACCAACGGCAAAGGAAGACCTTTCTCTCTGTCTCTCTCTCTCACTGTCCACTCTGCCTGTCAAAAAGAAGAAGAAGAGGAAGAGGAAGAGGAAGAGGAAGAGGAAGAAGAAGAAGAAGAAAAGCTCCTACAGGTAATCAGCTCTTCAGAGCTTTGACTTCTTTTCTATGAAGATCCCTGTATACACATCTTTTTTTTTTTTTTTTTTTTTTGACAGGCAGAGTGGACAGTGAGAGAGAGAGACAGAGAGAAAGGTCTTCCTTTGCCGTTGGTTCACCCTCCAATGGCCGCCATGGCCGGCGCGCTGCGGCCGGCGCACCGCGCTGATCCGATGGCAGGAGCCAGGAGCCAGGTGCTTTTCCTGGTCTCCCATGGGGTGCAGGGCCCAAGCACCTGGGCCATCCTCCACTGCACTCCCTGGCCACAGCAGAGGGCTGGCCTGGAAGAGGGGCAACCGGGACAGAATCCGGCGCCCCGACCGGGACTAGAACCCGGTGTGCCGGCGCCGCTAGGCGGAGGATTAGCCTAGTGAGCCGCGGCGCCGGCCTTTTTTTTTTTTTTTTTTTTGACAGGCAGAGTGCCCAGTGAGAGAGAGAGACAGAGAGAAAGGTCTTCCTTTGCCGTTGGTTCACCCTCCAATGGCCGGCGCACCACGCTGATCCGAAGCCAGGAGCCAGGTGCTTCTCCTGGTCTCCCATGGGGTGCAGGGCCCAAGCACTTGGGCCATCCTCCACTGCACTCCCTGGCCACAGCAGAGAGCTGGCCTGGAAGAGGGGCAACCGGGACAGAATCCGGTGCCCCGACCGGGACTAGAACCCGGTATGCCGGTGCCACAACGCGGAGGATTAGCCTAGTGAGCCGTGGCGCCAGCCCCTGTATACACATCTTAAGACAATTTTTTTTTGAAGATTTATTTATTTATTTGAAAGAGGCAGATAGAGATCTTCCATCCACTGGTTCACTCACAAAATGGCTGCAATAGGCAGAGCTGGGTCGATCTAAAACCAGGAGCCAGAAGCTTCTTCTGGGTCTCCCACATGCGTGCAGGGGCCCAAGGGCTTGGGCCATCTTCTACTGCTTTCCCAAGCCACAGCAGAGAGCTGGATCGGAAGTAGAACAGCTGGAACTTGAACCAGCACCCATATGGGATGCCGGCACTTTACCCAATACATATGGTATGCCGGCACTGCAGGCAGTGGCTTTACCCACTGTGCCACAGCTCTAGTCCCAACGGTTTATCTTGACAATCTATTTTTTGTTAGTCTAATTTCAAGGGGAACTAAGAGCAAAATTAAGAGGGTAGAAGAGGTTGGTTTTTTTTTTTCCTTCCTCTCCAGTCTCTACATATTAGGAATAACACAAAGTGAATGATATTTGATCAAATTCACTTAATTATTCTACCACTAAATGAAGGGTAGGGGTAACAATTTTTAAAAATAGAAAGTATCAGCCAGCGCTGTGGCCCAGTGGGTTAAAGCCCTGGCCTGAAGCGCCAGCATCCCATCTGGGCTCCGGTTCTAGGCCCGGCTGCTCCTCTTCCGATCTAGCTCTCTGCTATGGCCTGGGAAAGCAGAAGATGGCCCAAGCCCTTGGGACCCTGCACCCGCGAGGGAGACCCGGAAGAAGCTCCTGGCTCCTGGCTTCGGATCGGCACAGCTCCAGCCACTGTGGCCATCTGGGAAGTGAACCAGCGGATGGAAGACCTCTCTCTCTGTCTCTACCTCACTCTGTAACTTATCTTTCAAATAAATAAAATAAAATCTTAAAAAAAAAAGAGAGAGAAAGTAAACTTTAAATAGACTGCACCTCTAAAGTGACCCAGTCCAAGCTACTGCATTAAAATGGAAGCACGTTATTGGTTAAAGTAATCAGTTACCTCGCTTTCTTTAGAACATTCTTTTAGTGGCTTTTTTTTTCCCAGCCATGAAGATAAAATGAACTAAACACCAAGAAGAGAAAGCACAACCTGAAACTCAATATTGCCAAGACTCAGTGGTACTCAGTCCTAAATGCACATTAAAATCACTTGGAAAACCTAAGAAACAAAATACCAACACCTGGCTCTACTCTGATTGAATTTCTCTAGAAAAACTAGGCCCAAGTGATTCTAATTGCAGCCGGTGCTGTGAACCACTGGTTGGAAAGCAATTCAAACTGATTAAAATTATATAAAGAAAGAATAAATTTCCATTCGCAGGAAAGGGGCTACAGATCTCTATCTTAATAATCAGATATAACATGTTGCTTTAAAGACCCCAGATATTTTCCATCAAATGTAGAAAGACTCAACTGCATGGCCTGAAGTGCATCTACTTGCCCATATTGGGGTTCAGAACAAGCTAGCTCTAAATATTTTAACTGAAAGAATTTGATAAAACAGCAGAAGCAGAAAAGTCACTCTCACTTTCCCCTCTTTTCCCCAAGGAAAGAACATTCTTATATCTGAAGACAAAGTGTCATAGTAAAGAATCTGAACCAATGAGCCTTACTATGTGCTACGATTTGAATAGGATATGGACTCCCAAACTCAGGCAGAGATTTTAAGGCACAAAGTCATAAGTTAATGGTACTAAAATCATGGAAACATATTCCAGTTATGGTACTTCTGAAGTGGACTTAGTGGGAGGGCCTTGGATCACTGAGGGGGAGGGGGCACACCCTTAAAAATAATTCCCATGAGATGGTGAGTTATAAAAGTTATAAAAGTTGGGTCCATCCACTCTCTCTGCTTCCAGGATTGTCATGTGACCCTTCCTCTGCACACACTCTACTACTGCCTTGCCCTGGCCTCGCCAAATGGCCTAGGCCACCCAATCCTGCACTATGAACCTCCGAAACTCTAAAGCAAAATAAACTTCCTTCTTTCTAAACAGTATGTGTTAGGTATTATGTTAGAGTAGCAAAAAGATGATGAACGCACTACAACTTTTTGTCCATTTTCTGTTAACAAAATACCTGAGGATAATAATGTATTTAAAAAAAAAAAAAAGAGGTTTATATAGCTCACAATTTTGGTGGTTCAAAGTCTAACAGTGAGCACTTTGGCCTCTGGTGCAGGCTCCCTTGCTGTGTCACATCGTGATGGAAAGCATCATGGTAGGAACATATGCAAGACGGAGGGGAAGAAGACAGAGATGCCAGAGAGTGATTCTGGGGTCAGGCTCGCTTTTTATAACAGTTCTCTTTTAAGCATTGATCACAAGTTTGATGAGAATTACATTTAGTCTGGTTACATTCCTCTGGGCACCACCTCTTAATATCATCACACTGGCAACCAAGCTTCCAACACATGAAGTCTTGGGGGACACCTTAAATCATACCCAAAACATAGTAGTATGTTTTATCCTGTTTATTATCATTCGATCAAATTTTTCATCCAATCATACTGTACTACAACTATACACTTCTCTTTCAAACATAGAATAAAAAATACACAGATTTGGTCCAGTGCTGTGGCACTCAGGGTTAAGCTGATGTCTGTAGTGCCGGCATCCCATGTGGGCACCAGTTCAAATCCCAATGCTCTGCTTCTGATCCTCTCTCTGCTAATGTGCATGGGAAAGCAGCAGAAGATGGCCCAAGTCCTTGGGCCTCTGCACTCACGTGTAAGACCCAAAGAAGCTCCTAGCTCCTGGCTTTGGCCTGGCCGAGCCCTGGCTGTTGTGGCCATCTGGGGAGTGAACCAGTGAATGGAACATTCTTTCTCTCTCTCTCTCTCTGTGTGTGTGTGTGTGTGTGTGTGTCTCCTTCTCTCCCTCTGTAACTCTGCCTTTCAAATAAATAAATAAATACTTCTAAAAAACAATACACAGGTTTATTCATTTCCTAAGGTCTTTATTTCTTCAAGATGACTGCTGTGTCATGTAAAATGTATAGTAAATAAATGCATATGCTTTTCTCTTGTTAATCTGCCTTTTGTTATGGGCACCTTAACCATAAACCTAGGATGGGTGAAGAAAAGAGGCTGCTCCTCTCCTGCACCCTAACACTCAAAATTTTACAAAGGATTGAGGAAGTTCCAGGTATCATATGTGAAAGGTAAACAAAACAGAAGTAAAGGTAACCCACTCCACTTAATATTCAAAATATGATAAACATGAAGCAGCATGTTTTGAGTTGTCATTGGTAGTAAAAATAAAGGTAAAATCACAAGCTACCATTCTGAAGTGCCAGTTCCTGTGCTAAACACTTTCCATGGGTTACCACATGGGAAACTTGAAACAGTCCTTTGCAACAGGATCATTACCCCCACTTCGCAGCTGAGGAAAGTGAGGCTCAGAGAGATTAGGACATTTTCCCCAAGAGTCACACAGAGAGTAAGTGGTAGGAGCAGCATTAAAACCCAAGTCTTTTGCTCTCTAGAATCCAGTCCCATAGCCATCCTGAGTAAATCTGAATTCCCCCCCCCCCCCCAGCCCACTCAATTTCCTGAGTACTTGTTACTACAAGTACGGTTCACGGACCAGGAACATCAGCCCATTAGAATGACTGACTCTCTGGTCCATTCCAGATCTGCTAAAGCAGAATTTGCATTTTAAGATAAGCAAGATATTCATGTGCACCTTAAAGTTCAAGAAGCTCAGATCTAATTGATTTTTCCACATCAGCTATTCCCTCTCACAAATTCATTATCCATACCTCATGTATACTTTTTAAAATCCAAACATTCCATTGCTCAGACTTAAATGGTTTCCCCAATGTCCTTGGAATAAAGTCCAAAATTCTTTCAAAATACAGGCAACAGGACTGTGCACAATACCTCCTAGAGCCCGTGCTATGTCTATAGCTGCACCACCCTCTCTCCTCCAGCCTTTCATTTTCATACCCAAGTCTGACTTCGTGTCTGCTCATCTTCTTTTTTCACTTCCTCCTTTCTTCCCTTCTGAGCTCTTCCTCACTTAGAATACACCACCATCACCACTTTCTCATCAGCCACATTCATCGTTCTAACAGCTGCACATTGAGACAAGCATGGGATACCGAAGGCCTAGGTTGTTTCCTTTGCCCGTCCCATCTTTGTTCTTACTGTGATTCTCATTCCTACTATTCCTTCCCTGTCCCTAGCATCACCCCTTTGCAGTAACTCACCTCCTAATCAGTAACCTCGTGGCAACTGGAGTTGTCAGCTTTAGAAAGCAGTACTTCTGTGTCCAAATGGCCACTGCTCTGGGATTACTCACCAGCTGGTTGACAACTGCTTTGCTTTAACCCTGAGACTCCTGGGATGGGCCTTGGTCTTTCTAGAGGTGGACAGAAGGCCCCACTGACAGAAACAGGCCGCTTTTTAATGCAAAATTTCATACACAGATGGATCAGGGACCTCTAAGCAGACAGTAAATCCGAGTCAAAAACTTCCCTATTTCTCTGCCCACACAACAGTGTCACTGCGCTGCCAAGATGGCTTATCAAGAGTTGTGGGTTTCTTCATAGTCTAAATGTGATGGCCAAACTTGCTACGTTAAGAAAACAAATGATAAATCCTTTATAAAGTAGATACCTGGCTCTAGTTTAAATCCTGAATAAATCTGAATTTTCATCTATCAGTTCTACATTAAAAATAGGCAAAAAAAACTATTAATATTATTATTATTAGACTGAAAGCTATTGAGAGTCTGACAACATGGTCAATTTCAAACACAGTTTTTTTCTATATCATCACTATATGGTTACAAATGCTCATTATTCCTATTTTACAGAGACAAAACCAAGGGCTAGGTAACCTTAGAGGCAGGGCTGTGATACAAAGCACAGATCTCCACATACCCAATCTCTACAGTGTCTCTACTTTGTTTTGCTATTTGGATCACTTTCTCATCTGAGAAGTCATAGACATGGACACACCCCCAAGAGCCCCTCAGAGAACATCCTCAAAGGCTGAGAATTTTCTCTGCAATGCACATGTTCAAAGGAAAGGAACCTCCTACATCTTACATTTCAAAGCTGCATTTCTACATTAAAAGAGAAACTTGAGATTTAAGAAAAAAACATGGGAATAGAACTCTGGGGTGCTTATGAATTGTAGTTCCACAAAGGTGTTTTCAGGACTGAGAATGGTCAGGAGATCATAGTGGAAGCTGAATGAAAAACACCAGAGATGCAGAGGTTGATGGGGACAACTTTTCACATAGTGACTGCTTTTGGAATGTTTAGCCAATAATTACAAAACTGTTACTTTATCATCTAATTATACAGAAATCATCTTTCACACAAAGGAGGTGAGAGTTACCTGCCTTGTTAATTGTGAATACATAATTGAAAGGGCTATTTGTTTTCTAAATGAAACCAAACTTTGCAATAATTCATGTACAGTTCTGCTAGTCTATTAGAGGGCTAGATTTTCACATCTCTGAATGCAAAGTGTCAGATTTTGTTCCCAAGTGTCTGAAATCATAGAGAAAAGAGTATTGGTAGCCAAAACAACACTAATTCCCAAAATAGAAACAGAGCACAGTGAAGCAGCATGTAGTACACACAAATGAAGATGAGGACACAAAAATCTTTCCTAGAGCATGCCACCAAACATTCACAGGCTTCCAAAATCTGCCCCCTTGCACAAAGAGGATGCTTTGACACAGGCTGTGAGTCGAAGATTGAAGACTACTTTGTGTGTCACTCCTGTCATTTGTAAGATGAAAGACAATTAGATTTACAAGGTCCTTGCAGTCCTAATCCATTAAGGTATAGCTTTTCATCTATGGTCCCTGCACCTAGACTGCACACACAAATGCACAAAAAACATTTACTGAATTAATGGACTGTTACACTGATAGTAATAACACACACAAAGAACAGTAATAACACAAAGACTTCACAACAATTGTTCCTTGTGTGTGGCCTAGAAAGAATACATTACAGAAAAAATCATCATCTAAACAAGTACACATCTGGTGCTCCTGCTAGCTGACTGCTGGTGGAATGAACATAACCCTGGACTTGGAAATAAGATGCTTGAGTTGACTGTCATCTCTGATACAAACCAACTGTGTGACCTTGGGCAAACTGCTTTACCACCTGGGCCAGTTTCTTCTTCTCTAACATAAAGATATTATAAAGCTATATATAGGTAACATTTGTGGAACCTTTACTGTGTGCCAGGAACTGTTCCAATATCTTTGCCTCAGATTTAAATGATCTCAAAGGTTTTGTAGCTCCAACGTTTAGTGTCTAACCAAAGAGGCAACATGATATAATGGAAAGATTCCAAATTCTGCAGTCAGAAATGCTGGGCTTCCTCTCTGCTCTGTAATGAAAATTAAAGGCAGAAGGGATTACAATTCCAGTACTTGTATTCACTAACTGAGCTCTCTTGAACAAGTTGCTGAACTTCCCTAGCCTTAGTTTTCTCATCTATAAAATTATTATAAAGTTATTTCTCTCAAACTCTCTCACATAGCTTTTAAGATTGAACTAAACTATATAACGATCATACAGATTTTCACTTTTATTATTAGTTATGTTAACCACGGAAAACCAATCTCCTCTAGTTTTTTCCCATCTACAAATAGAGGGCACAGCATTATTTAAAAAGATGTGAACATGCTATGCTAACTGTCCAGGATTAGCTTCCTGAAAGTGTGCACATTCCTATTTAATAACTGGAAAATCATCCACCATAATTCCAAATATAGTATCTAGAACGACATTCCCAGTTTTTTAAAACCTATATTAAACAGGCAAAGAAACCAAAACCACCAAGAAATCTTTACTAACAGATATAGTCCCAGCTAGAAGCAGGTGGACACAGACGATAGCAACCGGGAACGCAGTCATATGGGAGCTGTAGTTCTAAGTAAAGGAGCTACGTCACGCAGGGGCTAGACGTGAGACTTCATCTCCCAAGAGACACCTCGCTGCACCAAATGCACGCTGGAAACTGGAGTACCAGCCCGCGGGGAAACAAGAGACCGGACTCCAACTCCCAGAATCCTCCGCTGTCCAGGCTGCCGGACTTAAAATGGAGCCCAAGTGGGAGTGTTCAGGTACATCCAGCTGAAAAAGGTGCGAATGCGGAACCGCCCTTGACAAATCGAGGCCGGGGCAGAACCTTTCTAAGACAACCGTGGGGCTATTTTCTGCCGGTCCCCAGCACACTTTTGAGCAACCGAGAATAGTAACAGCAGTAAGTCTGCATGGCAAACTTTGACAAGCATGACCTCAATTTAGATTTCGGGTTTCAGGCAGCATCTCTGGGCCGCTTGAGCTGGGAGCAGCCCGTGAGTTGGTCAGCCAAGGTCACACAGCAGAGGCAGACCATGAACCCATAGGGGAAGCTGCAAACCCGGCTCACATTCCACTAACTGGCCTCCTTTTCCCCCCTCACGTGGAGATCCCTTACAAAGTCCGCGTGTGAAACTAAAACTAAAAACTGTAAACCGTAAACAAGGTGCAATAACGTTCCACACACTTCTGATGAGTTCTGCGACAAGCAATTCACTGCTCTTTTTCTGTTTTTGTTTTTTTCTTGTTTTTAAATACCAAAGGTGCAATTCTCTCCCCGTATACTTCCTTATTTATGCTCTGCTTAACACTGGGCACGTGTTCTGCCCCCCTTTGCAAAGGGAACCCACAGGTGCGTGCTTAACACAGACCTGAGGGGACAGGGATTGCTGTGGATTGACTATAAGATTGACAACTACACCTACAACCACCAGGCTGAGAACTGGGGCGTCCCCTGGGCCCGCTTGGCGTGGCTCCGTGCCTCAGTTTCCCCACTTGCAAAATGCAGCGGAGGAGGGGCACGTTAGGGCTGGGGCCGGCGCGCAAGCTGCAGGGCGCTCAAGTTCCAACCCTGAGAAGACTGGCGCGGGTGGAGTGCGAATCCTCCAGATAGAAGCCTTCTGCCCCGCGAGCGGCGCTGGCCCAGCCCCCGCCCCACCTGGCTGAGGGGGTAAGGACTGCACGCTTGTGGAAACCCAGACCCACGCACCAGAAACTCTGTTCCACTCGGCCGTGCCCTTCGCCCCTACCTTCCAAGATCGTAGTAGCTGGAATAAAAGGCAGGAGAGAGTGCGGGGTAGGACGCCGCCCGAGCGTGTGCTCACTAGGGTGGCCGCCTGAGGGACCTGAAACAGAGCAAAAAGTCCCGCGCCGGGACAGAGCGGGGCTGGAACTACAATTCCCAGACGGCCCCGCAAGGCTGGGCAGGGGCGGGACACAAGATGGCCGCTCGTCTGAGGACAGGGGCACCGCCCAATAAGCACAGGACACGCCCTACACCGGGCCAATCGGAAACCAGAATGGCCGCAATCTCTAATTTAGGGGCGGTTAAAGACCGTCCCGAGAGAAGGTGAGGGGAGAATCCCTTTGAGAAGGGTTTCTGTCAGGCTTCGCACAGTTGTTGGCGTTTTCCATGTAGAAAGAGAAACATATGAAAAGAAGGGATGACTTTGCCTTTCCTGCCAAAACGCGCTTGATTTGCGCACTCACGGATTTGCTTTGGTTTCTTTACCCCCACTGAGGGCCTTTTCTTGCTCTTTAAATCTTCCGCTATGTTTCTTGCAGTCCTTTAACTGATCCAGTTGACTACACTCGGCCCTCCCTGGCACCGTAGCCTCGCTTTCCCCATCCTCTCCCCGTTTCTGTGCTGTTTTTCCCTGTATAACTTGTTTTTGCCAAACAAGGTGTAAAATTGACCTACTTGCTCATTAAAATGCAAGATCCATACTGATGGAGACTTTTGGTTTTGGCCCCCTTCAGTTTTCCTAGCACCAAGAAAAGTGCCTGGCACACAGGAAATAAATTTTAAATAATTGAAGGAAATTTAGAGACACTTGTCCCCATTGTATTTCCCCTTTCACTGGTGAAGATCAATTAAACTCATCTCTCACTACCAGTATCCTGCGTGCTTGCTTCCTTTTCTAGTTCAAAATGACTTTCTCAATGTATTCTGCACCAGATGCCATGTGGGTGCTGGTGAAATCATTGATCCAGACCCAAGTCCTAATCTCCAGATGTCCTGGGTCTAGTGAAGTATGAGAAGTAAACTTATTTTTGCTATAAAAGCTATTACAAATTGCAGAATAGCTAAATAACTTCCACAAGGCCATGCAGCACCTAGAAAGGGACTACAATCCTGGCCTTTTGACTTTTGCCAAGGCACCATTCTGCTTCCTTTTTCCCCTTCTCCTCTTTTTTTTAGTATATGTGCTGCCGAAGCGAGCACCCCTTCTCCTCTTAAAGATACCCCCTTCCTTGTTGTTCCCTTCCCACTCAATCCTAGGTCCAAGGAAGGAGAGAGATTTGCCAGCCATCTTTTACATTTTTAAAGGGAAAAACAAAGGACAGTTACACTTGGATCAACACTGAGACAGGTCTCCACTTTCCAGGTTACCATTTTCTTCCTCATCCCCACGCCCCTCACATCTTTCTTTGGCTGATTCATTACATGCAGTTGATTACAAAAAGTCCTAGGTCTTTCATCCTTTCTGGTGTTTGAACCCCACAGAGAATAGTAAGGTGTCATACCAAAGTGCCCTGATATGAAATACAGATGTCCTTGTAAGATTGACTCACAGAAGACGACACACTGGATTATAAAACGTCATAGAGACACCATGGCCATGTAAGATATTAGAGAATTGTGAATAACCAGATAAAATTGAAAACAATCGCCGTTAAAACAGTGGGAATATGATCGTTGTGCATGCAGAAACAATTTTGTGCATAGGGATTAAAACCCTTGTTCAGGGTTCCCAGCCTCATCTTCTGACAATTTGGGGTTGTTTCCTATGATGCATCAGTTCTTTCTAGCTTTTACGAGCACAGACTTAGCTCAGCAGTCCCAGCTTTCCTCAAGCTGATCAGCATGAGAGATTTCAACACATGTCAGCAGCCAGATGAAACGTGGAAGAAAATCACTGAGCCATCTGAAACCAGAAAGCTCAACAACCAGACTCCTCTCCTGAGGAAGTATCAGTCTACAATCTACAACTTCCATTTAACAGACAGAAGGCGATTGTCATGAACATATTCAGGATCTATGCTGGTTTCTAATGATTATTACACCACTGTTGAACAGCCTCAAGTGAGCATATACTTATTACTCCAGCTGTGGACGATGCTGCCTGCTGGGCATTCACAATCTCAACAAGCACTAAAACATGACACTTGCCTTGAACCCAGCATCTCCACGTACCAAGACAATCAGTCGAGAGATTACTCTCCGAGCTGCACCTTGATTGAGTTAATAATCACCTTAGTTTGGATTTTCCCAGAAGCAGATCCTGGACTCCCTTCAAGTGCAAGGGATGTATTTGTCAAGTAATTGCACAAAACACCAGTGAGAGAGTAGGAAAGTGACATAAGAAGGAAAGATGGACAAAAATAGCTGCCCTATTCAGCAGCTGCTGCAGGAGGCCACCGGAGCTTCATCTTCCTGAGGATCTCTGGGAAACCATGTGCATGCAACCCATTCCTGAGATGGAGTTATTCCACCATGAAGACGAGAACATGCTGTTGTTTAAACAGCATTGCCATCAATCAATGATTAGGGGCTGCTTTCAGGGGCTTTTAAGTCCCTGGTTTATCTGGCAGGCTGCACGAGTGCACAGAATCGCCCCAGTGACCAGAAAAAGCACAAGTCAGGCAGGTATACACTGACATAGAAAGGGAGTAGGGGGTATCAGCAGGCACAACAAGGATCTGCTCCAGTTGACTTTGGTTTACCATCAGCTCAAGTCACTGAGATTGGCAGACTGAAAATAATTCCAAAATTAAGTATATAAATACCAAAAAAAAAAAACCTACTGCCTTGTGTGCTTTATGTGAACAATTCAGACTGTACTTTCTAAATCTTCACCAGGACACAAAACCCAAACCGTAACAAAACCTTCTTTTATGCTGGAAATAGGAACTCTTTGGGGACTTGCAGGGGAGTCACAGGGATTGGGGTAGCATACAGCAAAGAGGAAGAAAATCATGAAAGGGGGAAAGAGAATTTAAAGAGAGAACACTAAAGACAGTGTTTTTCATTTCAAAATCTTGAAGAAACACAAGTAAAGGGTTTGGATTTTTCTGCAACAGCAACATAAAGATCTAGGTGATCTTTAGACCTCAAAAAATTCTCTGAAAGACTTTGGTGGGTTATGCTGTTAACAGTAATTCTTCATAGCAAATAGCTATCCTTGAAATTACAGTCACCATTTATTTCTCCTGTTTTTCATTTGTCTCCTCTACATAAAATGTAAGCTCCATAAAGCCAAAAATGTTGTTTTTGTCTTACTCAGTAGTAGCCCTCCATCAATATGTGGTCAGTGAGGCAATGAAAGACTATGTTATGGCCACAGAGATCCAAACAGGCTAAGAAGTAAAAGCCTGACATTTGTACCACTTGCAACAGTCAGCTAAGTCATAAAGTTAAGAAGCACAGGTGAACTTACAGTAACCTCTCACTGTCACAAAGCTTGTGACCATCCTTCTGTGTGGAAAGCCTGATGGTCACATCCTGGACTGCTTTTCTTGAACACTCTCAACAGCACCCTCTTAAAGAACAGGACCTAGGAAATCTTTACCATGGAAACAGAATTTCAAAACTGGAAAAGCCTTACAGGTCAAAGAGTTCAACATTCTGCATAATTCATCACAGCCATATGTGACAGGTCATAATCCTGGCTTTCAGACAAGAATCTTGGGGGGGATTTATTTTTCTTAAACATTATATAATATGAAAAAAGAAAAAGCAGTGCATTAGTTTTGTAACACAAAGTAGAGGAGAGTTGACAAACCCTGCTGTATCCAAATGCTCCCATTTCCTTCACAAATTTCTCAACCATAAATAATAATGTTTTTGGCTGCTATTGGCTACTTCTGGTTGCTGGTAAGAGCTCTGACGGCATACTCAAATTTCTGTAAATTTCACCCTTTCTTCTCAGCCATCTTATTTATCCCTTTGTTGTTCACTGGTACATGTATTCCTTGGATAGATTTGTTCGTCAGATATTTAGAGATTGGTCTATTCCCTATAGTTAGTGAACATATGCATGCTGTCTCCTTTTAACTATGTCTCATAAATAATCACACTTAATCCTTCTTACTGCCATCTTTTGCAATCATCTTCCAGTTACCTAGAACATAAGGTGCATAAAACGAAGCTTGGTGTCCAAGCTGTGATCTCACTAGGGTAGCTCAGAGATAAGTTATGAGTTTTCATCACTCTCCATCGAGAAATTATGCTTCTAAAAACATTGCCCTTGTTTCACTACAACTATAAAGGCATTTCTTCCTTCTAGAAGATAAAAGTCATTTAAAAAGCCTGAAAAAATTAAGAAATATTGCATTAGTACAGAATGGGATGCAATATCAATTCAGTTTTGATTTTCATATACTGAAGACTCTGTGCTGGCCATGGTGTTAGAGGCTGGCTTCACCAAAAGACAGTGCCTGCAGTTGAAGAGTAGTGAATACTGTAAGCATGAAAATACGTAAACAAATAAATCTGATGCCACATATGAGTCAAGGCCAGAATGAGCCAATTCTCCCACCTACAGGGGAAGAGGTAGGGGTTCCAGGCAGAGCCAACAGAACATGACAAGCACAGAGGTCAGATAGGTAGATAAATCAGCCTACAGCCTAGACTGGAAATAGGGCAGTGGTAAAAGGGACCAAAGAGTCCTAAGGGTCAGCTCATCAGAGTATTGTAGGCACATTTTTTAGTTTGCCAAAATATAAAAGTAAAAAGTGAAAAGCAACTGGAAACATTTTTTTATTTTTATTTTTTAAATTTTTTTAATTTTTTTGACAGGCAGAGTGGACAGTGAGAGAGAGAGAGAGAAAGGTCTTCCTTTGCCGTTGGTTCACCCTCCAATGGCCGCCGCAGCCAGCGCACCGCGCTGATCCGATGGCAGGAGCCAGGTACTTATCCTGGTCTCCTATGGGGTGCAGGGCCCAAGCACTTGGGCCATCCTCCACTGCACTCCCAGGCCACAGCAGAGAGCTGGCCTGGAAGAGGGGCAACCGGGACAGAATCTGGTGCCCCGACCGGGACTAGAACCGGGTGTGCCGGCGCCGCAAGGCGGAGGATTAGCCTGTTGAGCCGAGGCACCGGCCACAACTGGAAACATTTTAACTATACACTGAATTGCTTAATTTGGAGGCAAAAGGGAAAACTCATTCAACAAATATTTATTGATCACAAATTATATGGCAGGCATTGTTCTAGGTGCTTGGAACGCACTAGTGAATGAGTCATAAAAAAAACTCACTACCCTGGACTGGGTGTTGTAGAGAACCAACTTAAGTCACCACTTGGGGTACCTGCATCCTCTATTTGAGTGCCTGGGACCAAGTTCAGCCTCTGCATCTGTTTCCAACCCAGCTTCCTGCTAATGTGCCTGGGTGACAGCAGCTGATGGATTCAGTACTTAGTCCCTGCCCAAACATGTGGGAGACCTGAACTGAGTTCCCATCTCTTGGCTTTGGCCTGGCTTTTGTAGGCATTTGGAGAGTGAACCTGTGGATGGAAGAGCTGTCATTGAAATTCTAGCTTTCAAATAATTTTTTAAGTGAATAAAAATACCCTTATCCTCATGAGAGAAGACAAAACAGACACTGATATACAAATTTATAAGATAGCAAAGATGTTGATAACTGCTAGGGAAAAAAAAGGAGAGCCAGAGCCTAGAAAGTGATACATGGTCTTCTTTTAGATGGGGGAGGGGGGTCACAGAAGGCCTCTTTGAAGGGAGGTCATTTGAACAAAGGACTCAATGAGGCCAGCGCCAGGGCTCACTAGGCTAATCCTCTGCCTTGCGGCGCTGGCACACCAGGTTCTAGTCCCGGTCGGGGCGCCGGATTCTGTCCCGGTTGCCCCTCTTCCAGGCCAGCTCTCTGCTGTGGCCAGGGAGTGCAGTGGAGGATGGCCCAAGTGCTTGGGCCCTGCACCCCATGGGATACCAGGAGAAGCACCTGGCTCCTGCCATTGGATCAGCGCGGTGCGCCGGCCGCAGCACACTGGCCGCGGCGGCCATTGGAGGGTGAACCAACGTCAAAAGGAAGACCTTCCTCTCTGTCTCTCTCTCACTGTCTACTCTGCTGTCAAAAAAAAAAAAGGACTCAATGAAGCGAGGGAAGTCAACCATGGGGAATTCTGTAGAAAGACAGAATGTTTCAGATACAGAAAGAATGGTAAATGCCAAGTGCTTAAAGGTACAAACAAGCTTGGCATAGAGGAAGAGTAGCCAAGAGGCCCATGTGGCTGAAGAAGAGTGAATTAGGGGAGAATAGGAGATTAAATCAAACATAATGGATGTTTTCCTGTAGGACATTGCAGGCTACGGTTAGTTCTTAACAGGTGTTACACTATTCCATACATGTTGTGGGCAAATAATATATTTAGTATGATTCAGTTGTGTGAACATAATAGGTTTATATGCTACACACACACACACACACACAATTACTGATTCCCATAACTCATCCAAAACTTTTGGAACAGGTGTATTTTAGAAATTCATAGGTGGTTTTGTTGTTATTGGTTTCTGTTTGTTTCTTTTTTGGTTTTGGTTTCTAGAAAGGTGTATGCCTGGGGCCAGCACTGTGGCTTAGCAGATTAAGCCACCATTTGTAGTGCCAGCATCCATGGGCTGGTTTGTGTCCCGGATGCTCCACTTCCTATCCAGCTCCCTGCTAATGCGCCTGGCAGAGCAGCAGAGGATGTCCCAAGTCACTGGGTACCTGCCAACCACGTGGGAGACCTGGGAAGATCAGCCCAGCTCCAGACATTGTGGCTACTTGGGGTATGAACGAGTAGGTGGCGATCTCTCTCTCTCTCTCTCTCTCTCTCTCTCTTTCTCTCTGCCTCTGCTCTCTGTAACTCTGCCTTTCAAATAAATAAATAAATAAATAAATAAATCTTTAAAAAAAAAAAAGGAACAGTATGCCTATACTGTCTAGGCCTAGACCAGTCTTGGAATAGTACCCAGTCATCAAACATATGAATATTTCTGAAACAAAGCATGTATGTGTGGGGTAAACATTATAAGTAACATTATATCAGGTGATTCTTATGGTTTTCGGGGCTTTACAGGTTTATAATTGCAGAGAAGAGATTGCAGGCTTGTACTTTGATTTGTGTAGAAAACTTGCATAAGCATCCAAACTAGTTGTGAACAATGCTTAAAGAAATGAGATGGCATTGGTGGGAGAAGTATCTTTTATTCTGCTTTATTTCTGAACTTCTGAACATAGTTTTATCATGTATTACCTATGTCTTTGAAATAATTTGTTAAAAAAGACTTTTATTCATGTAACTTTCAGCTATTGAACAGTGTGGATAAGCATTTGTAGAAAATATTTTTCAAATAAATAGGAAAGATTTTGAATATGCATAACATAATTGCTTCTAAATTTGTGTGTTTTAGTCATGATATTCACCTTTCACTATATCTTCTGTATGCTTTTCACCATTTTTGTCTTTAATATATGTTTATGGACTGGAGAGAGTCATGGTATAAAAATGATTTTGTAAGGAATAAGAAATTTATTTTTAAATTCAGTATAAAACATATTTTTAAAACTTATAATAAATTGTATTTTCTAAAGTTCAAAAAGATTTTTTTCTGTTTCCGTATAGAATATGGTCCATTCTCAGGATTTGTGATGTTTCTGTTTTGTTTGATTTTGTTTGGTTTCACTGTTTTGTTTGTAAAGCAAATCTGTAGGTTTTTTTTTTTTTTCTGTTTTGATAACAGGATGTCACGCTTGTGATAAATACTTGCCTGAAAGATATTTATAATGTACAGCCCCTAAAATATTTAGACATTTTTAAAATGAAATTTTCAACCTCCCAATTTCCTATACTCCCCCAACAAAAACCCAGAGAGACGCCTTTAACATATACCACGTTTCATGGTGAATGTTATTGGCTGCCTGGCTGAAAACTGTAATTAGCCCTGCTTCACTGACTCATACGTGAGTTGTGTTGAGGTTTAATATTCCACCAGAATGTTAATGAACTAGAATACAAAATACTCTGAAGACATTTTTCTTTTTATTTTGGTAAAGTACATATGGTAAGAGAAAAAAATAACCATTTAAAGTAAGTAAGGAAAGCACATCTGTCTAGATGTATCTAACTATACACTTGATTTCTGAATAGTAAATAGCACTGTATAATTTATTGGAGCATCTTCTCTATGAAGCCATATAGTAATTCTATATGCATTCACTAATAAAGTTTCAGGACCCCTGCCAGGTAAATGTTAATAACCCATGAGTCCCAAGTTTTTAGAACTTTGCTCCAGTTTCCAGGTAAGAAACCAGCTAAGTAAGATGCTCCCACTTTTTGGAACACAAAATGGACTTGAAACCAACATTCATAGTTCAAATGTCATTGATGAGTAGCAAACTCTTATGAACCCAGTTGAAAATAAAAGTAATTTAGGGAAAAGAGTATTTCAGCACTGCCTTAATCTAGCAGGGATTTTCTTCATGAGAAAATTAAACCAAACACAAACTGGAAGTATGACTTAACTGTGCCTGCTACTACATCTAGGGTCAACAAAGCATACTGTAAATGGAAATCAGATTGCTTTAAAATCCAAGAACAAACTCTACTTTTGACCTTTAGAAAGCTCATGATGTATGTGCCCACAAAATAAACAAAATAATTTCAAAGCAAATTCGTTGAGTGCACCTGACCTTTGAAACAGTGCAGATGATGTTAATCAGATTTGTACAACATTAATCTAGCCCAGCCTCCATCTCTCTATGTGTTTTTTCAAATATCATAAAGAAGAATCTTGCAACGCAATCTTTCTGATCAGAATAGATCTAGAAATGGATCAGAATTATAAACCATCTTCAAACAATGAAGCATAATGCAACATGTAAGCAAGTAAGCACAATAACTATGAACCAGTACACCATGCTGATGATGAAAAGTGATTTTCTTTTTTAAATAACTGAAGCACATTTTAGGCAGCTTCAAAATAAAATATAATTCAAGCCCTGATACTGTAAGGTTCCATTAGGGCAATTTTAATTAGAAAATGTTCTGTGTAGTATAAAAAAGGAATTCTATTGGATCAGTGCTTTTATTTTTGTCCACCCATGGTGCTTCTACCTTTTGAGCTTTGAATGTTTAAGCCCTGATCTTCCCAGAATAGTAAGTTGGTAGATAACATGCTTGTCTTCCCATGATCACCTAGTATGGGCTAACCAAGTCTGACCCTGTTCCACACTCATCCTTCAGAGAAACAAATCTGCCCAAAACACTCAGTGCTATTTGGCCACAGTGATGGTTTCTAAGAGAGCACATGACCCACGCTGAGCCAACTTCCTCGAATGTTGTTACAGGGATCCAAAAAAGTCCCTCTTCCACATGATCAGAGCTATATTGATGATACAAGTACAGGACTTCTGGCTGTGTGGTCCACCCAGGAATTAAGTCAAACAGGAGCAAGAAGAACACAGAGGGGAAGAGAGGAATAGAGCCCAGCTCTACCACTACGGATTTTGCCTGAAGCCACCCTTGGTTTGCCAGTTAGATGAACCCTTCCTTGTTCACAAGGGTTGAGCTGGGTTTTTGTTATTTGCAGACAGAAGAATCCTAATGAATCCACAAGTTCAGCAGACAGATAAACTCTTAAGCTACACAGAAAGGGAATGTGAAATGAATGCATTTTGTTGTAATTTGAGGATTCTCCAGACCTGGAGCCATCCCAACCTCTGCTTTACCAGTGACCAAACTGCACGTGAGACACACTTTTTGACTTCTAAGCAACTGGAAATATCATCCCTGAAAAGAAAAAGAGCTGTGCTTGCTGGGCTCAAACATGTGAAGATCTATTTTCTAACAAAGGTATTGGATTCGTTCTGTGGGGTAAAACTCAGATCAACGAGTGCTTCACTGTGTGGTAAGTTTCCTGTACAACAGAAGGGGTAATTTTTCCAACAAAGAAAGCTATCCTCACTGACATAATGTGTCCCCATAACCTCTTCCTCTCTTGAGAAGTTGCATAGAATGACAGCTTAGATCCTGTCCAATGCAGTGACTCCTGGATTCCATCAACATGTAGTCATGGTGATCTTGTTTGTAATTTGTCATAAGGTCATCTCAACCTTTCAGCAGATCACAAATAAATAAAAATAAATAATTGAAAAGGAGGCACAGAAAAAGAGAACTGTCAGAAAGATTTCCTAGCAAGGATAATACTTGCATAGCTTTAAATACAGAGATTTGGTTTGTTTTATGCAGACTGTCTTAAATGGTGCTCCACTCAGCACTATTTCTGTCAGAAGTTGCATGTCTCTATAATAGCTTCTTTAAAACTATGTTTATACCTATATAATAATCCATTAAACTATGAATAAATAAATTTTTCCCTATCTTATTTTGTAGGCATATTGCTAATAGGCATTAACAGAGCAGTGTATATCAGAAGCTCTTGGCGAGTGAATGTGAGTCCCCCCTTATTACACACTTCCACTCAACCCTGAGCTGAGAGTGTTCCCTAATACATGTTTTTGCTGTTGTTTCTGCCATTATTTTGTGTACTGCCAACTTACTTTGTGTCCTCAAAAGCATTTTTGACATGCAGTGTTTAAAAAAGGTATGCAAGTGTTATTTGCATGCTAAATATGCCATCACAAAGTGACAGCACCATACTAGACATTAAAAAGCAAATTTTACAGAGGTTCAGGATGCTTTGAAGAAATGTTTGAGAAGACAGAATTAGGCAAATAGGGATGGGAAAAATGCTTTTGGGATTAGGAGGGGCAGCAAGAGCACCACTAAAGCCAGGGAGGATGAACAAAGCTGGAATAAAACATACACAGGAGAAATTATAATCAGAAGATATAATTCAAGCAGTTTTTGTTTTTGTTTTTTGAAAGGCAGAGTGGACAGTGAGAGAGAGAGACAGAGAGAAAGGTCTTCCTTTGCCGTTGGTTCACCCTCCAATGGCCGCCGCACTGCAGCCGGCGCACCGCGCTGATCCGATGGCAGGAGCCAGGTGCTTTTCCTGGTCTTCCATGGGGTGCAGGGCCCAAGCACTTGGGCCATCCTCCACTGCACTCCCTGGCCACAGCAGAGAGCTGGCCTGGAAGAGGGGCAACCGGGACAGAATCCGGCGTCCCGACCGGGACTAGAACCTGGTGTGCCAGCGCCGCAAGGTGGAGGGTTAGCCTAGTGAGCCCCGGCGCTGGCCATAATTCAAGCAGTTTTAAAGAGAACATTCACCTGGTTGTCATGTGAAAGGCTGGACCATATCTCCACTGGGACAATGACAGGAAGAATCAGAATACTGGTGATCACAGCAGCACTCCCATTTCCAGGAATGGAACAACCCAGCCATCTCTAGCCTTCTGTCAGTAATAGACTGTGAGAGATGAAAGACAAGTGAGGAAGGGCAAGCAAGACACATGGAATAGTATGTGAAAAGGAGAAGCATAAAACAAGGCATTTTAGAAACTGTTAGTGTTTAATGTTGCTAGAGAGAACAGAAGAGTGGTTAAAAATGAGACTGGAAATTCAGGCAAAAGCCCGATAATGAAAGAGCTGATGAAACATTTCCTAGCCTCAAGGCTTGCTACAATAAGCAGGGGGGGAGCAAATGATTGTTGTTAGCAGGCAAGCGATATGATCAAGTTTAAATTGTAGACAAAAATCTGTAAACACTAGCCGGCGCCGTGGCTCAATAGGCTAATCCTCCACCTTGCGGCGCCGGCACACCGGGTTCTAGTCCCGGTTGGGGCGCCGGATTCTGTCCCGGTTGCCCCTCTTCCAGGCCAGCTCTCTGCTATGGCCAGGGAGTGCAGTGGAGGATGGCCCAGGTGCTTGGGCCCTGCACCCCATGGGAGACCAGGAAAAGCACCTGGCTCCTGGCTCCTGCCAGGATCAGCGCGGTGCGCCGGCTGCAGCGGCGGCCATTGGAGGGTGAACCAACGGCAAAAGGAAGACCTTTCTCTCTCTGTCTCTCTCTCTCACTGTCCACTCTGCCTGTCAAAAAAAAAAAAAAAAAAAAAAAAAAAATCTGTAAACACTAGGGAAGCTTGATTGGAGAGGGATATGACTGCAGGAAGGAGATTAGTAAGGAGATCTCTGTTAATAATTAGGTAGTTTTTTTGCAAATTACCGAAAGAATTTTAGCACCCCAGTGATAAAATATAAATTGGTAAATTTCTGAAAAGCTGTTCATGTTATACACCAAGTGAGAAATTTCTAAATTTTAATACTGCAAAATTTCCTGACCTTTGAACTAATCATTCTTTTTCAAAGAAGCTTCAGTAAGAGAATAGATAGGCAGAAAACAGTGTGCATTCATTGATGATCTTCCTTCCTGCAGCATTATTTCTGAAAAATTAAAAGCCATTCCCATGTCCAAACAAACGAGTAATAAATAACTAAACAAATGAAATACATCACTGTCATTTAAGTTTTTCCCAAAATACTCAATGACATAGATAATTCCCCACAGAAATTAATATTAAATGAAAAAACAAAACACAAAATTAAGCATATGGGATGAGCCCAGTCTTCAAAAGGTATGTGTTTTTAAAAACTTGAAAATAAATAAAAATGTAATCACTGCTTCACTCTCGGTGGTAGAATTCTGGGTACATTTAATTTTTATCTTTTTGTATATTTTTTGTGAGTTAGCATGAACATGTACTACTTTCACAGACAAGTGTTATGTAGAACCATTGGAAATTGCCTGATATGGACTGAACTGTATCCCTAGAAATTCATATATCGAAGCCCGAACCTCCCATATGATTGTATTTAGAGGTAGAGTCTATGGGAAATTATTTATTTTAAATAAAATCATGTAGTATGCAGATATCTCAGAAATCTGAATATAGACCCACCATATGACCCAGCCATCCCACTCCTGGAAATTTACCCAAAGGAAATGAAATCAGCATATCAAAGAGTGATCTGTAACCCAATATTTATTGCAGCTCAATTCACAAAAGCTAATATATGGAATCAACCCAGATGTCCATCAACTGACTACTGGATGAAAAAATTGTTGTATGTATATATATTCATATATATGTATGTGAATACTATGCCATAAAAAAGAATGAAATCCTATCTTTTGCAATAAAATTGATGCAACTGTAACCATTATACTTAGTGAAGTAAACCAGTCCCAAAAAGAAGAATACCACATATTTTCCCTAATCTGTGGTAACTAATAGAGTAACTAAAAGGTAATATATGGAAATGAACTTGACACTTTAAGAATTGATGATGTTTATAGCCCTGTCTCAACTGTTGAGGAGCAGGGTTTTTCTCTTCGTACTATTTGTTGAACTCTTTACTTACTGTAGGGTTAATCTTATGAGTATAAAGTAAACTTATGTGTATAAAGTAAAAGTTCAGAGTGGGAATAGGAGAGGGAGAAAGAAGAACTGGAGTGTGGGCAGGAGGGAGGGTGGATGGGAAGTATCACTATGTTGCTGAATCTCAGTATGTGAAACATGAAATTCGTATACCTTAAATAAAAATAAATATATAAATAAGGTCATGAACGTGGGGCTCTTATGATGGCATCAGTATTGTTAAAAGAAGAGGAATTGATACTAGGCCTTTCTCCCTCTCTGCATGTATACAAATCAGAGCCCATGAGAGCACACAGCAAGATGGTGGCCACCTACAAGCCAGGAAAAGGGTCCTAGAAACTGATCATGCTGCCACCCTGACCATGGACTTCTGCCTTCAAAAACTGAGAAAATAAATCTCTTGTGCTCACTTTGGCAGCACATATTCTAAAATTGGAATGACATAGAGAAGATTACCATGGCTCCTATGCAAAAATTGAAGAAGAAAGGGGAGAGAGGGAGCGAAGAAAGTGTGGTTGTCTTCTTGGTACTGTATCCATGGATTGCATAAAGTCCGTTCAATTTATATTAATAAAAATTTAAGTAAATAAAACTAAAAAATAAATAAATTTAAAATTTTTAAATAAATTAAATTTAATTCTAATAAATTTGATTAAATTTAAAGTAAATAAATTAAAGTTTTTATAAAAAACAAACAAAAAATTTAAGTAAATATTTAAACTATCCTTCTATGGTGTTTTGTTATATCAGCCCACATGGATTATTCTACTACCAATATTATCTCCAAAAGAATGGCAGCTTCATGTGATTCAACCCACAAAAATGAAAAATAAGATGAAATGAGATAAAGCCATTGAAAATACCCTTTCAGTGGATGCTAAGGGTCAGAACTAAAGCAGTAACATACAGATAATTAAAAGAAAGATGCAACAGAGATCAGTGAGAAGCTGAATAATGGTGGTAGTAATATGAAAGACAAGGAATATTCAGCAAAAGCCAGCTATGAAGAGGTCTATATTGAGGAACTGAGGTATCCAGCCAACAACCAACAATAAACTGAAGCTTGACAACAACCTCATCAGACAGGTCTTCCATCCATAGTTGAACCTTCAGATGAGCATGGTCCTAGCTAACATTTTGCCCACAATCTCATGAGAGACCTTGGGCTACACCGTGAAGCTAAGCTGTACCCAGATACCTGTTGCATAACAACTCTGAGATACTAAATGTTTTACTAAAGCTGCTAGCTTGGGAGAAATTTGTTATACTGCAATAGATGATGGATAAAACTACTTGTCTAATGAGCTGAGTATGTCTTGAGGGAAGGAGTCTTGTCTAAATATTTAAGGCCTGTCACTTCATGTGGCACCTGGTCTATGTTCCGTAAATATATACTGCTAGCTGGAAATATAGATAGAAGACTGGAGAAGGTGGCAAAGTAGTTTGGACATTCCCTGTTTGGGGATCTACTAGAAGTTCATGAGATGTAATTGTTCAAAGTAAAGGTTTGTTTGAAAAGGAATGTGGTGAATGACTTTTTGTGCTTGATACTACTTGAGAGATTTGAATTGCTTTTGAGTGTACTTTAATCATCTTATGTGCCTCAGAAGCCCACAAATCCCCAAATACTCCAAATTGTAGTGTTCCAAACCTGCAAGTTATTTTCTTCTTGAGAAGCAAACTTTGGAAAAGAATGTATCTTAAAATGTTTAACTAGAGAAAGATATTTTTCTCCAAATCCATTTTAGTATCTCAGGTAATTTGTTGCTAATTTTCTACCAGCTTTCTTTTTTACCTTGGACTGTTTTGACCTTGATATCACACTTAGCACTGGCAAAATTCAAATTTTGACAAGACATTTTACCAATAACATGATAAAATAATCAATCCAAGAAAAGTCTATCTTCTGAGCTTCATGCATAGCTGCTCTTTATTGTTCTGTCACCAACTGATTGGTCCCCTGAATACCTGGACACGTGCTGGAACCCAGGAGAAGGTAAACATGAAACAAAGAAGGTCAGGGCATTTAAACCCAAGTGGATTAATGGTGACGCCTGGTCTCTATGCTGTTTGTTGCTGAAATCATCTCATAAATACATACACATATGTACACACATACATCCCAGCTTTGTCAGAAATTAACTCAGACTCTCTTCTTCACTGTGGGCTAAATGACAAATAGCAGGGAATTGAGAGTCTCTGGAAATACACTCTACACTTTGTGAGAATGAAATCAGAGAAGTCCATCATGCTCTTCAAAGTCCTCCTCCTTAGAAAGTAATAAAGGGGGCGGGCGCTGTAACATAGCAGGTAAAGTCACTGCCTGCAGTGCCAGCATCCCATATGGGCACCAGTTCATATCCCTGCTGCTTCCACTTCTGCTCCAGCTCTCTGCTGCAGCCTGGGAAAGCAATAGAAGATGGCCCAAGTCCTTGGGCCCCTGTACTGGCACGGGAGACCCAGAAGAAGTTCCTGGCTCCTGACGTCGGATCAGCCCAGCTCTGGCCATTGCAGCCATTTGGGGAGTGAACCAGCAGATGGAAGACCTCTCTCTCTCTCTCTCTCTCTGCCTTTTAAATAAATGAATAAATCTTTTTTAAAAAGAGAAAGTAATAAAGAAAAATCTCACATTTTAGCCAAATATAAGCAAAGTTCACATGAAATATTTATGTCTCTGGATAGAACCACAACAGCTGAGAAAGAAAGGAGGGGGAAGGCTAAGGAGTTAATCCATCTGTCATCCCAGGAGGGATTGGACCTTGCAACTTTTCCTCACTTACTGTAGAACCTACTTTCCTTTGATGTCCCCTCAGCCAACCAACTCTCATAGCTCCTGCTTCAGAGAGTTCTAATTAGGCACAGCAAATAAGAGTTTCCCATCAGAAAGTGACTGCTTTTTTGCCTTCTTTTAAATAGAATGTCATAATTCACTTTGATACTCCTGTACTGCCTCCATATAATTGCAACTTTTAAACATTGAGAGATAGTTAGCCTTGCCATGTAGACTTCACTTAACTAAATCATAAATAGCTTTTACCTCAATCCTTTACCTTGTATCTTAACTGTAATTAAGATATCATCTCCAGTGTTTGATGTAGAAGGTACAATAAATAAAATATGAATTGATACAACAAATTCATTCATACTGAAGAGCAAGTAACCAGCTATTTCTCATCCTTCTGTGGAACTCAAACAGAAGGATTCCTTGCTGTGTGACCTTTAGAAAAACATTTAATCTTTCTGTACTTTGGTTTCCTAATCCATAATTGGATAATAGTTCCTACCATGAGGATTAACTTAGATTAATTTAGGATTACCTGAGATTATATGACTCTCTCACAACTATGTAGGTAGTATTACATGTAGCATTTTCCAGGATTCTCTGGACTTTCTTCTTCAAAAGAATTTCATACATGCTATTTCATTTGTGCCTCACCACAAAAAATACACACAACAAAAAAGCAAACATGATTTTTTTTTATTTTAATCATAAGCACCTGCTGAGCTGCAGTATCTTTAGATCCCTGAGAGGTATCGTACAGGCACACACATGCAGGTATATAAATAGTGTGTATCTATCTATCTATATATATATACACACATTAGTATAGATCTACTATTTATATATCTACAATAGTACATATATATTTATATATCTACATCTGTGTGTATGGAAAACACCAATGATAGCATGTGGTAGAGAAAGGCAGAGACGTTTACATTGAAAGAGATTATTTATATATGTATTTTGTTGATCTGGCTTGAAAGAGACATGGTTATTCATATGAATAAGGCTCAGGAAACAACATGCTTCATCTTAGCACCTATGAGCCCCCTTCTGCTGCCAAAAAATAGCTATTACTGATACACGGCCTGGCCATGTGGCTGCCTGGGCTTCCTAACTGTACCATGTCTGAGTTCTAAGAGAGAGCCACCCAAAGAGAACCAGTTCAAGGCTTCATCATCATTTTATGACATAACCTCAGCAGCCAAATATCACTTCTGCTGCTCACCGTACTGTCTGCCTTCAAGACAAAGGTCACAAACCCATCTCACAATGAGTGGAATGTCAAATCACCACTTGAGAAGATTATGTGGGATAGAAGATTGTAGGCATAATTTTGGGGAAACACAATCAGAGATAATTGGCCTGTGCCTGAAATAACAACTTAATAGTCATAATTTTTCCATTCATACTTCCAACAGCTATTTTGAGTGTTATAATATGCTAAGTACCACTATAGGTTCTAGGGATACAATGAACAAAACCAAGTCCCCCGTCTCATCATAACTGAATTCTACTACAGGCAACAGACAACAAATAAACACATACCATTGGGTACTGATTAACGTGTGGAAGAAATTTTTTCAAAGTAAGAGCACAGAAAATGATGGAGTGTTGAAGTGGGCTTTTATCCTAGTGGTTCAGATGTTCAAGTCTGGGAGTTTCTAGGTTTGATTCCTGATTCTGGCTCCTGACTCCAACTCCCTCTTTATGCTGACCATGGGAAGCAGCAGTGATGGATCAGGTAATTTAGTTCCCGTCAACCACATGGGAGACCTGGATTGAATTCCTGAATCCTAGCTTCAGCCTTGGCCCAGCTGTTGCCAGCATTTGGGAAATGAACCAATAGATGGGAGCTGTGTGTGTGTGTATGTGTGTGTGTATGTCTTCAAAATAAAGAAGAAAATAATTTTTGATTTTTTTAAACAGAAAATGACAATGGAGCTATTACTTTAGATAGCATGGTTTAAAAAAAAAAACTTTTTTTCTGAGACAGTGACATATAAACCGACACCTCAGTGGTTACATGGACCAAACGTGCAAGAGCTTAGAAGAGCATCCTAGACAGAAAGAATCACTAAAGCAAAGACCTGACACTGCATATAGTTGGCTTACTCACAGTGTAGCAATAAACACATATGACTGGAGTATAAAAATTTTGTAACCAGGAGTAAGATCCTACCAACAGGAACTTTAGACCAAGACAAGGAGGCTATGCTTCATTCAAGAGATTTTTAAAGCAGTGTGAGTGATGAAGCATACACACACACACACACAAAGTTAAAGCTCAATATGGTCAATGTGTGAGGGAACACATTTTGTAAAAGGGTGAAAAAAGAAGTACTTACTCCAGGAGCCCAAGAAAAATGTGGCAATGCCTTTAATAGGATAGTAACCTTGGACATGGGGAGAGGCAGCCAGATTTAAAATCTGGAAGGTAGGGTTGAGGAGCCACTGATGGACTGGATAGGGAGGTGAAAGAGGGATATGAGGATGACTATTGTTTTGAGATTCTATCTTGCGCTGGAAGTTTCCTCAACACTCTGTAACTAGCGACAGTCACCCAACAGGGACTTGGGGTCACAGCACAGAGACAGAGACACCCCTTCCAAGACCTTGAGCACAGAACAAGAGTAGAACCTGCCCTGCACTGAAGTTTGGCCAGCAGGGAGACATTAAGCTTCTCAAGATGAAGACAGAAGAAGGCAGCAAGGGGCTGGGCCAGGAATGCGAAAGGCTATTTTTGCATAGCAGTGGCACAAAGGAATCAGGCACTCTGAGAGCAAAGTACAATGAAGCCTGGAGGAAATCAGGCCTGGTAATTCCCTCAGAACCATGGCCTTTACTTCATTTATGCCAGACACCCAGTGAGCATTCCCTAAACACCATAGGCCACAAAAATGATGTTGTTGACTGGGCAGCACTGCCTCTCATTTGACCTACTATTTATGATCGTTCATCTGATTTCCCACTCTTGTAATAGCCTTCAATTTTACTGCAAACACAATTAGGGCATGCCAACATAAATGCTTCACCATAACAAAAAATAGACTTTACCTCCCACTGAATGCCTTTATGCACTAAATTTGTGGCTAACAGACCTACTAACAAAGTCCCAGGCAGGGTTTCCCCGCCTGCAGACCAAGACAGCTGTAGGAAAAGTCAATAGACTGGAATCAGCACTACCAAGGTAGGATGGAGTCTGTTTTCATTCTTAGCAACTTTGGTCCATCTGCATCTTCCCCACCTCCTTGTTATAACCCCCTAAAACATATGCAATTCAAAAACCAAAACTAGGTCAACCCAGAGGGGCAGTCTTCTTAATATTTTTGCACTTTCTTTCTCTAGTTGTTTCATCTTGAGAAAAAAATTCAAGTTGAGAAAACAAGATTTGAGATTATATCCTTTTTAAAGCCATAGAACTGAATCTTTCCTCTTAGGAATGTCTATGCATTTCCCCCTAGTGTTTATTTCTTCATTATGGTTGTGGAATTTTTTTTTTTTTTTTTTGACAGGCAGAGTGGACAGTGAGAGAGAGAGAGAGAGAGAGAAAGGTCTTCCTTTGCCGTTGGTTCACCCTCCAATGGCCGCCGCTGCAGCCGGCGCACCGCGCTGATCCGATGGCAGGAGCCAGGAGCCAGGTGCTTTTCCTGGTCTCCCATGGGGTGCAGGGCCCAAGCACCTGGGCCATCCTCCACTGCACTCCCTGGCCACAGCAGAGGGCTGGCTTGGAAGAGGGGCAACCGGGACAGAATCCGGCGCCCCGACCGGGACTAGAACCCGGTGTGCCGGCGCCGCTAGGCGGAGGATTAGCCTAGTGAGCCGCGGCGCCGGCCGGTTGTGGAATTTTTTTAATGTCGAAAATTTTTGCAACTTAGACCCTACACATATTATTACCCTTGTCCACCAATCCCAACTGATGGAAAACATGATGATAACGATCGAAAATGCAAAGGGAGTATTAAAAACCAGTGGTTTTCCTTTATCTGGTGCTGTACCTACACACCTCTATCCCAAGCCTATTAGTTCACACATAGCCAAAGAAAGCAGTCTCCTGATATTTATTCCAGAATATATTTAAAGCCAGAAAAAAAATTGCAAATTCTTTAAGTCATAATATCCAAGGCCAAATGGAGAACCATTTTCGGAGAACCCAAATATCCCTGATTAGTAAAGCTAATCAGTATATGATTTCTATTCCTTGGAGACATCCAAACTATAGAATTTCTTCTCTGCCTTGAAGAACTCTGAAGCACAACTTTATAAAACCATCCTATGTGCAACAGCTCATCCCAGTTCTTTCTCCTGTATTTGATGGTCTAAGACTTCTCTCAAGGGCCTCACTAATCCTCACATAACTGTTTCTGGCTGTATTTTTAGGTCACTGAAGAAAGAATATGTTGTCTCACTGAAACTAGTTTCTTAAGTATCTGAGAATGAATGAATAACTTACTGATTTTCTAATCTTATAGACCAAAACTTGGTTATATTAGCAGAGTGGGACTCTAGTTCTCATTGTCTTCTTCCTGTTGCATAAGAAGTAACTTCTTATTGCTGTTGTTGTTTAATTTGAGAGGCTGAGAGGGAGAGAGAAAGTGAGAGAGCAAGCTCATGTACACTGGTTAACTCCCCAGATGGTAGCAACAGACAGGCTGGGACCCACAGAAAGGAACTGGGGCCACAATCCAAGTCTCCAATATGAGTGACTGACTGGAACACAAATATTAGAACCATCACCACTGCCTCCACAGTTCCACATTAGCACCGAAATAGTGTCAGATGCCGGAGCCAGGAATCAAACCCAGGCACTATGATATGCGACACGGACATCCTAATCAGCATGTTGATCACTAGACCAAACTCACACCACTACCTCAAAAAGCAACCCTTATCATCTCAGCTGAACTCTCACTGCCCTTTAAATCTGAAGTCTCACTGTGCTTATGAATTGCGTATCAAAACAATCGTACACTGAAACAGAAAACATACAAGATCAAATCAAACTTTCTGTAGACAGTGATCAGGGTGTTAAATATATCCATAAATTTTTATATCCCTGTTTTGAGTATAGGCTGAATTTAGCGACTCAGTTCTAACAAATAAAATATGCAGAAGTGCCAGTGAGTAACTTTCAAGGTCAACTCATAAAATTCATTGCTGCTTCCACCTTGCTCTCTCTTGGAACACTTCTCCTGGGCTGTGGGAGGCAGAATATGCCTCCTCAAAATATGAACAATTGTTGAATTGAAGACATTGAAGATGATGCACAAAACAAGAGATTTCTCTGTTCTTCCTCCATTTGCCTGAGAGCAGGATAAAGGCTTACAAAGGCATAACGCCTCCTGTCTGCACCCTACTCTCCCACTAACCAGAAAAGATAGCTTTTGATCAGTCCCACGAACAGAGAAATTTCTATTAACAAACTTCCTCAATGCAAGGGAGAAAAGGTGTGAAACTTATCTTTATTCATGACTGAAACTCCTATAACACATGATACGTTAATAAGAGAAAGCATAATAAACTTATTTTATCATAGTTTTACATGACATGGTAGTCTTCAGAAATAAAGACCCAGGGAAAACTGTCTATTTTTATGCTTAGATTTGATAGAGAATGGAAAGCTGTGCTGAAATCTGATTGGACAAAAGGGTACGATCCAATCAAAAAAGACTAGGTGAGAAAATCCAGCAAAAAACTGTCTATTCAGATTTATCTTGTCCCCTCTGTGTAGCATTCCTGGCTCTGCAGTATGCGGACAGGATCCCCCTGGAATGAGGGTTTCCAAGAAAGAAGGGAAAAGTGGGTGAATGGTCTTTCAAAGTGTACAAAGCAGTATATCCTGGGGTATTATGTTCTGAGCCTTGACACTAACATTTGATTTCTATTTCTTTGCCTCCCCCAACCCCAACCTGCCCAAGTTGCTGCTTATAGAGAGTTAGGGTCTTTTCCCTTTGTCTTTTCACTTCTCTCAAGTTTACTATCCTTTGTTGAAGATCCTATACAAGCATAAGCTGGAATTCAAAGCCCCCTCTTTGAAAACTACTCATTCTGTGGGTATCTTTCATGTCTATCTGCAACACAGAGGTTAATAAGCATCTGTTTCATTTTCTATTGCTAATTTGTCATTTGTAATAGAGCTTCATTCCAGTTGTGAACATCTGGGAGTTATTGTTCCCCTTCAGGTTGAACCACCTGCGATCACATAGACACTCAGGTAGTCCTTTGGAGAGGGCCACAAGATGAAGAGCCGAGGTCTCTTGCCAACAACCATGTAAACAAACCACCTTGGAAGCGAACCTTTCAGCCCCAGTCAAGATTTCAAATGACCACAGCCCTGGTCAACGTCTTATTTGTTTATCTGTCTGAGAGAGCAATCAGAGACATAGAAAGCCATACAGTCAGCAGGGGAAAGCTCTCCTCCACTGGTTCACTCTCCATATGCCCACAATAACCAGGACTAGACTGAGCTGAAGTCGAGAACTGGGAACTCAATATAGGTATCCCACATGTATGACAGGAATCCAGTTACTTGAGTCATCACTGTGCCTCTCAGGGTCTGCAAAAGCAGGATTGAATTCAGGTGCACCTGAAAGAACGATCTAATAAATATGTGAACTTTGAATTAAAATACATATTTTACCATACTAGGTATCTCACGATCTTATCATAACAGTAATCAAGAGCCTAAATTATTACGTTAACTGTTTCTACCCATTCAAGTTGTTTTTGCATCTTTGTTAACACATTGGAATATATCTGATATGGAAACTTAATCTCAACTACACCCCAAATGTTCCTCCTGTGGTGAAATTATTTTACATTCTTTTTTTTTTTTTTTTTTTTTTTTTAAACTTATATTTAATGAATATAAATTTCCAAAGTACGACTCATGGATTACAATGGCTAGTTTACTGGCACCATCACTTATCAATTTCATTCTCTATTACTCTCACATAAACTAAAAAAAAAAAAAACTTTAGCAAGTTGTTGGGGAAAATTATTCCAAACATCTTCATCATTAAGGTAAAATAATGTTTCTATAAACTCTATCCAAACTTCTGAAATAAACAATGTAGAATTATACCCAATCCCAGCTTCAATATTAATCAAAATGATCTTTCAGAAATTTTAGATAAAAGTAATACAACAGAAAGTGAGATAAATATTAAAAAATTTGTCAAACTGCCATAAAGTTTTCATATCAAAAGCAACAATCAGTCATGGTTTCTTACATTCACAGGTGAATAATGAACTCCAGTTTCAAAAGTAAGTGCCCTAAATGAATTATTTCCAGAGAGCTATATTATTGCATTTGTTTCTCTAACTTCATGTTTTCTTAGTTCAATGACTAAAGGTATTTTTAATTTTCTCAGCAATGGTGTTCACTGTCTCAAATCTTTATTGGTATAATTCTTCATAGTAGCAGATTTTCTCCTTCATATTTTTAATTTGACACTCCAGATTGTTCAATTTGTTGAAAGACAGAAGGCTTAAGAAACACATTAATCTGTTTTTTCAAAACTGTGGAGCTCCTATAGTCTCCTCTTAAAATTTGCATAATAAAAAGTACATCTGCAGTATTTCTGAGAAATTTAAAAAAAACCTGTGTTAGTTATTAGGAAATTTATTCTACACTTTCATGACAAAAGAACTTATTGAGAGAAAAAGCCAAGAAAGCCTAAGTACTATATAGTCAATGCCTCTACTCTTTCACTTACCATTTTGTTGCCTTGCCATGAAAGTATTTGTGCAAATGGCTTATTTTCTTCTCCAGTAGATAATACCAAGAATAACCAGGCCTATTCTTTCAAATGTTAGAATCTTCTTTAAGTCCTAACTGATGTCTCAAATTAAATATCTCTCAAATTAATCAAGTCTTTTATAGGGCTTTTAACCACATAGGCCTTAAGACACAGTATTAACAAAAGTGAGTGGTATGTGAACATTTTAAAACATGTCATTTACTCATCCATTGTCGCTCCCCCTCTTCGTCCGGGTTGGCTACCAACCCTTCCACCTCCGTGGAAGGGCGGTTCCCCCTGCCACTTTCCCCACTTCCTCAGGGGAGCGGCACACCACCGGCCGGCTCTCTCGGGGGCTGCTCAGATGTTCCTCAGGTGTTCCTTCAGATAGATGTTCCTGGTGCATGTTGTCTCTCCTCCTTTATAGTCCTCTTCCACCAATCCCAACTCTGCTACCCACACGCCGAGTACGCTGCTCTCCTCCAATCAGGAGCAGGTCCTGCTGTTTATTGGTTGAACTGGAGGCAGCTGTGTAGAAGCTGTTTCCTCCTCTCCCAGCGCCATATTGTGGGAGAGCAGATGCATAGAATAAGTCTTAATTCCAGTAACAGTCTAGTCCAAGTTGCTCCCCACAATCCATTCATCAGAGGTATCTATGATAGATTAGATTTTTGGTAATTATTCAGTCTTCTGTGATAGAATGATACATGAATTTCACCATTCTTTCCCATTATAAGCAAAACATATCTCTCTGCCTTGTTGATAACAGCCTTGGTCTCTGACATATCCACTTTGTCCAGTGAAATGATAATGGAGACCTCAAATGTGCTTGCATAATTTGGCTTGCCTCTGACATTCCTGTTGGTCCTCACGAGAGAACTTTTCTATGGGTATCTGCTATTTCAAATGGGGATGAGAGAAATGTGGAATAATTTGAACCCAATACATTGGTTTGATTCAAGCTTAGCTGGTTCTAGACAAGTACAACAAAACCATAGCCAAATGTACATATGTGAGCAAAACAAAATTAAATCCTTGCCTTTGTAAAGGCACTAATGTTTGGGGTAGTCTATTAAATAGTGCTACAGTAACAATAACTGTCTTCCACAGGGTCCCTGACTCCTACCCCATTAGATCTTATGTCTTACATACCTTGTCTTATATAAGCTATCAGTTATAATTGAGGATGCCAACTGTACAGAAATATGTTGCCTACTATTCTGATATAACAGTGCCATTCACTCATACTTAGAATATGATATGGTGCATGGCGTAGCTGATTTCAGAGACAAATGAATTTATTACAGGAAAATTGTGATGTAATAAAGGAAAACATCCAAACTCAACTTTGAATACTGAGAACTAAATTTTTTAAAATTTTAGGCAAAAATATTTTGTAGAGGAAACAGCAGGGTTAAAAGGTAGATTATAATTATGCCTCTGTTTATTAATTCAGTTTTAAAAAACTATCTACAAAAACTAAAGAGTTAATTTCTACTCCACTTGGGCAAAAAAATTTATCTCTATAGGTGTCTCAGCACTATTTAGAAGCAACAATGTTGGAAACAACATACATGTACAAGGAATTCATGAATAAATTAGAATATAAACATATAGTAGGCTAATAGGAAGCCATGTAACTTTCTTGTTGTAGAAAATAATGTACAATATGGAAGGATGTCCATTATATGTTGCTAAAACAGAAAAAAGAGAGTTACAAAGCAGTATTTGCAGATTGATCCCCTCTTATTTTTTTAGAAAATGTATACTTATTAATATACAAAGATACTTAACTTTACACATTTAAGGCAAATACAAATAAAAACTACATCGAGGAGGCAAGCATCCAGCCTAGAGGGTAAGACATGCATTAAGATACCTATATCCTGTACAGAGTACCTAGGTTCTAGTCCCAGCTTTGGACTCTACCTTCCTGTTTATGCAGATCCTGTGAGGCAATGGTGATGGCTTACATAATTGGATTTCTCCCACTCACATGGGAGACCTGGATTCCTTTCCTGGCTCCCAGCTTTGGCCTCAGCCCAGCCCTGTCTGTCTCTCTATCTTCCTCTGAGTGTGTCTATCTGTCCCTTTCTCTGTGTTTGTGTGTGTGTGTGTATGTGTGTGTTTGTGTGTATGTGTGCCTCCCAAATAAAAAAATAAAGGAAACTATTGTGCAGTATAGGTCCTTAGCCATGTTTACTCCATTCTCTTGCCTCCATGTGAGATGAGAATTCAAAGCAGAGACATAGATAAAGTGCAAGAATGAGAGCAGGATTTATTTAATTGAAGAGAAAGAAGACCCTTTCAGAGGTTAATGTGGGCAGACCCATGAGAAGACACACAAGCAATGAGAGAAATGTGCCCCACCCTATTATGGTGGTCCCCTTTTATGGGTAGGGGGTGGTATCCTAACTTAATATTAAAATAGACTCAAGTTTGGGCTGGGTTCAGTGCACATGATGTTCTCTGGGAAAAGTTTATGTGTTTCCATGTAGAGCTCAGTGTATGTTTTTTCATCGCAGCATATTTGTCATGATGGAGGAGGCCAAGTTGCACCTTGGGAAAGTGGGAATGCTGATCCAGCTTGGAAGGGGGTGGAGTTAGGAGTACAGGGCTACAAGAAAGGAATTGCTGGAAAATTCTCAGCTCCTTTGTTCCTCGCTGACTCCCTGCCTAGCCCATATCAAAAATACATCAAGAACCATTTGCAGGGCCAGTGTGAATGCAGTGCCAGCATCCCATATGGTCAACTGTTCATATCCCAGCTGCTCCTTCCCATCCAGTACACTGCTAGTGCACCTGGGAAGGCAGCAGCAGAAGAGCCAAATCCTTGGATCCCTGAACCCATGTGGGAGATCCAGATGAAGCTCCTGGATCCTGGCTTTGGACTTACCCAGCTCTATCCATTGTGGCCATTTGGGGAGTGAACTAGCAGAGAGAAGATGTCCTTCTATCTCTCTTTCTCTCTCTGTCTCACCCTCTCTCTGTGTGGCTCTGCCTTTCAAATAAATAAATAAATAAATCTGTTTAAAAAGAACCATTTTTCATTTATTAGATTGTCTAAGACCAAAGTTCACAATATTATATGGTGAGAAATTTAAAGAAAAGATATACTCATCAATGCTTATGAAAGATGTAAAGTACTGCAACTTGTTTGGAGGGCAATTTGGCAAAATTTATTGAAATTACATATGCACATTTTTGACTGATTCCAGATTCACATTCTAAAATTTTTGAATTTTAAATTCTAGACATTTATCACAAGATACATCTTATTATGTGTAACTTAGCAAATATACATGGTGTTTTGCAGTTGAAATGTATTCCCCCAAAATTTGTATGTTGAAGTCCTAACCCCTGTAACTCTGAATATGAACTTACTTGGAAACAGGGTCTTGAAAAGGTAGTCAAGTTAAAATGAGACCATTAGAGTGGACCCTTGCCTAATATAACTGGTGTCTTTGTAAAGGAAGGAGGTTTGAACACAGAAATGCAGTTACAGGGGGGTCAGGACAAGAAGGTACACAGGAAAAATACAGTTGCCTACAAGCCAGGAAGAGGGTTCGGAAACAGATTCGTCCCTCACAGCCCTCAGAAGGAACAAATCCTGCTGACACCAGGACCCTAGGCTTCTAGCCTCAGAACTGTGAGACAATACATTATGTTATTTAAGTCACACAGTCTCTGGTATTTTGTTGTTAGGTTATTCATGACAGACTTGCAAACAAGTAAGATTGGAAACAATCCAAAGAACTACTAATAAGTTGCTAGTTAAATAAATTAAGGGTATGGTCTACATCTATATATAATATACATATGCATTATATATATATATGTATATATGTTCACTTTTTGAATACCACACATCATTTTAAAAAGAGAATGCTTTTTGCATTAATATGGAAATATCTCAAAACAGATGGTTAAATGGAAAAACAAGGCACAATATTAAGCTACCATTTAGGTGGGGGAAATAGGTATACATATAACTATTTCAATCTAGTTCACTATAATTGTGAAGAAGCAGGTGCCTTACCTTTATTGTAGAATATCATTAGCAAACTGTATTATATCTGAAAGCCTGTCTCTCAGAGGAGAGAAATTAAATTGAGGGCCAGTATTTGAGGCTTTATCAGTTCATTAATGAACCAGCAAACTTCTCTGTATAACGGATAACACTACAGGGCCAACTGAGCTAAAACAGCAGTGATAATATTGTACACGGAGCAAACCGGTTCCCATAGGCATGCTCTAAGATAACTGCAAAAAAAAAGAAAACCCTGAATAATGTGAATTTTAATGTTGACTTTGGAAAGATTTCCTTTTTCTATAGGATAATCTGGGTCAGCAACAGACCTTCACAGATTTGCTCATATTAAAGATCTACAGAAAGAAATTGCTATATAAAAAAGGCTGCACAATTTTATTCTCTTGATTTTACAAAGCAGACAACATACCATTCAAAGCCTCATATTTATCTTTAATATGTGGCTAGTCAAAGAACAAAGTAGTTCAAATGGGTTTTTCAGTTGCTGGGTTAAAAATAAAACCTTGTCAAACTCAGTAGAGAATTTACAAAACACTGGACTGGTTTTACATTACAGGTGGATTTAACATCCTAGTTTTTTGAGTTAGATCCAAACTATTCTCAGTTCTTATTCTTCTTTCCCTACAGCAGTTGGGATAAAATTCTTGGTTTTGCTTCAGAAGAGACATAATCTGTTGGTATTTCAGGCTAGACATAAATGAGGTACACTGAAGTGAAATCATATCTCCATAAAGCTGTCCATTATGAAGAATATAGAAATAGCTAGATGCTAGATCCTCCCAAAATTATGTTGGGCAACAAGAGGAAGATACTTCCAAGTGTACACAGGAGACCCTTTGTGAGGATCTTAAAAACATGTCTACCACCTCTTTAACACTGATCCCAAGAGAGGTCCCTTCCCTTTGAAGCTGGTATTAACAGTTTGTGTGTAACCAAAATATAAATGCAATAGAAGTGATGCTGTGTCATTCTGAGAGTAGCTCAGAAAAGTCTATGCAGCTTCTGCTTTGTTCCCTTCACATACACACACTGTGGAAAACCAAGTGCCATGCAAGAAATCTAATTATCCCGAGACCACTATTCCAGTAGACAGCCTCATTGAGCTCCCGGGGAAGCAGCAGCATCAGCTGCAGCCATGTGGGTGAGCTAGCTTGGATGTCCTGCCCAGGCAAGTCTCCAGATGACTGGAGCCCCAGAAAGCTCCCAAATGAGCATAGACCAGCCAAGCCCTTTCCCAATTTCTGACCCAGTAAGCAGTGAAAAATAAAATGGCTGTTTAAGCTACCTAGTTTTGAGTTAATATGTTACATAGCAATAATAATCACAGCAGGTCTCTACACAGATCATGGAGGGGGGAATAGAGAAATAAGACTCAACCTTTTAACATCTCTAAAATCTACAATCAGCAACCAAGCTTTGGTCCTTAAAAAGTATCAGATAGCTTTCCAACCTGCTCTGATACCTCTGGGCTCTCAATATTCCATTGATATCCAAATCTGGAGTTTAAACTGGATTTTAAAAGATTAGGTTGAGATGTCAATAGCCTCAAGAGCGATTGTTGGTCTCATTTACCAGCCAATACAATGGATTTTTCATGAAGGCTAAGCAAATGCTACTTCAGTAAGAAATCAGCACTGGGGAAGCCATGGTTCAGCACATGCTCAGGGGTCTGAGAATACTGACTATGTAAAAAATACCTCACTCCAGGCGCCAGTGTTGTGACACAGCGGGTTCAGCCGACTCCTGCAATGCCAGCACTCCATATGAGCACTGATTCAAGTTCAAGTTGTTCCACTTCCAATCCAGCTCCCTGCTAATGCACCTGGGAAGGCAGCAGAAGATGGCCCAACTCTTTGGTCCCTACAACACATGTAAGAGTCCTAGATGGAGTTCCAAGCTCCTAGCTTCAGCCTGGCCCAGCCTCGATCATTGCAGCATTTGGGGAGTGAACCAGTGAATGGAAGATTCCTTCTCTCCCTCTCTCTCTCTCTCTCTCTCTGCTCCTTCCTCTCCCTCTTCCTCTCTTTGTAATTCTGCCTTTCATATAAACAAGAAAATTTTTTAAAAAAACTCACTTGAACACAAACATTATGCTCATTACTTTTCTTATTACTTAAAAAATTTTTACTCTCTATATTACTCAAGGTCAGAAAAAAGCTTAGGTTTGGTTTATAATGGCACCATAGCACAGTCATTCCTAAGGCTAATAACTAGAGATGGCAGAGTTTATGACAAAACTTAGCAAGTGGTCCACAGTTCATCCATATAAGTGATAGTTGCAGGACATTTAAAGCCCAAAACCTAAATTTATCCTGCCTAAAAGTGGGATGATTAGTCAGACTCAGTGCGCTTCAGTTCTCGCTTGGTTTGCCAGTGAACCTGAGAACTTCCTGAGATGAGTGAACATTTTCAGATGATAAACGGCAAGGCATCCTGACCACATGCATTTCAATAACCTCCACGTGGCGCTGGGATGAACTCGGGCAAAACAGACTGACTGAATTTTACAGCTCTGGGTCCAGTTCACTCACGACACTTGTCTCATCAGCCTGATAAATTCTCAAGCAGATAAGCAGGGGACCCATACCTGTACCTCAGCTGAGGAGTGATTTTAAGAATCTTTCCTAGTTGTAATACTATATGAATAATGTGCTGCTTCAAAGGGGTTCTGTTGCAAGGAAAATTCAAATTCCTTCCTTATAGACATTTTAATGATTTTCAGTCACCCAACCTCTTCCTGGATCACTTTCTCTATATATCAAATGACATTCAAGTTACTGTATAGAATAGATTATTCAACATTATCCAAAGCAGAGGTTAATCAAAATTATAAATTGGTTTTCTTGATTGGAGGCTTTCAAATAAAGAGCCTTATACGGTATCAATTAGATGCCACATACACTCTGAGTGGTTGATCTAAGATAGGCATCTGCTGTAGTTTCCTGACCAGCATCTACTTCCCCTTATTCTGGTAAGAAAAACTCTTGTTTTCCCAGAGGAAAATTATCCCTTCCTCATCTTTGGGCCTTGTATTTTATGCAAGGTTGATCCCATTCCCATCTCCCTGGTTCCATTTGTGCCATCTGATCCAGGTCTTGCTGATCATAACATTATAATACAAGGGTGGGGAACCCACAGGCCGTGGTGAAGACAGGTAAGCTCTTTGGACAGTGGAATCCAGGAGAAAAAGGAAAAATATGTGAGGGGTAGGACCTGGAATATCTACTGAGGTGTTCGGAGTTTCTCCTGGGTGCTGACAAGACTTTGGGCAAGGAAGATAAAAGATTGTCTTTACAAAGCAATTCAGTCTGCATCGTAGCAAACAAGTGTGAGAGCCCGCTGTGGAGTCACAGCACAGGATGATTATTTCATGAACCAAGGTGTGGTAATGAGGACAGAGAGGAGAAACACAAAGGAGGTAAAAGTTGATTTCTCATTGAGGAGATGAGGAAGGGAAAAGAGAGACACGGGCTGTTTATTTGCACATCCCATTATGTCACCATTGTCTTGGGGTAGAACTCATTCCTGGTTCACTTCAGTATCTCTCATTCAAGGAGCACTTGTCTGGGGGCAGGTGTCTGGTGCAGCACTGAAGATGCTGTTTGGACACCCACATCCTTTATTGGAGTGGCTGGGTGTGATACCCGGCACTGGATCCCAACTCCATCTTCCTGTTAATGCGCACCCTGGGATGGTTCAAGCAGTTTTGTCTCTATTACCCATGTGGGAGACCTGGATCGAGGTCCCAGTTCCTGGGAGCAGCCTGTCCCAGCCTTGCCTTTTGCAGGCATTTGGGAAGTGAACTAGCAGTTGAGAGACTTCTCTGTATATGTCTCTCTCTGCCTCTGTCTCTTTCTCTCCACCTTTCAAATATGTTAAATAAATAACATCTACAAAAAAAAAAAAAAAAGTCTTATTTGAATCCACCATGGGATAATGGTTAGCAATCCAGATTCTAAAGCTAAGCAGTCTGATATTGAGTCTTAGCTCTGCCACTTACTCATTGTGTAACGTAAGCAACTTATCAGGTACCTTTGTGCCTGAGGTTACTAATCTGCAAGAAGAAGCAAATAATTATATACATCTTACAGGGTTAATGTGATTATTAAGTGAGCTATTCCATATATAATACCTAGAAGAGTTTTGGAACATAGCAAATACTACAAATGTAAGCTATCATTGTTAATACAGCATTTTCACAATAAATATTATAATAATTAGCTGATACTCTTCCAAAATACGAATATTCCAGAGGAAGATAAAAAGATATTTTGTCACATAATTTATCTTGGTTACCTGCTCCTTGGTGCTGAAATAAAGAAAGGTTGCAAGCTACTTTCTGTTATAAAAATATTACAACAATATTTTAACAAGACCAAAAGCAAATACTCTGACAGAATAAAAAATCACTGTTAACAGGCTAGATTCAAACTGGGAAAAGCAGGGTGCCAGTAGGCAGAAAGAGAAGTGCATGCTATTTAATATCATTATTAATGATCTGAAGCACAAAGCAAATTGTACATTATTCTTATTTGCAAAAAAAATCATAAACAGTGAAAAATAGTTCAACAGTATGGAATAATCCAGAGGCCTTGGAGAGGCACACCAATTTACGTGTGATGAGTTCAATTTACAAGAGCATAAAACAATACACTTCGGGGAAAATACTATGAGGCACAGACATAAACTCAGAATTCTTCTAAAGAGTAAAAAGGCTTAAGAGGATTCGAGGATTGGGAGTGACAGTCGACAACAAATTCACAAGAGCTTACTATGTGATGTTAATAGAAAAAAAAAACGGGTAGGGGAGGTAAGTATTCTAAAAGAGGAGTAACATGAAATTACTGGTATTGAGAAAGATGAATAATACATGTAGTAATCTAAGGTATTTCAAGTCAACTCATGGCTTTCCAAATTTTGCTTTAGAAAAGTACCTAGCAACACATCTCTCACTATAAAAAAGCAGATCTTCCTCTTTATACTTCTGAAATAGCAAGAAATCCTAAGAAATAAGCCAAAGGAAAAACAAACACAGTCCTTTTCACAGTGGGAATAGGGTTCCCAAATAAAAACTATACTTTAAGGAATTTAGATAAACAATAATACAACACTGTGGGAAGCTAGTTGTCTGCCAAAAAGGTGATCGTTGTTCTAGATAATGGGTTTTGCTATAGTTATCCACAACGGGACATCCAGGAAAAACACATGGCATCCATCCATTTACTCATTTAGTAAAAGTTTATTGAGCAATATTATAAATAATAATAAAGTCAAGTGTTGTGCAATGCCAAGGGACACAACTATAATAAGATAAAATTCACCTCAAAGAAACCATCCCTTAAGCTATTCATTGTATCCCAGTGTGGTAAAGCCAGCGACGGACATAGATGTCAGAACCTAGGCAAGGTGACTGCTGATCCCAACTGGTCCAGAAAGTAGAGCACCGCTAAGGTGGGAGATGCTTCAGGCAGTTTATGAGGCTGGAGCATCAGGTTCAGGCTGAGAGAGGTGAAAAGTAACACCCAAAACAATCAGGTGTTTAGGAGTTGTTAGGTAGGAAGTCAGAAATGAACTTATGTGTGTGTGACAAAGGCCTAAGGCATTGACATCCAGGGCCAGCACCTGCATCTCAAAGTCATCATGATAACCTTCCAGGTGCAGCCCAGTATCTGCACTTCTACCTGATAACCATCCTTCCCCTAACCTAGGGCTCCACCCTATCTGACAACTTCAGGGGGAAATTCAGAAAGGAATTTTTGTATTTACATCCAAAAAGTCCTTTGTTCCAGGAGGAGAAGAGTCAGAAGGCAAGACTGACCCCCTTAAACCACACCCCACCCCACCCCGACCCCCCCCCGACCCCCCCGCCTCAACCAGGCTGCATGCTCAGCCCTCTGCCTCTCTGCTGAGCCCCCCACCTGGCCTGCCCAGGTGTATTCTCTCCACTCAATCATGTAACCTCGCTCTCCCCCAGTCTGAGCGACTGGGCACTCTCTCTCAGGTTCTGTCTGGAGAGGTGCCCATCCATTCTTACGGATGTCCCTACTCTAATAAACCTTGCTATTTTGCTTTCCACTGCTCTGTCTCATGCCTGAATTCTTTCTTGTGCGAAGACAACAATTCTTGCTTCTCCAGTAAGAGTCACGGGAGTGCAAATCCAGGCAGGTTAACAGTCATTTGGAGGTTTTATGAGGATGAATCTACAACTAGTGCAGAGCTGAAGTTGAGAGAAACATCAGAGAGCACTGATAACCAGGAGCCCATGCCTGGGGTACTGTGACACCTGCTGTTTTTGCCTGCACTATACCCACAGGTGGCCCCTTCCCTTTGGAAATGGTACCTTGATTTCCCTTGAAGAAGATCTTTCTCTGGTTGCAGGCTTGATGAGAAGACACAGACAAGAGATTCAAGCTAAACTAATCCTGTTCATTCTTCTCTTGTTCAAATTTGAATCAGGAGTTACAGGACAAATAGGTTGAAAAAAGATGAAACCATTTCACTACCACATGCTTTTCTCGGGAGACCACATTATCCTCTGTCACCTGCAGCCTTTGAATCCCTTTCTTGCCCTTCCACACTCCTTGCCTCTCCTAAAGCCTCGGGTTCTTCTGTGGATTCTGAGACCTCTACTCTTCCTTTTCTTTTTGACTTAAGTTCGCCAAATTCATATTCTGTGACTTGCAACAATAGAAGGCAAACTCATAAGGGCCTAATAATTAGGAGCTAAAATAAGCAGGGCATAGTTTCTATACATCAAACTACTTTCCGATTAAGAAATATGATGAGGAATGCAATAATGAAAAATATACCAAACTGCAAATATTAAAAAGTCCTAAGTCTGGCACCAAAAAAATATTAGCAAGCACTTATAAGTACTTCAAATGAGCCATTAAAAATTATTTGTGCAATTTGCATTTTTAAGGCACAAAGCAATTTAACTTTCAAAAATATTGGGTTTCCCCAATTAGCAACCCAAGATGTTTAAAGCTCTACTCCAAATCTCTTAAAATCATATTGAAGAGGCACGTAAAATCAAGTCATGACATCAGGAGAACTATTGAACAATGGGCTCCCTAAGCGTTTTCCCTGAGGGGAAATGGGTAGAGTACTTAAGATGATTTTTTCCATTAGGAATGGCATTGAATCAATTTGAAATTATTGAGTGGTCGACGTTGTAACACAGAGGAATAATGTGCTGGAAGTCTCACTCAAATAACTGACATCAGACATTTGAAAATGAATGACTATGAAATCTGCCCACAGGTAAGACACCATGTATGCAATTATTCTTTCAATTTCATCGAGGGAGACATGCTTTTAAGCTTAAAATGAAAGGCTTTTTTAATTATACTACCCATTGTGTGTATAATTGTACAATGATGGACAATCTATTTCTCTCATAACAGGAGGTTTTAAAGTGAGGGCCACCTTCTCCCAGGAGCCAGGCATCAGGTAAATACAGATAGTCAAGCCACACTCCTGCTCAAAAATCTTTTTCTTTAAGCTTTGTTTATTTGAAAGACAGAGTGACAGAGAGAGATGGGGGAAAGGGAGGTGACAGCGGGGGATAGAGAGAGAAAGGTTTTTGATCTGCTGGTTCACTGCCCAAATGCCTGCAACAGTCCAGAGTTGGGCCAGACCTAAGCCAGGAACAAAGAACTCCATCCAGGTCTCCCAGGGACTCAAGTACTTGGACCATCATGTGGCGTTTCCCAGGCACATTACCAGGAAACTAGATGAGAAGTGGAGCAGTTAGGACTGGAATCAGCACTCTGATACAAAATGAGGGCATTCTGAGTGGTAACTTAACCCTCTGTGCCACAACACCCACCTTCCTGCTCAAAAACCATTAAGCATCCTCCATTATCTAAGGCCAAGTCTGCACTCCTAATATGTAGCTCTTAAGGACATCAATCATCAATCATCAGGGTACAACATCTTTCAAATTCCAAGCTGAAGCACAGACCAAAGCATTCTCAATCCTAATTAGTACTTTTTTGCCCTGGGATGCATTCCTGTGTATTCTTCCTCCACTGCCATGATTTTTGTCTTTCTATCTTTCCAAATCCAGTGATTACTTAAAGACTGTTTCAAAGTCTATCACTTCTATGATGATCACTGCGTCACCCAGGCCACTCTGGATTCTTCCTCATCCAACCCCGACCCCTACAAATTTACATCCATACACTGATAGAATATCATCTTATATCTTTGATTTTCCTGTTATACGTTCACCCGCCACTGCTCTGGCTAGAGCACTCATTCATTCATTCATTCATTGATAAAATCATCCCTGAATGGATCGAACAGTGAGCAAATCGGACAGAGATGTTGTCTAGTAAGAGGACTAATGTTTTTATTATTCAGATAATCATCCAGCTGAGGATGAAACTACTGTGTCTATTAAGATAGCTCCACTTTCAAGTACTAGAATGACTGTACCTCGGACTGACAAAAACCATGTGGCTATTTTGCCACCTCTCCCAGGAAATTTGGCAACAGGTAACTCTCCTTCCTGGCAAGTCTCTCAGAGCTGCCCTCCTTTCTCCCTGGGCATCGTCCTTAGCTTGGCATCAGGATAACTGCAGCTGTTCTAGGCAGGTCATCCAGGTCACTGGAGACAAAAGTGTACTGTTTCCTTCGGAATTCTCTTCTCCAGAGCAAGAAATGCTGTTGCTACAGTCACCTAGTACCCAACCTCTTTTGTCCCAGTGGCCCAAATTGGATTATGTGCCCTCCTGTTAGGCCATCACTGACATGGAGATTTATTTTAAGAAATAAGGCCTTCCTTCCCTGAGTCACATAAGAAGCAGGAAGTGAGGCCAGCATAGTCAGACAGACAGTGGGTTAATTTGTCATTTGCAGCATCAGAATCACATCTTGGATAGTCAGTTCAAGTCCTGACTGCTACACTTCTCATCCAGTTTTCTGCAAATGCACCTGAGAGGCAGCAGAAAATGTTTCAAGTCTTGGGCCCCTGACATCCATGTGAAAGATGCAGATGGAGTTCCTGCCTGGCCCACCCTGGCTGGTGCAGTCATCTGGGGAGTAAACCATGGGATGGATGGATGGGTGGATGGATGGAAGATATCTCTTTCTCTCCCTCTCTCTTTCTCTCTCTCCTATTCTCTATGCCACTCACCTTTCAAATAAAAATAAATAAATATTTTTGTAAAAAAAAGTTGTGAATACCTGAACAAAATTCAGATTTTGTGATTAAAGGGAAAGGTGGAATGAAGGATGAGTAGTAACTAGCTCGGCCTGAGGCAGCTATCTACTGACTATTGATTAGGGCCTAGTAAAGGTAGAAACATGATTCCCTGAGATGAAAGAAGGGAAGAACAGGACACTGATGGCAGTATAATAAAGGAGGTGGCCACAGTTGCATATTTGTGATATTTAAGAGGTAACACTGTCAGGTGTTGACCGTGAATGGAATAGCACAGCTAGAAGGATTGTAGCATCAGAGAGGATCTCCAGTTTTCTGACTTGCATTTGCCTTGAATATATTAGGTGGATGTTGAGCCATTTCCTAAGATAGGAAACTCTGAAGGAGACTAACTATGCAAAGAAATTCAATCATCATTCCAATTCCATCCATGTGCTACTTTTTTTAATCCTTTGAGATATCCAAGAAGCAATGTCAATAAGGAGATGGGTGTATGTATCTGAGCTATAGGAGTGATCTGTGCTAAACACCTGCATTTGTGAAACATCTGCTATTGAAGCCACAGGAATGGATAAGAAGTTTCCAGACAGAGAAAGTCAAGACAGCAAAGGAGATGTCTCTGACTGAGTCTTGAGGAACTCCAATATTAAATGACCAGAGAGAAGACAGCTGAAAAGATGTGGAAGAGCTTCCTGAAGGTAGTAGACTGTAAAGAGGGACAAATACTTTTCACACTCCACTGTCCCTCTCATGATAACTAGCACATGCCTGACTCAAATACTCAAGTCATGTTTTTGATTGGCAACAATTACTTTTTCCATGTCAACTTCACTAATTAATAATCATCACAATGTACACCATTTAAAAATACCACTGTTCTCAAATTATCACCAATGTACAATTTAGACTTCAGTTTATCCATTCATACTGCCAACATAGAGACCTGCACTTTTCCTGTAGCCAGACAGCTAACTCTCCATTAGCATTGACCAGATCTTCTAGTCTCCTTTTTCTCAAGGTCACGACATAATATTCTACCGATAGCAGTCCTTCAGCAGGTAGCTCTGGAGTTTAAGTAGATTCTGACACTTCCCTTACACTTACAACATCCTTAATTCTAGGCAATGAGAAGTTTTACTGTTCTTGTCTGAGTTTAGAGCCAAACCTACCTTATACTGCAATAAAAAGAACTAAGATGAGGAACCAAACAATCTATTTCTTTTTTTTTTTTTTTTTTGACAGGCAGAGTGGACAGTGAGAGAGAGAGACAGAGAGAGAAAGGTCTTCCTTTGCCGTTGGTTCACCCTCCAATGGCCGCCGCTGCAGCCGGCGCACCGCGCTGATCCTGGCAGGAGCCAGGAGCCAGGTGCTTTTCCTGGTCTCCCATGGGGTGCAGGGCCCAAGCACCTGGGCCATCCTCCACTGCACTCCCTGGCCATAGCAGAGAGCTGGCCTGGAAGAGGGGCAACCGGGACAGAATCCGGCGCCCCGACCGGGACTAGAACCCGGTGTGCCGGCGCCGCAAGGCGGAGGATTAGCCTAGTGAGCCACGGCGCCGGCCCCAAACAATCTATTTCTAATCCGTACTCATCACTTTCCTGAGGTCAAAATTATCAAAAGTCATTTTTTTTAACTAGCTATGCCTTTGCCATCTAATCTGCAGCTTCTCATAATTTTTTAACAGAATGGTTAATAATTTACCAAGTACAAAAATGAAGATTGTGACTTAGAAGAAACATGTCCCCCTCCCTTTTTTAACTAGATAATTGCTAATAACATTAGACTACTGTCAATCAAGCCACACAATTCTAATTTTGTACTCCTAAATGCATTAGAATTCATTTATTCTCCAACTCTTTAATGGCCAACATTCAAAATTAATTTTGGAAACTTTATTGATAGTGACTGTTAGCTGCCCCACTTCTAAGAAGCTGCGTCTTAAACATGACCTGTGGTCATCCAAAGGATATATTTCCTCCTTGAGACCTTCAGACAGACATGACATCAGCAGTTGGCTTGTGAACCCATAAGATTGTTTTAAGTAAAGGAGCAAATAAAGGCCCATGCAAACGGGCAACATAAAAATATTGCTGTGTGACTAACAAGAAGGAAGTATTTAGACATTCATCATCAGAAAAACAAAGGCATGGCATGGTCAGCAACAAGAGAGTTAATGACCACCACTAACATGTCTTTGCCATGAAATAGCCAAAACAGAAATTCCAGAAGAGTTCTATCAAGTCTGTTGGAATTTCAGAGAAACACTAATAAAAAAATCTTACCCCACACCTTTACCATTTGTGGAACTCAAAAGGAAAGAGCTAGGTTGTTAGAAGGCATTTTTTGATGCACTGCACAATTTACCTGCCTCTATCCTAAAGTTTTGTGCCTACTAGGCTGTCAGGTTGTCAATCAGTCAACCCATATTGAGAGCCTTCTGCAACTCCATGTGGAGAGGAGGCGAGGCTGGGTAGCAAGCTTCCCAATCTGGTGCCTTTGTCTTTGTCTGTGTCTCTATATTAAGAGAAATTATTTCATGTCCAGTCTCTCCCTTTAAAAAGTGACAGAACTCAACCATGTAATATTCATTAGTTCTTCCTGGCAATTTCACTCAGTTAATGGAAAATCAGGTACAATCATGAGCAATTATCAGAAAAATTAGAAATGTTCAACTTTTCTTTTGACAGATACACATTCCCTGGTATTACTCTGCAGTTGTGAAATAAACACATGCAGCTACAACGTGTGGATTGATCCTCATGTAATAGGCAATTTTTTAGGTTGTAGCATCTATGTGTGATGTGATACATTGTATTCACAAATTTACCCAAAACAGAGGGAAGTTTTGGAGGGTGGGTAGAGAAAGGGAACTGTGTATCATTTCTACATTGTGATGGCAATGTAGATGTCAACTTGATTGGATTAAGGCTTACCCAGATAGCTAGAAAAGCATTGTACCTAAGTGTGTCATGTGAGGATGTTCCCAGAAGAGACTGACATTTGAACCAATGGGATGAGTAAGGAACATGGGCCCTCTTCCAATGTGGGTGAGCACCTTTCAATAGCTGATGGTGCAGATAGAACAAAAAAGCCAAGGAAAGGTCAATTCCCCTCCCTCCTTCTGTCTCTGGAGATGGGGCATGTTTCTCCTGCCTTTGGATATCAGAAATAGGTTATTGGGCTTTTAGATTCTGATACTGGTACCAGTGGCACCCCAGATTCCCAAACTTTTAGCCTTAAACTGACAATAACATCAGCGGCTCCCCTGGTTCCGATGCCTTCAGAGTTGGACTGTTACTGGTTTCTCTGGGTCTATAGCTTGTGGACGAGCTGTCATGAAGCTTCTCCGCCTCCTTAATTACAAAAGCCGATTCTCTGACTCTGTCCTCTCAACCATATATCTTTCCATCTACCTATCTACCTCCTGTTGGCTCTGCTTTTCTGGAGCACTTTAATGCATAACCTTCCTGGCATAATCACTAAAAGGCCAGGAATTAGAAAAGAGGTTTGAGGTGGCAATTATTAGAGGCGGCTGATTCAGGAGCACAACCCAAGGGTGTTCCAAGAACTCACTAGTCAAGTTAAATAATATTTTCATGTAATATTTTTAGAAAGCCAAATTGGTACTCTACAACAATCTCTGCTTATAAATAAAGTTTTGCTGGAACCAAGACCAGCATTAGGTTGAAACGACTGAGCTGCTGTTACGCACATGCAGGGTTGGACTTTTGTCTTTGTTTAACACACTGATATTTTGTTCAGTATACACTGGTTCAAATTAATCTCGAGTTTTCAAAGTATTACACAAACAAAACAATAATTGATCTTGATGACTGAGTTCTTTGGCACCCTCTCGCCTCACCATAGTCCTTACCCTGAAATGAGTAGCTCCCTTGTGGCAATTTGGGTAAGATGGAATGAGGCAGTGCACTCGCAGCATGGCCCCCTTGATGCTCCTCCCTCTGAGTGCTTTCTTACTCCACGCCGTCTTCACCCACCTTAACGGCTTAGTCTGCAGTGGAAAATCCCATGAATGTTTACAGCTTGCCATTTCAAGAACCCAGGGCCTCTTTTCTTCTCTGCTTGGTAGTCTTCTTGCACACAATGGAGCATTCACAATCCAAGAGCATGGCATTCAGAAATGCCAGGAATTTAATGTCTCCAGGTGGAATGCTCACCCATAAGACACAGGAGTTGATTAATAAATGCCTCCATTCAATACGTGGAGATTTCTTCTCAAAAGCTGTTGACAAACAGGGAAATAGCAGGACTTGGGTGAAGCAAACAGGAAGGCACTTGCAAATTTAGCATCAAGGCATATTGTATTCTAATGCAATTTTTAAGACATAATGAGGAGCCGGCACTGTGGCATTGTAGGGAAAGCCAATGCCTGCAGTGCCAGCATCCCATGTGGGCACCAGTTCGTGTTCCAGCTGCTCCACTTCCAATCCAGCTCTCTGCTGTTGCCTGGAAAAGCAGTAGAAGACGGCCCAAGTCCTTGGGCTCCTGCACCCACATCGGAGACCTGGAAGAAACTTCTGGCTCCTGGCTTCAGATCAGCACAGCTCTGGCTGTTGCGGCCAATAGGGGAGAGAACCAACAAATGGAAGACACTTTCTCTCTCTCTCTCTCTAACTCTGACTTTCAAATAAATAAATAAATAAAGACATAATAAGCTCTAAAGCTTTAGAATAGTATGAGAACTCATTTAGAACCCCAGAATTGACATGAAAATTATTTTAATCTGAAAACATTTCAGATTCAACAGACACAGAAAAAAGCCTTCACAGAAAAAAGCCTTCTCGCAGCTTCGCTTATCTAAATGAAAGCAGAAACTTACGGGAAATCAGACTGCCATAAATTCCCTCTTTGGGGCAGCTTTTACTCTTAAGAAGGAGACCAAGAGTCAACCTTTCATAAATCCCTGCTCCATGAGAGCTTTATGGCAATGAGAAAAAGAAAAGACCACTCACACCTGCGTGACCAAGCATTCCCTAAACTTTATTAACTCCTGTTTATTCTTCTAGAAGCCCATTAGTCTTTCCTAAAGAATCCCAGTTGATCTTTCCTTAGAGACCATTTCTCTCAACCCTTTTTTCTCTAATTAGGTATGTAAGTCTCTAACTTCATCCATTTACCAGCCCCTTCTTTCATAAACTTCTTTATGCATATAAATAAACTCACCTTTCTCACCTTAAGCTATCTTTTATCAGTTAACTTCAGAGCCCCTGGGGTAATGAACTTAACAGGATAGTGGAAAAGCTCTTCTTCCTCCTATTCCACATTAGAAACTAGATTGACTTAAGGAGGTAGAAGTCTTGTGCTTTGCATCATAGCACCTCAATATAAAAGCCCCGTTAGAAACTTGAGTTTCAGAATTTAATAGAAGAAAAAGGTAGGGAGTAAGTAAGAGGGAAGAAACAGGTCTTGTCTAATGTGAGATGAACAGAAAAGTTCAACTTGCTAGGAACTCTTCATTTTCCATTTCAAATACTCTACTGTTTTTCCCTAACAATGGATTACTTACATAATGAAAATTATGACTATAATGTTTTTGCAAAGCAGACAATGAGGTATAACCAAATACATTTGGCCCAAATTATATTTTTCCCTTTGGCCAAAAACCATTTTTCACTTTCTTGTTAAGAGAGGAAAACAAATCCAAACATGGGAAGCAAGAAAGGGTCTATGTGTATGTTTTAATTAATTGGTTTCTCCCATTCAACTTTATTTTCACAAGAAAGCCAAGAGTCTACAAAGAGCACGATGGAATGTCTACTTCTGAGTCTGTTGGAAGAAGTCACTTTTCTTGTTTATCTTCAAAGCTTTACAACATAGCAAACTGAAAAATACGATTTTCTTCCCATAATCCTTCACAGTGGCACAAGATTTTAATATCTCCCATGTTCTCATCAGTTTTACCTCACTCCTTCACAGAGCTAACTGCTTAGGAAAATGTGTGTTCAGTGCCAAGGGGGATTGGAGAGGCTGTCTGAAACAGAGATGCATGGGAACTGTTGTTTGTTTTGTATTTTGCTCCAAAACTTCCATCAAAAAAAAAAAAATAACACACACACACACACACACATTATTCTAAAGCAAACAACTTAGGAAGATTGGAAACATAAAACATATATCACCGCACCATCAGAAAGACTGCATCCTCTGTTCTTCATCTTGCTGTTGTTCCTGAGAACCTATATTCACTTACATGAGCATCTCACTGAGCTGCTTCTGTGCCACCTGGGACATAATCTTCCTCCTCCCTCCCATATCTGCTTTTTTCCACTGCTGCCTCTGTGATTATAACATGCACGACCCAGCATCTGTTTGAACTCCACCAATAGCCACCAGTCAAGCAGACATTAGGTTTCATCCTATTTGCTTCTAAAATCAGGAAGCCCGTTCTCAGGAGAGCTCAAGCAGAAAATACTGATGAAAGTCAATAATAAGTAAGAGTCGTCCTGATGGCCCACTAAAATCAGCAATCCTCAGATAACCTTCCTGGAATTAAGGATAGGCAGTAAGGGGGTGTTTTTCCTCCGAGCAAAATTCCAATGCATTTTATTGAGCTCTGCTAACATCTCAACAAGAAATTAAAAGATGAGCAAGATTTCTTTTTTTTCCCCCTCAGCAGATATCATATCCTATTAAGCTATGTTAACTGACTGTAAAACGAATCCTATTTTAATCTAAGTTAGACATCAAAAATACATAACTTTTCTTAAGGAGCAAGGAAACACACTATTCAAAGTGCTAACCACACTGTGTGAAGCCAAAGTAAGTGGGTGTGGGATTGTTAAAATGCGTAAAATTTCAGCAAGCTTACTCAAGCGCAACTGTCGCCTCTGAAGAAGATACTGAACAATTTTACAAACCTGGAAATGCAAGTCATTCTGCTATAATTTAAATTGGTTGTGGTGAAAACTAGTTGGAAAATTAATCTTAAAAACAAGTGATAAATTAGTGCTATTAGAGTGAAATATGAATGATAATAAATTGGTCCAATTTTTAGAAGATTGTATAAACAGGATCTGAGTGGAAAAGTTGTGTTTATTCCTTAACTTTGTGCTTTCAAAAGTAGAATTTCCTTTTAACACCTCAAAGTCCCTTATAAATATTTTTCAAAACAAATCAAGGAATGGGTTTACCAGACTGTGCTAGAAACGATGCATTCTGGCCAGTTTACCCAGAAATCTTTGATCCAACCCTTATGTTGAAATTCTCACTAGATTGCTGTTCTAAGGAGAAAGTGCTGAACTTGATCTTGCCTTTGAATCTATCATGCTGGATGACTATTACACACAGCTCTGAAAGGCAAGCAAAGACCTGTTTTATATATGAGGCTATATTTAGGGACATGGAGGGACATACAGGCCACGTTTAGGTGCCTTCTTTTCCTTTGCCCTATTGAAAGACATGAATCTGGGGCTGGTGCCATGGCTCACTTGGCTAGTCCTCCACCTGCGGTGCCGGCATCCCATATGGGCACCGGGTTCTAGTCCCAGTTGCTCCTCTTCCAGTCCAGCTCTCTGCTGTGGCCTGGGAGGGCAGTGGAGGATGGCCCAGGTGCTTGGGCCCCTGCACCCACATGGGAGACTGGGAGGAATCACCTGGCTCCTGGCTTCGGATCGGCGCAGCGCCAGCCGTAACGGACATTTGGGGGGTGAACGAATAGAAGGAAGACCTTTAAAAAATAAATAAATAAGAAAAAAAACATGAATCTGCCTAGTACAGTTGAGATAAGGCTTTAAAAACTAGAAGGTAGAGGTGTTTGATGCAGAATGTAAGTGACCACACGGGACACTTGCATCCCATATTGAAGTTTCTGGGTTCTATCCAGGCTCTGCTATGGACTCCAGCTTCATGCTAATGTGCATCCTGGGGGCCAGCAGGTGATGACTCAAATACTGGGATCCCTGCCATTATGAGAGAGGCGTGAATTGAGTGCCTAGCTCCTGGCTTTGTCATGGCCCCACCCTGGCTGATGCAGGCATTTGAGGAGTGAACTAGTGGATGGAAAATCTCCCTCCATCTCTCTCTCTCTTAGAACTATGATTCATTCTGAGGAGCTAGCTTATGTAACTACGGAGAGCAGCAAGTCCATAACCTGCAGAGTAGGCCAGCAGACCGAAGAGCCAGGAAAGAGTTGATACAGCAAAGTCTAAGAGCAGTCTAAAGGCAGAATTTCCTTTGGGGACATCAATCTTTTTTTCTTCTTCAGATCTTCCAAGAATTGTGTAAAGACCACCCAATATTAAGGAAATAATCTCCTTCACTCAGTTTCTACTAATTTGAATGTCAACATTATCTTAACAAATCTCTTCACAGCAACATTCAGACTACAGTTTGGGTACCGGGGGCCTGCCCAAATTGGTGCATAAAGCTAATCACATAAGTGGAACATTCTTTTTTTTAAGATTTATTTACTTATTTGTTTTTTTTTAATTTACTTATTTATTTGAAAGTCAGAGTTACACAGAGAGAAGAGAGGCAAAGAGATAGAAAGAGAGAGAGAGAGGGAGAGGGAGAGGTCTTCCATCAAATGGCTCACTCCCCAACTGGTCACAACAGCTGGAGCTGCACCAATCTGAAGCCAGGAGCCAGGAGCTTCTTCCAGGTCTCCTACGTGGGTGCAGGAGCCCAAGGACTTGGGCTGTCTTCTACTGCTTTCCCAGGCCATAGCAGAGAGCTGGATCAGAAGTGTAGCAGCCAGGATTCAGACCAGTGCCCATATGGGATGCCGGTACTGCAGGCAGCAGCCTTACCTGCTATGCCACAGGGCCAACCCCAAGTGGGACATTCTTGAAAAAGTCATAGGTGGAGAAAGTATACATAAGAGAGGGAGGGAAAATTCATCAGTTTTACCATAATAGAAAGATAAGAAAGAAAAAGGACAGAAAGGTTGATTTTATGCATAGTAGCTAAGTTCTTTTTCCTTTTAATTGCCAGCAGGCTTCAATATCAGCTTACATCCTGAAAGCATCAGAGTCCATATTAATTGCAACATTGCTCCTTAGCTCTGCTCTGAGAATCTTGTAAAACGTCTGAGCCATGGTAGAAAGATACCCTAATGGGCAACAATAGCAATAATTATTGAGAGGTATACTCTTTCCACACTTTATTTCATCCCGATAACAGCCCTCTGAAGTAGACACCAATATATTTGTTGTCATTTCACAGATGAGGACACAACAGAGAGGTGAAATGATGGGTTAAGATCACCCAGCAAGGAAAGAGCAGAATAGTGATTTCCAGGTCCATATACTACCCAAACCCATCTTCCCACACAATGCATTAGCCCGCATCACTGTTTTCCTTGATTAATCCTGAAGCACATACCAATTGTGTTCTGCAAATAAGCTGTGTGCTATCTGGACTACAAATAAATGGGAAATGCCAAGATGAGGGTGGCTGCCAGTCTGCTCCCTACCTGTCTCTTCTGTTTTCCCACTTAAGAAAACCAGCAAACAGTAGGTGTGATGTGGCAACTGGTTAAGCTACCACTTGAGATGCCCACATCCCATACTGGAGTACCTCATTTGCATCCGGGCTCCTCCAGTTTTAATCCAGTTTCCTGTTAATGCTTACAGGTTGCAGCAGATGATGGTTAAGTATATGTGTCCCTGCCACCTGTGTGGGAGACCGGATGGAGTTCCTGGCTCCTGACTTTGGTCTTGCCCAGGCCTGACTGCTACAAGCATCTGGGAAGTGAGCCAGCAGAGAGAAGATTCTCTCTCTCTCTCTCTTTCTCTCTCTCTCTCTCCCCCTCCCTCCCTTTTTCTCTCTTTTTCTCTTTCTCTGCCTTTCAAGTAGATTAAAATAAAATAAATGTTTAAAAACAAAGAAACCCAGCCAAGCCATCTACTGCATGCCAACAGTGTTAAGTCACTTCCATATATATTTCTATGACTGGTGACTGAAAAATTAAAATAAAATCACAACTCAGGCACATGGAGGCAGTTCAGGTTTACATTCCCAAAACGGGCCGGGGAATGCCATATAGCATATACAACGTGCGGTACTGTGGAAAAGTATAAAAAAAATCCCATTACCCAAATTCTACTTTGCAAACAAATTCAAAGACTTCCGGGCCTTCTGTCTTCACATAACAGTAAATATGGGGAAAGAAGGCAGTCTGTACTTTCAAGAAACTCACACTCTTCTTGAAGAAAAGAAGAAATACTGCAAGGGCAAAAGAACTATTCAAATATACTGAACCTTCAAGAGTAAGGGTTTCAGGATCTCTGGGAGGTAAAGAAAGAAAATGTTGGTTAACAACTGGGCTTAATAGTGTAACTCCTTCAAGAAAACTCTAAGAAAAGCAGGATTCTTTTCTGATGTGAAAATCAGCCAGCACCACCTTTCAAAAGTGGAGAGCAAGTGGCTTCCATCTTGATAAAGCTCCGAAGACAACTCATCTGACAACAACTTGTCATGACTTTCTAAATCGCTCATCTGCACAAACTTTGTCTCTACAAGTAGCATCCAAGGAAATATGTGACCGTGAGCTTTGCCAATGATAAGTAATAACATGGCCAAGTTGGCAGTGGCTGCTGGCTCTGGGAAGCAGCACCTGTGGGATTTAAACACAGCCCAGGGAATCCCGCCTATGTGTACTTTCTTTTTTAAAACAGTTTATTAAAATCATTTATAGGTTCATTTTTATTTATTTGAAAGGTAGAGTGACAGAGGGAGAGAGAGAGAGAGAGATCTCCTTTCTGGTGGTTCACTACCCAAAGACCCACACAGTCAAGGAAGGGCCAGGTCAAAGTCAAGACCTAGAAACTCAATCCAGGTCTCCCATGTTGGTGACAGAGGCACAACTACTTGTTCCATCACCTGTTGCTTCCCAGGGCATATATTAGCAGAAGCTGGAGCAGGTAACAGAGTCAAGACTCAAACCCAGGCACTCCGGTGTGGGATGTAGGTGTCCTAAGCAGCATCCTAACTGTTCCGCACACTGTGTGCCCAACACACTTGCCCACCGTGTGATTCTGCCTTCGGGATGGCATGCTCTGTACCTGGTTTGCTTTTGTGTCCCTGGTGTCTAATGCATTGCCTGGCATACAGTGAACACTCAATAAACGAATGAAGTCATCAATGAGACGAAAAACAGCAGTTATATGAGCATTGTAGTCACTCTTGCAGGTTCTCCCTCGATCTTTATTCTCATTTCAGAGTCATATTTTGGATTGCCTTGTCTTAGGGGAGGTCTAAAGTCAGCAACCTTTTCTATCTTAGATGAAAACCCAAATTCACTGGGACAGTTATCATTGGTTTTCTGGAGCTGATGGGAAGAGGGAAGAGTTTATATAAGGGCTGTTGGGGTAGAGAGGGTGACATTTCTCAGAGATGATGGAGAAAAGGACAAAGAGTGAGGGGTCCTCTAAAGAACCTGGATTTAAGGCCCATCATGGTAGCACTCTGGGGCCACAAAAATCCCCGAGGGAACTATCTGGGGGTGCTTTAAGCTGAGCACCCAGGTTCTACTTGAGCCCTGATTCCAGCACCCAATGCCCAATAAGATCACGCCACCCAGCAGAACAGGTGTCTGCACATATACCCAAGCTCTTCTTGGAACCATGTGATAACCAGGAGACATTGGTGTAAGACCCAAGGTGGGAGCTTCCTGGGAAGAAACATGGAGAATAACAGTCAAAGTTAAAATTAGACTTACCATGGCAAGATGAAAAAACTTAAAGTTTTTAAAAAATTAAGAAATTCAATCCTTCTTCCACCCATAGGGTTGTAGATGCAGATTCATACCTGCCAGAGCAATTTGGTTTACAAATTGTAAACATCCAGAAGAAAGTTTTCAGCTGGCGTTAATCATCTGGTGAGGTCAAATGAGTTAGTAAATCATTTATCAAGAAGCACATCCATGTAGAGCCATGTTAGAGTGTGTGGATGCTAACATGCTGTGGACAGGCCTTATGACCCTTTGACTGCAGTTTGGAGCCTTGGGGCACAAAAATCTACCTGTAGTCACATCCAGCAGTTTCTTCAGATCCTCCCCTGGTGTGGTTACTTGAATTAATGTCAACTATCCAGGATTTATAAATTCAATTCACTGCTGGGATTTTTGGTTCATCTTTTTAGGCGTCTCATTGCCTAATGATTGGCACCAACTTGTGCTATTAATAACAACAAAATCAACAAAAATCATGATGAAAATGACAAAAGCAAAAATAGTGATATCATTTTAGAATTTTTACTCTCTGCTAGGGAATGCCCAACCTCTTCACACTGACCAGTGAGCTGAAAATGAAAAAAGGAGTAAAAAAAATATTAAGTTGCCATTGTACAGAGAGGTTTCATGTTATGTCAACTTTATGGATGAGGAAACAGAGTCTTAAGATAGTTTTAAACTTGCTCAAGAAGATGGCAAAGGGTAGATTACAATTGAGGCTATGTGAGTTCAGAGTCCAAGATATTTTTTCATTTCATTGTGGTAAGAATAGTTAACATGACATCTATCCTCTTGACCGACTTTCAAAAGCACAATACAATACTATCTAGAGTTACCACAGATCTCTAGAATGTACTCATCTTGCAAAACTGAAACTTTGTTCTTGTTCATTAGCAACTTCTCATTTTTACCTCCCACTGGCACCTGGCAACCACAATTCTATTCTCTGCTTCCATAAACTTGACTGTTTTCAGTATCTGATGTAAGTAGAATCATATAATGTTGTCCTACGACTGCTTTGTTTCACTTAGCGTAATGTCCTCCAGTTTCACTCAAGTGGTTGCCTGTGATAAGAGTTCCTTCTTTTGGTTAAGACTGAATCTTCCATTGTGTTTATGGTACATTTAGACCACATTTTTCTGAATTCACTCATCTACTGATGTACATTTAGATTGTTTCGACATGCTGTCTATTGCGAATAGTACTACAATGAACACAGGACTGCCAGTATCTCTTCATGATCTCAATGTCAACACTCAGAAGTAGAATTGCTGAGTCTATCATACTTCTATATTTACCTTTTTAAATAACCTCCATAGTGTTTTTCTGTAACAGCTCCACCATTTTCATTTCTACCAATAACGCACAAGTTTTACAATTTCTCTTTCCTCACCAGTACTTGTTATCTTTTGTTGTTTCACAATAGCCATTCTTTTTTTTTCTTGTGTTAAAATTACTTTTATTCAGGATGAAAAATACAACATGTAGCCAGATTAGATGATAATCTATGATTAGTTCTTTACCACAAAATTTAAAAGAAGTATATACTGAATTTCTTGTGGTTGTTACTGCAATATATTTCTTTTTATTTATTATTACTTAGAAGGTTACAATATAGTGTTTTATGTAAATTTTCCATAACAGCTGATACAGAACATTTTGCATACAAATACAGGCAGAGAAAAATTGATACGTGACTTTCCCAAGTAATGAAAAGGAAGACACCAAATCTACAACTTGGAGTTCAGAGTTAAGGGAATTTGTTTTTTTAAATAGGTGTTTTCTTGGGTCTGATATGGTCTGATGAGAACTCTAGACTTCGCAGACTGCAATGGCATAAAGCTATTTCCAACACGATGGAGGAAGATGGATCTGAGGTAGAAAGGTGGCCATGGCTTTCCTCTTATATAAAACAATTTTCTTCTTCTCAAAATATCTATGCTGCAAATAGACATTCTGACAAGTGTAAGGTGAGATCTCATTGTGGTTTTCATTTATATTTTCCTGATGTCTAGTGACAGTGAATATTTTTTATGTACTTTTTGGCCATTTTATGTCTTCTTTGGAGAAATCTCTACTCAAGTTCTTTGCTCTTTTTGTAATTGGATTGTTTGGATTTTTTCCTATTGACCTATCATACAGAGCATATGTTTATAATGTTAAAGACTATTCCTTAATAGTTATTAACAAACCAATTCTAGGTCTTCAAAAGATGACCCCAGGTTTGATGTAACATACTCTCCAGCCACAAAAATTCAAGGTGCCAACTTTGACATACTCCCTGGTGTCCTACATTCTTGTTGCTATAGAGACAATAATCCCAACCCACCTGTCTCTTTGCTTTCAGGTAAAGCAAACACTGTTCCCTGTTCAGGACCCCGAACTGACAAGGCTGGCATTCTCCCTGTTGGATCCAGAGTATGCTACCTTAGTGGTTCCCAAGAGAAGCTGCGTCAGCTCTCCTGGCAAGAGACATTTTATCAATAGGATAGATAATTTAAATATAAATAAATAAATATGCAGGTTTTTTTTTTAATTTGGAAAAATGCAAACCACATGTTGTTCTCTTGTTATCTGACATAAACTGATTGAAATACAGTACCATTATCCCAGGTGGTAGGAAGGTCTGCAAGACTGGTGATTTTCCAAAGATGAAGGGGTAGTTTTGATCATGAGAGCCAACTTCATTTACTCCCAGACCACCTTTTGGAGGTGCTCCTTGTCTTACTTTGGGTTTCCAAACCAAGAATCTGGGTCTAAATGTTAGATAGTGCTCCCTCGACTGATAGGGGTGAGAGAAGCGACTCAAGAGTGTCATCATACAAGCAAAGCCTCATTTCAGGAGGCCGTTCAAACCTTTGGAGGAACTCTGGAGGCAGTGTAGCTAGCCGCCAGCAGGATGAGCATCACCTGGGAATTTGCTAAAAGGGCAAATGTTAAGGCTCCACCTCAGCCCTACTGAATGAGAAACTCCGATTCCAGAGCCAGTTTTCTCATCAAAATACTGAGCTGGTTCAAGAAGGGCATAAGTGAAAAAGATTGAGACATACTCCTGCCACTGCTCAGGGCCCTTTATCTCTCCCTGAATTTTCACTGAGTGATACAATTATATTAAAATATCAATTACACAAATTTGCATAACAACCAGCCTATCAAGCAACAAGGCTACTTTCCTTATTTAGAGAGAGCATCGTGTCACTAACTAACAAATCCGTAAAGTGTTAAGAAGTTCTTGGAATTTTATGGAGACAACTCATCCTAAATAGAAAATCAAAAATGGAAAAGCTGGCCTTTCTAGTGCAGTCTGCAGTGATGTCTATTTATACATGAAAGGAAGCATAGGAAATGAAAATTATATAAATTTGTTTTGTAAGTAATCCAATATAACTGCTTGGGAAGAATTGTGATTGACGGGTTTCTAAATAATAGCCTTTCTTTTTAGCAATGTAGCAACAACTTGTAAAACTTGGAGAAGAGCTACTTCACAAATGTGATTATTTAGTGCAACTCATCTACAAGCTGCCATATGATATGTGGTGTAGCTTTTCTCAATTTGGGTTTCATAGATTCCCAAGAGCCCAAAAACTTTATGTTGCAATTTATGAGTTGCACAAGTGCTTTATACTATCACTTAAATTGCCATCTAAAACTGTTTTTTACCAGTTATAGAAAGAAAATTCACTTTTACACCCATAATATTTAGCTATTTCCCCCCAAGCAGTATTTCATAATTCAGAGTTTAATAGAACTAGACTTCAGATTATCCCAGATATTTCTGCAGTTAAAGTCATCAAATATATCTCTAAGGGCTCACCAGTTTTTCTTAAACAGAGTCCTTATAAGACACAGGCATGGCTACCACTATGTAGTAGATCAACCCTTGACACTTGGCATCTCTTTGGGGATGATTAGAAATGCAAAAAATATCAGGGTTCACCCACAGCTTTTCCCACCCAAGTACTATCCAGGCCCAACTCCACTGAGTTTCTGAGATCAGGTGAGATCAATCATGTTCAGGGTGCTATAGTCATGGACTCCATGCACCAGAGTCTGCACTGGATTCCAATGCAGATGGCTCTTGGAATGGATTCCAATTCCAACACTTTCTGAGCTTCAGGGTTCTTATCTGTAAATGAAGATGATCATGGAAATTCTTATCTGGCAAATTTAATGCATAGATTAAATGAAAGAATGTACCTAAAAGATGTGAATCAGACAGTATAACTCAAAGCACTCAACAAATACTAGCAGTTACAATATTTTCCCCTAAACAGTAAGAATAGAAAAATCTCATTATTAGAGGTTGTTTTCTCTTTTAGCCAATAGAATGATGCATCTGCAAAAGTGCTCATGGCTGATATTGCCTTCAACATTTGGAGAACGCACTCGATTTCCTACTAATTTGTTAATGGATGATAGACCCAATATTGATTTGCTTAATGGCAATGTGTAACCTGAGAGAGTTTATCAAATTCTCTGTGCAGTGAGAGTTCCAGAAACAGTATTTAAGCTCTGCTTGAAAGAAAAATACTTCCGTTTGCTGGTGAAATGAGAAGAATAAATTGGAAACTCTCCCACTGGCAGAACTGCATTCAGAAGAGGACTCAGTCCCTACAATTTATAATTACATCTTCTCTTCAAAACCCCTAAAATATTGACTCATATTTTAAAATGCAACATTGAACAGCATTCAGTGTGACTGAATTCAAGCCCCATGGACAGAGTCATCACGTCGTTGTGGCAACTTCCCACACAACTGTCCTTTTAGTCGTTGAACAATTGCTCATTTCCTTGCTTTTCAAGGAAGCCCCAGTTATATTCTCAGAAGGCTCTTCCTGGTATCAAAAGAATCTGTGGAGCAGACATATGGCACAGTGGGTTAAATGAGTTTCTCCTATCCTTTATCAGAGTGCCTGGAATTGAGTCCAGTCCCATTCCCGCGTCTAGTCTAGTTTTTTTGGTTGGTTGGTTGTTTTTGTTTTGTTTTGTTTTGTTTTGTTTTGTTTTTTTTACTATGAACCCTGGGAGGCAGAAGGTAATGGCTCAAGCATTTGCATTCTTGCTACCCACATCAGAGACCCAGATGGAGCTCCTGGCTTCTGACTTTGTGACTTTGGCCAGGCCCAGCCCTGGCTGTTAATGGGCACCTGGGGAGTGACTAGCAGGGATGAAGATGGACTTGTTCAGGACAACAACGATTAGCAGTCACACTCTGCATTTCAACAGGTGCTCCTCCTCAGCATGCTGATGTGCTGTCACTGACTTCTGACAGGTCCACAGACTTTACCAACAAAGCGACTCTGGTGCTTTGCTTTCGTTCTAACACTCAGGATGACACAAAACTTCAAAATCTTCTATCACTGAAACGTGTTTTCAAATGGATGCTCTCTCTTCTCTGTATCCTTCAAGAGTCTGGTTAACATGTCTATCGGATGAATGACAGAGAATCATTGAAATTCTGAAACATTTTAAAGTTATTCTGCTCTTTCCCAGAGCACACAAGAATTACTGTGATGTTTTACTGTGTTAGAACTAAAATGGAATAACACACAAAACAAATCAGGTATGGATGAGTGCTGTACCAAGAACCATGATGGGAACTCTGGAGGCCCGATAAAGGTGTCTAAAGCAGACCTTTCTTCATGTCACAATGAGACGTCTGAGGAATCATTCTAGACTAAAGGAAACTAAAGAGAACTAAACACACTGTGGGATTCTCAATGGAATCCCGGACTGGGACGAAACCCTGTTATAAAGTATATGGTTGAGATAATTATAGAAGTTTAATATGAGCAGTAAACTGGATAGTGGTCTTAAGCTAAGGTTAAATGTCCCAAACATAATCAATGTATGGAAGTTATGTAGGAGGATTTCCTTGTTCTCAGGAGATGATTGCTGAAGTATTTGCTAAAATGTCTGCAACTAATTCTCAAACAGATCAAAAAATTATTTATATACACCCGCAAACATATTTACACGTGTGTATATAGAGAAATAAAGTAATACTAGGGACCAGTGTTGTGGCACAGCAGGTTAATCTGCCACCTGTGGCCCAGCATTCCACACTGGAGCACAGGTTCAAGTCCTGCCTGCTCCGCTCCACATCCAGTACCTTGCTAACACACTTCAGAAGGCAGTACTTGATGGCCCAAGGTCTTAGGCCCTTGCCACCACATGGGAGATGCTGATGGATTTCCAGTCTCCTGTCTTTGGCCTGATTCAGCCCTGGCCATTGTGACTGACTATTTGGGGAATGAACCAGCACATGGAAGATGTCTTTCTCTCTGTATCTTTCCCTGATTCTGTCACTCTGCCTTTCAAATAAATAAAAATAAACCTTTAAAAAAAAAAAGAAACATGACAATCTGTTAACAGTTGATGAAACAAGTTCATCACTGCACTAGTCTTGCAACATTCCTGATAGTAATAAAAATTGTGGATGGGGAAGTCGTTTTTGAGGAAATCTTCATACATGTCGAGAGAAATGAAAAAATTATATGTACCAAGAAAATATGAAAACCTGATATGGTATGAAATCATACAACAATTATTTGGGGACCAAAGTCTTTCACATAGGAGTCATCTCCATAGAGATAATACTGGACCCTTAATATATCAGCAGATTTTACTATTCATAAGAAAATGCCTTTAAAATAAAAGAAGTAGAATGAAACGATCCAAGACAACTAAGGAAGTGCCAGAAAGAGTCACAAAACCAAGTCAAGGGAGAGGAATAGTTATCTCAGACCTGCTGTCTTAGAAGACAAAGGACTGGCAGGGCTGGGAACCTGGACTTTCAACCTCTCACATAAGCACTGGCATCACTTGCGTGACCTCTATCACAACTGCCTAACATCACGCAGTTCTGAGCTCACCAGCTCCTTCACTCTTTAATAGCAGCAAAGATCCAGCAAACTAATGGGATTTCTCAAATTCACCTTAAAGGATGCAAATATGACAAATATTTCTTTTACTTATATCTGCCATTCTTGTCTGTTGTTTCCAGATTTTCCACAATGGATGGGTCTGCTTTCAGTTATCTTCTTCAAAAATCACTAACGCCCAGTATGCAGGACAGCGAACGCATGTTTCAACTGGAAGTTGGAATTCACCAGCTTTCTGATCTTTCAACCTCTTGGAATCTTTATGTCCTCATGTGTAAAATGGGAAAAAATAAATATTTTATGACCTCATAGACTTCCTGCACTTATGAAATTAGGTGATGTTTTGTGGATAGGACCAGACATATTCTAGTTACCACATAAATATCCTTTAATATTCTTTAGAACTCATTTAAATTTCTTTCAACTACCTCCTTAAATAAAAGATAGGAACATTTGAAAGCTACACATAGCCAAAGATCCTGCCTATAGTAAAAAGACTACTGAAAATATGCACACATAATCATTAAGAACTCCCAGACACCACACAGAAAGGGAGAAAGTATTGCATAGACACTGGAGTTTTAGGAACCTGAGTTTACATTTCAAATGCCTTCAATTTAGCTATGTGTTATTCAGCAATTGCTTGAGATTTTTCTAGCTACGAATCCGCATCTGGAAAATGGGAATAATAGCATCTTCCCTGCACTGAGATGACAAACTGGATACAACACCTGAGATATCACAACCACGCAGGCAGTGGTAGTCAGTTACTCTCATTCCACAAGCCCACTGGACAGGTAGGTTTATCCAATAACAGAAATGTGTGTGTGTGTGTGTGTGTGTGTGTATATAGCAGATTTTAAAATGTGTATTTATGATAGCTAAAAACACCATCCACACTAGTAAAAATATTTTTACTGCTTTTAACCACTGTTTTGTAAGCACATTACTTTTCTCTGTTTTATTTTATTTTTTATTTTATATGTAGTAAAATGTGCTACTTTTTTAAGGCACACTAACCACAAGTGCAGAGTTTGATACACTTGTCCATATATACACAGGTACCACATCTACGTACCCACCACCCAGGTTAAGGTGTGAAACACTGCCAGCATGCTTGGTGCTTTCCAGTCCATACTCAGCTTCAGAAGGAGCACTTCTGATTTCAGTCATCACACTTCAATTTGGCCTATTCTGGAACTTCACACAAATTTAACAGTACAGAGCATATTCTTTTATGTATATCTGTTTTGTTTTGTGGTATACAGTAATGCCCTTCTGAAAGCACATTAAAATTTCCAGTGGATCTCTGCTGAAGTAGATTCCTGATCTTTCAGGAGCCTTTTCATTATTATTTTTTGTTATTGGAAGTCCCTTGTCTTGGTTTCATATTCACTTGTTATTTGTTTCAGATCAATTTTCTAGACATAGTCTGAAGTTAATGGACTGTATCCAACCATCTTTCAGGAACTAAATGATTACTACTTTTGTCATTCTACTGAAAGGAAAAGCATGGGTGTGCGCATTCAAGCACATCCTCCAAAAAAGAACACACAAGTGGCTGCTGGATGCTGTTATATAACCACCAAGCAAATTCTGCTATTCAAGGCTTAGAGCACAAATGTTTCCTTTTGGGGGAAACAAAGACAAAAATCCAATTTTGTAGAGTTTTGGGAAAAGAATATTCAGTACCAAGAAAATATGACTCCAGGAGATAGCAGCTGAAAGGGGAGAATTAGAAAAAAAAGAAAAGACACAACAAATGATGGCAAAGGCTTCTAAAAACACAGTAGGACATTATGCCCAGGAAAACTGAGGCTATTTTTTGCTAGACCAGGGGTGAGAGTAGATAATGAGAGATGCAAAGAAGAGTGAATCTGAAGCTACTAGTATGTCTCAGCCTTTAGCACAAAGAAAGAAGGAGGCAGAAGCTCAGTAAGATAAATATTAATGAGTCTCCGGGAAAATCAAGAAACAGAATTAATAAGAGGCAGGTAAAAGAATACTTATACAATTTAAATATTCATAAATCAGTAGAGCTGGATGAGATTCATTTGAACATTTCCAATGAACCGGCTATGGCAGGATGTACCTCCAATACCAGTGTTTGTCGAAGAGACTTATGTACCAGGCAAATTTAAGCAGGCTGATTTAATGTTCAAGATAAAGCAGCCAAAAGCAGATCCGGGAAAAGGTGGGCTAGTTAGCGTATCCAAACTACCAGTCAAAACCCTAAATGAAATCATAAATCAGTCCATGAGTACCTTGAGGAAAATAACATAGTAAGTAACAGCCAAAGAGGTTCATAAAAAATAGAGCCTGTCAAAGCAACTTAATCCACTTTTGGATATGCTAAGAAATTTGGGGAAGGTAAAGGATGTTACAGACATAGTTTAGGGAGGCCCTGCTGATGCCACTAGGCAATTCACTTGGACTATCTCATTGATAAACTGACAGTTGTTCTCATCATTTCCAACAGAGAAGGGCAATTTCATTCACAAATTTATTATGCAACTACAGGTCTCTCTATTCATTCCCTGTGACATTTCAGTGGAGAATTTAGCTATGGGTAAAAAAGTCAATGCTGAGAAGTATAAATGTTACTCAAGGGAGAGTGAGAGATATTGATAATTCTGGAGCAAATTGGACTGATAGCTTTTGAGGAAAAGTGTGTGTGTGTGTGTGTGATTTCTTTTTGCTGGAATTGCTCATGTAATTATGAAAATGTACAAAGATATGAAAACAAAGACCCTTTTGTAAAGTGTGAAGACCTGATCATGTCACCAGGTGCTGCTGAAACTGTTCAGTGACTTTCCACTGTTCTTGGACCAGCTGCTTTGCCTGCCCAGGAGGCCTGTCTAAGTTGGCCTGCATCCACCTCTCCCACCCCATATTTCTCATCACTCTGGCTGAGCCAGCTAACTACTTGCGACTTCTTTCAATTTTTTCCAAGACTTCCTGTTGTTCTTGCCACTGTGCCTATCATAGGCTATCCTGCCTTTCACTTACTAAACTAACTCATTCTTCGAGCTTTCTACTCAAATCTCACTTTGGATTTGAGAACTTCCTAGACTACATGATTTCCATTGCATCTGGATAAAACCACATTTACTTTCAGAAACATTTAGTTTAGAATGTAACTTTATGCTCACTTCAGAAAATGTTTATACCATCCTTTGCCACTAGACTTCAAGAGCTACAAGATTAGGGAGTGAGAATGAGTTTTTTCAAGATAGTATTCCCAAAGGGGCCAGAACTGTGGCACAGCAGTTATTTGGCTGCTTTCAACGCAGGTATCCCATATCAGAGTGCTGGTTTGAGTGCCAACTGCTCTGCTTCCAATCCAGCTCCTTGTTAATGCACCTGGGAAAATACCAGATGACAGCCCAAGTATTTGGGCCCTTGTCACTCATATGAGTAACACGGATGGAGCTCCTGGCTCCTTGCTTTGACTTGGCTCAGTCCTGCTGTTGTAGGCAGTTGGGAAGTGAATCAGCAGATGGAATATCTCTTTCTCTCTCTTTCCGTATCTCTTGCTTTGCCACTCTGCCTTCAAATAAATAAATAAATCTTTAAAAAAATTATATCCTCAGAAGCTAGCACAACACCAAACTTAATAAATAGCTATAACCAGACCAAAAAAACTAATAATGAACATACCTACATCTATCTATGGATCCATGTACATCTTCTCTATCTCTATCTCTATCTCTATCTCTATCTCTATCTCTATCTCTATCTCTATCTCTATCTGGCTCCTTTCATCAAAGCTTAATCACAAAGTACAATTCTCCATTCTGAATATTTTAATAGTCTCTTCAGTATTCCTTACAAGCAAAATAATGGTGGGGGGAAGTTTTTAATGAGGGTCTTGTTGACAGAGGTGCAAACACACAAGGCAGGCAAAACTTGAATTGGTGAATTCTACATTTGCACATTATCTTTACCTCTGATGTACTCCAAAATTTCATTTCATGGTGATAATGAATGTGTGTGAAATTAGCATTCTCTCACTCTTCACAGGAGAGTGCTAGTGAAGATTTTCCAAGCTATGTATTGTGCAGAAAACAAAACGTTTTTCAGGTATCCAACTTTGTAATACAACCTTATCGCCTCAACAGTGCACGTCGTTACCCTTCAGGTAAACCTAAACCTAGAACTGGAGTAAGCCATGGAGTCAAAGAGTAATATTTGATTTCAAGGTCAGTCAATGTCAGGGAATCTTCTCCTTTCACCATAATGCTTGGATGCTTATATCTTTAAATAGCTATTTGTAGGAGACTAAACAGTCTCTGTAAGTGTGGTGTTGACTGTTCTAGGGGCATATGGGATAGGGTGACTGAGTGGGAGCCAGAACTGATGATTCCCATTTCAATCCACTTTTCTGTCCTTCATTCCTTCACTCATTCAGCAAATGAACACTGAATGGTTCCCAGGAAGAGGATACTGTGCTAGTCACTCGAGAAACAAATAGGAAGAAACTGTCGTTTGTCCTTATAGAATTCATTGTCCGATGAGAGAAATCAAACAAAAGGAAGGATTACAGTACAACTCTTGTGAATGCTGTTTACCATGGCTGCTCTTGGCACCCTGGGCTGCATGCCCTCAGCTCTCACCCAATTTCAGCCATAGCTGTGGGGGACAGCTCCTGTGCCTGCAGACAGCTTTCTCCTACACAGATTCCTTCTGCAAGAGCTTGCTCCCTTGCATCCTGGACAGCCAAGACCAAGTGTGTGATCAGCTCTGAGAACAACCCCCCCAGAGGGGGCGATGAGAATGGGTGGATCAACGGTCCACCTCCCACTCCTCCATCCTTTAGAAAGACAACACAGAGGGTCACTACACACAGTTCCTTGGAGAGTCCTCTTGGAATTGAGCCCCAGTTGTCCCCTAAAATAACCACCCCAACTGTGCATCTTTACTAACCTCTCCTCTTCCCATTTTCTCTCTTCCTACCCCTTCATTCCTGTTCCTAGTTTCATCCTCCAAGTAAAGGTCACTGTATACAGTGCTTTCCTGTTTTTTATTTTTGCTTTGCCAACCTGAAAATCACATTAAGTATTGGGTGTAGGGATGCAAAATAGGAGCTTACAGGTCAGAGCTAAAGTACTTCTGGAAGGAAACAAAGTGATTTAAGCATAGAAGAAGGAAAAAATGCAGAAGCTGGAAGACTACACTGCTGCACCTGTAGCCAGGGCAGGAAAAGCACATAGGAGAAGTGACAGGCAGAAGAGTTGGTAGAAAAGAGCTGGATATTGAAGATTGCTTTCAGTAAGCAGGATGTGTGGTTTGTGCAGTAGAACATCCCCTGAGCTTTTCTCAGGCTTACACCAGGCCGTGTGTGCCTCCCAAGCTCATGGGACCACACACTCAGGAACAGACTTCAGAGTCACTTCTGACAGTCCAGTCTTGGTGCCTGCTCCTGGGAACGGCTGCCACTCAGGAAGATCCCCATCAACAAAGGACAGGACTGAGGAGTCAAATGGCCAAGTAAAATGAAACCTGGAGCAGGGCTTGCATTCCTTATACTTTGTTTTTATGTATTATGTTTTAAAATTTTATTTGATTTCAATGTATTTAAGGCAGAGGCAGGGAGAGAGAGAGAGGTAGAGCTGGGGGTGGGTACGGAGAGAGGGGGGCCAAACAGAGAGAGAAACATATCTTCCATCTGCTGGTTCATTCCCCAAATGTTTGCAACAGCTGAGGATGGATCAGGTTGAAGCAAGGAACCTGAAACTCAACCCAGATCTCTGACACGGGTGTTAGGGACCTGACTACTTGAGCCATTACTGCTGCCTAACAGGGTGTACATTTACAGAAAGCTAGACTGAGAAGCAAAAGACTTGAACTCAGGCACTTGGATAAAGGATGGGGGTTTTCCAAGAGCTCCACCAAACACCTATTCTATTAGGCTTTTCCATGAAAATCACTATTTATGTATGAGTTGTGTTTTACAAAGCAGAATTTAGATTTGGAATGAGGAAAATATTCCCAATCAACATAAATCACATGTAGTTCTCCCCGTGATACTTCCCACTGCACCAGGATGAAGCAGCAGATGGGAGCCGCAGCACCCAGCACAGTACCTGGCACACAGAATTTTCAGTACAGGCTTACAAAAGAAAATCAGGAAGAAAAGGAGGAAGGAGGGAGCGATACAGTTAGTGACCCTTCAATCAAAAGATTTTAACAACTGTGTAAATTCAGGATGAAGGCACAGAACCCTGTCAATTAAATCTTTGCTGCGAATAAAGACAATAATGTAATTTGGGATCTCTGCATTCTTTTGGTTAGGCATGGTTTGGGGGTTGCAGGGGGAGCACACAGAGAAAGGATACTATGTTCCCATGGAGGAAGTAGAAACGTTTTTTCTTCCTTTGGAAAACATCAGTGGATAAAATAATGTTTTCTTATGGGTAATGAGATATGGGCTTCCTTCCAGAAAGCGACAGATTCTTCCAGCAAATCCTGTGGCTTTTGATGTGAGCACCGCTAAGAAAATACCTACAGCAGGGCAGGCACAGAAGAGAAATTTGAAGAAGGCATTTCATGTTCTTCTGTGCTGTGACTCTGATGAACACAAAGGATTGGGTCCCAGAAGATGAACACTTCCCCCTGAGAAAAGCTTTGTTTCACATTCTCCTGTTGGGATATAGTACTGGAGAAGAGGTGGCAGATAACTACCGGGTATTCCCATTGTCCAAATGTTCATTCTTCAAGTCTCCATAGGCAACAGGTTGCCAAGAAAAGCAAAAGGCACATAACATAAAAATATTTACCAATGAATTGACCCTTCATAACATTAACACTGAGTTAAAAATCCCTTGTCAAGTACAAACACCCGTATTACACTACAGATTCCAGTAAATCAACCATGAAGACATATGGAAACTCTCGTAAATGATACAGAGTTTCATGAATTCAGTCACAGTGATCAGGGAAAGTGTTCTAAATACCAGCAGTCTTTGGCCGGTGACGATCTTGAGCAAACTATTCAACAACTGAAAGGACAACCCACCATAAAAGAAACGACGTAACAGCCCTTCAGACAGAAAATTATCTGGGCAGGCATTCCATATAGTGGTTGAGACACTACTTTGGATGCCTGACTCCCTTGAGTATCTAGGTTCAAGTTCCTGCTCTGCTCCCAATTCCAGCTTCCTGCTAATGTGTACTCTGGGAACCAGAAGGTAGCAGCTCCTGTGGCTGGCTCCTTGTCACTGGCTCATGATTTCAGCCTGCTCCAACTCCAGTTTTTGAGGGAGATTTGGGGAGTAAACCTACAGATGGGATATATATATATATATCTTTGTCTGTCTCTCTACCTTTCACATAAAATAGAAATAAAGAAATAATTTCTAAATGATCTGAATATTAAAGGAAAAGATCATTGAGGAAATGGACAAATACTAAATATTATTCTCAGAATGATGCTTATTATGAACTCCTGCTGAACTTAAAATGAAAAATACCATTATCAGGGCTGGCACTGTGGCATAGTAGACTAAGGCTCTGCCTGCAGCTCCGACATCTAATATGGGTGCTGGTTTGAGGCCCGGCTGCTGCATTTCCAATCCAGTTCCCTGCTAACAGGCTGGGAAAAGCAGCAGATGGCTCAAGTGCTTGGGCCCCTGCACCCACATGGGAGACCCAGAAGTTCCTGGCTCATGGCTTTGGTTCAGCCCAGCTCTGGCCTTTGCAGCCATTTGGGGAGTGAACCTGTGAATGGAAGATCTCTCTCTGTCTCTCCCTCTGTCTGTAGCTCTACCTTTCAAATAAATATCTTTTTTTTTTTTTTTAAAAAAAGATACCATTATCATGCTACCGTAAAATTTGTGTTGAGGGGCCAGTGTAGTGGCTTAGCAAGTAAAGCCAGAACCAGTGACACTGCCATCCGTATGGGCACTAGCTCATGTCCCAGCTGCTTTGCTTCCAATCCAGTTCTTTACTAATGGCCTGGGAAAAGCAATGGAGGATGGCTCAAGTGCTTGGGCCCCTGTCTGTCATGTGGGAAGCCCAGAAGAAGCTCCTGGCTTTCACTGCAGCCATATAGAACACACAGACTGTTTGAGTGGTAACTTCTTTTTTTTTTTAACTTTTATTTAATGAATATAAATTTCCAAAGTACAGCTTATGGATTACAATGGCTTCCCCCCCATAACGTCCCTCCCACCCGCAACCCTCCCCTTTCCCACTCCCTCTCCCCTTCCATTCACATCAAGATTCATTTTTGTTTCTCTTTATATACAGAAGATCAGTTTAGCATACATTAAGTAAAGATTTCAACAGTTTGCTCCCACACAGAAACATAAAGTGAAAAATACTGTTTGAGTACTAGTTATAGCATTAAATCTCCATGTACAGCACACTAAAGACAAAGATCCTACATGAGGAGTAAGTGCACAGTGACTCCTGTTGTTGACTTAACAAATTGACACTCTTGTTTATGGCATCAGTAATCACCCTAGGCTCTTGTCATGAACTGCCAAGGCTATGGAAGCCCCCTGAGTTCGCCAACTCTGATCATATTTAGACAAGGCCATGGTCAAAGTGGAAGTTCTCTCCTCCCTTCAGAGAAAGGTACCTCCTTCTTTGATGACCCATTTTTTCCACTGGGATCTCACTCACGGAGATCTTTCATTTGGGTTTTTTTTTTTTTTCCCCAGAGTGTCTTGGCTTTCCATGCCTGAAATACTCTCATGGGCATTTCAGCCGGATCCGCATGCCTTAAGGGCTGATTCTGAGGCCAGAGTGCTGTTAGGACATTTGCCATTCTATGGGTCTGCTGTGTATCTCACTTCCCATGTTCTCTCCCTTTTTTATTCTATCAGCTAGTATTTGCAGACACTAGTCTTGTTTATGTGATCCCTTTGGTTCTTAGTCCTATCATTATGATCAATTGTGAACAGAAATTGATCACTGGGACTAGTGAGATGGCATTGGTACATGCCACCTTGATGGGATTGAGTTGGAATCCCCTGGTATGTTTCTAACTCTACCATTTGAGGTAAGTCAGCTTGAGCACGTCCGGAATTGCACATCTCTTTCTTCTCTTATTCCCACTCTTATAATAACAGTGATCACTTTTCAGTTAAGTTTCAGCACTTAAGAATAATTGTGTATTGATTACAGTATTCAACCAAAAGTATTAAGTAGAACAAACAAAAAAAAATACTAAAAGGGATAACATATTAAGTTGCTCATCAACAGTCAGGGTGAGGGCTGATCAAGTCACCATTTCTCAGAGGACTTTGAGAAGGGAATTTCATTTTTTACACAAAATACCTAATAATTGTTTAACATTTCCATACTTATGCCTTGTCAAGAAAATTTAAAACAATAACTCCTATATTAAATGTTTATTGTTAGTTTTTTCTAAGATGTAGTTACTTATAGATTGATTGATTTGAAAGGCAGAGTGACACAGAGAGGAAGAGAGAAAGACATCTCGTATCGGCTGGTTCATTTCCCAGATGGCCCCAGTAGCCAGGACTGGACCAGGTGGAGCCAGGAGCCAGGGACTCCATTGGGTCTCCCATATGTGTGGCAGGAACTCAAGAACTTTGGCCATCATCTGTTGCTTCCTGGGTACATTAGCAGGTAGCTGAATCAGAAGTGGAGCTGCGGGGACTCAAAATAACGCTCCCACATGGCTGGTGGCTTAACTTGCTGCACCACAACACTCACCGCTGCTCTCAACTTAAATTGCAGGTGACAAGCCTCTGAAAACCTTCTCCTACTTCTTAATTTCCAAATCCAGCTTGCTGCTAATTCACACCCAAGGAGACGAAAGATGATGACAATTCAAGTGCTTGGGTTCCTCCACCCATGTGCAAACATAAACATAGTTCCCAGCTCCTGGTTTTGGTCTGGCCCAGTCCTAACTGTTGCAGGCATCTGGGGAGTGAACCAATAGGTGGAAGATTTCTCTCTCTGTGCATCTCTTTCTCTCTCTGTCTCTCCAAATCTCTCTGCCTTTCAAACAAATAAAATAAATTAAAATTTTAAAATATATATTTAAAAACAAGCTATAAAAATGAAATATTCTGGACATTTCAGCTTTCTTACTATATGATGTTTATATGAAATCTCCAAAATTATTGCCAGTCATGGAAATGTAGAATGTTCCTAGAAGTAATGCCTGAGAATTTAATTTTATTTCTTAGGGAAGTGAGACTTACCAGGGAGAAGAACAAGGGTGCATTTGTTGGGAAAGAACTTCAACATTTTACTCTATGCCTTTTTGTACTGATCAAAATTTTTACAAGAAACTCATATTATTTTTATAATAAAACAGAAACTAATTAAAAATGCAAAAGAAAATATTGGCAAGCATTTTATAAGGCTTTTAAAAAATACATTAACACTCCTGGCAACTGCAAGGTAGATATTATCTTCATTTTAAAAATGAAGACACTAAGGCTCAGAATTTCTGTGACTTGTCCAAGGTCATAAAGTTAATAAGTGGCAGACTGAGGACTCAAACACAAATCTGACTTTAAAGCCAAGGTATAGCTCTTTAAAAATGTAATACACAAGGTTTTCCTTTGTTTTATTAAACAAGGAGATAGTGGTTTGCTTGGAGGCTAAGTGTGTTACTTTAGGGATGGAGAGAGATTTATTTCTTTTAGTTTATGGCAGCAGTAAAGCTTAGGGCTACAAAATAAATGCTTTCCTGGACTAAGGGACCCAAAGAGGAATCATATTAGGTGCCAAATTGACAACAAATTTCCTGCTAACACTATTATTAGTATCTTAAGCATGATCATATTTCCTAAATATTATCTGTCGGCTCTGGCAACAAAACCTCAAACATAGAGCCTTCCATATAGGAAGCAATCAATGCATATTTAAAATTTGTTAAAGTATGAATGTGTGTGAATATTTATATTCATACTTATATATATGTATGTTTTCCTGTGAGCATGAATTTACATATTATAGAAAAAACTGAATTTTAATTCCTATCGTAGTTGAATAACAAGCATACATTTTAATTTCTCTGAAACACACTACACTTTTCCTACTGTCTAAAATGGATAGTTGTTACTTCTATAAGAATAAGAGCAACAGAACAGGTGTTCAGCCTAGTGGTTGCAACACCTGTGTCCCATAACAGAGGACATGGGTTCACTCCCAGGCTCCTGCCTCTGATTCTATGTACCTCATGATGCAGACCCTGGGAGGCAGCAGTGACAGCTCAGATAACTGGGTCTCTGTCACCCCTGTGGAAAACCTGCACTGAGATCCAGGCTCCTAGCTTCAAGCTGGCCCAGCCCTACTCACTGAAGGCATTTGGTGAGTGAACCAGCAGATGAGATGGAAGCTCTTCTCTTCTCTTCTCTTCTCTTCTCTGCTCTTCTCTCTTCTCTCTTCTCTCTTCTCTCTTCTCTCTTCTCTCTTCTCTCTTCTCTCTCTGTCTCCCATCTCAAAATAAAAATCTTCCTAAAAAGAAAAGGATAAAAAAGCAGGAATTTTTCTATAAGACAAGGCAACTATTATAAAACCACACTAATCATCTGTATTGATTGAGGAATAGACAAATTAACCAGGGGAACAGAAAAGAGAGGCCAGAAATAGATACAGTAATTTAATATATGACAGAGGTAATGGTAGCAGGATGTACTTGGTAGTAGGGGAGGTCCAGGTGAGGGATATGGAGAGAAAATTCAACACATTTAGCTGGAAAAATTGTTTTTCATCATAGAAAATACAATTTTGAATCACTACCTCAAATCAAACTCAAATGACAAATATACATATATTAAGAATTTGACTGTCACCCAAAAAGTTAAACTAGAAAACAGGAAAGATGGAGACAGATTTGTTAAACAATATACAAAGCATACGAATCATTAAAAAAATTGATAAATTCAATTCCATTAGAAACAAGAGCCTATTGTAAGAACACCCTAAAGAAAGAGGGGGGGATCACAAGGAGGAAGAAGACATCTTCAATGACCTAACAACCAACAGAATAATATAAAGAACTAAGAAACTCCTTTACATCAATAAGAGAAAGCAAACAACTCAACAGAAAAATTGGCAAAAGACATGGACATTTTACAGAAAAGGAGACATATCTGGCTAATTCATATAAAGAAAGAAGAACCTCGGGGCCAGCACTGTGGCTCACTTGGTTAATCCTCCACCTGCAGCGCCAGCATCCCATATGGGCACCAGGTTCTATTCCCGGCTGCTCCTCTTCCAGTCCAGCTCTCTGCTGTGACCTGGGATAGTAGTGGAGGATGGCCCAAGTGCTTGAGCCCTGCACCTGCATGGGAGTTCAGGAAGAAGCACTTGGCTCCTGGCTTCGGATTGGCGCAGAGCCCCGGCCATAGCGGCCATTTGGGGAGTGAACCAATGGAAGAAAGACCTTTCTCTCTGTCTCTCTTTCTCACTGTCTATAACTCTACCTGTCAAATAAATTTAAAAAAAAAAAGAAGAAGAAGAAGAAGAACCTCTTTTGTAATCAGAGACATACGATTGATCAAGGTCCAAATGCAATTCTAAATTTTATGCCCACTATCTCAGAAAAAATAAGAATACTGAGTGTAGGAGAGGATGTAGTTCAATGAAAAGCTTTACACATTCTAGAAGAAGGGTGAATTATTACAGCAACATAGGAGAACAATTTCATGCTACTTTCTGAAGCTGAATATTCACATACCACCAACACAGCAGTTCTACTCCTGTGTGTCAGTGTCCTTCCAAGAGAAAATTCTGTTGACATGCCCATGAGGACATGCTCCAGAGCATCCTTGGGAATGCCTTTTAGAGTGATAAGAACCTGGCAACACTGAAATTTCTATTGACAAGAAAATAGATCAAAGTGCCTGTAACAGTGCTTAGCATATAGTAAACCCTCACTGAACACTAACCATTATTATTAGCCCTGAGTATCCATTTCTTCAAGGATAATATGGCAATAAGAGCACTTATTTTATAAGAATATGTAAAGAATTGGGGCCGGTGCCATGGCTCACTTGGTTAATCCCCTACCTGTGGCACTGGCATTCCATATGGGCGCCAGGTTCTAGTCCTGGTTGCTCCTCTTCCAGTCCAGCTCTCTGCTGCGACCTGGGAGGGCAGTGGAGGATGGCCCAAGTGCTTGGGCCCCTGCACCGCATGGGAGACCAGGAGGAAGCACCTGGCTCCTGGCTTTGGATCAGCATAGCTCCAGCCGTGGCAGCCATTTGGGGGGTAAACCAACAGGAGGAAGACATTTCTCTCTGTATCTCTCTCTCATTGTTTGACTCTATCTGTCAAATAAAAAAAAAAGAAGAAGAAGAATATGTAAAGAATTAATTGAGGAAAATACGTAAGCCCTTGGCACATGGAATGCATGTGATAATTGTTACTGCTTTCTTACAAATTTGAGTGAGGGAGAGAGCTGTCAGGTTGACAATGGATGAGTGGATGCAAGTCGGTGTTGTTGCAAGTCAAGGCCTGCCCTTGACTGCCTTTCCAGGGCTACATGTTTTAGTCTTCAGTCAATATTTTAATACTTACTCTGTGCCAGGAAAGTACTTTCTAAGAAGCACTGCTCTGTTCCCATTTATTCACTTACATACAGAGCCTTTGAGAGCTGAGATGATTTGCCCAGGTGTTCCACCACAGAAGGAGTAGGTCTGCACTTGAACTCAGACTGTTTGGCTCAGGACCCACTCCGAAAACCAGCACTCGGTACTTTGCTGATGTCAAAAGAGCTAAATGCCACCAGGGCTACTTGTTAACTACAGCACAAAGCCAAAGAAAAACTCAACTGGCAGAAATTCTAGAATCCTTGTAGCCTATATCCCCAATCAAGGGGTGTGCATGTGAGCTCCACTCAGGTAGGGCAACCCAGTCTTGACAACCGATGGGAGACCTTGGAGCAAATGTCAGTTCTCAGAAGCAGAAGCCACAAATGGTTAAAGGCATTATTCCCTGAAGGGAAGCAGAAAGTCAAATAAGCAATGCTTGACCTTTCGGAAGCTATTATGAAGAAAACATAAAGAAACAATTCTATGGGCTTAATGAAGGAATGCTGTGAAAAGTGTAATGGGCTATTTGCGCACATCTCAAAAGCATCATATAATTTGGCACAATTGGCAGCCTATTCTCCAGCATGACCAAGCAGGGTGTTGTGCTCAAGTCCAAAATGCTTTGGCAAATCCAGGTCCCCACCTCCACCCCTTCTCTAAACCCTGGGTGTGCATGATTTAATTTTCAAGGCTTACACATCAATTGCCGAAATGAGATGTGGCACAGGCTCACTTATGCTCCCTGAGTATAAAATATGTTTTATGCTTCAAAATATGAGCCTTATTTTGGTTTTGTTTTGTTTCATTCCTGCTACAAATACAGGGTTCTTTTTATTATTTTAATTGAATTTTCAGGGAATTATTTCATTAGGTTGAGTAAGCTCTTTATGATTTTTGGCGGGCTGGTTGAAGAGTGAGGTAGTAGAATACATTATTGTTTCACAAAACAGCTTTTGGTCATGTTCCACTCTCATATTTTGAAGCCAATTTCATAATGGCATTTAGAATGCAGAGTCTATGCATAAGATCATCAGTGGCTACATTAGCACAATGGCACTATTAGAACCATAACAGTCTGCCATAGAGATGGTCTGTGGATTACATAAGTCTGTAAGGTCAGATACACTTACAAAGTTTTTTTACCCTTTTCCATTATTTATTCCTCATTAGGCTTCCTCCCCTTTTTCTCTGCTCTTGAATAAAATGCAAACATAATACACAAAGTCAAGAAAAAACACTTCCAAGTAGGTTTAACTTAAGCTAAGAGAAGGCTGGGGCAGTGATTCCACCAAAGCAATGATTTTCAGTTAATCTCAGGGCTCAGTCTATATTTTTTAAAGATTTATTTATCTATTTGAAAGTTAGAGAGAAAGAGAGGAAGACAGACAGGTCTTCCATCAGATGGTTCACTCCCCAATTGGCCACAATGGCCGGAGCTGCGCCGATCCAAAGCCAGGAGCCAGGAGCTCCTTCTGGGTCTCCCACATGGGTATAGGGGTCCAAAGACTTGGGCCATATTCTACTGCTTTCCCAGGACATAGCAGAGAGCTGGATCGGAAGTGGAACAGTCGGGTCTCGAACTGGCGCCCATTTGGGATGCCGGCACTTCAGGCCAGGGCGTTAACCTACTGTGCCACAGGGCCAGCCCCCAGTCTGTATTTTGTTCCCATGTGGTTTCTATGCACAGTTCACATGAGCTTCCAAATAAAGGAATACCTGTGTGTCTTTGGGAGTCAAGAGTTTCTAGCTTTTGGAGATACTTCCATAGTATAGAAGACTATGCTATCTATGACTTACATACAGCATTGCTATCTTGGAACTATGTGTGCCTATTTCAGGGTTTTGAACATATTGAAACTGAGTGGTAAAAGCAGGCAGCAAAACTGGTGCATGTATTTGGAAAACATCAACATTTTAATCAACTTCATTGAAGGATGAAGACTTGGCCTCAGGTGGCCAGAGATCAGTAATCAGAGAGCAAACTTCAATACCTTCAGCAGCCCTCATGATGCTGGGATCAGAGCCCATGTTTGGTAAAGCCATAAACAACAGCAGCAGTGGAGTAAATTTAATGATAACAGAAACATGCCCTGGACATCTGTCACCGTTTGATTTAGATCATTCTTTCCTAGCAGGACAGTCTTGCCCTTCACTTCTGACACCAGAAAATAGATGGTGTTCTTCGAAATGGAATATTCAAGCCAAAGGCATTTTCAGACATCCAGAGAAAGGCTTCCTCCAGGAGGACAGCGCTGGCCATCAGCATTTATCATCTTTCCCTGCCAAGACCCAAGAAGTGATGGTAAAAGAATAAACCATAACCAAGACAAGCACAGAAGGGGGGTCATCAATGAGTAAGACATCTCATCACATTTCTCACGGATGGGTGCAGAGCGCAAGCCTATTGGGACTTGAAAAAGAGAGAATCGGGAAGTCAGTACAGTGTATGTTGGAGAAGCTGCCGAGAAGGAAGGAGACAAGTGCCTAGGGGAAGCTACAGAGTGAGGATGGGTAGCGTCAGCACAGGATAGGAATGAGAAAGGGGTTAATTGAAATGACCTTTGGAAGGACTATTTCCATGAGCTTTCTCTCTCACTTTCCTCTCCCCAACCCTGCTCCAGGCAGTGCAGCCCTTGGTTGAAGGGGCAGCAGTGGCTCCTACACTCCCTTCTCAATTCCACAAGCCCCAAACAAGCAAAGTTAGGTCTCACCCTACTGCCACCACCAGCACTGCCTGATCGTGTACCCCCAGGCTGTGACACCACAGGACTCTTGTCTGATGTACCTAAAGTTGGTTGCCTGGAGCAGAGAGAATGGTAGTGCATATGCAGATTTTCCCACAGTACAGGTCTCAAACTTTCTGGTATTTGGGAGCCTCTAGCCTAGAAACCAGCTCGCTGCCAGCTCACTTTGAAGTGAAACTAGCTGAGCAGTAATCCTTGCACACTTCCACAGAGTTCCCAGGCAGCCTGCCCATTTGCAGGCTAACAGTTCTCAGACCTGCATGGACCACAGTCAACAGTTGTCTTCGAAATTCAGCCTAGCAGTTTTAGCCTACATCCCACATTGGAGAACCTGGGTTCATCTTATGGCTCTGGCTCCTGACTCCAGTTTCCTGTCACTGTGGACCCTGGGAAGCAGTGCACCCTGGGAGGCTCAAGTAATTGGGTTCCTGCCACCTGCATGGGACAGCATTTCCAGATGCAGCTTTGGTCTTGACTGTTGCAGGCATTTGAGGCATGAACTACACAGATGAGTTCTCCCAAATCTCTCTCTGCCTTCTCCTCTCCCCACTTCCCTCTCAAAGAAATAAATATTTTTAAAAATAGATGTCATCAGTGTTGTCTTTGTAGTCACCATTGTCATCATCATTACTCTTGTTGAGTACTGATAATATTTCTTGGATCTTTCCAATATATTTCACACTCTTGCCCCAAACTGGGCTCATCACTTTCTCCCCTACCTTTTTTTACCCCTAAACTATTCATCTTCTAATATTTTAGATGTTAGACAATGGACCTGCCAATCATAATAATTAACATTTATAGAACATTTACTCTGTGCCAGGCACTGATCCAAGCACATCACAGATGACAGCTCATTTAAATTTCTCAACAACCATAGGTAAGAAAAGAAGTCAGGCTCAAGTCAATAAGACGCCCCTATTGGGAGTTGGCACTGTAGCACAGCGGGTTAAAGCCCTGCCCTGAAGCGCCGGCATCCCATATGGGCACCAGTTCTAGTCCCAGCTGCTCCTCTTCTGATCCAGCTCTCTGCTGTGGCCTGGGATAGCAGTAGAAGATGGCCCAAGTGCTTGGGCCCCTGCACCCATGTGGGAGACCTAGAAGAAGCTCCTGGCTCCTGGCTTCGGATCGGTGCAGCTCTGGCTGTTGTGGCCATCTGGGGAGTGAATCAACAGATGGAAGACCTCTCTCTCTGTCTCTACCTCTCTCTGTAACTGTCTTTCAAATAAATAAAATAAATCTTTAAAAAAAAATAAGGAGCCCCTATAGCCATTTCAGGTCCATGGCTAAACAGAACTTTAAAAAGAAAATTGAATCTCAAAGATGCCAGGTATTTGTTGTGATTTTTCTCTTTGTTGACAGACAAATTTCAGACCAAAATTTTTAAGGGAATTTTTTGTGTATGCCTAGTTTTGTGGTCTTTTTGGCATATATTTTAAGCCCCTACATCTTGGACTGAGCCCAAAATCCAAGAATGCGGCTTAGACATAGAACAAGAAGCAGAATCACGCGAGGTATCTCACGGGCAGTGCTGATTTATGAGGAGTGCATAACAGTCAAGTGTATCAGCACAGTGTGTATACTGTTAGTTACCCAGAGTGCTTTATGTGTATGCACTCACTTTTAGTTAGGGTTCTCCTGAGAAACAGAATCCACAGAGAAATGGGAACTGCCTCATAGAATCATGGAGGCTGACAAGTCCCACAATCTGCCATCCCCAAAGAGAACCAGGACAGCTGGTCATTACTCAGCTTGAATCCAAAGGTCTAAAGACCAGGGTGGGGATGGAGGAAGCACAACATCTGAAGGCCAGAAACTCAGAAGCATCGCTGTTCAAGGGGAGGACAGGGTCGACATCTCCGCTGCAGGAGACATAGAGAGAATTTGCCCTCCCTCCATGTTTGCATTCCATGTGGGCCCTCAACAGATGCGATGGTGCCCACCCACCAGGAGAGGACCAATCTTGACTCACCCTGTCAATCAAATCTTAATCTCTTTTGGAAGCACCCTCATAGACACACTGAGAAATATGTTTGATCAGCTACCTTGGCATTCCTTAATTCAAGTTGACACACAAAGTTAAACCAACATATTTAATCTATTTCCCCCATTTTATGTATGATGAAACAGAGACACAGTTATTTCATTGATCTGCTCAAGGTCCCAGGTAGCCATGCTCACTGGTGCTGCTGTTAGCCATATGATGCTGTCTTCTGGATAATTGTAAAGTTTACACCATTAAGGAATTATTGGTAAAGTTTTATATATGCAACGGAACTGTGATTATGTTTTTAAAAAATGCATGCCCTTCTCAAACTATTCAACAAAATTACCATTTGATGCAACAATTACACTTCTGGGTATATACTCAAAACAACTGCGAGGAGAGACTTGAAGAGATGCTTGTCCCCATGTTCACAGCAGTGCTGTTCACAATAGCCAAAAGGTAGGAGTGATGTAAGTTTCCACCAATGGATGAAGGAGAAACACGATGTGATGGATGCATACAATGGAACACTATTCCGTCTTTAAAAAGGAAGGCAATTATGAAATGTGCTACAACATGGATGAACCCTAAAGACATTATCCTGAGCCAATCACAAAAGAACCAATACTGTAAAATTCCACCTGTACTGGGCACCCAGAATACAGAAATGCATACAAACAGAAGGTAGGAAGACTACAGTATGTGACGCATAGGGAGTTTTTGGTTACCGGCACCAAGTTTCAATTTAAAAAGGTTAAAACTTTTGGAGAAGGATGGTGTTGATGGTAGCACTACAAGATGAATGCAGTTAATGCCACTGAGCGGTACACTTTATTTTTTTGAAGGTTTTTTTTTAATGAATATAAATTCCATATGCACAGCTGGATCAGAAGTAGAGTAGCCAGGATTCAAACCAGTGTCCATATGGGATCCCGGCACTGTAGACCAGGGCTTTACCCCACTGCGCCAGCCCTGTTCCTCTACTTCTGATTCAGCTTCCTGCTAATGCATATTCCAGGTGGCAGTAGATGATGTCAACTGCATGGGTTCCTGCCACCCACATGGTTCCTGGCTCCTGACTTCAGTCTGGTCTAGTCCTGGCTATTGTGGATATTTGGAGAGTGATTTAGTGGATGGAAGAACTCTCTTTGTCTCTTTGTCTCTGCCTTTCAAATAAAGTGAAAACAAATAAGTAAAATTCTAAGAACAAAAAAGATTAAAAAGAAAAATGCTAAAGAATTCTCACATCATCAAGAATCTTATTGATGAGCTACACCTGAATCATGTCATGGGACTTATCAACTTTCCAACAAAAGAAGCGTACATTTAAAAATGTAACACCAAGATGTCCTTTTTCTCCAGAATACTGTGAGTGTTGTCAGTGTTCAGGGCTTTCACATGGATGACAGCACACAAGCATACATACAACCATACACATAAATACTTCTACCTGGCACAAGGAATGACAGTGAATTATGGCCACCCCAAGCAATTTCCCTACTTACTATCTCATTTACTTTTATTACAATAAGGACTTAGTAAGTGTGTACCCTGTGTAAGGCACTGTACTTGATTCTAGGTGGCATGGGCAGTCACTCAAATTCTCAGAATTCATAGGAAGGTTAGTTTAAGCTAAACACATTTGAGACTCAACAGGTGCAGAAAGAAACCTTTTGGGAGTTTTCCTTATCTAATAAAGGCAGAAACTTCTGGCAATGGCAGCCATAAATTCCAGTGTGGGGGCAGCTTCACTCCCAGTCAGGATATAGAGAATGGAACTCTCAAGGTCCCCTTTCTAGGGGAGTTTGTAGCAGGCAGAAAGAAGATGGAGAAGACCAGGTGCACTTGCCTAAAGAATCATTATCACCAACTTTCTTAGGTTTGTCTTTTCTAAAGAGGCTCATTTGCTCTTGTCATAGAAGCCTTTTTCCCTGCCTTTCCTTTCACCCTATTCAGTAGTCATAAAGCTCCCCTCCTTAGATGCTCAAAGTTACATTTTTCTGTGAACTCCAGAGCATTTTTATGAAAATATAAAATCTCACTAATCTGCCATTCTTCAGTTTAATTTGCAGGCCCCCATAAGAAGATGGATGAAAAGCTTTCCTCCTTGACATTGACCAAGACCCAGAAAGTCTTGCTGTCCTTGAAATGACTAGGGAATACACTTAGAATGAGCATATGCACAAATATATATATATATATATATATATATGAATTGTAATCATTGCCACAAATCAAATAATCAAATGGATCAGCAAGAGCTGGCATTCACCTGGTTAGCTCCAGCACAAGGATACTACTTGTGAATATTGGAGTCTGTTCTGATTGGATGGTACCTATGCTTGAGGATAGTTAAGCATCTAGAACATCATTACAGATGCTCTGGCTAGGCATCTCCAAAGAAGAGACACTGTGAGTCTTGAAGCAGGAGAAAGAACCAGTATGGGGGAAGAATATCCCAGACACAAATAGGAGCACACATTGATTGTCCCTTTCCCTGAGAGCTTCAAATGCTCAAGTGTGAGCAAGCAGAAGCCAGGAGGGCACTGGGGAGAGTGAAGCCAGGTCAGACAGGATGCTGCAAGGCCTTTGGTTGAAATTAAAATTTGTGAGGGTCGCCTCCACGATGGCAGCACAAGTAGAAATAAATGCTTCCAGACAAGTTCAAGGAGATTTCAGGCTACAAGAAACATGGGGCATTCAAGGTTCGGAGAACCAGTAAGCATTCAAGTTACTCAGGAGTGAAGACCAGGCGGCAGCTACAGACATCAAGTAGAAAAGTAAAAGCGCAGGGGAAGTCTTCATCACTGTTTTGCGCATTTCATCCCAGAGTCTTACTGTCTTGTCACCCAGTAGTTTTGATTACTTGGAGGGCTGTGGATGAAGCTGAATCTAAAAGCAAAACAAAACAAAGCAAACCGCAAGACCAGTGTTGTGGCCCAGCAGGTTAAGCGTCTCCCTGCAATGGCAGCATCCCATGTCAGAGCACAGATTCAAGTTCTGGCTGCTCTGCTTCTAATCCAGCTCCCTGCTAATGCACCTGGGAAAGCAGTGAAAGATGGCCCAAGTACTTGAGCCCCTGCCACCACATGGAAGATCTGGATGGAATTCCTAGCTCCTGATTTTTGCCTGGCCCAGCTCCAAACATTGTGACAATTTGGGGCATGAACCAGTGTATGGAAGATCTTTTTTCTCTTTCTTCCTTTCTCTATTTCTTTTAAAGATTTATTTTATTTATTTGAAAATCAGAGTTACAGAGAGAGGTAGAGGCAGAGAGAGAGAGGTCTTCCATCCACCGGTTCACTCCCCAGATGGCCACAACAGCTAAAGCTGAGCTGATCCGAAGCCAGGAGCCAGGAGCTTCCACCTGGTCTCCCACATGGGTGCAGGGGCCCAAGGACTTGGGCCATCCTCCATCATTATCCCAGGGCATAGCAGAGAGCTGGATCAGAAGAGGAGCAGCTGGGACTAGAACCGGTGCCCATATAGGGATGCCAGCACTTCAGGCCAGGGCTTTAACCTGCTGTGCCACAGCATTGGCCTGCCTCTCCCCCCCCGCCCCTCATCACTCTGCCTTTCAGAAAATGTTTTAAAAAAAAAAAAAAGAAATAAAAAGATCAACTGCACTTATCAACTAATGTAAGTTGGTTCCCAAAATATCTGACTCATCATTGTGTTTAAAAAAGATTTTTTTAGAGGCCAGCGTGGTGGCTTAGCAGTTTAAGCTACTGACCGCAAGGCTGGCATCCCCTACAGGTGACGGTTCCAGTTGCAGCTGCTCCATTTCTGATCCAGCTCCCTGTTAATGCACCTGGGAAAGCGGCAGAGGATAGCCCTATGTACTTGGGGCCCTGGACCCATGTGGGAGACCCAGAAGAAGTCTTGCCTCCTGGCTTCTGTCTGACTGAGCTCTGGCTGTTGCAACCATTTAGGGTGTGAACTGGTGATGGAAGATCTCTCTCTCTCTCTCTCTCTCTCTCTCTCTGTCTGTCTCTCTAACTCTGCCTTTCAAATAAAATAAAATAAAAAATCTTTTAAAAAATTTTAACAGGAAGGGTATAGAAAGACAGCATCCTATACTGATTTCTGTATACAAGACAAATAGTGTAAGTCAGCATGGTCATCATATCCTCTGGAGACAGGCCACGCACCTGGTGCTTCCTAGATGGCAGTCCGGAGGGCGTTAAAGCAATATTTGAATGCAGTAATAAAGGTAAGGTTATCCAAAATTATATGATTCCAAGATTCCTGGAATTCCTTCTGGCATTCTATATTATGGACTTGGAATTATTTTCTCTAAAGGAGATTGAATTTTATGTCATTCTCAAGGAAATGAAGTATTTAACATTAACCTTATTACAGGAGGGATTGCTGGAAACATTTGGTGGATTCAAACTGGAGGTCACTCTAAGAAAGTAAAGACAAAATGGAATGCAAACAATCCTATTTCACACTAAACAACTCCACATGAGGAATCATTTCAACATACAGACTCAAGGGGCCGGCGCCGCGGCTCACTAGGCTAATCTTCCGCCTTGCGGCGCCGGCACACCGGGTTCTAGTCCCGGTCGGGGCGCCGGATTCTGTCCGGTTGCCCCTCTTCCAGGCCAGCTCTCTGCTGTGGCCAGGGAGTGCAGTGGAGGATGGCCCAAGTGCTTGGGCCCTGCACCCCATGGGAGACCAGGAGAAGCACCTGGCTCCTGCCATCGAATCAGCGCAGTGCGCCGGCCTCAGCGCACCAGCCGCAGTGGCCATTGGAGGGTGAACCAACGGCAAAAGGAAGACCTTTCTCTCTGTCTCTCTCTCTCACTGTCCACTCTGCCTGTCAAAAAATTAAAAAATAAATAAATAAATAAAAAAGACTCAAGGGCAGATGACATTCTCAGGTGCACAGTCTCAACCCCACTGACTGCCACGAGACACTGGTGCATGTCTAGAAACAGTTCCAGGCCTAGAGGCTGGTGAAACAAATTGTGGAATCAGTTTAAGATGCAGCCAGATGTTTTTGGCTCTGAAAATGAAGACACAGGACTAGCAGGGAAAAAATCCACAGTCCACTTGGCAGAAGAGTGGCAGACGGACTTTTAAAGTCATCCAGCATCAGTTAAATTGACTCCCTCTCCTAGCTCACTGTCTTAGAGCAGAGGCTCTCACCCAGCCTATGCACAGTTTCCCTTTCCTTGGTTTCGGTTACCCAGATCCAGCTGTGGTCCAAAAATACTGGCAAGGAAAATTCCAGAAAACAATGCACTCATTTTAAGTTGCATGCATTTTGAGAGGTATGATGAAACCTCACACCTTCCTGCCCCATGTGACATGAATCATCCCTTTTATCCAGTGTATCCATCCTGTATAGACTACCCACCTGTTAGTCAGCAGGGATGCAGGCAGTTCTCACACACCAAAGAGAAACCATAAACTGAACCTCAAAGGGAAAAGGTGAATATTTATTATTATGTAAGGGAGAACGCATAGCATGTACAGAGTTTACTACTATCCATGGTTCCAGACATCCACTGGAATTCTCGGAATACATCCCTTGCAGATAAAGGTAAGTGGTGTATTTCATTAAAAAAAAAAAAAAGAAAAGAAAAAAGCATGTCAATAAGTTCTTTCATTTGATAGCATTTTGGAAGGATCCTTAATATCATACCACTCTGAGAAAACCAAAGATAGATCAACCTGAATTTAGATTATGAGAAGCTCAAAGTTTGATTAAGAAAATATTTATGGGCTGGCGCCGCGGCTCACTAGGCTAATCCTCCACCTAGCGGCGCTGGCACACCGGGTTCTAGTCCCGGTCGGGGCGCTGGATTCTGTCCCGGTTGCCCCTCTTCCAGGCCAGCTCTCTGCTGTGGCCAGGGAGTGCAGTGGAGGATGGCCCAAGTGCTTGGGCCCTGCACCCCACGGAGACCAGGAAAAGCACCTGGCTCCTGGCTCCTGCCTTCGGATCAGCGCGGTGCGCCGGCCGCAGCGCGCCGGCCGCGGCGGCCATTGGAGAGTGAACCAACGGCAAAGGAAGACCTTTCTCTCTGTCTCTCTCTCTCACTGTCCACTCTGCCTGTAAAAAAAAAAAAAAAAAAAAAAAAAAAAATTATGTACCAACAGGTTTGAACAAGAGCAGACATTCAGGAAATAATCATAGAGATGACAAAGTAGCCTACAGGAACTTTATGAAAGCTTTATTACAGTGAAAAGCTGTGTTAGATAGGGAATCATTAAGAATGATTTTTTTAACTTTTATTTAATAAATATAAATTTCCAAAGTACAGCTTATGGATTACAATGGCTTCTTCCCCCCATAACTTCCTTCCCACCTGCAATGCTCCCATCTCCTGCTCCCTATCCCATTCCATTCACATCAAGATTCATTTTCAATTCTCTTTATATACAGAAGATCAATTTAGTATATATTAAGTAAAGATTTCAACAGTTGGCACCCACACAGAAACACAAAGTGTAAAGTATTGTTTGAGTACTAGTTATAGCATTAATTTACATTGAACAACACATTAAGGACAGAGATCCTGCATGAGGAGTAAGTGCACTTATTAATAAAGATGGAATAGTTTCTAACCATTAAAAAGAATGTTGTAGGAAATATTTAAGATCTTAGGAAACTTGGAATGTTATGAGATGAAAGAGAAAATAAACAACTATTATCTACAGTGTGATTCCAATTTTGAAAAGAAAAGAAAAATATTTTTACAAAGGTTTGTTTGTATAAGGAAGAGAAAATAGTTTTCAAAATTTTAGCAATGCTTATCTCTTGGTGGTATAATTATGAATGTTTGTTTTTCCTTACTTTATTTTTACTTTTTCCTGGTCCATCTACACTTTCCAGAATAAATATACTTTTTTTAAAGATTTATTTAAAAAAAGAGGGGGAGGGGAGAGGGAGGGGAGGGGAGGGGAGGGGAGGGGAGGGGAGGGGAGGGAAGGGAAGGGAAGGGAAGGGAAGGGAAGGGAAGGGAAGGGAAGGGAGACAGAAACAAAGGGTAATAAGGAAAGAAAAGAAAAAAGCAAATTAGAAAAATATCCAACTAGTTTATTGGTCCAGATCAATAGAATTCTACCAAGTTGCTTCATGGACATGCGATCAATGCAGGTTTATGAGATGGGATTCTGAACTCTTCTAGCTCCCCACCTCCCCATCTCCACAGTCAGCTACACAATTTTCAGGGTTAAAGGAAAACATGAATCCTCCCTTGCAAATCTTGTTTTAAAAGTAGAAAAAAAATTGCAAGATATTTGAAGGGATCCAGACTAGACTACTATAGCATAAAAATTATTTTGGGCTGAAGGCTTTGAAAATCAACAGTTGTAACAAGAGGCTTTGTTTGAGCAGGTCCTACCATAAGTCTCCCCACAAGTGAGGCTTCTGACATCAGAGGAAGAGTGACTCCTGTCCCTGGGGATAAGTTCATGCCCCAGGAGAAATCGCATGAACAGAACCTACTAAAACTGACTTCGTCTTTCAATTAGACTCCCCTTAGTCATTTCCCACCCTCTCTGGTCCCTTGAAACACTACCCTGTCTTGTTACTACACTTGATCTTAGCCAAAAGGCCGAGAAGCGATACCCTGTCTTGTTTAAACCGGTGTGTGAGCCCCAAATTCTAGGCACTTCTGTGAATCACATTTTTCTGTGAGCTCCCACATACTCATGTGAATAAAAATCTGCCCTTTCTCTTGCTAATTCGTCTTTTGTCAGTTTAATTCCCAGGCTTCCAATTAATGAACATAAAGGATTAAAAGGAAAGTTTTTTTCAGCCAGATAATTTTAAAATAAAAAACTCAGGGCAGGCGTTTGGCATAGCGGTTAGGATGTGCCTTGGAATAGCCACACTCCACATCAGCATGCCTGAGTTGGAGTCCCTGTGCTTCCAAACCAGCATCTTGTTGAGGCACAGCCTGGGATATGGCAAATGATGGCTTAAGTACTTAGGTTCTGCCACCCACTTGAGATATGCAGAGTGAGTTCCAGATTCCTGGCTTTGGCCTGACCCATTCCCAGGTATTGTGGGCATTTGGAGAGTAAACCAGTGGACAGAGGCTCGCTCTTTCACTCTCTCTCTCTCTCTCTCTCCTCTTCTCTCTCTGTCTCTTTCATTAAATAAATAATATAAAACTCTTTCCTTTCTTCTGGACATTCTCTATTGACTTGTCAATGTGTCTATTTATTAATTTGCCTTTTAGTTTTGTTCTAGGTAAAGAAAAATTAAAATTTTAAATTATTAACATTAACAGTAATGTGTATTGTGCAATTCATTTTTAAATGCAAATATAAGAGCATTTCATTCTTATACAAAATCAGTGAAATTATACAATTTGTAATTTGCAGCTTGTTCATGCATTATGTATTTTGCTCCTACAAGAACATCCATTTCTGTCAAAATGCTGCACAAAACCGTCTTAACCGTTTTTTTAAATTTTGCTTTTGATGTACACATATTCTACCAATATTCCCAACCATTGGCTTACAGGTGATAAGGAATGATTGCAAGGAAATTAAACCACTGGATTTTTTTTAATCATTCTACTTTTTTTTTCATCGTTTTTAGCACAATTGGCAGTTGACAGAGAAGGAACAGGAGTACGAAATGGTATGATAGGGTTCCTTGGTCTCTGGTTTCTTAGAATGTCATTGTCTTCTTTCTGAATTAGAAGGAAGTTTTGGTTCAAATGTAAGGAGTGACTTTTAAGCCCCTGTGAACTCAGTTGTGGAGGTAACATGCTCACCTTCTCATGGCTTTGAGCCTTGCCGAACTCCCACATGTGGAGAATTCTGCGCTCATGGGGAAGCAGCCAACCCTATATGCAAATGGGGCAGCTATAGGCAAATGGAAGAGCAAGAAATGGACTTCTAGCACAATGTACCCATATGCTTATATGCTGACTCCATTGTCCCCTTGGATTTCACTTACACAACGTTAAGTTCAGAACTAAAATGATTAAGAATCTCCAGATGGTGATAACAGCACTTGAGGCTGAGCAGAGGAAACATCTGAAAGTGGCACCCTACATAACGGAACAATTCACACACCCATGAAGCTGGCCCTGCCCACTTCCACCAGCATAGTTCCACGTGGGGTTGTGTTTAAGGTTTCAGCTGAATAAAGATTTCATACAGTATTAAAAATATTTACCTAGCTTAAATGATAAACTCAAATACTTGTGGGACTGGGAAGGCAATAAAAATGAACCAAGTAGGCTTTTTCAGTCTCTCTTTTTTTTTTTCAGTATTGAGAGATGGAGGGAGGGGCACATTTATTTCCATTTCCTCTTAACTCTATCATAAGTACAACAGCAACCCTCATATTTTGATAAACAGCAGCTAGCCCTGTTTCAGTGTTCAGAGACACTGAGGATTGTTGAGGGACGGTGGGACAGAGTGGGCAATTGCTCCACCAGCCATTGCTCAGAGCCAGCTGCTGAGTGCCGGGGGAAGCAAGCCCTGTCTGCAAAAGCATCCATTTTTTTCAAGAGAGACTAAAAATTCAAACCTTCACAGAAAATCTCCCAATTTTTCAATGTTGTCAACTAATTAAACTGACTTTGACAAAGGAGAACTTAACATACAATTACCTGCCACCAGGGGCACTGCTTAAGGAGATGGTGTTGGGAAAAATGGCTCATCCTGTGGAGAAAAACAGAGCTAAACCCAGAGAAGAATAAAACTCAGTCCTGATGTGACACCACATATAAGGGATGTGAAAGCCAACATAACAAAAGTAATAGGAGAAAGTGTAGAAAAATATCATAGCTAAAGACCTCTTTAACAAAATTTCAAAAGTAACACCCATACAGAAAATAACTAATGAATGTGATTACAACAAAAATTAATATGAAAAAAATTAAGAGACCTATAATAGATTAGGAGAAGATAATTGCAACGGATAAAACAATAAGAAATGTAACTATAAAATATTACTGCTCAACAGAAGTATTATGTAAGACACACGTGTAATTTTAACTTCTTAATATAGCTGTACTATAAAAGTAAATAAAAATATACATAAAATTCATGTAAATAATGTTTTTTATTTATTTGGATCATTTTAACATCTAATTCCTATAAAATTATTATTGAGATATTTTATATTTTCTAAATACTATATTTACTAAATCAAGTGTATTCTACACTTAAAACATACCTCAAATCAAACTAGCTACTTGCAACGTGCTGAAAAGTCATACGTGGCTAATAGTTACCACACTGGGCAGCATAGGTCTGGAATACACAAGAAAAGCCTTTAAGTAAATAATAATAAACCTTAACGTCAATTCCCATAGGAAAATGGGCAAAGGGTATGCACAGGCAATTCACAATGGACAAAATACTATGAAGATGTGAACAGGTATTCTGAATCATTACTAACTTAAAAGAAAGACACCAAATTAAACCTACACACCTGGAAAAATCATTAAGTTGGATAGTGCTAATAGTTGGTGGGTACACAGTTACAAAGATAGATGAGTACAAACATGAATGAGTCTTCCTCAAGTTAAATAGATGGCAGCAGTCATCTGTGATACTGGACATTTATCCTAAAGAAATGTATATATAGCTTACAATTGATTTTCTTTGCCACAAGACTATAAGCTCCACAAGAGAGGAGATTTTGTTTTGGCCTTCTATTTATCTCCAATGTTGACATCAGGGCTGGCGCATGGTAGGTGCTCCATTAATATTTGTACAATGACTGGATTATGTCACAATCATTGAAGTAATCCAACAAGGTATGTGCTTCATAGGAGGGGACTTCAAGGAAAATGGGGTGGGTGCTTGACACAGTGGTTAAGATGCTGGTTTAGGATGTCTACATCCATATCAGAGTGCCAGTGCCAATTCCAGTGGGCATAGCATACAGCTTTTGGGACAATGAGTTTGGAGTCAGCCTTGAGCTGGAATCCTAGCTCTTCTTTCCACCCAGGAGACATTGTGCAGGTTGCATAAGCACTCTGCTCTTTGGGGTCACAGCAATCAAATGAGGATCCTAAGAGCATAGGGGTGGGGGAGGCATTTGGTACAGCAGTTAAGATTCCACTTGGAATGCCTGTATTCCCTATCAGAGTGCCTGGGTTCAGCTTCTGACTCCACACCAGATTCTGTCTTCCCAATAGTTCAGACCCTAGGAAGCAGCAAGTGATGGCTCAAGTACTTGGGTCCCTGTGACCCATGTGGGAGCCCTGGTGTGAGTTCCCAGCTCCTGGATTTGACCTGGCCTAGCCTCAGTTAATGCAGATGGGATAGTTCTCCCTGTTCCTCTCCCTTTCCCTCTCCCTCCCCTCTCCCTCTTCCCCTCCCCTCCCTTTCCCTCCCTCTCACTCTTCCCTCCCTCTCCCTCTCTTCCTCTCCCTCTGTCTCTGTGCCTTTCAACTACATAAATTTTAAAGGTAAATGAAATATTTTGGAGGTGGGTGGCAGGGCAGGTATGGTGGGAAGAATAACTATATTTCTAAAGTTGTACTTACGAAAGTTGTATTCCTTAAAAAATTAATTAATTTAAAAAACTTTAAAGTTCATGGGAAGTGTAATGAAAAGATAAATCTATTAGGGTCCAAAATTTTTAAATTCACACATAGATTTTTTTTTCATAATACATGTTTCCCATGAACTTTGTTGAAAACCCTCCCATAGGTGAGGAAAATGAAACTCAATGCAGCCATCATTCCACCATCACACACGTGCAGTCACCAGTAGAGATGGCACTGATACAAGGTCTAACAGCCAGGCCGACTCCCAGGCAACATCTGTGCATTGTTTCCATCTTCCTCTTTGGGCATCTCAAAGGGAAAGTCAATCTCCAAATGTTTAGAGAGAGCAACTGCACTATCACATTTGCAGGTTTAAATTAGAGTATATTTACATGCACGAAGGGTCTGCTTGACTAGAATTCACTTTAAATTCCTCTATATGTTTTGGGTCATGCCTTTCCTCCAAGTTTTTATTAAACAAAGAAGAAGGAAGGGAGGGAGGGAGGGAAGACACAGGAACTGCAATAGATGATAGCTTTTGTTCTACACACATTTATACCTTTGGTAACAAAACAGGCAGTGTCCAAGAGAAACCAATCACAGCTTTATTTTACAACGGTAACGTTAAAAAGGGTTAACACTTACCCACTAGTTAGCACACCGGTTGGGTTTTGCCTTTTCTGTTCTCTTCTGGCTTTGATGAGCTATCTTCAGAAGATTTTTTGAGTACTTGCTTCATTTTCTTGGCTCTTTTGGACTCCCCATTCCTTGGCAGGTTTCACCCTATTTGGGTATAAGTACCCACTCCGTATCTCCTCTCCATTTGCTATTTCATGAATAAGTGCTAACTAACTTTGTAGCAAAACAAATCCATCTGGAAATTGGCATTTCCACGAAGTGTTTTTAAAACTGCTGTTCATCATTCCCAGTGTGTACGCATGTGTGAAAAATTCAGAATACATTAAAGCAAGAAGCTTTGGAAGGGCTGGGTGTACATTTAGAAGCCAGAATGCATGACACAAGAGTAGGGCACGCTCTTGAGAGCTCTGAGGGTTGACAGGCATTTGTGATAGGCATGTTAAATATTTGACCATTTTGACCAAATGCTGTGTCATAATCTATTTACCAAAAGATTATTTCTAAATTGCCAAAGGATCAAGTTACACCAAGTCAAAGTACATATACCTACATTATTTTGACCCCATTTCACAGATAAGGAAAATCAGGCTTACAGAAGTAAAGTACAAAACAGCATATCAATAATGCAGGAAAAAGTTGGGCTTGGAATCCAAGCCTTTTTCAGAAAGTCTCCAACTCACCAACTCTTGTCTATTACTTTTCTGATGAAAGGTTTCCTGATGACAGAAAAAGGTCTTAATCACTTGAGTCCAAGGGACCCTTCAGTGACAAGTTGCAGGAGATGGAAGAACAGGACTGAAGGTGCTGAGACAAAATATACGATTTCCTCAAGTTGTTCATATCCTGTGCAGAGGGAGCAAAACATAAGGAGCACCCATATACTCTTGTGCCCCAGGCCTTCCCCAGGACCTTATGGCTGTGACCACGTCTGTGTCACTTACCAGTCTACACCCAACCCATTGCACATGTTTGGCATCCAGTAGGTGCTCGCTGAGTAATTAGTACATGAATGAAGATATCATTAGATCTGCCAACTCAGAAAAGAAACCTTCTACGGACATTTGAAGGTAATGTCTGGAGAGTACTACCTTCAGAAACTAAAGCATGGAGCAGGTGGATAAAAGAATTTATCTTTGATTGGCAACCTCACAGATGGCCCCTAATGATCCCACCTCTGGATAATCACTCCTTATGTCACCTCTTCCCCTTGATCAGTAGCCAGACTTACTTATTTGCTTCTAACACATAGAGTACAGCAAAAGTAATAGAATGTCATTTCCAATCTTAGAAATAATAAGTCTGTAGTTTCTGAGTTATAGTAGGTCCCCCTTACCCACAAGGATTAAGTTCCACGATTCCCAGTGGACACCTGGAATCATGGATAGTACTGAGCCATTCCAGAAATGTGAGAGCAGCTTCTCTATCACCATATGTGGCCTCTTCAGTAATCTTTGTATTGTCAGTCCAAACCCATTCCTGAATCTGTATAACCATCCTCTACTTGCAGTAAGTGGCTCATTTCAGAAGATCCCTTGCTCAAGTCCCGATAGAGGCTCAACCCTTTCTGGTTCAACACATTGCTGTCAATGAGGACACATTTTCAGTTCATGTCTTCCACCTACCAATGTGTGCCTTCCATGTTCACTAAGTACTGACCCTGCACGATAGCCATAACTGTTGCAGTCTGAGATGTGATAGGCAACTAGAATGAATTTATTTCCTTCTTCACAGCTTCATGGGTAGAAGATCCAGTGTGATTTTCCTTTAAGTTAAGAGCTTTTCTTTTTCAAGTAAAAGAAGCACTTACAGCCTCTCTCTCGGGCACATCCAAATTTCCAGCAACACTACTTTTGCATTTGGGGCCATTATGAAATACGACAAGGATTAGTTGAATACAAACTCTGATATCATGACAGTAGCCTTGATAACCAAGCTGTCAACCAAGTGAACCATGGGGAGATAGAGTATACAGCATGGCCCACAGTTTAAAACTTAGGCATTGTTTTTTTTTGTTTGGTTGGTTGGTTGGTTGTTTTAGGAATCTCCACATATCCATTTAGTATTTCAGATCACAGTTAAGCAAGAGTAACTGAAACTATGCAAAGCAAATCCAAACCCAGTAGTAAGGCTGAACTGTTGCAATCTCTTTTGGGCTCACTCACTCGCTCTCTCCTCTCTCTCTCTCTCTCTCTCTCTCTCTCTCCCCCCCTACCTTCTTCTCTGTCTCAGATTAACACTGTCACATTACATGGACATCCAGATAGCCTAAGAAAAGAAGCATGTTTGGCAAAACAAAACAAACAAAATTATAGCCTGCAGTATGAGCTAGCAACTAGGCAAGGAAACAACCAGACAAGGAAGCTTAGAAGTAGATCCTGTGCCGGCGCCGCGGCTCACTAGGCTAATCCTCCGCCTTGCGGCACCGGCACACCGGGTTCTAGTCCCAGTCGGGGCGCCGGATTCTGTCCCGGTTGCCCCTCTTCCAGGCCAGCTCTCTGCTGTGGCCAGGGAATGCAGTGGAGGATGGCCCAAGTGCTTGGGCCCTGCACCCCACGGGAGACTAGGAAAAGCACCTGGCTCCTGCCTTCGGATCAGCGCGGTGCGCCGGCCACAGCGGCCATTGGAGGGTGAACCAATGGCAAAGGAAGACCTTTCTCTCTGTCTCTCTCTCTCACTGTCCACTCTGCCTGTAAAAAAAAAAAAAAAAAAAAGGAAGTAGATCCTGGGAGACCTGTCAGTAGCTACATAGGTGGTACCCTTGGAAGAGGATTCTCCAACCCCATATGAGCCTTGAAATGACTACAACTCCAGCTATAGACACGCTGACTGCAACCTCCCAAGATGCCCAAACCAGAGGCACTCAGCTAATCCGTGTTCATATTCCTGATTCACAGAAACTGTGAGATATAATAAGTGTTTGTTTTTTTAAGGTGATAGGTTTTGGAGTAATCTGTTATGCACACATAAATAACTAACACATTTTCTGATAACTTCCAAGAAAATGAATCAATGAGTATCAATGAAAAATTGCAGCTATGAAAATGGTATAAGAAGACTTGATAACTTCTGTTTGCTACTTCCTGGTTGGTTTTCCCACAGTGATTGCTATAAACTTCTTTACAAACAGAAAGAATCATTTATAAGGAGAGCAAAAGAGTGGGGAAGGCTGAAGATGCAGATCTGCGTCCACAGCTACGCCTAGAAAGAAAGGACATCCACAAAACTGAATGTGTAGTCACAGTTTTGAAAAGGGAGACAGGCAGACACAGGGAATGTCCCAGAATTCACAGTGAGTCCTTTGGAAAACTCACTTTGCTTTCCCAATGCTCATAACACCAATCAATTGGAAGATACACATCAACCAGGATTAGCTTCAGTTATGTGGAAAAAGAAACCCCTGAACAATGCAGGAAAAGAGTATATTTCTCACTCCTATAGGGGGAACTCATGTGAGGATGCTCAGGCCTCTCCCTGTCTGATATCCTCTGGAACTAGGCTCTTGGCACTCATCTTCAGGGTCATATGTAAGGGCAACCCCACCCTCTCAGCCTAACTGGGCTGTTGGGAGAGGCAAAGAGTAACACACCCATCCTTTGAAATAGACTTCTTGGTGTCCCACACAATCTGTTGATATCTCACTGCCTAATATTTACTCACACAGCACACCTCAGTGCAAAGGAGGCTGGGAAATTAATTCAGCTGAAATCCAAGATTCTGCTACCAAAAGGAAGAGGAGAACAGACACTAGAGAGGCAACTGAAAATGGTCCCATTTCTAATGTAACTGCACCCTAACAAATCCATCACTGTGGGTTGAAAATAATTTAAGCCAGGGGAAGATACGGCACAGTGGACTGAGCCACCACTTGGGGTGCCCACGTCCTGTACTGGAGTACATGGTTCAAGTTCTGTCTAATTGGTGCTTCCAATTCAGCTTCCTGCTCAATGTGCCTGAGGGGCAACCAATGATGGTCAAAAGGTTTGGGTTCCTATCACCCAGTGAAGACCCAGATGGAGTGCCTTGCTCCTGGCTTCGGTCTGGCCCAGCCCTGCATATTGTGGCCATTTGGAGAGTAAATCAGCAGATGGAAGATTACTTTCCATGTCTCCCTCCATCTCTCTGTCATTCTGCAGTTCAAATAAATAAAGATTTTAAAGGAGGAAACACTGTAAATCAAAAATGCATTTAATTCAAGCTACACAACACAGCCCAGTGTAGTGTTACCATTTACCCTCGGGACTGTGGGGCTGCCTGCGAGCTGAGGCTCACAGCTACTGCCCAGCATCAGGAGTGACTATTGCACCACCAATCACCAACTCAGGAAAAGGGCAAAATGCAGAATTTGAAGGATGGTTTCTACTGAGTAAGCATTGCTTTCATACCATCATGAAGTCACAAAATGTTCAGTTGAGCCATTGTCAGTTGGAGCTGTAGCAACCTCTGCTCCAGATTACAAGACCAACGGAGCACCAGGGGGCTTGTCATTCTGAGCTCTCCACGATTGGATCACCTCTCATTTTCAGGTTTGCCTCTCCTTTTTAACTTCATCACACAGGACTGGACAACACTCTCTGTGCACCCCCTCACTTCACAACTTTGCTCTGCAGCTCCCCCATCCACACATACCCCACTCTAATGCCGCTGCTCTGAGATTCTTTGCTCAGTCATATCCTTCCACTGAAAACCTACAGCACCGATTTGCACCTTTGTCCAATATAATAGAAAAGATATATATTTACATGCACTTTTCAACTGCCAGACACTGCGCCAAGAATGCAAATGGGAATAAGATAAGGAGCCAGCCTTCAAAAACTGCGTAATAGTCAATCGATAAATGTTGGTTGAATAATGGGTGGTTAATCGGCTTTGCAGTATCGTACCAAGTTTTATAATGGTTTTGATAAACACATGCATCACAAAGAATGGACTGTGGATTGTGGCCCTTGCACATCTAATTCAATAGGAGTTGCTCAATGCCTCTGAGGTGCTTGGCATAATGTTTCACACTGATCTTCCTATCCTTTATTCACATACTTATTTTATATCCCCTATGTGCCCAATGTGGTACGTGGCTCTGTGCATGAAAAGAAAAGCCTACTCCCTTCCCTTGGGAACTTGGGGAGACACTCAAAAAAAAAATGGAGCATTCTAAGCCAGCCACTGTAAAAAACAAGTCAGTGAAATACACAAAGTGATTAAAATACTCACCCTAGGTTGGAAAAGTCACGGAAGCTTCCAGGGCACAATGACACTTGAGACTGAAAAAGAAACAGAAGTTGGTCAGACCCTGAAGAGACAGAAGTGCAGCCCACAGCAGAGGGAACATCATCTGCAAAAACCCAGAAATAGGAAATCGAAACAAAGGGGCCAGCACTGTGGCGTAGTGGGTAAAGCCACTGCCTGTGGCACCGGCATCCCATATAGGCACCAGTTCAAGTCCCAGCTGTTCCACTTCTGATCCAGCTGCCTGCTAATGAGCCTAAAAAAGCAGCAGAAGATGGCCCAAGTACTTGGGTTACTGTACCCCCAAGGGAGACCCAAAAGAAGCTCCTGGTTGCTGCCTTTGGCCTGGCTCAGCGCTGACCATTGCAGTGATTTTGGGAGTGAACTAGCAGATGACAGAACAATTGTGTCTCTCCTAATCTCTCCTTCTCTTTCTCTACAAATCTGCCTTTGAAATAAGTAAATAAAACTGAAAAAAAAAAACTGGAGTACAGTGCTTTTGTGATACAGAAAGTACTCCAGGACAGCCAAAATTCAGCACGTGCAGTTGGGAAGGTAGACAATAATGCTGGAGGCAGATACGTGTATCAAGTAATGACCCACATCTGATTGTGAGTAACAGATCCCCCAAAAGAGTGTCTAATAATACATCAAAATGTCTACTACAACAAGGACTTCAGGGTGAGCAGTTTAAAGCTGGTGTACCTGCTCCACAGTGCCATGAAGGACTTGGGGGCCTCCTCCTGCTCTGCTTGGCCACTCTTACTAGGCTGCGGATCCTTGTGGTCACTACTTCCCCTTCAGCGTCTCAGCTGCAGATCAGGCAAGAGGAACAAAAAAGGAAGGCAAAAGCAAAAGTTATGTATCAGCTGAATTTGCCTACCTCTTCAGGAATTCTCTTACTATTTATTTCCCATTAGCCAAACAACACCACATGTCCCCAGCAAAGCGTCCACTGCTGGTGAGGATATAAATGGAGTTTTAGCTGGGTCTGCTGTTGTCCTCCATCAGCTCAATCCTCTTCCATAAGAAGAAGAGAAGGGATACCAGGGGAAAAACATCCCTGTGTTCTGCAAGAGCTCATGGGGAGCCTTGGATGTCCCAGTGGTATCTTAATGTGAGGTGGATGAAATGACCCACACTCTATACTAACGAGCAAGGTTACTCCATTTTTGTTATTAATTGGCATAAACCTGCCTGAGTCTCTGACCACAGAGACTGCACCAACTCAGAAACATACTTTGATCACACATGTGGATGCTAGCGGAACCTTAAAACTAGGAAGGATGTGTCCTGTCCAGCTTCCTCCCCTTCCATAAGAAAGAACAGAAGCTTCAAGGGAAAAGACCTTGCCTGATGTCAGGCTGAGGACCAGGTGGGATCCTAGCTTAACCTCCACATGGAAACTCATTTAATAAAGAAAAACATCACCTGCAGAAAAATGAGATGTGGTGTAGCCTATAGAAGTCAAATGAGGCCGGCGCTGCGGCTCAACAGGCTAATCCTCTGCCTTGTGGCGCCGGCACACCGGGTTCTAGTCCCGGTCGGGGCGCTGGAGTCTGTCCTGGTTGCCCCTCTTCCAGGCCAGCTCTCTGCTGTGGCCAGGGAGTGCAGTGGAGGATGGCCCAAGTACTTGGGCCCTGCACCCCATGGGAGACCAGGAGAAGCACCTGGCTCCTGCCATCGGATTAGCGCAGTGCGCTGGCTGCAGCGGCCATTGGAGGGTAAACCAACGGCAAAGGAAGACCTTTCTCTCTGTCTCTCTCTCTCACTGTCTACTCTGCCTGTCAAAAAAGAAAGAAAGAAAGAAAGAAAGAAAGAAAGAAAGAAAGAAAGAAAGAACGAAAGAAAGAAAGAAAGAAAGAAGTCAAATGAAGAAGAAAAGGAACAGAAGAAAGGGTTGTCAGTCTCTAGAGCCCAAAAGACTTGGTTTCAAATTCAGTGCCATACGGTCACACCATAAGGATGTTTTGGCTTAAAAACAAAAACAAAACAAAACAAAAGTCTCAACAGTGAGGAAGCTGTCCCTTGGCACATCTGGAAAAAGTCCAGTGGCAGGGGATGCTTTGAATGTGGTTTGAGCAGAGCTGCGATTTTGTTTCTGTTCTTTCATAGACTCCACTCCTCTCTTGGTAGCTTCCCCATCAGGCTGGTTTCCCACAGAAGCCTAGGTAGCTCGCTCTTACCACGCAGAACACACAGCATGAGCACAGCGGTGACCCAAGAGCAGGGAGGTGAGAGCTGTGCACCAGGTTGTAGTCAGTACAGAAGTGCATCATCTGGAGAGACTTTTAAAACAGTAAAATCAACAAAAGTCAGTCAGTGATCATCACGACCATGCAACAGATCAGAAATAGTGTTCCTCAGAGCCAGGCTACGAGAAGCCATCCGCAACACTTCACACACCATTGACCTATATGTCAAAACTCCCAACAAAACTCACACTGATTGGGTTAAATTAAGGCACATGCCTGCTCTTAGACCAATCATGGCAGACAAAAACATGGAACGCACTGATTGGCCTAGCTTGACGCACAGGCTACTCCCAAAAGTGAGAGACCCAGACCCTTAGGGTCCTGAGCCCTGGGATGCATCGGGTAGGGAAAGAGAAACAGGTGCTGGTGAAGCCACCACATATGATCATCATGCAATGTAAGCTGGAGCAAGTTATTTGAGCCAAATCTCATTCATGTGCCAGACACTGTCCTAAGCATCCCACAGATTTATAACCTCGTTTAATCCCTATACCAACACAGGACGTAGATATGTGTCAGCCAGGATCCTACTATGACACAAGTAGCACACTCAAGTTAAAACACTTTGATAAGGGGCTTGGATTGTGGCACAGTGGGTAAACCCACTGCTTGAGATGCTGGCGTCCCATATGGGTGCCAATTCATGTCCCAGCCACTCCAGTTCCAATCCAGCTCCCTGCTCATGGCCCAGGAAAGCAGCTGAAGCGGGCCAAAGTGTTTTTGCCCTGCCACCCATGTGGAAGACAGATGAAGCTCCTGGATTCTAGCTTTGGCCTCAGTTCTGGCTATAGTGGAAATCTAGGGAGTGAACAAGTGGATGGAAGATTTCAGTCTCTCCCTCTCTTTCTCTCTCTCTCTCTTCTCTCTCTTTCTCTCTCTCTCTCTCTCTGTAACTCTTTCAAGTAAATAAATAAAAATATTTTTTAAAAGAAACACTTTGAAAAGGGCTTGTTTGCAAAGAAGTCAGTTGCAAAGGTGTAGCTTGGGTATAGGGACCCACAAGCAATAGTGCAGGGGCCTGAAGCTACGATCAATAGCCATGACCTTCCCTAGGTGTGTAGGGACAAGGCAAGAGTTGTAAAACGATGGTCTTAGGTTTGCCCAAGAGTGCAAGTAACCAGATACGGAGGAGCTAAGTAGGATTAAGAATAAATAAAGCTGAGAGAATTTTTCCATAATTTCTGTGTAGCACTACATTCCAGGTCCAGCCCCTTACCTGTCAATCCAACACAACCACTTTCCCTTGATGCACCTGTAGCTCACTCAGGACCAGGAAAGAGTACACTCCATCAGGGCCTCACAGAAGCTAAGCTCCATGGGGAGGTGCCATGACACTCCCCAAAAACCTCACGCTAACCGTTATCACACTAAACTCCACCCTGTTTGTGTAGTCAGTTAGGACACCACATCCAACCCGAGAGAAATGACATGTGGAAATGCCCTTTTGCTTTTTGGCTTCTGTACCTTGATCATATGTCTTTCTCCAGCCTCTTCCTGTGCTGTCTCCTCATAGGCAACTCTCTGGCCGAGTGAAGATGGGTATCTCTCCATGTGGGGATGCCCACACTTCTGTGTGAATATATTCGCTCTCCACTTTTAAATAAATCCTGCTCTCAGCTGTGCACTGTATCTATGCCTCTGCTTTGGATTCTTATCTTTGTGAGGGCAAGAACTTGGAATAAAAATTGAGATGCATACATCCATAACAAACCCAACATGACACCACAGACTGGAGGAACCCCAGAAATAAACACTGCCATCTCACTTCCCTGCCTCCCCCTAAGCTATGGAAGGAGGCGCCCATGGTCAAACTGAACGGGAAATAGAGGATGAAGTCACCCGCTGATGGTGCCCTCAGAGCTGCTCTCCTGGAGCAGAAATCAGGGCAGAAAGAGGGAGAGTAGATTTGAAGGAGAGAGATCCAGCATTCTCCTTCTCGCAGATGAGCAAACAGATTTGGAGATGTCAAGGCACTTATCTGGTACACGCATGCTTAATCACTATAGGATACAACCTCTCCAAGCAAGCAAAATGCCAGGCAGAATTCCTGATATAAAATACATGCTTCACAGTTGCTCTGTTTCCACTTCATCTTAGCTTCCTCTGGCAAAGAGAAACCACGAGCGAATCAATGCCCAGACCTTCACCGGCCAGGGCACTGGCCGTAGCAAAGAAACCAAAGCTCCTCTCTCCACCCCTGGGGAGTTAATCCGCATCCCAGGGTCCACATGGTGCCACAGCACCTGCACCACCACACTAGAAATGTAAAAGATATTCTGCCTTTCCTCTCTGCATTTCTAAACCAACTTGAACTGCAGGCTGTACCATGAAAATAAATCAAAATGTGAGAGTCTGCGAAGAGTTTCCATTGAAGGTGCAATTGATTTATTACACAAAGTACACAGTAACCAGAGCCGCACAGACTAAGTAAACAGGGTGACTGACAATACCACGGATCCCGGCAAGCAACGTCTGCCTTTCCCCTTTCTCCAAGAAAATCAAAGAGTGTGACTGGCTTCTTCTGAATCCAATTCATGCTCACCTCCCTCTTGTCAGGAATGTGGGTGGCAGATATTATTTATCATGCTAGTGTCACTGAAGGGCTCAGAAGGGTGACATGATTTACCTATTGTCAAACAAGTTTTCCTAACAGTCTAACTCTGTTTGACACATTCCTTTCAGCAAGCCAAATCTGCTGTCGGTCCATACCTTGAATGTGTCAGAAGAATTCATAAATGACACCCACAGCCCCGTCCCATTTGATAGCGCAGGGTTAGTCACTTGCCTGAGTTGCTAGGGAGGTTATTCAGAGAGGAAGCCTCCTGGAAAATTAAGAGTTGCATGGGCTTCCCCTTACATGGCTAAAGCTGATCATTAATTGTAATACTGCCAGGCTGACGCCCTGGTGTAGCAGGTAAAGCTGCCACCTGCAGCACCGGCATTCCATGTACCGCTGGTTCGAGTCCCGGCTGCTCCACTTCCAATCCCACTCTCTGCTACGGCTTCAGAAAGCAGTGGAAGATGGCCCAAGTCCTTGGGCCCTTGCATCCGCGTGGGAGACCCGGAAGAAGCTCCTGGTTCCTGACTGCTGGCTTCAGATTGGCTCAGCTCCAGCCACTGCGACTATCTGGGGCGTGAACCAGCAGATAGATGCAAGACATCTCTCTCTCTCTCTCTCTCTCTCTCTCTCTCTCTCTCTCTCTCTGCCTCTGCCTCTCTGTAACTCTGCCTTTCAAATAAATAAATCTTTTTAATAATAACTGATTCTAATATTGCCATGTTTAGAGTGCTGACGGTGGGCAGGGCACTGCTGCGAAGTTTTGTGCTCCTGTGATCTCCTTCAAAGCTCACAAGTACCCCCCATGAAGAGCAATTCCCACCTTTACTATGCTCCAGAGGAGGAATGTGAGTCCAGAGAGATTATCTAACTTGCCCTGGAGGCAGGACCCTGTGACCTTGGAAGGAACCTGCACTTGGCTTACTATTCTGCTAAAATTCTTAGTAATTTTTCACAAGGGGACCAACATTTCCACTGTGTACTGGGCCACACACATAATAAAGCAGGTCCCGCCTGGAGGCATTTCTTCTACAATATATACACAGTATTTCCTGGGTGCTGTATTAGACAGAGGGGATCCACAGAGGGCAGCTGTTCAAGGTCCCACATTCATGGGGCTGCCTTTGCACTCACAGTGAAAGATGTCTCTGAAGGGAGTCGCAAGGTGAAGACAGATTTGGAGAGATGCTTGAAGAAAGCAAATGGGGGTAACGAGAAGAAGTATGTGAGCATGGAGGAGTGCTCCCACTGTCTATGAGGCACTCTCGCAGAGAGGCGACAACTAAACAAGACCATCGTTCAGAGGCACCAACCTGGCAGGATGTCAGAGAGGGCTCCGGCCCAGGGAGTCATTGAATAGAGGCCAGACAGGAACTTCAGGTACAGCACCAGTCTGATGGGAACTGAAGCATAGACAGCAAGAGAGAGAGATAGCGAGGTAAAGTTCAGATGAGGCAGAAGCCAGATTGCACAGAGCCTTTGGGGGTGTGGTGGGTAGCTTGGATCTGCTGCTCCTGCCCCGGGGGAGGCCAAGGAAGCCCACAAAGCACAGAGTGACAGGCACTGATGCTTATCTGAAGATCAATCAGGCTACTACCATGTGTAATACAGACAAGAAAGCACAAAAGATACAGGAGCCACTGGGATCTGCACCACACATCACAGATGTCTACAGAGCAACGTGGAGAGAAAACAAGGATTCCATGAAGGTGTGCAGAGAATCCACACGGAACTGAGCTGCCTGCATGTATATATATATACACACACATGTACATGTACATATATTCACAAGGCACCAAGAGAATATATATATATACATAACTGATTCACATCTCAGAAGTGTGTATATAAATTATATACATAAGTTTATTTCAAAATATTGTGGAAAACTGAATTAAAATATGTTTACTTTGGTACAAAAAATTTTTGAAGTTCATGTATATGTTTTTTCATAATACCCGTTTTCCATGAACTTCTTGAAGATGCCACATATCTCTGGATTTTTAAAAAATTTTTTGCACCAAAATAAACATATCTTTTAATTTCATATTCTGTAAACTTTCTGAAGTACCACTGTATACATATATGCTTAAATAAAAATTAAAAAATATATTATATTCTGAGTTTACATATATACCATATGCTAATTTGGAAAATCAGATAAACTCATTTTTCCATACCTCAAAATTTAGAATTTCTTTGCCATCCTGGTTTATTTCAAATATCATCTGAGATTTCAGATTGAGATGACTAACAAAACTGTCACCATTTAAAACCACTTTTTAATAGAGAGAAAGGGAGAGACAGAAGGAGAGAGAGAGAGAGAGGGAGAGATATCTTCCATCCTTTGGTTCACTCTCCAAATGGCCTTAATGGCTGGGGCTGGGCCAGGCTGAAGCCAGGAGCCAGGAACCCCATCAGGTCTCCCACATGAGGGGTAGCAACCAAGTTCTTGGCCATCTTCCACTGCATTCCCACGCGCATTAGCTGGGAGCTGGATGGGAAGTGAAGCAGCCAGAACTGGAACCTACATTTGTTAGGTAGGAAGTCAGAAATTTAGCCTAGATGTGTGTGAGACAGGCCTGAAGACCAGCACCTACTGCAGAAGCCCCAGAAGCCCAGCATCTTGCACTTCAAACTCCTGCTCAGACCCTGATGACCTTCAAAGAAAGCTCCCAGGAGAATTCTCTCTCTTCAGGACCAGATGAGTTACCTGACCTGATAACATGGGGCAATAAAACCTTCTCAGACACCCTAAGGGAAGCCCCTCTACTGTGCCCAGTCTCAGCAAATCTGGAGAGGAATTTGCTAATTTTCACCCAACAAACTCTCCTGCTAGGACTCCCCATCCTTTGTCTTGGAGGAGATGGGGAGGTTGGGTAAATAGACTCCCTTAAAAACCTAGGGAGTCCAGACCGCTTGCTCTCAATTCTCGGGCTGAGCCGCCCGCCTGCCCTGCCCAGGTGTATTCTCTCCATTCAACCATGTAATCTCGCTCTCCCACAGTCCAAGAGACTGGGCACTATCTGTCCCTTCTGACCAATGCCCTATCCCCAGTAAAGCCTTATCACTTTGCTCTCCATCTAACTTGCCTGAAGACAAGAACCCTATGGCTTCCATGGCCTTTTTTCTGGTGACACATTCATATGGGATGCCAGCAAAGCAGGTGGCAGCTAAACCCTCAATGTGCAACAACATTGGCCCTTAAAACAGTTTTTAGGCTCTTTCTAATACCACGCAACCAAAGCAAAATAAATAGGAAGCTAGGACCAATGGAAAACTATATTTATCCAAAGCCTGCAATCCAACATCAATGATGAACTTTAAAGAAAGCAAAATGCTATAAAAAGATTGATTTGCTGGGGCCAGTGCTGTGGCATAGCAGGTAAAGCCACTGCCTGCAGTGCTGGCATCCCATATGGGTGCCAGTTCGAGTCCTGGCTGCTCCACTTTCTATCCAGCTCTCTGCTATGGTGCTATCGCCTGGGAAAGCAGCAGAAGATGGCCCAAATCCTTGGGCCCCTGCACCAGCATGGGAGAGCTATAAGAAGCTCCTGGCTCTGGACTGGCACAGCTCTGGCCATTGCGGTCAATTGGGGAGTGACCAGCAGATGAAAGACCTCTCTCTCTCTCTCTCTCTCTCTCTCTCTCTCTCTCTGCCTCTTCTTCTCTCTGTGTGTAACTCTGATGTTCAAATAAATAAACACATCTTTAAAAAAAAGACTTATTTGCCTACTTGATGCTCATTCAGCAAACCATAATAATAACGCATATTGATATACTAGGCAGGTAAGATCACCGAGCTAGTGGGTGGCAGTGCCAGGATAAACACGACAGCTGCCAGTCATATCATCTTTGGTCTCAACCTAACCTGGCAATGGTCATGGGCCAGATCCAGGTCTTTGCCTACTTTTGTAAATAAGATTTTACTGGAACATAGGCATGCACTTTCATTTTTGTATATGAGAAACTAAGCGGAGAGAGACAAACTGACAGTGAGAACTCATCTGCTGGTTCAGTCCTCAGATGCCCACAACAACCAGTACTAGGCCTGTACAAAGCCCTGGGCCTGAGTGCAGGAACCAGGAATTCAATCCATGTCTCCCAGTGGGTGGCAGAAATCGTTAGTTTAATCATCACTGCTGCTCCCACCCACCATAGTTTGCATTAAATTGGGAGCGGAAGCCAGATTTTGAACTCATATTCTGATGTGGATGCAAGCATTTTATTTATTTATCTCCAGAAACCTTTTATTTAAGGAATACAAACTTCATACATTTCATAAATACAACTTCAGGAACATAGTGATTCTTCTCACTGTACCCACCCTCCTACCCACACTCTCCTCTTCTTCCTCCCTCTCCTATTCCCATTCTTATTTTTTACCAAGATCTATTTTCTTTGTTTTCTTTTAACCTTTTTTTTTTTTTTTTGACAGGCAGAGTTAGACAGTGAGAGAGAGAGAGACAGAGAGAAAGGTCTTCCTTTTGCCCCACAAATGGCTGCCATGGCTGGCGCGCTGCAGCTGGCACACTGCGCTGATCCAAAGCCAGGAGCCAGGTGCTTCTGTTAGTAGGAAGTCAGATATGAGCTTATGTGTATGTGACAAAGGCCTAAAGAGAAGATGTCTATGTTCAGCATATGTATCTGCATCTCAAAGTCATCCCGATAACATTTCAGGGGCAGTCCAGTATCTGCATCCTGCCCTGCTCCCTCCTCCCCGATAACCTGCCAGGTGGGGGTCCCCACCCCTTCTGCCTGATAACCTTCCTGATGCAGCCCAGTATCTGCATTTCAAATACCCTTCTCAGGATCCTAACTCTCCAGGGGGTCTTGCTCGCCCTTCCTTTAAACTCAGGACAGAGCCAGCTAGGCTTCCTCCTGACTGATACCTTCAGGGGAAAACTATGATAGGAGCTTCTTAATATTTACATCCATAAAATCCTTTGTTTTGGGAGGAGATGTGTGAAGACAAAGACCCATCTCCTTAAACCCCACCACCACCCCGCCTTTACCTTTCTCTGAAGAGAGGAGAGAACTTCCACTCTGACTACGACCTTGTCTAAACATGATCAGAGTTGGTGAACTCAAAAGGCTTCCATAGCCTTGGCAATTCATGACAAGAGCCTAGGGTGATTACTGATGCCATAAACAAGAGTGTCAATTTGTTAAGTCAACAACAGGAGTCACTGTGCACTTACTCCTCATGTAGGATCTCTGTCCTTAATGTGCTGGACATTCTGATTTAATGCTATAACTAGTACTCAAACAGTATTTTTCACTTTGTGTTTCTATGTGGATGCAAACTGTTGAAATCTTTACTTAATATATGCTAAACTGATCTTCTGTATATAAAGATAATTGAAAATGAATCTTGATGTGAATGGAAGGGGAGAGGGAGTAGGAAAGGGGAGGGTTGCGGGTGGGAGGGGAGTTATGGGGGGGAAGCCATTGTAATCCATAAGCTGTACTTTGGAAATTTATATTCATTAAATAAAAGTTAAAAAAAAAAGAAAACCAAATTCCCAACACAAATATAACATATAATAGGAAAACTAAAAAAAAAAAAAAAAAAAAAAAAAAAAAAACCAAAAAACCCGGCCTCAACCTGACGGTGTGATCAGTCAGCCCTCTGCCTCTCTGCTGAGCTGCCCACCTAGCCTGCCCAGGTGGCTGTTTTACTTTCCACTACTCTGTCTCACACCTGCATTCTTTCTTGTGCGAAGACAAGAACCCTGCCATTCTCCGGTAACACTTCCTCCTGGTCTCCCATGCAGGTGCAGGGCCCAAGCACTTGGGCCATCCTCCACTGACTTCCCGGGCCACAGCAAAGAGCTGGACTGGAAGAGGAGCAACTGGGACAGAATCCGGTGCCCCAACCAGAACTAGAACCCAGGGTGCCAGCACCGCAAGCGGAGGATTAGCCTAGTGAACTGCGGCGCTGGCTTAACCTGTTTCTTAAAAACCAGGCTAAATGCCCATCCCCTGACCATTCACTTACGTATTTTCTGTGCTTCATCAAACCGCCTGCAAACTCTAAAATATTTACTGCCTGGTCCGTAAAAGAAAGTTTGCTGCCCTCTGTTCTAAATCACCATTCTACACTGCACAGCTATGATATGCCAGCTATTGTTCTAGGCTCTAGGGTTATGGTGGCTTATCACTATGCAAAAGATTTCTGTGTGCACAGATAACCATTCAGACTGCAGATAATCACTGACATCTTATCCTTTTGCTTCAAATGTAAATTCAGTGGCAGCAGATCCATGGGTACCTTAAAATTACTTTGGTGAGGAAATTGGTGCGATTCAAGGGGCTTCTGTCACAGACAAGAAACAAAAGGTAAGGTGTTAGCCCAGCAGAGTAATTCTTACTTAAAAAATACACCTTCCTATTAAAATTGTCCTATTGGCTTGTTCTTGACAAGTATGGCAATAAAAGGTTAATTAGTAGAAAACAATTGCTAAAATTGCTAAATTTTTATAATAACCAAATCTGAGCTTGCAACTAAACAGGAGACCTGGCTGGTATTACACAAATTAAAATGTTTCTGAGTCAAACTCTATCTGCAATATTTATTTTCCTCCTTCACCCCCAGTACTCTCTATTGAGTTTATGATTGTCAACATTACCATGGCAACCTGTTTGAGAGGGGCTACAAAAATATCCTAATAGCTGTTATTCACCAATACTGCTCATCTCCAACTAAATGGGTGAAGTAAAGACTCTTTATGTAACCTACAAACTAGACCAAATGATTTGCCTTTGTGGGTTTTTTTTGTTGTTGTTATTGGTGTTTTTTTTTTTTTTGCAAGTTATGAGATAATTAAGAAATTCATTGCATTCCTACTATGAGCTGAATCCTCTAAGATTTCACATTTATAATCAAAACATGTTGAAAATCCATCAATAGAGAACAGTTTGCTGATCATATTATCATAATTATTGACTGAGCGATAGATGACATTAGCAGTCTAAACACAGATTTCCTTCTCTTTTTAAAAATTCACTCTTAATTCTAACTTGTGGCCTTCCCTCATGAATTTTGAAACCACTAATTTGGATTTGTGATTCAAATTAAATCAAAATGTATTGAGTGCCTACCAGGTGCCTTCACAAGTATCTTCCATTTAATTTCCTTCGCTACACAACCATTCTGGGAAGTCGATAGCATCACATCTATTTTGCAGATGAGTAAACAGAAGCTCAGAGGAGTTCCGTGGCTTGCCCATGGTCACTCGGCAAGAAAAGAGCTGAGCCAAGAGGCAAATACTACTCTGCTACTGGCATTGCCAAGCCCAAGTGATGGCTACCACTTGGCATTTCCTTCATGAAGCGGCATTCCTTCATAGACTGTAATATATAGTATAGGGAGTAGGGCAGGTATCAAAATAAGTGAGCCAATTATTGTAAAATACAATGGGACATCACTAGTCCCATCTCTAAACATTTTTCATTTATAAATAGTTCTCTAACTGATTAACTCAAAGACTTTTCTAGAAAATATTTGGCTTACTGTTAAAGTTATTTGATAACCTTGAATGCTGAATATTCTCTATTTGTCTCTTCAAGCACACCACCCCCCTTCTCAACTATAATCTATGCTCTGAGAGGGCTTTCTGCACCAACAAGATTTCCTTGACCTCTGGCTTTGTTGCATCGTTCCCCTCCTCCCTTTCCCACTTCTCCCCTGCCTCCCCATTTCCTCCCTTTTGTAGAGATCCTTGGTGCTTAACCAGACCCTTCTCAACCCCTTGCAGTGCAAATAGCAAAGCAGATAAGCTGCACGGGCAGCTATGAAACAGCTTTGCCTTTCACAGTCTTCTGTGTTTTGGGGTACTATTCAGAATTTTTAGTTATACTTAGCAGAAGGAATAGGGTAAAGTATGTCTACTCCATCTTCCCAAGAGGAGAAGTCTTCATGTCACGTAGTTTTGTAAAGGAGGTGTAGTACAGGAAGTAGTTACAAAAGTCTGAATAAGCTGAAAAGCCAAATGGTACAGTGAGGCAACCCAAAGATTCACAATCGCAGCAAGTCCCTGTTACCCTAGGGCCAGAGAAAAAGAAGAGCTGATGCTAAGAACTGGAGCTATGTGTTAGGAGACTGGACCAATGAGGGAGAACGGTACCACGGAGAGCCTGAATCAGGAAGGAGATGCAACCAGTGATGGACTCTCAACCCCAACCTAGACATAAAGAGTTAAATGTTCTCTGCTCTTCACCCTCTACCCTCCATTCCCCATCCAGTGACTCCCAATGGCCAAAACATGCCAGAAGTCACTTGGCAACCAGGAAAATGTCATTGGCAGGGGTCAGCATCCTGGATAATGAACAGAATTGAGGGTAAGGGTAGTAGAGAACAGGTGAGAAAGAAGACATGCAGATGACTGCACATAGTCAAACAGTGCTTTACGAGCTGTTGTAGAAGTCCGAACAGAAGTATACAATAACAGCAAGAATGTAGTAAATAGATCTACAGCCATAGGAAAATATTACTGGGTGACCTAAAGCATACTTGGAATAGGAGGAAAAGTAGCCTGCTACACACAAAACATTCCAGGTAATGTCTTTAAAATCTATCCACTGTCTTTCAACTATAACTACCTGGCTTGAAATTAATTGATTTTATAATTATACTATCTTTAGACTCCAGTATGTTGACAACTAAGGAGAAAAAATAACCCTACAGGTATTAGGTGTGCCTTCTGCAGAAATTCCTTATGGGGCTGGGTTGCTTACAATGGCATTTCTCTTCCCTTATTAGTGAAAGCAACTGCCTGCATAGCAGTATCCATGTATACAGGCAAGCTGAGTAGAAGTGGTCTGAACTTCCACGTTCAGGTGGACACATGAACTTGAAGAGTTTAAAGAACTTAAACACTTAAAAGGAAAAAGTCAACAATACTACCAGAAGGTGTTCCATGTCTATACATTCCATGATTAAGTGAATCCACAGAGTAACTCAACAGGCTTCATTCAGACAGACACTACTACCGCATCCACAATATTCATTTGGTGCTAGCCCGTGTGAAATTTCTCACACATGGAAAGGGACTAGGGGAAAGTTTCGATCAGCAGAACTCACAACAAAGAATGACAAATGAAAAAAACCTAACTCAAGTGTTTTAAAGAATGCTTTCAAAACATCCATTTTAATTAACCAAATTCATAGCCTTTTACTATATTTTGGAAATCTATTTCTCAGCCTGAGAGGACTAAATCAATATTTCTTTAAAATTATTTTATAACTGATTTCTATATGATATAATATGATGCAATTCAATACTTCTATATGAAGGTATTTATGTACAAGACAAGTAAGCAATGTCTATTCTCTCAAGTGGGCAACTTCATTGAATGACAGTGTGTTTTTTTTTTCTAATTAGTACAGCAAACTGTAGCACACCATACTGGTATTGGAAGCCCGACACACAAAATTATGCTTCAATTGTCATTCAAAATAAAGTTCAAGAAAGAACTAAACATCAAGTAGAGGGGGGACAAATACAACACCCATAGCTTATTAATAATGTACAAGGATGGCCCGCACCATCCTTGAATGAGATGGGGTGACTAAAGTCAATTAAAATCTTGAGACAGTTTTTGAGATATGGAATATTAATTAGAGAAAGTAACTGCAGAAGACTGACATAACCACGCGCACATTTGAAATCTTGTTTGTAGTTCAAGAAGCCATTTTTTAAAGAGCACTTGAGAAACTGAAAAGATGCATCGAGAAAAGAAGCAATTAAAATAATTCAGAGCTGGAAGATGTTAGGTCAACTTGGCGTGTGTGATACAAAAGGATGCGCCGGTCAGCAGGGCACTCCAGGAAAATGACTGGGACACTACTTTCATGGGACTCCCGAGTGCTTTTGTTTTTTTCTGGCAAAGGCCACTTAGAAAACACAAGTGTGAGAGAGGCAGTTACAAGCGTGCAGTGTCACAAACTATTATGAATTGCCTCTTTCAAGTAGCAGTGAAGGAAAGGCCATTTCTGCTCTGGTTAAGCAAATCATATTTGTCTACAATAGGATTAGAGGTGTCACAGACTTGGGTATTTTTGTGATAGGATGTCTGCTCTGTGAAAATAAAAATAACATCTTTGGAGAGCTTCTTGTGCAGCAGGCACTACAAAATGCTTTCTACAGCGTTCTTTCCTGCACAAAGTACGTTATGTGAAGGCAAGGAATTTTGCATATTGGACGAATATTGCGTCCTTCAACCCTGTCACACAGTAGGCACATGGTAAATATTTCACCAGTGAATGGTGCTTGTCACATGTTCTAATTTTTAGGTCCGTATTACTTCCAGAGTTGAAAAAAAAAAAGTTAAATGGTGACTTACCACCTCTTGGAGGCTGTGTCCTTGTGAAAGTTCCAAGCCTGCAGGACAGACAAGATGTACTGACCCACTTGTAATGAACAGAATACTGAAAATGAATAGAATGTCATTTCAGAGATTCAGTGACAAAATGACCATGATTTTTGTCTTGCCCACTTTTGCTCTCCCACTTGCTCATTCTGATGGAAGCCAGCTGCCATGTTTTAAATGGTTCTGAAAAGAGGCCTGTGTGCAGGGAACTCAGGGGAGCCCCTGGTTAACCCCCAGTGAGGGACTGAGGGACTCAACAAAGTGGTCCACAAGGAACTGATCCTGCCGGCCACCACATGAGTAAGCTGGGGATATTCTCCAGCCTCTGCTGAGCCTTGAAATGGCTGTGGCCCTGGCCCTGTAACCTAGCGAGAAACTCAGAGCTAGGATTACCCGCCCAACCCATGCTTATATTCACAGCAAACAGAACTATGAGATAATAAAAATGGGTTGTTAGAAGCTGCTAAATCTACATACCCATAGACAATATATATTTCTATGGAAAAGTGGTTGTCTTTTTTCAAGTTGATGGGTTTATTTTTTTTTCCTAATGACATTATAATTGTCTACTGTCTGCTTTTCATGGAATGTATGAGTGTTTTCCAAGAACTGACCCTCATCTGGTAATGTAACATCTGCTTCTTCCATGACCAAGTGATGCATGTCCTACTACAATTGAAAACTTCTTTTCTCACTTTAACATGATAACCTAGCATACTGACAAAGGGAGCCTTAAATGGTTCCAAGAAAATTTTAAATGAGTCAAAGTGAAAAGAGAACATTTTTAAATCCATTAGGTTGAATCAGCACCGCATTGTATGCTCACAATGATACTAAGTGCTAAAATTCATCTCTGGGCATTTTTCTATTGGAATGGGCTCTCTATCTGGCTCTGTCTATGACAAAATGACATACATTCTTTCTATTTTCCTTCATTAATATCTTGACAACAGCTATACAACTGAGTTCTATGGATGTATACCAATTCAATACTGCAGTTCAACAGTTAACACCCTATTTTTTGGCCCTTAGATTCCAAAAATACCTGTACATTATAGCTAAGCTTTGTACTACCAATGTATGAACTCTAAATTCTACAAAATACATACAATACCATCATGAAAACAAAATAATTCACTCTCTGAAACTTGAAGGATCTTAGGAGTTACCATTATGTACAGCAAGTATAATTCTAACCAGTTAAGGCAGATCTCTTATTGTATAGCTTCACTTGAGCCCTAACACTTGTCTTTCCCCAGAGTGAGATCTGCTTTATCACTGAACAGTACCTGGCATAGAGGAGACACTCAAAACTATAAGCCTAATGATTCAGCACCAGAACTCTGCCCTCACTTACTCATTCAATAATACAATAGCATGGTCCTAGGATTAAGACAGAAGGGAACAAATTCACAAATATTCATGAGGTAAAAGAGTAATAATAGTTACTTTGGAAAGTATTCCAAATGATATTGGAGATTTATTTAAAGATGTGCATTCCTTAGGCTGCAGCCCTTAGATGAAATATTTCATTTTATATTTAATGTTTAAGTTTAACGTGGTTTATGAACCATGGCATAGATCACAGGTTGGCAAAGGTTTTCCACAAAGGCCTGGAAAGCAAATATTGGGGCTCTGTTGGCCATATAATCTTTGCTGCAACAACTCAATTCTGCTATTATATTACAAAAAGCTACCGTGGACTTTGCATAAATGAATGGACATGGACATAGCTACTTTCTGATAAAACTTTATAAATGGTCATTGAAATTTTAAGTCATGAATTCCATTTAATTTTCACACATCACGAAATACTCTTCTTTTGATTTTTTTCCAACCCTTGAAAAATACAATCATCCTTGACTCTTGGACTGTACAAAAACAGACAGCTGGCCACATTTGGCCCACTGACCAGAGTTTGCCAACCTCTGGCACAGATGAAAGAGCAGGGACTTGGGGATCTTCTTGAACGAAGTTAGTGTTCCAGTCCTATTCTTCCCTAGTTGGTGATATGAGTGATCTACTTAAGCCTTGTGAGTCTGTTTACTCTTCACTGGAAATGTGAGATGGCAAGAAACTTGAAGACCAGAGAGAGAGAGAAAGAGGAAAGAGAGAGAGAGAGAAAGGCTAGAAAGCATATGTGCTAAAATAACAGCTATGCCACTTGAACTACCACAGTCAACATGTTTTCTTTTTACATGCCAATCAGGGAACTAATTTGGACATGGGATTTAATTAAATGCAGTTGGCTGCATCACTAATATACTCCTCTCTCTTCATCATATTCTATTACACAGTAGTCACTTCGTTTTGGCATTTGTTATTGTAATGTGATGAGACCTCACCACAACGTGTCATGGAGTGCACCAGGCAGCATCTTTTATTCTTATATGACTAGGTTTTAATGGGATTTTGCAACTTAGCTCTAGGATGTCTAGCCTGCCAAATCATTCAGCAAATGCTAAGGAAATTGTCTTAACCAGCACACTGCAAGTAAACGGTTCAATTTAATATATTATAAAAATAACAAAAAGAGGAAAGTACAACAGACAGGAAAAAAGTAAAAAAAAATATTTTGGAAAAAAGCCTGACTTTCTCCTAAATTAACATTTTGGGAAACAAGTTTTATCTTTTATTTCTGACAGGCATTATAGCTACAGCTATCATGACTTCCTCCTACCTTCCTTCATCCAAGAAAAAGACACATTCTTAGTTTAATTTTATACTGTGTCTAACAGGTGGTCAATCATCCAGCCTCATTTTAGCAACTTTTCCCTGAAAAATGAGAGTCCTAAAAGCATGATGCCTTACATCAAAACAATGACTAGCTCAACCACAGACTAGAGGCAAGTGGGTAGTGCTGGGGGCAGTGAAGCTGCAGAGCTACAGGTAGAATTCAAGCCCACTCCTGTTATTTGTGGAACCCTGGGCAAGAGTGCAAACAGCAACCACAGAACATGTTGACATACAAGTCAGGAATCAACCCAAATCCCACCCTAGACCCCGCAGCCAATATCTGGGAACAGTCCTCCAGCTTGAAGGTTTAAAGCCTGCTGGACTGCACGCTAGCACAGATGTGCTGTGCAGAGCAGGGTGCTAGAACCTGGGCTCAGGCCCAGGACATCTGGGTAACGACTGCAGTAAAAAACTATTAGAACTCATAACCAAGTCCAGCAAAATTTAAGACACAAGATCCAATACAAATACAAATTATATTTCTAGATAATCGCAAGGAACTATTCAAAACCAAAAATGAGTATTAAAAAGAGTAAAATACTTAGGCATAAATTTAATGAAAAAATCTGAAATGTACAAGCCAGCATTGTGGTGTAGTGGGTTAAGCCACTGCTTGAGTTGCCAGCATCCCATAAGAGCGCCCGTTTGAGTCTTAGCAGCTCCACTTCTGATCCAACTCCCTGCCTAGGCAGGCAGCAGATGATGGCCCAAGTACTTGAGCCCTTTTGACCCACATGGGAGACCCAGATGGAGCTCTAGGCTCCTGGTTTTGGCTTGGTCCAGCCTCAGCCATTTGGGAAGTGAATCCTTTGATGGACAATCTCTCTCTTCTTCCCTTTGTCCCTGTCTTTCAAACAAACAAATAAATGTTTTAAAAAGAGAAAGAAATGCAAAATGTTAACTTTAAATGCAAAAAATTTTTTTGCAAGAAATTGAAGATCTAAATAAATGGAAACACTTTACATGTTCATGGATTCTAAGACACTAAACTCTTCCAACTGTTCTACAGATTCAACTCAAGCCCTTTGAGAATTCTCACTGGTGGATTAGTTTTGTTTTTTTTTTTTTATTGGCAAGCTTATTCCAAAATTCATATGGAAATGTAAGGGATTAAAAAAACCCAAAACAAACTTTAAGAAAAAAAAAGAAACAAGCTTGGAGAATATATTGAGAGGGGATTTCAAAAACTCCATGGGAGATGAATATTATGAAATATTACACATGGATTTAAAAAATATTTTGCACCAAAATAAATTTATCTTTTTATTCCATTGTATTGTACTTTTTGAAGTACCCTCATACTTCACAATTCCAAAACTAACTACAAAGCTACAGTAATTAAGATAGTATCATATGTGTAATAAAGATAGATAAAGATCACTGGACTAGAAATGAGAATCAAGAAAAAAATATCACATTTATAGTCAATGGATTTCCCATAAGAGTGTCAAAACAACTCAGTGGGGAAGCACCAGTCTTTTCAATAAATGGTGTTGAGATTCCTACTTTTTATTAGGTATAAGAATTATGCTTCATTGTACCATACAAAACATTTAATTCAAAATAGATCATAGACTTAATTTTTAAACATAACTTATTTTATTTTAAAGTCAGAGTTACAGAGAGACACTGGTACAGGAGGGGGTTGGGGCAGATCTTCCCATTTGCTGGTTCACTTCCTAAATGGCCACAACAGCCAAGGCTGAGCCAGATGGAAGCCAGGATCCAGGAACTCTATCTGGGTCCCCCATATGAGTAGCAGGGGCCCAAGAACTTGGGCCACCTTCTGCTGCTTTTCCTAGGCCAGGAGCAAGGAGCTAATTGAAAGAGGAGTAGCCAGGATTCCAACCAGTACGTACATGGCATCCCAGGTAGCAGCTTAATTTGCTGTACCACAACACTTACTCACATAGACTTAAACTCAAAGAAGTAAAATTATAAAACTCTTAGAAGACTAAACGGGAATAAATCCTTAAGATCTTCACTTAAGCAAAGTATTTTTAGACACAACACCAAAACCACAAATAGCCAAATATGAGGAAAACCAGACTTGATCAAAATTAAGACTTGTTTGCTTCAAAAGACACCACCGGACAAATGACAGCCTGCAGAACAGGAGAGAATATTTGCAATTGAAGGACAGCAGAATGCACCACTTCAACTTATGTCACTTTGGAATGAGGATTATTTTGAGCTGAAGGCAACTGAGAAGACACAGATACAAGAAAAGCTCCCTTTCTTCCTTCTATTCCCTAAAAATGACACATTTATATAGACGTCAATCATCCACAACCATAGAGCCTTATCAGCTCACAGATGGAACCAGAGGGCTGCACACAGCAAACTTTGGTGATGAGCCCTTACCCTACATTATATATTTACCTTCCCACAATTTGCCACCTTAGATAGACAAAGCCTTTTTTTGATCTTACATCTTCTCTCACAATTCGCTTCTGCTTGTTGTTTCTAAGATACCATGCAAGCCCATGTTCTAGTCCCCTGTTTGAGTTACTTATCTAAATTTTCTTCTCTTTATCTATGAAACATACATGCTAATACATTCTCTTTGCTTTTTCTCTTATTAACACATTTTTGTTACAGAGTTCCAGCCAAGAAACAAAAATGCTAAAGTGGAGAAGATTTCTTCCCATTCCCTACACAATTATGTTTCTGATAAGGGATTTGTGTCCAGAATATATAAATAACTCTTACAACACAATATTAAAAAGACAAAGCAAACACTTGTTTAAATGGATAGGCTTACTCCAAAGAAGGTAAAGAAATGGCCAAGAAGCTCATGAAAACATGTTCAACATCATTACTCATTAGGGAAATGGAAATTGAAACCATAGACACATACTGTTTTGCACTCACTTCAATGGTTATGATCATAAAGACAGACAGCAAGTGCTGACAAGATGTGAAGAGACTGGAAACTCATACATTTCTGATGAGGATGTAAAAAGAGGCAGCCACTTTGGAAAACAGAGTACGAGTTCCTCAAAAGCTTAAACCTGGAATTATCACGTAACCCAGCCATTCTACTCGTAGGCATCCTAGGAAAGTAAAAATACATGTCCACATATAAAACTAAACATGAATGTTCATAGCAGCATTATTTATAATAGCCAAAAAGAGAAAGCAACACAAATATTCATTAACTGATGACTGGACAACAGAATATTATTTGATAATAAAAAGAATAAATTTTTAACCCATAACAGAGATGGACCTTGAAAAAATTATTTTCATGTGGTTAAGTAAAAGGATCCAGTCCCAGTGGCAAGTGTTGTGCTGCCTGTGACGCCGGCATCCCACATGAGTGCTAATACATGTCCTGGCTGCTCCACTGCTCATCCAGCTCGCTGTTGATGGCCTGGGGAAAAAAAGGCAAAAAACAGCCCAAGTGCTTGGGCACCTGCCACCCACATGGGAGACTTGGCTGGAGCTCCAGACTTTGGCCTGGCCCAGCACTGGCCATTGTGGCAATCTGGGGAGTGAACCAGTGGATGGAAGATCTCCCTCGATCTCACTTGCTCTCTCTCTCTCTGTTTCTCTCCCTTTCTTTCTGCAACCCTGACATTCAAAATAAATAAATAAATCTTCAAAGAAGAGGAGGAAGCCAGTCACAGAGGCCAGTGTTGTAGTGCAGAAGGATAAGCCAGCACCTACAATGTCAACATCCCACAGGAAAGCAGTTTCCAGGCCTGGCTACTCCACTTCTGATCCAGGTCTCTGCTAATGTGCCTGGAAAAGCCCAGGAAATGGCCTGAGTGCTTGGGTCCTTGCCATCCAATTGGGAGACCCGGATGGAGTTCTGAACTCCCAGCAATGGTCATCGTAGTCAATGTGGGTGTGACCTACCAGATGGAAGATCTCTCTTTCCATCTCTCTCCTCTCTATCTCTGTAACTCTGCCTTTCAAATAAATAAATAAATCCTTTAAAAAGCCAATCACAAAAGATCATATATCATATGATTCCATTTATATAAAATGTATAAAACAGGTAAATCTGTAGAGATGACAATTAAAGTAGTGACTGTATAGGACTAAGGAAATTGGGGGAGGCAGAATGGGAATGACTGTTAACAAGTACTGGTTTCTCTTTGGGTTGACAAAATGTGCAAAAGCTGGCGTAATGGTTGCATATGTGTCAATACACTAGAAATCATCAGATTTAAACGGGTGAATTGTATGATATGCAAATATGTCTCAATAGATTTGCTTTTAAGGAATTGTATCACCCAGTTACCTGAGGGGCTCAGCCCCTGGAGACATCTGCTTAGAGTGACTCAGGACAGCCAACTCAAAACAAAAGCCACCACAGTTTCCAGAAACAGTCCTCAGCCCCAACTACCCTCAGCCCTGCATCCTCAGGCCAGGGTGCCAGTAAGGTTCAAAGTTCATTATTCCCTGCTTGCCAGTCACTTAAATATTTACTCAAAATCTTTTTTCATAAGAGTGAAGAGAAAAACTTTCTGTGCTTGGATCTTTTTTACAATGGGGTCCATTAAATGTTTTTTTCTTTCCTCTTGCCTGTGTCTCAAGACAAATACTCCCTGACATGGACTCACCTCCCTGCCATGCTCCAACAACACAAAGCACCTGCCCATGCCTTCCTCCTGTTTGAAGGCAGAGCATCACACGGTAGTGATGTAGTGAGCAGACCCGTTCCCCTGACCATGCACACGGCTACAGAGTAGGGTTGTTTTTTTTTATTTCGATGTACGTAACTTATACTCTAAATCGTCTAAAAGGTCTAGGACAGCAGTCATCAAGCATTTTCTTAAAAAGACAGATATTAAGCATTTAGGCTTACAGGTCATACACAGATTTATATCATCATAGGCTGCTTTCAAGCTGAAACAAAGCTTGGACAAATGGTTGTGTTCCCATAAAACTATATGTAGAAAATCCGGCAAAGGGTCTACTAGCCACAGTTTGTCAACTCCTGGTCTAGTGAAGCCCTGAGCTAACTAACAACGCCCAAGCATAGATAGTTTGGGGATAGTTTTGGAAAGAGTAAGGATTTCAGCCTTGGACATCTAATTACAGAGCCTCTGGCCTTCCCTGCTGTGTGTACAAGAATATGCTAGAATCAGCCATGCCACAGAGGGAGGATGTCAAAAATTGAAGGGAAGCAAAGTAGATCCTGTAGAAAGATAGATGTCCCCCAAATCAGAGAAATGGAAAGAGTCAGTGAGGGTGATGACCCACACCCCTTCTCCACACAGAACCTGATGAGCTGCCGAGAGCGTGGATGGAACACGTGAATCTCTGGGGAATGAACACCAAGCTTAATGTTGTTAAAAGATGACATCAGATCCCAACAGTCATGTCTGGCATGGAAGTTGGGGGAAGAAGAACCTCCCGAACTACCCTTCTTCAAAGGGACACAGGGAGAAATAGAACAGTCACCACTAACTTGTTTTTCTGGACCCTCATTGAGTTCCTGGGATGATTTTCCAGCCCTCTGGGCAGGGGTCCCTAAAATAACTCTGATTAGACATCATGCTGCGAAGACTGCTGAGGTCTGTGTTAGATGTGGTTTAATTTGGCAAACTAAAAAATGTGAGTTGTCTTGTAAGGAGGAAGAGTAAAGAGAAATGGTAGTGATGGAACAAAAACATAAAAAGTCAGGCTGGCGCTGTGGCATAGCGCATAAAGCCGCCGCCTGCAGTGCCAGCATCCCATATGGGCGCCAGTTCAAGTCCCGGCTGCTCCACTTCCGATCCAGCTCTCTGCTATGGCCTGGGAAAGCAGAAAATGGCCCAAGTCCTTGGGCCCCTGCACCCGTGTGGCAGACCTGGAGGGAGCTCCTGGCTCCTGGCTTCAGATCGGCACATCTCCAGCTGTTGAGGCCATTTGGGGAGTCAACCAGCTGATGGAAGACCTCTCTCTCTCTCTCTCTGCCTCTCTTTCTCTCTCTGCGTAACTCTGATTTTCAAATAAAAATAAAATAAATAAATCTTTTTTCAAAAAAAACATAGGAAGTTTAGTTTCTTGTTTAAAGCACAGCTGGTCATTGGAGGAACTGATTTTGAGGCATAAGGGGAGAGGGGCATAGTAGGGAACAACTGAATTTTGTGCTAAGTCTTTATGTACAAATAGCTTTTTAAACCATGTGTGCATGCATATTCATCTGAAAAAAATACATAAAAGTTCTTAAAAATATTAGTAATGAATACAGAAGAAAAGCTGTTAGGCCATTTTCCCCAACCAAAGAAGGCAGGACTTCTCTTTCTGGATTTAGCCCTAAAAACAATATAATAGTGAGCTAGTAAGCATCACACGTTATGTCCTCTGTCCGTGTTGCACAGACATCAAAGTCATGGACTAATAGGCATATTGTACAGGAACACAGACGAGGCCAAGAAAATAAAAAATAGTTCTGGGGTCCTTGATGCACCCTTCGTCTATTGCTCAAGGAATTCCTACATAATGATTGCCTATGAATTGAGCTAACTGAATTTGAGATTGGGGAACACTGCACCCTCCTACCCCTGCCTGCTTCCACCACACACATTCCCAGCCAAATCCTACTCTTAACTCATCTTCAACAAGAAAATATCACAGGAGAAGAAGTCATTTCTTGTGGACAGAACTAGAATAAGTAGGGATATGAAGAGTTTCTTTGAAAATACATTTCTAGGTAAGTGGTGTTCCGTGCAGCAGCTAAGCTGCCGTGGAGGAAGCCCACGTCCCATATCAGAGTGCCTGGGTTGCAGTACTGGCCCCAGGTCCCGATTCCAGCTTCCTGCTAAGGCACACCATGCGAGACAACCGGCGATGGTTCACGTAGTCGGGTCCTTGGCACATTATGTGGGAGACTTGGATTGAGTTCCTGGCTGCTGACTTCAACCAGACTCAATTCCAGCTGTTGCAGGCATATGGAGAATGAACCAAAAAGATAAAGAGTGATCTCTCTCTCTCTTTCTCTCTCTCCCTCTCTCTCTCTGCCTCTCAAATTAAAAAACAATTTTGAAAGTGCATCTCTAGACACACACATATACTCACAACAAATGTCATCTATAAAGTCCCTTTTAATTGCAACGATTGCAACACAAGTGAAATCTGGTTCCCATTCCCCCAGCCCTTGGACCAAAATAAACTATTTACTGAGTCAAGCCTGTCATCCCCACAATTCAGAATCCAACATCAGAATTGGCTAAGACAGACTTTTACAACAGTGATGTGGCAATTTTCTTAAACTTCAACCCCTGGTTGGGGAAGAGTTAATAGGAATGTTATTAAGAGTTCACTCAATAACCACTTATGCAAAAGTATCTGCTGAGCATCTTGACATTCCAGGCAGTTGCAGGCACTAGGGATAGAGGCGCACATCGCCAAAGCCCAGACCCAAAAAGAGTTCCAGTCTAGTACTTTGCAAATAGTGGGAACGTCATCAATAGTTGATGACTAAGTAAATAAACAAGCATAAAACTAAGTCCACACTATAATCATAAAATCACACTTGAGCCGTAGACTCTTCCAATTCTCTTAAAATGAGTTTTTAAATGTCAGTAAAAAAGGAAATTTGGGACAGACATTTGTTGCAGCAATGAAGATGGCTCGTGGGATGTCTGCATCCCGTATCACAGTGCCTGGGTTCAAGGCCTGGCTCTGCTTCCGACTCTAGCATCCTGCGAATGTGCACCTTGGGAGGCAGCAGGTGCTGCTTCAAGTACTTGGGTCCCTGCCAAGTTCCAGGCTCTCGACTTCAGTCTAGCCCAGCTCCAGCTGCCACAGGCATCTGGGGAGCTAAAATTGGTGGAAGATTTCTGTCTGTCTATTTATCTTTGCTCGTCTTTCTGCTTTCAAATAAAATGAAAATAAATAAAAAGAGAAACTAAATTAAAAAATATACAATTGGAGAAAATATCTATAGTTCTACCTTACAGAGAAAAACAAAACAAAACAAAACCCTATACAACATATATAGTTTCATAGAAGGAAAAAACTATATACTGAAATAGTCCAAAATATTAACTTTTTAAGATTTAAAAATCATTTTCATAATTTTACTTTTCTATTTTCCTTTCTTAAACTTTTATTTAGTAAATATAAATTTCCAAAGTACAGTTTATGGATTAAAATGGCTTTTTCCCCCCCATAACTTCTCTCCCACCCGCAACCCTCCCATTTCCCACTCCCTCTCCCATTCCGTTCACATCAAGTTCATTTTAAATTATCTTTATATACAGAAGATAGATTTAGTATATATTAAGTAAATATTTCATCAGTTTGCACCCACACAGAACATAAAGTATAAAATACTGTTTCAGTACTAGTTATAGCATTAATTCACATTGAACAACACATTAAGGACAGAGATCCTGCATGAGGAGTAAGTACACAGTGACTCCTGTTGTTGACTTAACAATTTGACACTCTTGTTTGTGGTGTCAGTAATCTCCCTAGGCTCTAGTCATGAGTTGCCAGGGCTATGGAAGCCTTTTGAGTTCGCTGACTTTGATCTTATTTAGACAAGGTCATAGTCAAAGTGGAAGTTCTCTCCTCCCTTCAGAGAAAGGTACCTCCTTCTTTGAAGGCCTGTTCTTTCCACTGGGATCTCACTCACAGAGATCTTTCATTTAGGTCCTCTGTATTTTTGGCCAGAGTGTCTTGGCTTTCCATGGCTAAAATACTCTCATGGGCTCTTCAGCCAGATCCGAGTGCCTTAAGGGCTGATTCTGAGGCCAGAGTGCTATTTAGGACATCTGTCATTCTATGAGTCTGCTGTGTATCCCACTTCCCATGATGGATTATTTTCTCCCTTTTCTATTCTATCAGTTTGTATTAGGAGACACTAGTCTTATTTGTGTGATCCCTTTGATTCTTAGACCTATCAGTATGATCAATTGTGAACTGAAATTGATCACTTGGACTAGTGAGATGACATTTGTACATGCAACCTTAATGGGATTGTATTGGAACCCCCTGGTACGTTTCTAACTCCACCATTTGGGGCAAGTCCGATTGAGCATGTCCCAAATTGTACATCTATTTTTCAATATTTCTGTATTACACATCCATTCTTTATATATGCAGAAAAATTCATTTTTAACAGAGAAAAAAATCACTATGTTAATTGCACATGGAGTAATAAAATGACAACTAAGATATCTTTGGAAAATATACTGAACTCATAGGACAACCAGTTTTCACGAACTTGCCTGCAATAGCATAAACCAATTTCTGCTCTTATTTTTTCTCAGCTCTTACATCTGGGTAGCATGACAGTTGTTAATCCTTTGGTTCAAGGAAGAAAGCAGAAGAAACCTCTGTAGCAGGACAATTCAGAAAATAATAATGAACTTGCTTAAGGCAACATACACCTGGCACCACAGAGCTCTTAAAATCACACACATTTGGAAATGTTCAAATAGCCTCTTGTTATTTTTATTTCCTCACTTCATGAACTCCTGGGACTTGTAACATTACATATCATCTTTAGTTTCTATAAAAGGAAGTTTTCCTTAAAATATAACTAGTATGTGTCATAATACAAATAGGAAAGTAATTCAAAAGAGTTTGTGGAAAATGGAATTTAAACCTAAGTGTATTTTGGTGCAAAAACCATCTGAGAGGCTGGGGTTGTGGCATAACGGGTAAAGCTGCCGCCTGCAGCGTCGGTTCAGTCCTGGCTGCTCCACTTCTGATCCAGCTCTCTGCTATGGCCTGGGAAAGCAGCAGAAGATGGTCCAAGTCCTTGGGCCCCTGCATCCACATGGGAGACCCAAAAGAAGCTCCAGGCTCCTGGCTTCAGACTGGCCTAGCTCTGTCTGTTGCAGCCATTTGGAGAGTGAACCAGCGGGTGGGAGACCTTTTTTCTCCCTCTCTGTCTGGCTCTGCCTCTCTGTAACTCTACCTTTCAAATAAATAAATAAATCTAAAAACAAATAATAAAATTTTTTTAAAAAATCTGAAATCCATGCACTAAGAAGAGTCTCCAAAAAGTTCATGGGAAATGTATATTATGAAATTCCATGCACGGATCTCAAATTTTTTGCACCAATTTTGTTTTAATTCCATTTTCTACAAACTTTTTAAACTATTTTTGGGCTGGCACCATGGCTTACTAGGCTAATCCTCCACCTACAGCGCCAGCACCAAGGGTTCAAGTCCCGGTTGGGGCACCGGTTCTGTCCCGGTTGCTCCTCTTCCAGTCCAGCTCTCTTATGTGGCCCGGGAGAGTAGTGGAGGATGGCCCAAGCCCTTGGGCCCTGCACCCACATGGGAGACCAGGAGGAAGCACCTGGCTCCTGGCTTCAGATCAGCGCAGCACGCAGGCCATAGCGGCCATTTGGAGAGTGAACCAATGGAAGGAAAACCTTTCTCTGTCTCTCTCTCTCTCTCGCTATCTAGCTCTGCCTGTCCAAAAAAAAAAAAAAAAAAAAAAAAAAAAACAACAACAACAAAAAAACTATCTTCTACACTTGAGTGATTACAATAATGGCTAATAATCTTTCCATGCTCACTATGTTCTAGAGATTATGTTACCCTTTGCACAGGCGTTGTTTTTGCTTAATGCTGAGTTCAGTGAAATAGGACCATTATTACTACACGTGGAGAGGCAGAAACTGGAGTACTCATCCAAGACCATAATACTGGGTAGAAAAGGTGACCTCAAACCTGTGACTCAGACCCTTACTGACTAGCTTCATAGCTACTTATTGTTGTTTTTCTTTTTAAGCACCACCAAAAAAATCAATAAATAATAGTCAATATTTTTTCCAAAAATCAGCAAGAGAAAAAATGAAAAATTTAGCTTAAACAACTTCCATTTACCCTTCTACTCATCTTCTCTTCATTTTCTTAAGAAAGTGTGGCTTTGGGGAAGAAAACACCCTAAGATAATTTGTTAAAGGCTGGAAGAATCAGCTGTTACATATTATTTGATTGTCTCCTCCACCGCTTTTTGTCTTACCTTATACTGAAAAAACACATACCATACTACATTCGCTATTCCTACCAGTCTCAGGAGGTTCCATAAAGAAAACTGTGTAGGCAGAATCATAATCCTTCTGACGAATTTATCGCTTCAACTTAAATCTTAGAATGTAGTGGAAAGAATCAATAGGCATATACCCTTCTTGGGAGTCATAAAATTTATTTAAACAAACTCAAGATTCCTTTTGTGTATATATTCAACACATCAGCAGCTTGAAATTGGTTGGAAAAGGATCTATACCTTGAACATCTCAGGTGAATTAACAGTACCTGAGAGACGAACTATGAGAGATGACAACAAGTAGTGCACGCTCAAGGAGCGTCTCCTGTATTATTTGATATTTGGGTAAACATGGCACCTACTAGCTTTGGTTAAGTTGTCACACATTTGTTCACAGTCATTAGAGCAAAGAGAAATGATTCTGAGCTTAAGAAAAATTGAGAGCCACAGTCTGCAAATCCAGAGAGTCTGTCTGCTCTGGGCCTAATGATTTGGAAGCAGGTGGCACATGACGCACACTTTGAGACATACTGCTGCGAACCAGATGAACAAAAACCTGAGCTCTAAGGTGAACCATAGCTCACTCTGAATCATGCCTTTCTACTCATGGATAGGGTGTCCTTAGTCAAGCAATTTAATCTCTCTGGGCTTGTTTCTCTATTTGCAAAAGGGGAGGATACCTTTCAGAGTTTTTAGATATTTTTTTTAAAGATTCATTAATTTATTTGAAAGGCAGAGTTACAGAGACAGAGAGAGACATCTTCCACCCACTGGTTCACTCCCCAAATTGCCATAATGAGCAGGGCCAATCCACAGCCAGGAGCCAGGAACCAGGAGCTTTTTCTAAGTCTTCCAGGTGTGTGTAGGGCCCAGTGACTTGGGCCATCTTCTACTACTTTCCCAGGTCATCAGCAGGGAGCAGGATCAGAAGTGGAATAGCCGGGACTTGAACCAGTGCCTATATAGGTTGCTGGCACTGCAGGCAGCTGCGTTACCTGCTAGGCCACATGTCGGCCTGTGAGAGAAGTTTTTCAAATCATGTATTATATAAATATAATTATTAGTGCAAAAGAGGAATCCGCAAAGCTCCACAGCCAACTCCGCTGGCTTATTTCCTTTTCAAATACTCCTCAGCCTCCTCTCAGGGATATTGATTTGCTTTTGTGTTTTCTCATAGTTAAATATTCTGTGAGTATTAATCTTAGCTTTCTTTGATTATGAAGACCCCAGATTTTGTAAAACCCTTATTAGGCATTCAAGCAGTTTTCTCTACATTTCAAAATGTTAGAAATCAGGAGAGTCTATTGTCTAAATAGGCCTTAGTTGGCACAATAATTGTAACTCCTCTCCCTAGATCTGTTCATGCAGTGAATAAAATAAATCCCAAACCACAGGAGACCAATTAAGTTGATATAAAAGTATTGTGCAGATGTTTTCTAATAAGAGTATTCTATATAGGTGTTCAGTGTTAAAGGACACACACATACACACACACACAAACAAGACCAATACTAAACTCTCATCTTTCAGTAATATGAGCTGGATTTTCCGTTTCCAAACCTACAGCAGTTCTTGAAAAATCATTATGCAACAGTTTTGTATGGGTGAAAACATTTTAATATCAAAATCTAGGTTTCTGGAGATTTGTGTTTTTGACTCTTCCATTGCTGTACTTGTACAATATTCATGCAGTTAACTACAACCATCTTAAGGGCACTGCTCAGTGAATTCTGACACAGCAAACACACTGCGCTAACCCCAGTGAGACCCAGACATTGAACACGGCCCACTCCGCAGAGGTCTCCTTCTTGCACTTCCCCCCAGGGAATGACCCTGACTTCTACCACCAATGATAAATTTCATCTACTTTTACACTTCAAAGAAAGGGAATTATAAAGGATGTACTCTTTTCTGGGTACATTTCCCCCTCAACATTATGTCTGAAACATTCATCCATATTTCTGAGTGAATCAGTAGCTCGCATTATATCATCAGTAGATAGTCTTCTATTGTGTGTCTGTGTCACAGATAGTTTGTCTAGGGACACAGAGGTTGTTTCAGTTTGGAGTTATAATGAGCAAACTGACTATGAAACACATGTTGGCCGGCGCCGTGGCTCAATAGGCTAATACTCCACCTAGCGGCGCCGGCACACTGGGTTCTAGTCCCGGTCGGGGCGCCGGATTCTGTCCCGGTTGCCCCTCTTCCAGGCCAGCCCTCTGCTGTGGCCAGGGAGTGCAGTGGAGGATGGCCCAAGTGCTTGGGCCCTGCACCCCATGGGAGACCAGGAGAAGCACCTAGCTCCTGGCTTTGGATCAGCGTGGTGCGCCGGCCGCAGTGCTCCAGCCGTGGCGGCCATTGGAGGGTGAACCAACGGCAAAAGGAAGACCTTTCTCTCTGTCTCTCTCTCTCACTGTCCACTCTGCCTGTCAAAAATAAATAAATAAATAAATAACTTCTTAATTGATACATCTATATCTCTCTATATATATATATATATATTTAAAAAAAAAAGAAACACATGTTGTTTGGTACAAATGTGTACTTAGAGCAAAATTTCTAAGTGGTAGGGCAGGTATATGTTTAGTTTTGGTTAACACTGCTCTACCCCTGAATTTAAATACAAGGATTTTGTCATTTATAACCAGCAAGTGAAGTTCCAGAACTGTAACACCCTCACCCATCCTAGTATTCTGTTTCCCATTTAAACCATGATTGAAAATGTATAATGATAAAGCACTAAGGTTTTCATTTGTATTTTTCTCATAATTAATAAAGTTGATGTCTTTTCTTGTCTGTATTGAGCTTTTGAATGCAGTCTTTTTATGTTCCTTCTCAAAGTTTTTGCCCCATTTTCTAATGGGGCAAATTTCCTTTTTCTTTTTAAACAACTTTGGGGAGGCTAATTTTAGATTTACTGGAAAATGCTAAAGACAGAACAGGGCATTCCTGTATACCCCTTACCCACTGACATTGAATGTTGACATTGTACATTACCATGGCACATTTGTTCAGTCTTGGAAGTCCACATTGGTATATTGCTATTAACTAACCATTGGTCTTGATTTGCACTTCTCTACTTTCTTCACTGTAGTATCTTTATCCTCTTTCATAATCTAACCCAAGGCATCACATCACACCTAGTCATTATGTCGCCTTAGTTTCCTCTGGTCCATCACAATTTCTTAGCCTTTTCTTATTTCTCATGTCCTTGAAAGTTCTGAGAATTCTTGATCAGGTGTCTTGTAGAAGATTCCTCAGTTTGAATTTATCTGATTGTTTTTTTTTCATGATTAGAAGGGTATTAAGGATTTTGGAAGGAATACAGAGGTAGAGTGCAACCTGTCAGGGTTATATGATATCAATATGACTTACCACAGGTGATGTTAACCATAAACTGTTGGTTAAGGCAGTGTTTACTAGACTTCTGCTCCTCTGTAAAATTGTATTTCCCTTCCTATGCTCTGTTTATTGGAAATGAATCATTAAATACAGCCATCTATGAAAATCTCTTTCTCTTGGGTTGTAATATTTTATTAACTCTGTATAAGACTTCTGTATTGCATAATGCTGTTGTTTACACATATCATGTCTAGTGATAAAACATACTCTGCATTATTTCAATCCTTGGGCATTTGTCAGTACTTACTCTATGACCCTCTATGATTTATTTTAATAAATGTTCTAGGCACATCTGAAAAAAAGGTATGTGTATATTTTGCTTTTGGTGGGTGAAATGTTATAGAACACACACACACGTACACATTTATTAATTATATAGTAGTTTCCTCTTTCTGTGGAAGATATATTCCAAGACTTTAAGTGAATGCCTGGAACCTCAGACAGTACAAAATCCTACATACACTATTTTATTTATTCTACTATTGCCATTTTATTTATTCTACATTTTATACCCTGAAGCCTCCTTTCCATCACTTCTCTTGCAATCTAGGTCCATTACTAAGTAAAATAAGGGTTAATTAAACAGTAGAACTATAATACTACAATAGCAGATCTGATAACCAAGAATGCTAAGTGATGGATGGGTAGCATGTACAAAATTAATCTGATGGACAAATGGATGACTCATGTCTCAAGTGGGATGGAGTAAGCTCAAGATTTCATCACATCACTCAGAATGGTGCACAATTTAAAATTCATGAATTATTTCTAGAATTTTCTATTTAATATTTTCAGACTGCAATTGACTACAGGCAACTGAAACCATGAATAAAGGGTACTACTGTATTGCTCAATTATTCTGTATCCATATTAAAATTTTTTGTCTGGGAGAGATGTGTTGAAAGTTCTCATGAAGATTGTTATATCTTCCTGTTAAATTATCACTGTAATCATTATGAAATGACCCTCTTGGTAATAATTTTTGTCTCAAAGTTTATTTTGTCTACTCTTGATATATATAAGTCACCTTTGTTTTAGTGGATATTTGTATGCCATATAATTTTCCATCTTTTGAATTCAATCTTTTCTAAGTCCTTAGGTTTCGACCATGTCTTTTATAAGTATATACTAGTTTTGTTTTTTTTTTAAATTCGGTCTGACAATCTTTGCTTCTAATACAAATTTTTGTTCATTTACATTTAATATAATCACTAATTTCTGAATTTAACTCTGCCACTCTTAATATTTTCTACTTGCCCCATCTCTTTTGTGTTCTTTTTTCCACTTTCTTGCATTCTTTTTAATGAATCAAGCAATCATTTTAGCATTCCATTTTCTTCCTTTTATTAGATTACTATTAGTTCTTTTATGTCCATTTCGTAGTAGTTAGCATGAATATTATTACATATATCTTGGATTTGTTAACCTATCTTAAATTAATAATTTATCACTTCCCACATATTATAAGAATCTCTTCACAATACTTTAATTCCAATTACTCCTCTCCTGTCTCTAATGCTATTGTCATCATGTATTTTAATTCTCATGTAGTTTAAACACACAACACCATATTATTAGTTTTAAAGAGTCAACATTTATTTGAATTTACCCATATAGTTATCTTTCCTACTGCTCTTCTTTCCATATCACATTGCCATGCTTCCATCTAAGATCATACTAAAGAACTCTCCCTTGCTTATTTTAGTGTGTGTTTGCTAGCAATAATTTTCCTCCTTTTTTGTTGGAATAAAAGTGCATTTATTTCATCTTTATTTTTGAAGGATAGTTTCACTAGGATAGAAATCTTTGATAATTTTTTTTCAGCAAATTGTATGTAAATCATTCCATTACCTACTACTTTAACCATATCTTTTATTGTTACTCTTTTAAAGGTAATTTGTCTTCTTTTCTCCAAATATGATTTAGATTGTCTACCTAGGTGTTTCAGCCCTTTTTGATCTGATATTTTGTACTTTAAGATTATGGAACTTCATGAATCTACAGTTTGATTTTCTTCATGAGTTTTGAAAATCATTTGGCCAAGGGCAGGTGTTGTGGCGTAGCGGGTAAAGCCATTGTCTTTGAGTCCCAGTTGCTCCACTTCCGATCCAGCTCCCTGCTAATGTATCGGAGAAAGGAGCAGAGAATAGTCCAAGAGTTTGGGTCCCTGAATCTCTCCATGAGGGAGAACCAAAAGAAGCTCCTGTCTCCTAGCTTCTGCTTGGTCCAACACGGGCCATAGTGGCCATTTGAGGAGTGAACCAGTGGATAGAATGGATCGATATCTCTCTCTCTCTCTCCCCTTCTCTCTTACTTTCTCTTTCTGTCTCTCCTCTCTCTATGTAACTCTGCCTTTCAAATAAGTAAATAATTTTTTTAAAAAAAGATCTCTGTCTCTCCCTCTCTGTAACTCTGCCTTTGCAAATAAATAAATAATATTTTAAATAAAAGAAAAGAAAATCATTTGTCCAGCAAACTTTTAAGTGTTTCTTCTCAATTTTTCCTCTCTTCTTTTTGAGGAACTTCAGTTAGACATATATTGAATATTTTCACCAAGTTTTACACAATGATATTTCAGAAAGTTTGTGGGAACATAAAATTAAAAGATAATGCACATTTTCCATAAATATTTTGAAGTCCCCTCTTATGTGTCTTTGGCTACTGTCTGTATTTCTCATTCATTTTTCCTCTTTGTACATTAAATCTAATATTTTCCACATACCTACTTTTAACTCACTGTTCTCTAACCTATTGTGTAATCTGCATTAAATTTATCTTTTGATTTTTTTTTTTTTTTTGACAGGCAGAGTGGACAATGAGAGAGAGAGACAGAGAGAGAAAGGTCTTCCTTTGCCATTGGTTCACCCTCCAATGGCCGCCGCTGCAGCCGGCGCACCGCGCTGATCCGATGGCAGGAGCCAGGTGCTTCTCCTGGTCTCCCATGGGGTGCAGGGCCCAAGCACTTGGGCCATCCTCCACTGCACTCCCAGGCCACAGCAGAGAGCTGGCCTGGAAGAGGGGCAACCGGGACAGAATCTGGCGCCCCGACCGGGACTAGAACCCGGTGTGCCGGCGCCGCAAGGTGGAGGATTAGCCTATTGAGCCACGGCGCCGGCCCTATCTTTTGATTTTTAAAAAAATATTTATTTATTTATTTGAAAGTCATAGTTATGCAGAGAGAGAGAGTTCTTCCATCTGCTGGTTCACTCCCCAGTGAGCCACAACAGCCGGAGCTGTGCCAACCTGAAGCCAGAAACCAGGAGCTTCTCCCAGGTCTCCCATGTGGGTGCAGGGGCCCAAGGACTTGGGCCTCTTCTACTGCTTTCCCAAGCCACAACAGAGAGCTGGATTGGAAGTAGAGCAGCCAGGATTTGAACCGGCACCCATGTGGGATGACGGCACTATAGGCAGTGGCTTTACCTGCTACACCACAGCGCCGGCCCCATTATCTTTTGATTTCTAATGCTTTCGGCTTCCAAATTCCCATTTGTTTATGCTTTTATAGATTCTAATTACTATTAAAATTCTCTATTTTAAAATCTACTTTCTTTAACATATTAATTATATGTAGTTTAAAATTATACTTCTGTTGACCTATCACCTGTCAGCCAATTGCTTTGCTGACTTTTTCCCTTTCTTGGATTTTGTCATCTGTTTCCCAGTAGATCTGGTAATTTTAGACTGAACACTGACATCAGGCTTGATTGGAGAGACTCTGGAAGGTGTTGTATTTCTCCAGAGAAGATGTGACTTTCTGCTATCCGAGAGGCAGGAAATCCTGATCCAATCAGAGACTGAAATAATTGGAGGCTGTTTTTAAGATTTTGTGAGAGCTGATCTATTACTGATTTATCCCTCTCATCAGCCATAATACCTAAAGGTCTGATTTAAAAGCCTGGGGAATTTATTGAATCTTTGGCAGGTTCTAAATTATAATTTTTGTTTCTCCCTAGCACGGTGAGACTGCCAAAAGTTCTGATTAGCTTTTTAGCCTTCTAGCAACCAATTTTTTTCTTGAGTTTCTTAGCCGCTCACTCCACTCATTGCCAGTTTAGGAATTAGCTAATATAGTGAAGGCAAACTGAACAGAGAAATCCAGATCTCTTACCAGCAAGTCCCATTCTTCAGGGTGCTGAGTGCCTGAAGTTCTGACTGCTTGGGCAGCCCTGCACTTCGGTTTTGGTCTTTTCACCCTGATGCCGTTCCTACAACCTCCAGCTTCATCCTGAAACTAAATGAGCAAATGTTTGAAGGTCAAAAGTGTGAGTAAATTTAGAATTCACCTAGTGTTTTCTCCTTTTTCTTGGAGATCTTTACCTCCCTAATGTTGGGTAACTTTGTTATTGTCTGATGGTTTCAAACAGCTGTTACGTTGTATTTTGTTAAAATGTTATGGTTCTCCTCAGTGGGAAGATTAGTCTAATCCTATGGAGATTGGTCTAAATTACATTGTTCAACCACAAAGGAAGTAGAAATCAACCTTTTAATAGGGTGATCTAATATCACAAATGTTTGGGATGGTTCTGGCTTATGCCTTTTATCCTAGAGTATTTTTCCTAATGCCTCCTCTCACTCTCCAAAGTGTCCAGAATGTGCAATAAATTTCATAATTCCCGACCTCTAAGGGTGACTCTCTCCTTCTTCCTTATTAAAATAAGGATTCATTAAATAACTATTAAAATAACTATTCATTACTTAGCTTTTAGGATTAAAAAATGTCATAAGACTAAACAATAAAGAGATTTCACTTATATTATCTGTATATGTCCTAGACTCAGTTCTTCTATTTACTTGCATATCCGATATACTTCAGAATCCAACAAAACTCATTTTTAAAAATCAAGGAAATAGCCAAATCTTCAAGTGGATAATCACTTCCAGTGTCTAAAAACTCACAATATCAAGCACATAAACACAAATATATAAATTAGTACAATCTCCCCTTACACAAAAAGTCAACTGTTTTTCTACATGTACAGTTCTCATAATACCTTAAATTCAAAGAACCTGTAAAAACAATTAACTCAGCCACACCATACATATCCCTTCTATGCATAAAGACACTGAGGTCCCAAAAACAAGTTAAAAATGGCCTAAGTGATTCATCCAACATCACAGATTGATCCTAAATTCCCACACCTCCCAGTCCAATACAATTCTCAGGTAAATATTGTCCAGCTCAGTTTTTTTTTTCTTGCTAGCAAACTCTTCCTGCTCCCACAACAATAAACATCTCCTGCTTCTATACCCTACTACACAAGGATAAAAGGATTTGGGAAACTTTTCACTCTCAGATATAAAGGACAAGCTAGCTCCTTCCTTTGAATTTCATCAAGTAGCCATTTATATTTTTATTCATTAACATTTGCTGAAATACCTGTTGGGTAGTCCCCAAGGATGGAGAGCTGCAGATGGTTCATTAGGATTCTTTGTTTATCTCAACTGGAAGAATTTACAGAGCATGTGATTTATTAGGTAGCCGTAGCAGGCACATCTGGTGCCCTGAGTCACATTTGCCTAGCTTTACATCTGGTCTTAAGCAGGTTGGAATAGATAATTCAAAATCATCTTAGATTCGTTTATCTGATAACATCTCACCTCTAGCCCACGGTGAACAGCTTTACTTTCTGTCCCACATCTGTCTTGGATATTAGCAGGAGGTTTTTTTATTTCGTTTTGTTTGTTTGCTTGTCCGTACACATCTTAGCAGGGAGCAATCTCGACCAATGGCCGCAAACTAATGAATAAACACTCTTGCCTCTGACCCACTGTGTGTACACTAGTGGGAGGCACTGTATGTGCTTCTTAGGATGCTCCAGTAGAATCCATCCCTACTGCCCATTGCAACATTTTTGAAACATCACCCTCACATTTCTCCTTTGTTTCCTTTCTGAAGGTTGCTGCTCCCCTATTTCTGCTTCCTTCTTTCAGCTTCCTTATTCCTATGCCCAACCTCACCTTCCGGGGGAACCCAAATCACATAAGACTCAAGCACTAACTTCTTCCACTTAAAAATGTCCAAGTCTTCTCATCTTCAATGAAGGCTTCTCCTTAGCTCCTGTTTCTATGGCATGTCTTCCTAGACAGTAAGGGATAGTAACTATAATAAATGTGTTCTATTATAGTGCCATCTAGTGGCAAGGATGAATCAAAGTTCATGGCACCTAAGTGAACACGGTGCAAATATTAAATGCCGGTAATTTCACATTACATAAGATAGATAGGTGCATTCAAGAGCAGGTGATCTTAATACAATTCCATTGAAGGTCAAAAAGATAAATGTTTGTGACAGAATGCTAAAAGGTGGGGATAATTTTATGATATGTAGGCAACATAAGCTAAGATGATGATAAAGATAATCAAATCTCATGCATGGAAAGGCAAAAGTTAATCGCAGACAAGGTCAGGCAGAGCTTTACCTCTGTGTTTTGAAACAGCTGAGCATAAAGCCATGTTAAACACACAAAGGTAGTTCTCATAGTATAGAAATCTGTCCAAATAAGCAGGGCTAATGAGATCTCACGATAGAAAATGTGAGTACAATTGAAGTAATAATAGCAGCTACCCTTTAATGAGTGATTAGTACGTTCCAGCCTCTGTGCTAAGCATTTTATCCATGTAATATCATTTAATTTTTCACTACAACCCTATAAGGTAAATACAAGATACCCTCATCTTTCAGATCAAGAGAAAGGCAATTAGGAAAACAACTAATGTTCCCCATGTCACACACACTCGGTAAAGGGCAAAAAAGGGTTCAAATGTAGTCTGTTTGGCTATAAAGCTTGTTCTCTTACCTAGTTCATGATTCATTCTGCATCACAAGCCATAACTAATTCTATGCCCAGTACGAGTGTATTGTTACTGATCAATGTTATCTATAATTAGGACCTCTCCATTTTGCAGATGGAGTGGTGAAACACTCATGATTATACGTTGCCTTAGGTCAGTTGGAAAGCAATGGTCTGCTTGAATTAAGAGTTCTTGCTCACTGGACCCTAGTCAAAATATATATTCTTTCTCTTGACTGACTTCTGCCAGCAATTAATTTATATCCTCAAGCAAAAGCTCTGATTGCTTTATCTTAGATTGTGTAACTGAAAACGCTATCATTAGATAAGATTTTCTACAAAACTATGGGAAAACTCTATTCCAGAGAATTCAACTTGGTGCCATCTTTTGACAGTGAGTTTCACAGGTCTGCCAAGTGTTGGCTGAGTCAGAATTCAACAGTATACAGGGTCCTAGGATGGGATAGTTTTATGATATGGAGGTAACATATGCTCATGCTAACTCAAGATTCAGAGAAGAGATGGATTTACCATCACAGCACGCAGAGCCTGACTGTGATACAAAATAGAATCTCCCCAGTTGCAAACACGTCCTTCTTCTTAAGAAAAAGGGAAAAAGTCTCTGGATTATGTTGAGTAACCATTAGTGTGTCCTTGGATGAGATATTTAAACTGAGATTGGCTTTTTCATATTTGAATAAGAAAAATTAAATCAACTTCATAGAGAGGTGGTGAGGATTCATCCTACATAAATAATTGAGAATAACACATACTACATAGTGAAATTGATTTATTCCTCTTCTTTGTTATGGGAAAGAAAGAATTAAAAGTTGTTAATGGATTCAGTTTTTTTTTTTGTTTGTTTTTTGTTTTTTTTTTTTTTTTTTTTTTTTTGACAGGCAGAGTGGACAGTGAGAGAGAGACAGAGAGAAAGGACTTCCTTTGCCGTTGGTTCACCCTCCAATGGCCGCCGCACTGCAGCCGGCGCACCGCGCTGATCCAATGGCAGGAGCCAGGTGCTTCTCCTGGTCTCCCATGGGGTGCAGGGCCCAAGCACTTGGGCCATCCTCCACTGCCTTCCCGGGCCACAGCAGAGAGCTGGCCTGGAAGAGGGGCAACCGGGACAGAATCCAGAGCCCCGACGGGGACTAGAACCCGGTGTGCCAGCGCCGCAAGGCAGAGGATTAGCCTAGTGAGCCGCGGCGCGGGCCTGGATTCAGTCTTAGGCATAGGCATTTGATCTAGAAGTTAAGATACAGGTTAGGAAGTTCATGGCCCATATCATTGTGCCTGGCTTCAAAACTGACCCAATTCCACGTCCAATTCCAGCTTCCCATAAACGTGGACTCCAGGAGGTAGCAGGTGATGGCTTAGGTGGTTGTTTGCCTGTCACCCATGTGGGTGACCAGGATTGGGTTGCTGGCTTCCAACTTCAGCTTGACCCTGCCTTGGTCATTGCAGGCATATGCAGAGTGAGCTCTCTCTCTCTCTCTCTCTCTCTCTCTGACTTTCAAATTAAATAATAGGTATAGATTAATTCTCTTCTCCCTTCATCTTGTTGAATGAAGTTCAACAGCAAAAAGTTCTTACAGAAAGTTGAACACCAGACAGGAATTTAGCAAACAAAACATTTGTAATACCTAAGCTTACAAATGGAGCACAACTTAGAAATATTTAACAACTTAGAAATCTTAAAACTTTTTGATCTAGCAATTCACCTGTAGGATATCCTACTGATCATTGATTTTCATACAAAGCTATTTAAGACAATGCTAATTTTAACAGGAAAATATTTTACTAAATATCTATCAATAGAGTGTTGGTTATAGAAATTTTGGTATATTATAGTCATATAAGGGAATAATACACAGCTGGAAGAAATTCCAGGAAGTATTTTTAAATGATGACAGCAGAGTATGGGGCACTGTATAACATACTACATTATATAAAAAGCATGCTTGCTTGCATTTGCTTAAAGAAGCCCTAGAAAAATTCCCTAAAAATGTGTGGCTTCTGGTCAGCAGCTTAGGGGAAAACTGGATTCAGGAGTGAAATAGTTGGAAAGCAGATTTTCCCACTATTGCTCCCTTTTTAAAACCAGTATCAAAATTGCTTAAAATAATATAATTTAAAAAATATTTTTAAATGGGCTTTTACTTTCAAAACATATGAAAATCTTGAGATATGCCATCTTATCTCGAATGGCTTTTTTTTTTCCTTGTATTTGAAAGACAGAGTTAGAGAGAGAGGTAGAGACACAGAGAGAGAGAGGTCTTCCATCTGCTTGTTAACTCCCCAAATGGCCACAACAGCCAGAGCTGTGCCGATCCGAAGCCAGGAGCCAGGAGCTTCTTCTGGGTCTCCCAGGTGGATGAAGGCGCCCAAGGATTTGGGCCATCTTCTACTGCTTTCCTAGGCCATAGCAGAGAGCAGGATCGGAAGTAGAGCAGCCAGGATGCCCATATGGGATGCCAGCACTTCAGGCCAGGGCTTTAACCTGCTGCACCACAGCGCCGGTCGCTCAAGTGGCTTCTGATAGGCAAGTGGACGTATTGAGCTAGAAAAATCTAGATTTTTCCATATAAATCATCACATCCTGGAGACACAGCGCTATCCACATCTAAGACAAATTCCACTATTTCTGTTTATATCACAATTTTATTCTCTGATGTTCTTAAAAAAAAAAAAAAGAATTATCTGGTTGCCATTCATAAGAGGAAGGCAGTTTCACCACTAACTTTTAGCATAGCTGACAACACATGCCACAGGTCAATTAGCTTCTCTTTAGCCAAATTTAACACAGTTATACTGTGAACCACATTATTAATTTATGAAAACAACAAAATCTTGTACTTGTTCTGAAACAAAACTCGGAGCATCCCAAGGCAGACCATCTTCTGATGGTTATGTTATGAAACCTCTTCCTTTTCCCCTTCATCTGAATCACCCCATCACGCAGAAAATTAGAGCCATATGTTTCCTTTAGGATTCTAAAGACAGTCATCCCCTGACTTTCATGATACATATGCATCAGTATCTCTTATAATGTCCAACACTGATTTCTTGACTTACTACACCAAATCTGTTACTATGTATACATCACTACAATTCACATAGTGGCTCAGAGGAAAAGTCCTGGAGTTAACCTTAGTTACATACTTTCTCTCAAACCCCATATTTAATCTGCAACTAAAACTTGCCAGCTCTATGATACATATAAAGAATAAAATAAATTTAGAAATGAAATATTATACTTTTAAATAATCTATGGATCAATGGAACATCTTAAGAAACATTAGAAAATATTTCAAATCAAAACATAATTTGTGGGATGCAGTCAAAGCAGTGCTAACAGGGGAATTTATAGCTTGAAATGGTGATATTAATAAGTAAGAAAAATCTCTACTCAGCAATTTTGATTTCTACCTTAAGACTCTAGAAAAAAAGAGCAAATTAAAATACAGAAAGCATAAAACAATAACACTAAGAAATTAATGAGATAAAAACTAAAAATATAGAAAAACTATCAAAACTAAAAGTTAGTTTAGCATAAGGATTCATCAAATTAATAAGGTCCTTGCAAGATAGATCGAAAAAGGAAAAAAAATCAGAAATCATCAAAATCAGAAATGGAAGAAAAGCTTTCACAATAAGTCCTAAAAACATTGAAAGGATAAGAGAATATTACTAACAACTTTGTCCATAAACTTGACAAATAATACAAAATAAATGTTTTTACAAAAAACACAACTTATAAAAATTGATGGAGAAAATGCAAAAATCTGAATAGCCCAATATCTAGTATAGAAAAAACTTGAATCTATAATTTAAAAAAAAATCTTCCCATAAAGAGAACTCTAGTTCCAGATGGTTTAACATTCAAGCATTAAGGAAAAAAATACCAATCTTAAACAAATTTAAAACAGTAGGAGAGGGAACACTTTGCAACTCATCTGAAAAGGCCAGTATTACTCGGATACTAAAACCTGGCAAAAACATTACAAGGAAAGAAAATCACAGGCCAATATCCCTTGTTAGTCCAGATGCCAAAATCTTCAACAAAATACATATGGTCCCTGACTTAATAGTTAGACTTAACAATTTTTCAACTTTTGGATAACGCGAAAATGATAAACATTCAGTAAAAGTAGTACTTCACATTTTGAATGCTGACTTTTGCTAAGGATAGTGATACGCAGTGTGGTAGTATCTCATGATGTTGGGCAGCAGCCCTAAGTAGCAGTTCCCTGTCGCCTACACCATCACTAAGGTGAACTACTTATCCCCTACCACCTACTGTGCTGCTAAACCATGCTAGTCCGTGCGTGGGTTGAGTGTATTAAATTCATTTGTTGTTTTACTTAATGATATTTTCTACTTGAGATGGAGTTTGTGGGACTGTAACTCCACTGCAAGTTGAGGACCATCTGTATTTGTAAATTAAACCTACGAGTACCTAAAAAGAAGTGCATATTATGGCCACATGAAGTTCATCTCAGGAACAAAAAGTTGATTCAACATTTAAATACTGAGTTTGGAGAAGCAAGGTAGAAAAAGCCTTCGCTGCTATAAATGGAGCATTGCAGGTAATTCTGTCGAGGGGTCAGAAGACAAGGATACCAAGAAGCTACTTGAACTTCCTAGAGACTGATTACGTGAACTTGACCAGAATGCTGATAGAAATGGAAAGGGAAGGCCAGGCTGAGGCGGTCACAGGTGCAAATGAAGGGAATCCCTATGGAAAATGGAAGAAAGGCCACCTTTCTCGTCCCATTGAAAAGAGCTTGGCTACTTGATTCAGACCCTGGGGCTTTACAGAAGATCAGATTCAAAAGTGATCACCTAGGATATATGGAAAGAGAGATTTCTAAGCAAAATACAGAAGGAATTGTGCAGATCCTTTGGGTCGCTTTCCAAGCAATTTGAGAGAGAAAGCTGAGTGGGAAAATTCACAGCCTTGCTAGGGAACGAGTAAAGCAAGGAAGTGTAAGGGTGCAGCCCAGCAAGCTCTTGCCAAAGAGACTCGCACGCACACACAGAAAAAGGCGCCAGCTGCTGTGCATCAGAGCTGCGGGAAAGAGGCCCAGGGGGCATCTCCGAAATCTGTGATGCTGCCTCTTTCGTCACAGGCCAGAGGACTTGGAGAGCAGAACGGTTTCGGGAAGCAGGCTTGGGCACTACTTCCTGGGCTCACTCCCCTTGCCTTGCTGGAATCCAACTCCCTGCATTCCCGAGAAGGTTTCTATGACTACTGCAGCTGTGGTTCAAGTGGGCTCAGGCATGGCTCATGCCGCCGCTGCAGAGAGAGCAAGGGGCAGGCAATGACCGGGTCCACGTGCCGCTAATTCTGCAGGTTTGCAGGATGTCCGTGCCTTCCACGGACATTTCCTGTAAAAAGCTTGGGAGGTCAGGAAGAAGCTCCCTCCAGGGCAGAGCCACCGGGGACAGGCCCTGCTGGAATGCCCGTGAGAATGTTCCTGTAGCCAGGGCCCCAGGGACTCATCCATAACACCGGTCTGAGACGTCTGCAGGCATTGGTGAGCAAGCCATAGTGCAGCCGCCTGGGCTACCACAAAGCAAGCTGTGGGGCTGGGGTCGCCTGAGGCCTTGGGGACCCGCCTCCCACCTCGGTGTGCGATTTAACGCGTACCCCAGTGAATACGGGGCTTCCTGGGAGCTGATAACCCCCTCCCGTTTTCAGCCCTGTATCTAGGCACTTTGCTCTGTGCCTGTTTGATCATGTGCCTTGGGAACACGAAACTTTTTCTTTACACGCTTGCAACTGGACGGAGTTTTGCCTTGACTCTCAGATGAGACTTTAGACTCGGACTCTGGGTTGGTGCTGGAGCATGTGAAGGCCTTGGGACTATTTTCATAAAATGACGCATCCTGCTTTGTGAGAGTATGGACCTTGGGGGCTTGGAGTAAAACGCCGTGGTTTGAATAAGGTTCGTCACTTGCCAGAAGCTTGGTTTCCCGTGTAGGTGATGGTGACTGGAGGCAGAGCCTTTAAGAGGAAGCAGGGGTCCAAGTGCAGCCACAGCCTGCGGGGCGAAGCGAGGGGCCCACAACCCTCCCCTCCCCTCCAGCAGTGAAACCGCGTGGGAGAGCACAGGAGAGGGGTCAGGTGGAGAGAGGCCGTGGGTCATGGCTCCAGCACCCAGCTGCCAAAGGCTTCCTACTTCCACACTGTCTTCCGGAAGCGGATTCTCGCAGGGGGCAAGGGACAGTTTCAGCTTTAGATACCCCACCTTTGAGTCACCAGGCAGAGAAATCAGCGATGAGCTGGACTAGGGGAAGAAGATGGGACTAGGGACTAGCAGCGGCTCTAACAAAGGCAGATGAGACGGCCCGAGTGGGAAGAGGCTGAAGGCACCAGCGGAGCTCCTGGTCAAAGCCTCCCAGGGCCTGACACAACCCTGGCTGACTGGCCAAAACAAACCTCTGTTTCCACTGTGAACCACGGGAGTAGAATAGGCTGCATTCAACACACGGATGTCCCAGGCTCGGGATAATGAGCTATGTAAGAGGCAATGGAATGCATTACAAAAAAGCAAAATACACACTCAAGCTAAACCTCAGAATCTCAGTGCTGCAGCCCTCCCTGGCCCCAGGGCCTTTGCACTGTCTATTCTCTCAGCCTGGGGTCCTCTGCCCACTGCAGTCCTACTCTCTCAGGGCCTTCAGGAGTTGTCTCAAGGTCCTTCCAGACTTTATCTTTCCACTAGGTCCACGTCACCACGCGGTGGTGTATATTTTACACTGTGTGCTCTGACCCCCCGCTAGGCTGGCCCACAGGGGTGGAGGCCCGTGCCAGCCTGGCTCCTGGATCAGGCCCTGCAGCCTAGGGCCTCAGTGAACACCCACTGGGAGGACAAGACCTGAATGCCACAAAGGGACTACAATGAGCAGTGGGGAAGGAGAGCAGCAGTGACTGACGGTGTAGGCAGGGAAGGCATCTCGGAGGAGGTGGCATTGGAGCTGAATCCTCAGAGCCACCATGTTTCTTGCCTCTGTCAATGAGAAGCTGTAAGAGATGCCCTGTGTCCACATGGACAACCTGGTGCTGGGCCTGGGTTTCTCTGCCTCCCTTGTCATCCTCTTATGCCCCCACCTGGGAGGAATCTGCTGCCTGGGGGGTGCACTGCTCAAACACAAGCCACTCAAGTGCCCCTCCAAGCTCTTCCCCCATCAGGCCTCTCCCCCCTGCCCTAATCACCGTGAGGCGGGACGAGACTGCCAGGAACAGCCTTGGTCTGCAACCCTGCTTCATTCAGCCTGGCCACTCCTATGCCCGCTCACGCTGCCAACCATCCCTGTTCCTAGTCCCCTCTCCCTCTGCCTGCTGCCTGGCCCTGCTTCTTCCCCAAGTGGTCCTGGGGGAAGTGCGGGTCCCTCCTCCTGGGGATGCTGAGCCACAGTCCATTCAATGGTGGCCGTCCACTCTAATGAGGCGGTGTCGCTATGACCCCATTAATTGCTCCATAGCAGTTGCGATGACGACAAGGACAGGCACCTTCCTTCACCTCCGTGATGCTCCAGGCGCTGGTCTAGCAGCCACTGGAGTCCCCACGACTGTCCTGGGAGGCAGAGTCCCCCAGGACACACATTTGCTAGCTGAAGGACGTGGCTCAGTTGCCAGCTCAGCCTCCTGGTAATGCCCCCAAGACCCCTGTCCCCATGGCACTGATCACCCGCGCTCATCACCCCTCACACAGGGGCAAAGAGTGTTGTCTCTGAGCCCTGGGTTCACGATGGGCTAGGGTCTGCCTTCATCTCGCTGCCCCTCAGAGGACACTGCTGGTTCTGAGATGGGGCTGGGCCAGCTCTGATGGTTCCTGCCACCTTCCAGTGGGCCCATACCCCAGTGAAAGAAATCTCTCTCTTTTGCAAGCTCTAGCAGGTCAGAACCCTTAACCCATCATGATCCATCATCCCATATATCATCCCATTAGTTTTCATCCCTATGAAAACTTAAGCTGAGCAACAAATACACTCTTATGGTAGCTTTGAAACAGGCGAAACAAAAATGTGCTTAGAGTTACGCTCTTTTGAGAAAAGAAATGGGTCATAGATAATTTGAAAATATTTTAAAATTCATTATGAAAAGGGCATAAACTTTACTGCAAAAGTGACTTTTACTAAATGTGCAACTGAACAAAACATGGCTTATATAACAGATATATAAAAAATGCATTCGTGAAAGTATTTTCTGGAACCACGTTTCCATTGTATTTTGAGGAACATCCTGTATTTCAAATCATCAGTGTTCTAAAGTAGCCGTCCTCTGTACAGGACCCCAGGACTCTATGTACTACTGCACAGGAACGTGTAGTACAGCACACTGCTGCCCAGCAGACTGTCGTGTGTTGCTACTTGAGCTATTTGGTGACAAGCTGCGACCTGCGTGCCTGGGAGTCAAGTAGTTCTACAGATGCTTGAAGTGGTAGAGAATCCCCAGTTCCACTGCGGGGTTTTTTGGAAATCTCCTCACTGCGTGACTTCTTGGTTCACTTTTGAAAGATCTAATTCCAAGCTACAGGCACTCGGAGGGAAAACCAATGTACCAGGTATCCTCAGAAACTGACTACACTGATGAAAAATAAGCGGGAGACTCATCTGATTACAGATTCCACCCAAATGATGACATCCCCACTGTAAAATGGTTAAATCATAAATGAGCCAGTGCCGGAACAAACAGTACAGTGGACCCACTCGGGTCCACAATGAAAGAAAAGAATACAGGGGTCAGTGTGCCCCAAGCAAAGGAATCAAGCACTTGTAACAATTTCAGTGGGGGAGGCGATAAACACGACTGGTGGGTTTCCAAATATTCCACTTCCATTAGAGGTAAAAAAAAAAATTTGATATTGGGGCCAGCGCCATGGCTCACTTGGTTGATCCTCCACCTGTGGCACCGTCATCCCATATGGGTGCTGGGTTCTAGTCCCAGTTGCTCCTCTTCCAGTCCAGCTCTCTGCTGTGGCCCGGGAAGGCAGGGGAGGATGGCCCAGGTGCTTGGGCCCCTGCACCCGCATGGGAGACCAGGAGGAAACACCTGGCTTCCTGGATCGGCCCAGCGCCGGCTATGGCGGCCATTTGGGGGTTGAACCAACGGAAGGAAGACCTTTCTCTCTGTCTCTCTCTCACTATCTATATCTCTACCTGTCAAACAATTTTTTTAAAAAATGGTATTAGTCATTGTCCATTTGAATAATTTAGATGTGTATCATGCATGCATGGATTCTTCATAAATTTGTGAGCAAAGAAAGATCTCCTAAGCTTTTTGGATTTCAGACGAGACATCTGCTTAGCATACCTAATTCAATGCAAGGAAAAACTGTCAAAGAGGAAGAAAGCAAACCACCAGACCTACTACTGTCCAACATATCAGATTGAACATGAGAAGCCAGATTATTCTCAAATTGCAAGAATAACAATGATGTCAAACAAGCTGTATTATGTGAAACTGACATCATATTGTCGAAAGGTCATGGGGCCCTTTATTTGAAGCATTTTGCTTCCACCAAAAGTAATTTTGGAGTAGGCTGTTAAAGTCACTTCTTTGAATATCATGTGATATGAAAAATACCATATTTGTATGACATCCTGTTTATGAGAAGGCTTATGTGTGTGTGTGTGAGATACTATAATGTCCAAGTGTCCTATATCTAGGACAATCTATATTTTTGCTCTTAATGATAATAAAGGATATATATATATATATCATTTCTTGGCCTTTAGTCTGAGATAAAGTAAAAGATATATAATTTCTAGATAACTATCTCAAACCTATTTTAATGTACCTGTGTCAATTTTGTTGAAATATTCATAGAATTGAAAACTTGGGACTTAATGTGTTAAAAAAATTCTTTGAAGGGCACCCATTTTTATAATTTAAAAATGTATAAAAGACTACATTAGCAGAGTTAAATTCCAAGGATCCCTGGTTCTTTAGCAAGAGACTAAAAGGCTGGCATCACCACTTACAAAAGTATCTTGTGGTTAAAGGAGCTTATATTAAGAAATTACATTGTTCATGAAGTTTTTGAAGTCCCCATGTATTTCAACAAAAACAACATATCACAACAATTGAATTCAGAAGCCAACATGAGAATCCAGGTTTCTTCTATTAAGCCTAGACTTCAAAGACATTTGGGAAAATATAAAGTAATACATTCTTCTCATGTAATAATAAAATAATTTTCACTAAAATAGTCTTGCTACTTTAAGGGTAATAATACATATTTTTAATTTTTCAACTTCAGTTTTGAATTCAATAAATGCAATAGATACAAATCATATGAACAAAAGCTCTTTGGGGGTCCTCCAATTTTTTTTAAAAATGGCAGGGCAGCTACTTGGTGCAATGGTTAAACTCCACTGGCTATTCCCACATACCATATTATTGTGCCTCTCCATTTCCTGCTCTCCATTTCCTGCTAATGCAGGCCCTTGGAATCAGCAGATGATGGCTCAAGCACCTGGGTCCCTGTCACCCACATGAGAGACCTGGATGAAGTTCCAGGATCCTGGCTTTGGCCTGACCCAGCCCTGGCTGCTGCAAGCATTTTGACAATGAATCAGAGGATGGAAGATCTCTGCCTATCACTCTGTGTGTGTGTGTGTGTGTGTGTACCTTTCAAATAAAATTTTAAAAAATACATAAAATTTCTTTAAAGATCAGATGCCATTTGGTAAATAAATAAAACTGGGGTTGGCATTGTGACATAGCAGGTAAAGCCACACCTGCGATGCCAGCATCCCATATTGGCACCAACTGGTGTCCCAGCTGCTCCACTTCTGATTCAGCTTCACAGTACTGGCCTAGGGAAAGCAGTGGAGGATGTCCCAAGTGACGTGGGCCCCTGCCACCCAGGCGGGAAACCTGGAAGAGGTTCCTGGCTCCTGGCTTCGGCCTGACTCAGCCCTGGCCATTGCCACTATCTGGGGAGTAAACCAGCAGATGGAAGATCAGTTGTGTGTGTGTCTCCCTCTCTCTCTCTCTCTCTCTTTCTCTCGCCCCCTCTTTCTGTAATTCTCACTTTCAAATAAATAAATACATCTGTAAATAACTAACTAAAGAAATAAAACTGCAGTTAAAATATACATGACACAAATGTATCCTTTTAACTGTTTTTGGGTGTATAATTCAATGGCATTAAGAACCATCACGACATTTGCAACCATTGACATTGTCCATTTCCAGGACTCTTTAACCATCCCAAACAGAAACTCCATATTTATTAAGTATTAACTCCTGATTCCCCCACTCCATTTCACAACCACTATTTCACATTCTGTCTCTATCAATTTCACTCCTCTAGGCACCTCATATAAACAGAGACAGATAATATTCTTTCCTTTGGTGTTTGTCTTATTTCACTCCACATAATGTTGACAAGTTTCATCCATGCAGTAGCATATAAGGGAATTTCATTATTTTTAAAACTGAGTCACATTCCATTATATTTATATATCAAATTTCACTTATTCATTCATCTACTGATGAACATTTTTTGTGAAAAATGTTTTGTCAACATTGATATACATACAGGTATCTGTTTATATGCTCAATTCTTTAGAGTATGTACCTAGAAGTGGAATTTCTGGGTGATACAAGTAGAAAAGGTTGTACTGTGTTTGATTTTTTGAGGAATCATCAGTTGCTTTCAAGAATATAAAGAGGTCTGAGATTTCAGGGGCCAGCGCTGTGGCACAGCGGGTTAACGCCCTGGCCTGAAGCGCCGGCATCCCATATAGGCACTGGTTCAAGACCCGGCTGCTCCACTTCTGATCCAGCTCTCTGCTATGGCCTGGGAAAGCAGTGGAAGATAGCCCAAGTTCTTGGGCCCCTGCACCCATGTGGGAGACCCAGAAGAAGCTCCTGGCTTCTGGCTTCAGATTGGCACAGCTCCGGCCATTGCGGCCATCTAGGGAGCGAACCAGAGGATGGAAGACCTCCCTCTCTCTCTGTCTCTGTCTCTCTCTCTCTCTCTCTTTCTCTCACTCTCTCTCTCTCTGCCTCTGACTTTCAAATAAATAAATAAATCTTAAAAAAAAAAAAAAAAAAAAAGAGGCCGGCGCCGCGGCTCACTAGGCTAATCCTCCGCCTAGCGGCGCCGGCACACCGGGTTCTAGTCCCGGTTGGGGCGCCGGATTCTGTCCCGGTTGCCCCTCTTCCAGGCCAGCTCTCTGCTGTGGCCAGGGAGTGCAGTGGAGGATGGCCCAAGTGCTTGGGCCCTGCACCCCATGGGAGACCAGGATAAGCACCTGGCTCCTGGATCCTGCCATCGGATCAGCGCGGTGCGCCGGCCGCAGCGCGCTGGCCGCGGCGGCCATTGGAGGGTGAACCAACGGCAAAGGAAGACCTTTTTCTCTGTCTCTCTCTCTCACTGTCCACTCTGCCTGTCAAAAAATAAAAAAAAATAAATAATAATAATAAAAATAAAAAAAGAGGTCTGAGATCTCTAAAAGGTGATGACTGCTTGTTCTAGAATACTCCAGCTTTTTCTGGATACCGCCTGCTTCTTATTCAAGGCAAATGCAAGCACCATCTATTAAGAAAAACCTCAGGGTGGGTGTTTTGTGGATCAGTTAAGACACGGTATAGCATCTGGGTTGGATAACAGCTCTTGCTCCTGATTCCATGTTCCTGCCAACGCAGAACCTAGAGAGCAGTGGTGAACGCTCAAGAGATTGAGTTGCTGACATCCAAGCCAGAGACCTAACTTGAGTTCCCACCTCCTGGCTCTAGCCCTACCCGTTCCTGGCTGTTGTGTGCACTTAGGAAATGATCCAACAACTCTGTTTCTCTCTCTAGCTCTTTGCCTCTAAAACACAAATTTTTTAAATAAAATAAATAACAAAATTTACTAAAAAATAAACAAACAAACAAGTCTGGGGCCAGTATTGTGCCCTAGCAGGTAAAGCCACCACCTGGGACACTGGCATCCCATATGGGTACTGGTTTGTGGCCCAGATGCTGCACTTCCAATCCAACTGCTTGCTACAGGACTGGGAAAAGCAGTGGAAGATAGCCCAAATGCTTGGACCCTTCCCACCCAACGTGGGAGACCTGGATGAAGTTCATGGCTTTGGCCTGGCCATTGTGGCCATCTGGGAAGTGAAGCAGTAAATGGGAGATAAAGATATCTCTCTCTCTCTCTAAATCTGACTTTCAAAATAAATAAATCAATCTTTAAAAAAAAATCAAGACCAGCCCCGGTGATATTATGGTGCCCACTTGCTTGTAGCCTGGGTGTATCCGCATGTTTCCGCTTAGTGCATGGTGTCTTAATCACCTTTTAATTTCTCTTTTTCTCTCTCTAAACTGTTAATCCTTTGAGAGCAAGATTCAGATCTGAGTGTACACCGGATGCATGGAACACAACAGTGCCAGTGCAGGTGGGGAGGTAGAATAGCAGAGATGAGCTGAGGTTTGCCAGCCCTGGCCAACCTATGCTGCAGCCCCAGCTGACCCACTTGACAGGTCAGTGGGAGGGAGGGGAGCAGCAGCTTTGGGCCACTTGACAACCACAGCCAATGCTGCTCAAACCACCCCCTTCCCTGAATCACCCCAAAGCTACTGCCTATTATTCACCAACCCAACTTCCTTGCTGTGCACCACCCAGACCTCCCTCTCTGTGCGCCACCAAATCTCCCCTTTTGCCCCCACATTTCCCCTTCAGCAATTTTGCAACTTAGAACCAATGTCAGCTAGAAATATCCAGCACCAGTATGGCAACAAGCTGCATCCACATAATGACTTTTTTGTCATTATAATGAAACTACCATGGCCAACACTTTCACTCCCATTATGTACCTGACTACGTGACATTTCTGAGATTTCCAAAAAGGACACAGCAATGCACAGTACTCAGTCTCCATCCACAAACCCCATCCCTCTGAATAATCAATTAAGCTCTGTGCCAGACATCACCCCCCATGCTTCCAGATTGTATAAAATGACAGTCCCAGCCCGGCGCCGCAGCTCAGTAGGCTAATCCTCCGCCTTGCGGCGCCGGCACACGGGGTTCTAGTCCCAGTCGGGGCTCCGGATTCTGTCCTGGTTGCCCCTCTTCCAGGCCAGCTCTCTGCTGTGGCCAGGGAAGGCAGTGGAGGATGGCCCAAGTGTTTGGGCCCTGCACCCCATGGGAAACCAGGAGAAGCACCTGGCTCCTGCCTTCGGATCAGCGCCGTGCGCCGGCCACAGCACCATTGGAGGGTGAACCAACGGCAAAAGGAAGACCTTTCTCTCTGCCTCTCTCTCTCACTGTCCATTCTGCCTGTCAAAAAAAAAAAAAAAAAAAAATGACGGTCCCAAACACTGCTGATGGCTGCTCATTCTCTCCCGAGCTTGCCTTACTTACTCCTTGAGTGTGTACTTTTGCTTTAAATATATCTTGCTTCTCTACTCACCTTTGTCTATGTCTCTTGAATTATTCCTTGCATGTAAATAAGAACCGAGATCAAGCCTCGTTAGGGGCCACCCCAAAACAGTGCATAAAAAATATTCCTGATATAAGTTTAAATGAAATTAAAGATGATTATTTTAAATGCTCAGTAATGGACTTAATAAAGATATCACTTGTATGTCCACTCTGATCGTCTATTAATGATTATCTGAAGCGTTATGTTAAAAAGGATTCTAAAGTCATTCAGAGACTTAGCAGGACAGATACAGGTGCAAATTTGCATTGTACGTGGGGTGTGGAAAGAATGAGTGCTAACTCCTCTTGTAGTTCTAACATTCCATCCAGAAAAGTGCAATTATTTTTGCCTTCAAACTTCATCCCTAATACTTTAGTCTCAACATCTGTTATTAGGAAATTAAATGTGACTATGTTGCAGAATCCACTGGATAAAAAGCACAAATATTCTCTCTTCAGTCTGCATTCGTAGCCCTAGATCTTAGGAAGATCAAAAGTTCCTTATAGAATTCTTCGTGGATTTTTACAAACACATCAATGCAATTTTATGATAATATGAGGCTGTTAGATTCAAAATGACTCACACTGCTTTCATCTGGGGACTCATTTTTATCCAAGTAGCATTCAGAGACAAATATATACAGCCCACATTTTCATTTTATTTCTAGTTTTATGTCTTTGGTTTTATTTATAAAAAGCTACACATTGTTCAAAAGTGAAAACCATTGGAATATGTGTTATTAGATTATTTCTCCAATCTTGCTTTTACAAATGGACCACTATCTTCTATCTAAGAAATTACTGGCTGGACTAAAAAAGAAATTAATGCTGTCTGAGAAGGAAGACTAACAGGACACATTTGATGGGGAGTCTGGAATTGTTACAGCATCTACTTCAGAGAACAGAGACGATATCTATAAATTAAGTGTGGGTCTGTTATTATCCAGGTGGGTGACATCAATGTTGGTATGTTACAGTATTAATTTACCAACAGATTGAACCAAATGTGCTGAAAACGGACTGGCAGTGTCGCTCCCAGAGAGATCCTTTCATTTGTGCTGTTTAGATTTCTTCCAAGATTACAAGGCCTCAGAGAGTGAGCTAGGCACTTCCTTAAACTCACCCTGGAAGGAGTAGAAACAATAAATGAAGAATTGGGAATCTTATTAAAATCTAAATGATACTACCTTCACAAAGGCAAAGAAAATAATAGCAGTTTTTGAGGCCAGGGAAAGAGAACTATGAATGCATTTTTCATATGCATACGTGTGGAGGGGAGCAGATAAACAACGAATATGATGACGGAAAACGATTTTGCAACCAAAGCACAAGAAGAAAAAAAAAACTCCCTGAATTTTATAGCACTTTTTTGCTTTTTAAAAACACGCTCACATCCATTATTTCATTTTATCCTCCCAAGAAACCTGTGAGGCAGGTAAGTCAGATTTCATTATCTCCGAGATTTATCTAACACTCTCACCACTGCCACTTTATGATAGGGTTCATGGATCCAGAGAGAAGTATTACCTGTATTACGGCTATATCTGGTGACTCGCAAAAACCGGAGAAATGAATTAGCTACTGTAGATTCTGAGGGCCAGGGATTCAGATTTCTCTTATAAATATTTTACCAGGGAAATCAGTGGTAAACACATTTGTGCTACTGTAGTGAAATGAGGATTTCCAGGAAAACTACTTTTGCCTTGCCAGGACGGGGGATACTGCTAGGACTTGATCCCAGTGACTGTGTAACAAATGCACACAGTCTCTACCCTTCTTAACACTTTCTCGTCCTGAACCCTGTCTCTGGTCTCCAGAAAATCAAAAAGCAAGAGGTGAGAACAGGAACAGTGTAGATCACTTCCAATCCAGCTCCTTGCTAATGGCCTGGGAAAAACAGCAGAAGATGGCACAAGTGTTTGAGCCCCTGTCAGCCATAGGGAGACCCAGCGGCAGCTCCTGGATCCTGGCTTTAGTCTAGCCCAGTCTTCGTCATCATGACCAGTGGATGGAAGCTCTCTCTCCCTCTGCCTCCTTCTCTATCTAACTGACTTCAAATAAATAAAATTTTAAAAAAATAAATTTAAATTAAAATTTTAAAAAAACATACGTATTATTTTTCCCAAGCTTTATTAGAAACAGAAATGAAAGATATTTACTGAACACCATTAAGATCAGTGGCAGAGTCAACAAATTTGCATATAGCAACACTAGCTTTATCTCAATGTGTATTCTCCTAATAACAGTGAACAAAAGCGTTCCTCTAGGGTGAGAGATATGCAGGGCTCAGGGTCAGCTGTCTTTATCAGCATAACCTGTCCACTTGTTTTGGCCAATGTTTTTCTGACTGTCTGATAACAGATGACTGTGAAACATTTTCCATACCATCTTTGACATAAGTGTTTGCTATTTGAGTCTCTTTTTTTCCTTAGTATTAGAAACCACACATACACCTGTGTACATATATGTATGTATGTTACACATATATGTAAATAGTGAATAAAAGCATGCCACTTTTTGAAAGAAAAACAAGTGCCTTGAACCAGTTCACCTTGGCATACACCGTGGAGGGGACCAATGAATCAGGGAGAGCCTTGCTCCAGGGCCTACTAAGTTCTGAACTCCCTCACAGACTACCATGGCTAAGAGTGTGTCATCTGTACGGGGGCTTAGTACCAAACTCAGTTCTTCAGCATTAAATCTGGGTATCATATTACATAATAAGACACAAGTATAAATCCGAGAATGTCCCAGGATGCCTCCATTGACTGCAAAGGTACCTGTACCCCAGCAAACTTCAGCAACTGAGTGACCACAGAAACATAATTTAGGTGGACCTTACTTTCCTGATTTCTGAAACAAAGATGCTAAGAACCTACATCAGGGACTGGTGCTGTGTCGCAGCGGGTTAAAGCCCTGGCCTGAAGCGCCGGCATCCCATTTGGGCGCCAGTTCTAGTCCCAGCTGCTCCTCTTCCGATCCAGCTCTCTGCTATGGCCTGGGAAAGCAGCAGAAGATGGACCAAGTCCTTGGGCCCCTGCACCCGCGTGGGAGACCTGGAGGAAGCTCCTGGCTCCTGGCTTCAGATCAGCACAGCTCTGGCCATTGTGCTCATCTGGGGAGTGAACCAGCGGATGGAAGACCTCTCTCTCTCTCTCTCTGTGTGTGTGTGTGTGTGTGTGTGTGTGTCTACCTCTCTCTGTAACTCTTTCAAATAAATAAAATAAATGTTTTTGAAAAAAAAGAACCTATGTCAGAGGGTAGTGTGATAATTAAATGAAGTATGCTCAGTCCACAGTGTGTAGCATGTGCTAAGCTCTACCAAGTGCTACAGGTGCATAATTATACAATTTTAAAGCCCTGTCCATAACTCTTGACCTTGATAGCTAGCAGCTTCATGAGAGGTGGAATACACTAGTCTAAAAATGTTTCTTTCTTTAAAAAAATTTTTTTTCACTTGAGAGCCAGGGAGAGAGATGGAAATCTTCCATAAACAAGTTCACTCCTTAAATGCCCACAATAGCCAGGGCAAATAGCTAGACCAATGGGCATATTCCAATGGGCAGCAGGCTCAAGAAATAGGTGATTCTACATGTGCTGATGTAGAAAAGGGTTCCAAAATATCTAATGGCATGAATAAAGCAGAGTGCTTTGACCTATTTGCAATCCTTCTTTTTTTTTTTTTTTTTTTTTTTTTTTTGACCGGCAGAGTTAGACAGTGAGAGAGAGAGATAGAGAGAAAGGTCTTCCTTCCGTTGGTTCACCCCCCAAAATGGCCGCTACGGCCGGCGCGCTGCACCAATCTGAAGCCAGGAGCCAGGCGCTTCCTCCTGGTCTCCCATGCAGGTGCAGGGCCCAAGCACTTGGGCCATCCTCCACTACCCTCCCAGGCCAAAGCAGAGAGCTGGACTGGAAGAGGGGCAACCGGGACAGAATCCAGTGCCCCGACCGGGACTAGAACCCGGTGTGCCGGCACCGCAGGCAGAGGATTAGCCTAGTGAGCCATGGCGTGGGCCCAATATTTATTTTTAAATATTTTTTATCATGGATCTAAGTCTTAGTTCTCCAGGGCTGCCATAGCATAGTCCCATAACCAGGGTGACTCAAAACAACAGGAATTCATTCCCTCACAATTCTAAAGTCTAGATAGCCAAAATCGAGGGGTTGGCAGTGTTGATTCCTTTTTGGAGCCACAAAGAGAACCTGTCCCTTGCTCCTTCTGAGCCTGAGGTCCTCGCCAGATGTTGCCACATGGTATTCTCTGTGTTTGTCTCTGTCCTCACAAGGCTCTGCCCTTTCTGTGGGCCTGTGTCTAAAATTCTCTCGCTTTAATGAGGACACCAGTCACTGCTTTAGGATCAGCCCTTCCTGCTCTAGGATGACCTCATTTGGACTTGATGACACCTGCAAAGGCCTGATTTCCAAGTGAGGCCACAATCACAGGTTCCAGAGGTTAAGATTTTTTTTGTTTATACAATTCTTTTTTTTTTTATTTAGTAAATATAAATTTCCAAAGTACAGTTTATGGATTACAATGGCTTCCCCCCCTCCCTTAATTTCCCTCCCACTTGCACCCCTCCCATCTCCTGCTCCCTCTCCCATTCTGTTCACATCAAGATTCATTTTCAATTATCTTTATATACAGAAGATCTATTTAGTATATATTAAGTAAAGATTTCATCAGTTTGCACCCACACAGAAACACAAAGTGTAAAATACTGTTTCAGTACTAGTTATAGCATTAATTCACATTGAACAACACTTTAAGGACAGATCCCACATGAGGAGTAAGTACACAGTGACTCCTGTTGTTGACTTAACAATCTGACACTCTTGTTTATGGCATCAGTAATCTCCCTAGACTCTAGTCATGAGTTGCCAAGGCTATGGAAGCCTTTTGAGTTCGCCGACTTCGATCTTATTCCGACAGGGTCATAGTCAAAGTGAAGTTCTCTCCTCCCTTCAGAGAAAGGTGCCTCCTTCTTTGATGGCCCCATTCAGAAGTTAAGATTTGAACACAACTTTTTATCCAACACAATGCAACCTACAATAATATGCTTTGTTTTAATAATTTTTAAATATTAACAAAAGCGATCTGATCAGTGGAGTTGGATGAGTCATCTTATTTCTTCCCTGTGCTTTGTGGTTTTATCTGAATCTAAACTGCATACATATGAGTATAGATACACAGATATCAATACACACACATATACACACATATTCACACATTGCATAAACAGTAGTGCCTTGCAACTTGCTAGCCTTGCGTCATAAAGGTATCTATACTTGAATACTCCTTCTTCCCTTCTTCCTTCTTTTCTAAAATTTATTTACTTTTTAAAATTATTAGAAAGCCAGGAATGGGGAGAGAGAGAGAGAGAGAGAGAGAGAGAGAGAGAGAGAGACTTTAGCTGCTGGCTTGCGTCCCAGATGCCCACAACACCTGGGGTTGGCCGTGGCTCAAGCCAGGATACAGGAACTCAATATCCAGGTCTCCTTTGTGGCAGGGTGGCAGGGATCCAAGTACTTAAGCCATCACTGTTGCCTTCCAGGGTCCACATGGTCAAGAAGCTGGAATGAGGAGCAGAGCCAGGACTTAAATCCAAGCCCTCTAATATAGGAGTTGGCATTTCAAGAGACATCTTAACCATGAAGCCAAACGCCTATGCTTTCTCTTCATTCCATGTTATAAACTGAATCGTGCCCTTGCTGGTCCCAATTCACACACCGAAACCCTAACCCGCCATGTGACTGTCTTAGCTCAGGCTGCTGTCACGAAACAGCACAGATGAGGTGGTTCAAACAAGAAAGATTTGCTTCTCACATTCTGGAGGCTGGAAGTCCCAGATCTGGCCACTGCCAAAGCCAGGTTTTAGTGAGGGCCGTCTTCCAGGCTGCAGACCGCCATCTGACATCCTTACTAGCACGAAGAAGACAAGAAAACTCCTCTTTTTCATAAAGGGACCAATCCCACTCATAAAGGCTCCAAATTCATGCCCCAATTTCCTCCAAAGACTGCCCCTCCATATGCTATCACATGCGAGGTTAGGACTTAAACACATGCATTTTAGAGGAACATAAATATTTGGTGCATTGTAGTGATTGCAATTGGAGACAGGACCTTTGGGTTGGTAAATATGGTCTTAAAGGTGGGGCCTAAAGCCCATATAACTGGTGTCCTTCTAAGAAGAAAGAGTGACGAGGAAGGCCTGTACATAAAGAAAAGGCCATGTGAGGACACAGATAGAAGTAGCCATCTACAGGCCCAGCAGGGAGGGCTCAGGAGAAACCAACCCAACAGACATGTTGATCATCCAGAACTGTAAGAAAACAAATCACTGGAGTTCAAGCCCCAGGATGTGGTCTTCTGTTCTGGCAGCCCTGGGAGACAGAGACCCTGCCTTTGCAGATTCATGTTCTCATGAGTTTAGCTCTTCCCTCTGCACTGTCAAGTCCTAGCCCAGCGGCTCTAGTCTGGATCCTTCAAACCCTTTTCATGAGCTTCCAGAAGGAAGCCTCTTTTAACATGTCCCAATAGAATGATGACTGGCTTTTCCTGCTCTATCTGAATCCTGCATTGAAAAACCAACCTGTCCAGACACACCCATGCTGGAAACCTGGGACCCTTCCCGGCGACGGTCTTCTCCATCAGCCCTTGCCATCCTGCTGATTCAGTCTCATTGAAATTTCTCAATCCAAGACCTCTTCTCCATCTCACGGCCATTATTTAACCCCAAGCACTTGTTATCTCTTCTTGGGCCACAGCAACAGCTTATTAATTGGTCCCCCTGCATGCAATCTTGACCCATTACACCCTTCACTTCCAGGGTTCCTAGACCTATTGATACAAAATGCAAATGGGAGTAAGTTGCTCCCTTGCTTACAGACTGTGCCTTGCTTCTGCTTCCTTTTATTTCTTCGACTTCCACCCAAGACCCTCCATTGCTTACCTTAGCCATCTTTTCAGCTTTAACTCTCACCTCTCTTTGCTTTTGATGCTACACTGCTAATATCAAGCTGCTTGCATGTTTGGTTCTACTACTGGCTGCCACATCCCTTCCTCGGTTGTGCTAGTCTATCAGCTAGGAAGGTCATTTGTTCCCCTGCCTAACTTTCATCCACCCTCAAGATGTGTTCCATGTGAATCACATCCTCCAAGAAACTGCTGAATCCCAGGTGATGCAAAATGTTCTTTGTATGTGTGACAACAGTGCCCCAACAACATGCTCTCTTAATCTCTCCCTTGTATATCAAAAATCAAACAATGCATTCATCTTTTAACTAGAAGCACCTGAGTAGTGAATTTTATTTATTTTAAATTGTTTATAGTGCTTAGCCTAGCTCATGACATAAAGTTATTTCCTAAGAATGTTGCTGGGGTGCTGTATTGTGGTGCAGTGGGTAAAGCTGCTGCCTGAATTGCCAGCATCCCACAAGGTCACCAGTTCAAGTCCCAGCTACCCCACTTCCTATCTAGCTTCCTGCACCTGGGAATGCATGTGGGAAAGCAGAAGAAGGTGGCACAAGGGCTTGGGATCCCGAATCCACACAGGACACCCAGAAGTTCCAGGCTCCTGGCTTCAGTCTGGCCCAGTCTCAGCCATTGCTGCCACTGGCGGGGGGGGGGGGGGGGGGCAGCAAATGGAAGACCTCTCTGCCTCTCCCTCTCTTTCTCTCTCTCTTTAACTCTGTCTTTCAAAGAAGTATAATGAACCTCTAAAAAAGAAAAAGAAGGAGAAATGCTGTTGGACTGAACAAAGGCTGACTCATTGATTATTGCCTTAGAATTCCCATAAATGGGTCCTTAGCAAAGGAATTAATGACCATTTAAAAAAATGTCTTATCTCTTTATTTTCTTATGACTTTTTGAAAGGCAGACAGACAGATACAGAGATATTTCAATCCCCTGATTCACTCCACAACTGCCTGCAACAACCAGGGCCGGGACTGACAGAAGCCAGGTGCTCACAACTCAGTCTGTGTCTCCTCCCATGTGGGTGGCAGGAATTCAAGTACTTGAGCCAATCCCTGTGACTTCCCAAGCTATGCACTAGCAGTAAGCTAGAAATTCAAGTGAAAGTAGGACTCAGATCCAGACACTCTGATAATGGGATGTGTGCATCCCATGTAGCACCTTAATCAATGCATCAAATTCCTGCTCAATAAGTGATCATATAATAACTCCTCTAAACATTTATTTTGTACAAAGGTTTCTCAATCTTGGCTCTACTGACATGTGAACTGTCAATTCTTTGCTGAAGGAGGTGTCTTGGGAATTGTAGGGTAGAGACAGGCTTTATTGTCCTTTACTGACTTGATGACAGTAGCTCCCCATGCCCTGTTTGTGACAGTGGGAAAAGGTCCCCAGACACTTCCCAAAATTCCTTGGACAGAGAAGGGGATAGGGAGGATGGGATTGCCCATTGGTGTAGAATAATATTCAATGTCAATTTTGAATTGCATAACACCTGTAATGACAGGAATTCCCACAACATTTCACTAAGTCCCTCAGGATACCAATTAGTCTTTGTAGGAACAAATACACCATAGTTTATCATGTTTTTAAAGGCATTTAAATCAACTGTACATAAAACTTTTAAGAGATTTTCTAATATAATTATCTTGTAAAAAGATGAGATCATGTCATTTATTGTTCTATAAAAATGTAGGGTTATTTTTTAAAAAAACATATATATGTGCTGATTCTCATTTGCAAAGGAAAAAGGTCTGTAATTTAATTTGAAAGCTATTCTCCTCTGGCTAGGAGAGAAGGCGGGAGTGGAGGAGGGGGAGGAGGAGAGAGAAAAGACTTGGTGGTGTTTAAACTGAAAATTAGTGGGGCTTTTCAAGTTGACACCCCATTTCCTTTGCTCTCAGCAAGAGTCTAACCAACTATTATTACTCCGGATTGTTAACATCAAACAAAGAATGGTAAACTGTGTTACACAACCTAGGCAGACAAAGATCAATCCAACATTCGGGTTGACAATTTCTAAAATTCAAAGCATGCTACCATTAATAAACTTAACAAACATGAAAATGAAACCAAAATATTTTAGTTCCAGGTGAAGGGAGTACTCCTATGTGCTAGGAACCATGAATTTTTAAAATGAGCCACACAGACACGATCTGTACAACCTGGAACTTTACGATCTAGCTGGGGGATAGAAAAATTAATGAAACAGTCACAGCACTGAGGGTGTAATTACAGATTAAATAAATGCTAGACAGAAAAGTAATTAAGGAACATGACCTAGACTTAGGGAAGTGACACTCAAGTTGAGATCTGAAGGAATGAACTCAGAGGCAGAAGTAGAGCAGTTACAGCTAGCGGGGACAGCATGAGCAGATACACTCAACTGGAAGGAGCATGACTGAGAACTCCCTGAAGAGACAGGGTGTCTGATGGAGCTGGGGAGTGGGCCAGGCCTGATGAGTTAGGCTGAAGGCAGATGGAAGCGCCACCCACTCATTCCCTGTCTCAGAAACCACTCTGGTGGCCGGCATTGTGGTGCAATGGCTCTGGAGTCCACTTGTGACACCGGCATCTCGTGTGATGGGGTCCTGGCTTGAATACTGGTGCTGCACTTCAGATCCAACTTCCTGCTAATGCAGCTGGGAAGGCAACAGAATATGGTCAAGTATTTGGGCCCTCACGTCCATGTGGGAGAACCATATGGAGTTCCAGGCTCCTGGTTTCCCCATGGCCCAGCCCTGGCTGTTGTGGCCATGTGGGAGGTGTACCAGGGTTCTAGTCCCGGATTCTGTCCCGGTTGCCCCTCTTCCAGGCCAGCCCTCTGCTGTGGCCAGGGAATGCAGTGGAGGATGGCCCAGGTGCTTGGGCCCTGCACCCCATGGAAGACCAGGAAAAGCACCTGGCTCCTGACTCCTGCCATCGGATCAGCGCGGTGCGCCAGCCACAGCGCGCCGGCCGCGGCGGCCATTGGAGGGTGAACCAACGGCAAAGGAAGACCTTTCTCTCTGTCTCTCTCTCTCACTGTCCACTCTGCCTGTCAAAAAAAAAAAATAAAATAAAAATAAAAATAAAATAATAATTCTGGCCACATTGTGGAGAATAGATTGGTAAAGCAGGACAGAGGGGGTGCAGGGGACTTGAGAAACTTACCCACATCAAAGTCCTCATTGTTCTTTTCAAGCCCAGACAGAAGATTTCCTATTCTACAACTGTCTTAGTCCACATTGCATTGCTGTAGCAAAAAGCCAGAGGCTGGGTCCTATACAAAGAAGAGGTTGATTTAGCTTCCAACTCTGGAGGTCCAAGAGCCTGGCGCTGGTGTCCTGATGAAGGCCCCCTGGGTCAGATTACAACATGGTGGAAAAGCAGAGAGGAAGGGGCAGAAGAGGCAAAGCACACAGGTGCCCTCACTTTACATCAAACTGCTCTTGTGAGAATTCATGCATTCTGTGAGAGCTGCATTCCACTACTTTCAAAGGCAGTACCCCCATGACCTAATGATCTTTCATTAGGCCCCACCTCTTAAAGGTTCCACCGCTTTAACATTAACTCACTAGAGACCAAGCTTCCAGCACAAGGCTCCTCAGGGGATGCACTCAAATCTCACCCCAGTCATGGCCACATCACATTTGAACTTTGAAAACACTGTGCTAAGGGAAAGATGTCAACCACAAAAGACCACCTATTATGTGACTACACTCATATGCAATGTACAAATGGGCAAATCTACGGACACAGACATTAGATTAGTGGTTGCCAAGGACCAAGGTGAGGCAGAACGAGGAGTGAGTGCTCATGGGTATGAGGTTTCTTTGGGAGAAAAATGAAAATATTCTAGAATTAAACAGTAGTGATAGTTGTATCACTTTGCCAATATAACAAAGACCAATGCACTGAATGCTTCTGATCATGTCTCAGTAAAACTGTTACCAAAAACAGAACAAAGCAAAAAAACTGATGATGCCTCAGGAGAAAGTAAGTTCTCAATTTTCTAGTAAAAACAAGATTACAAGCTGACTTTTGAAATTAAAATTCTTAATTTTAAAACTATGTTCTCTAAACTTTTACTTAACATATACTAAACTGATCTTCTGTATATAAAGAGAATTGAAAATGAATCTTGATGTGAATGGAAGGGGAGAGAGCATGAGGTGAGAGGGAAGTTATGGTGGGGGGAAGCCATTGTAATCCATAAGCTGTACTTTGGAAATTATATTCATTAAATAAAAGTTAAAAAAAAATTAAAAAAAAGAAATAAGATCAAAGTCAGCGAGCTCAGGAGGTTTCCATGGCCTTGGCAAAAAAAAAAAAAAAAAAAAACAAAAAAACTATGTTCTCTAAAATGTACTTTGTAGGGGCCGGCACTGTGGCATAGTAGGTTAAGCATCTGCCCTGTAGTGCCAGCATCCCACATGGGTACCAGTTCTAGTTCCAGCTGTTCTACTCCCGATCTGCCTCCCTGCATATAGCCTGGGAGAACAGTAGGAGATGCCCAAGTGATTGGGCCCCTGTACCCTCGTGGGAGACCCAGAGGAAGCTCCTGGCTTCAGGTCAGCTCAGCTCCAGCTGTTGTAGCCACTTGGGCAGTGAACCAGCAGATGGAGGACTTCTGTTCTCTCTCTGTAACTCTGCCTCTTAAGTAAATAAATAAAACTTTTTTAAAAATGTGCTTTATATTCTAAAATTCAAATTGTCAAAATTTAAGAATTCTATCGAAAAAGAAGCATTTAGGGGGTAGTGCTGCCACTCACTTGGTTAATCCTCCGCCTGCGGCACCAGCATCCTATGTGGGCTCCAGGTTCTTGTCCTGGTCGCTCCTCTTCCAGTCCAGCTCTCTGCTGTGGCCCGGGAGGGCAGTGGAGGATGGCCCAAGCCCTTGGGCCCTGCACCCACATGGGAGACCAGGAGGAAGCACTTGGCTCCTGGCTTCCAATAGGCATAGCTTGGACCTTAGCAGCCATTTTGGGGGGTGAACCAACGGAAGGAAGACCTTTCTCTCTGTCTCTCTCACTGTCTAACTCTATCTGTCAAATTAAAAGAGAGAGAGAGAGAGAGAGAGAGAAGCATTTAAGGGGCAGCATTATAACACAGCAGGTTGAGCCTCGACTTGCGACTCCAGCATTCAGTGTCAGAGTGCTGCTTCAGCTCCTAGCTTTACTCACTTCCAAACCAGCTCCCTGCTTACACACCTGGGAAGGCAACACAGGATGGCCCAAGTGCTTGGTCCTCTGCCACCCGAGTGGGAGACCAGGATGACCCCTGACTTCAGCCTGGTCCAGACTTCTTTGTCATAGCCTTTTGGGGAGTGAGCCAATGAGTGATAAAATATTCTCTCTCTCTCTCTCTCTTTCTCTCTCTCCCTCTCTCTCACCCACCCGGCCTCTCTCCCTCTCTCTCCTGCTGTGCCCTTCAAACAAATACATAAATAATAAATAAATTGTTAAAATAATTTTCTCCACAATAACAGCTAATCAATGACCGAAAGAGAACTCCGTAAGTCTCAAATCATGGATATTTTTAAAGAAAAATAATAAAAGCACCAACCACCGAGAATTAGATCTGTTTTGCTAATTCAGTCAAATAGTGGGTTTTAACTCCTAGCACAATTTTCATTTTCTACTCAGTCACTTAGCAGCTATGTGATATCAATCTTGATTTCCAACCTCAGGTTTCTGTACGAAGTTAATAGGGATGTAATTGTGCAAGAATGTGTTTGAAAACACAAATCTCAACTACCCCTTATTACATTTACAGCTGATTACCACATGAATTGCCTTTATGCTGCACCAGACTGTCGCTAACCCTGTTCTTTCAAGGGGTACAGGATGACACAGTACAGCTAAGAAACAGCCTGTAATAACTGCAACACTGCCTACTATTTATTTTAAATGCAGATTTGTTGGGGCCAGCACTGTGGCATAGCGGGTAAAGCCACCACCTGCATTGCTGGCATACCATATGGCTGCGGGTTCTATTCCTGGCTGCACCACTTCCAATCCAGCTCTCTGCTATGACCTGGGAAAGCAGTAGAAGATGGCCCAAGTCCTTGGGCCCCTGCACCCAAGTGGGAGACCCAGAGGAAGCTCCTGGCTTCTGGCTTCAGATCATCACAGCTCCGGCCATTGCAGCCATCTGGGGAGTGAACTAGCAGATGAAAGACCTATTTCTCTCTGCCTCTGCCACTCTGTAACTCTGCCTTTCAAATAAATAAATAAATCTTTTAAAAAAAATGAAGTTCATATTTCCATTAAAATTATCTAGGAGAAAAACCAATGGATGAACTCATTGTTTCTACTAGGACTCTTTTTAGTATGATAAAGTGTAATTCAACACCTATAATTTTTAATATAATTTTTGGCTTACTTAAATACAAAGTTCAGTAGTGGTGCCACCTTCAGGCACAGTTAACTCCAGGGCTTTCCAAATTGTATTCTGGTAGCTTAGTTTCATTTTCAGGCTCAGGTTTGTCCCTCCCAATGGGAATATCAAAGTAGCAGTTCCTCCTGTCTTTCTCCCATTATTTTAAGCAGAAACTCACTGTGTCTCACTTTCACCTGACCAAGTGCCCAATCATAGGGCAACCACAATGGCCAAAATGTAGGGCATGCAGGTTGACTTAGGTCGGCTCACCTGCTCCTCACTGGAAGACAGATTCCCACATGACACATACAGATAAAAAGTAGGGGAGGGACACATCTCTAGACGAAAAGCAAGTCTTGCTGGAGGAAGAAAACAGAATGCAGGCTGACTGGGAAAATCACAATTGTCTATTAAAATGTACAGTTAAATGACAGGTCAAGAACCAGGGCAGTAGGTGGAAAAACTGAAGAGTGAGCTGGGGGAGTAGACTGGATCCTTCTGGGGTGTCTCCCCAGCCAATGCCCTTTCTCTGGGATTGCTGTCATTTGCCTACTAATACACTGAGTCAAATGCATTGCACCTGTTCCTGTATAGCCACTCTCCATCCTCCTAAACCCTACTTCTTCGAACAAATGAGAGTGATGGTCTACACCCCTGGCTTCTTGTTGGGTTTGCTGAGTGGATCACAGTAGGAGGGGAACGGAGGAAAGCAAAAAGGGTCTTTCCAGGCTCACTTAACCAACCATCACAGCTCCCTCCAGGACTTCTCTGTCTACTCGAACTTTGCTCTCTGGCTCTGGAAACTCTGTTGTCCTTTCAGGCAAACAGTCCTAGGGATGATAAGGACTCCTTGTGTTATAAGACCTGGGCTACTACACCATCCTTTGTGGGTTTCCCTAAATTATACTGATAGCTTAGAAAATAATCCCTTAATTAAACTCTTTCTGAATTACCATAATTTCAGTGCACCATCAGTTTCTTGCTGGGACTCTGGCAGATATACATACTAAGGATAGCAGCTACACTATTACTGCATGACTCCCACTTTATACATTAACTATAATCCTTACGTTTATTCTATGATATAATATCATAACTCCCTATTTGACAGATGAGAGAATGGGCAGTCAGAGATTCAGTAACTTGACCAACATTCCAACAGACATGAGAAGCAAGATCTGATTCCTCACTTTGGGCGTCCAAGCTACATCATCTCTGGCTTGAACTAAAACTTTTACTCTTGACCTCACAGTGCTTCTCCACACAGCAGCCAAAAAACATCATTTGTTTTATAGATCTGGCATGGCTTTTATGAGGAGCCAATGACAAATAAGCAAAAAATCCTCCATTAGTCAAGAATCATACACACATAATGCACTAGTTCGTTGAGTCTATGTGTAGATTCTCTGGTCATTTTCAGAATTAGAATTTGGCAGGGGCCAGGGGCTACAGAATTTGGGGGAAGTGTTGGAGGAATTGAATCTAGGGATTCAGTCACTCTGGACTTGGCTTAGTAGCCATCATCTCCAGAAAGTTTCTGATACTCAGGGATGGGTGAGGTGCCCACTCTGGGCTCCCACGGTTTCCATCCCCACCATAGCCCTCAGTCCGTAAGTGCTACCCTGCCCCATACGTGCTATAATTAATAGTATATTAAGTATAATTGTGTGATCACTATTTGCTTTCTCTTCCCTATCTCACATTCTACTCCATTATAATTGTCCATTTACTCTTTAGGTGGCTACACTCCTAGTCTCTGGAAGGCAAGAACTATATCTATTATTTTTGTATCCCCAGAGCCTCATACACACACTGAAAACAGATGCTAAATATGTGTCAGTTGAATGAATGATAGCATTTTTCTGAACGAAAAAAACAAGCCAAAGAGTAGGTACTTTCCTTCCCCAAGATGGACTGTCAGGGACATAGCAAAGAGGAGAGGGTGGACTGTCAACTGCTAACATTCCATTCAAACTCAAAAAGTCTGGATAACAGCAGCAAAGTCATGAACACATGAGTTCTTACAAGGCTAACTATTAATACATCTTAAGGGAGCCAGCACTGTGGCACGGCAGCTTAAGCTGCCACCTGCGATGCCCACGTCCCATATTGGTTGGCACAGGTTGGAGATCCAGCTGTTCCCTGCTGGTGCACCTGGGAAAGCAGTAAATATAGCCCAAGCACTTGAGCCCCTACCCATATGTGAGACCCAGATGGAGTTCTAGTCTCCCGGCTTTTGCTTGGCCCAGCCCCAGCAGCTGTGGCCATTTGGGGAGTGAATCAATGGACACTGTAGCTCTCTTTTCTCCCTACCTCTCTCTCTGTAACTCTTTCAAAAAAATTTAAAAGAAATCAAAATAAATCCTAAACTACCTTATGCAGTTTTTACTAGCAGTCATCAAACACCTAAACATACGATAGACAGTAAAGCCAGATTTCTCATCATTGAATAAAAGCCTTTAGTAGATAAAATGAATGAAATTTAAATAAGTTTCTCTACTGTAGTTGCTAGAATCTTACCAATATTCATTTCTTGATTCTGCATATTACATGATGGTTATATAAGATGTGAACACTAGGAGAAGGCTGGATGAGGGATAATGAAAAAGTTTTGTACTGTTTGGAAAACATTTCTGTAAACATCAAAGTAGTTCAAAATGCAGCTGCCTGTGGCATATTCTGTTAAAGCCACACCTTTTGAATCCAACACAGGGGATAGAATTCCACCAAAAAGTTCACTGGGTGTACACATTAGCACCTTGCTATGCTGTTCAAGATTATGAAATTTCAGAGTCTCCATGTCATCTTGGCATCAGAGCCATCCTGCTGCTCTTGAGGGAACTTCCTTCACATCATCTCTGACCGCCTCACCCCTGTGCTGGGACATCTACAGGCACATCCAGTTTCCACTACACCCAGAATGAATTGCTGGACGCAGAGCTGGAATCCTGGAAACATTTCTCCATCTTCCATCTATCCAACTGGAATCTGTGTCTTGATTCTCTGAACCTTCTGATACAGCAGGGTCAGCACTGTCCCATGTGTGATTTTTGTCATTCAAGCAGTGAAACCACGGTGCCTTTCCAGATGACATAACAAGGTTTTAATCGGGGATTAGATGCCTTGACACCATAAGCTCCAAACTTATTCTCACCTGGCAGAACCCGACCAAAGCAGTCCACACATGGAATTCAGTATGTAAAATAGATAAAAGTTAATCTTCTCCGGTGGAAGTGGCAGGTGAGTGACCTAAGGACTATCTGATTATTCCCACTCTTTCCTTTTCATGCAACCTTGGAACCTTTACAACTTTTCAGGATATAATTGAACAAACACTTCCTTAAACCAGAGGACTATGGGAGCTTCAGGTGGGACAGCCGTGGGTGGGGAGATGTTTGTAAGTATACGCCTTCTACCGTGCCCAGTGGACAATCCCTGACATGGCCATTTGTTGGACTATGCCCAGTGATGACCACAACAACTAAGACTTACAATCTTACATGTGTCCATTTAATTCAAGAATATTAGGATACGAATGTTAGAGAGGTGGGGAGGTAAAGCTAGGAATTCAAAGTTGATAGAAATGGCAGAAATGGGCATTTATTTACTTATTTATGTATAAGGCAGAGAGAGTGAAGGAGACAGACACAGCTCCCTTCCAGTGGTTTACTCCTCAAACGTCCGTAACATTTAGTAGGGGAGCAAGAAATTGGGAATTCCATCTACATCTCCAAAGTGGGTGGCAGGAATGCAGTCAGTTGAGTCATCACTGCTGCCTCCCGGGGACTGCATTAGCTGGAGTCAGGAGCAGAGTCAGGGTTTCGGATCGAGGTATGCAGATACAGAATGTGCGTGTCTTACGAAGCAGCTTAACTAGCTGGCTACGTGCCTTCCCATGGCATGCCTTTAAACCCTGTTCTCTGTGACTCCAAAATCATGCCTTCAACCACTGTTTGCTCTCCTCTTAGGAAATGTAAATGGATGGATTGTGGAAATTCAGCCCTCTCACCTCACATCCGCACCGGGGTCACTGGTCACTTTGCAACCCGGAAATCACCTGGAGGGGTTTTGCTCAGGAACCCGTTTTGAACAGTCAGTCCCTCCTGTCAGGCCCACACATAAAAGGGCACTTCAGAAAGTCCTTGAAAAACTAATTTTAAAAAAATTTCAAATCCACGAATAGTCTTTCCATAATACACATGTTCCATGAACTTTCTGAAGACCTTGCATATATAACAGGTATCCCTTCTCCCAAATACACCTAAGTTGTCATGTAAGCAGCACCACCTGGAAAGGAATTACTCTGAAGACCTGAAGTCTGAGCTTTCCCACCGCTGCGGTCATGCACATGAGGCAGGGTGCCCTGGAGGACACGGAGGCTCAGGAACGGCCTGATGGAGCTGTGCACTGAGCAAGAACTCCACTGGGCCCCAGGCTGTGGCTGCTCCTGCCCCTCATGACGCAGGTGCTCAGTGAGCTTCTCTGGAAACCTTGCTTCTCCAGATGAAGAATGGGGCTGTGCTCATCAGTTGTGACCACCTGCTGGCTGCCTGCCTTCCCTTTGCTATGAGTAACACAGGGTTCCTTTCAGTGGGATCCCCCTCAGTCCCTGTGGATGGGTCAGTAGACCCCTCTTCTCTAGCTTGCCCCAGGGGTAGGCACATGATCCAAGCCAGACTACTGTTATGCAGTGTCAGGGGATGTAGCGACCCCTGGAGAAGATCTCTCCTTTCTCCAGGTCTTCTAGGTTCAGCACTTGTAAATCCAGAAGCTATCTTTTCACCAGCAGCCAGAGACTGAAGCCAAGAGAAGAAAAGAGACAGATGACAGAAAACCCCACTGGAAGCATTGTACTAAGGGTGGACCCCTTACACTTAGGTGAACTAATAAATTCTCTTTATATTTTTTAATATGTATTTATTAATTTGAGAGACAGAGAGCATGCATCCACCAGTTCATTCCTCAAGTGCCTACCATGACCAGCAGTGGGTTGGGCCAAAGCCAGTAGTCGGGAACTCAATCCAGGTTTCCTTTTCAAAGAAAAAATATATATGCAAAGAACTCTGAAAGTCCATTCCCAGGAGGCAGGCATGGTTGGTCTAGTGAAGATGCCAGTTAGGAAGCCTGTTTCCTATATTGGAGTATCTGGGCTGTTTCCCACCTCTAGCTCCCGACTCCAGCTTCATGCAGACCCTGACAGGCATCAGTGATGGTTCCAGTGTGGAACATCTGGACTGCATTCCCAGATCCTGGCTCCAGTCACTCACAGACTGACATTAAGACATTCGAGCCACTGTAGACATTTGAGGAGTGAACCAGAAGATGGTAATTTTTTCTCTCTCAGTCCTAGGTAGGTAGATAGATAGATAGATAGATAGATAATGGTTCCAGCCCCAACTGTTGGAAGTTCAATCCTTCAAAACTGCCTTTTTCAAAAAAAAAAATCTATTGATCAAATAAGAAGCATCTTCAAAAGTTCATAGATATGTGTATTATGAAAAAAACTACACAATTTTCATTTTTTGCACCAAAATAAACCCATCTTTTACTTGCATTTTTCCATGAACATTTTGAAATACCCTCCATTGTATGGATCTACTTTATTTCTGTTCCACTGATTTGTCTCTCTTATTATTAATGTCAAACTAGTTTAATTATTATAGCCTTAAAATAATTCTTGCTGTCAGGTAGTGTTAATCCTCTAACTCTGCTCTTCATTTGCATAATATCTTAAGCTAGCCAACGAAACAGTCTATTTGGGCAGACATCATGGTGCAGTGAGTTAAGTCACCACTTGGGATGCCCACATCCCATATCAGACTGCCTGGGATCAAGTCTCAAGATTTCAATGCTGCTGACTGATAATGCATGCCCCAGGAAGCAGAAGATGATGGCTCAAGTGCTTGGGTCCCTGTCACCCATGTGGAAGACCCAGCTGAAGTTCCTGTCTTCCATCTGGCCCAGTCTTGACTACTGCATATATTTGGTGAGTGAACAAACAGTTAGAAGTGTTCTTTCTCTTTCTGCCCATCCCCCATTCTGCCTTTCAAATAAAAAAAAATTTTTTTAAAAAACAGCCTATTGGGATTTTGATTGTGATTGCATGGAATCCAGAGATTTATTTAGAGAGAATTGGCATCCTAATAATATTGTGTTGTAACCCATAAAATGTGTTTCTCATTTATTTACATCTTTTTAAATTTCTCTCACCAATGTTTTATATTTTTCTGTGTACAAATCTTGAATTTCTTTTGTCAAATTGTGCCTAAGTATTCTGTTTTTCTAATGTTGTTGTAAATAGTCTTGTAATTTTAATTCCCATTTGTTTAATCCTAATGGAGTTTCTTTCTCATTCTTTGTTTCATTTCCATGTAAGAGCAGATTAGAGAAAGACAGATTATCTCATAAAGTGCTGGACTAAGCCCAACAGGAATGAGTCCAGTCCAGTGAGTTGTAGCTTGGTCAAGAATCATATTGTATGGATCATGGTCCTCTCCCAAGGCCTGCCTAGGGTCACCAACCCTCAGGAGGAACGGTCCTTGATTAATTCCTTCCATACATGGGTAACATTATCACTAACAAATCAGTAAAAGGATTTACACCAAGTATTAATGTTGTGCTTTTGGATTTTACAACAGGAGATGTATCTCTGACTGTGGGGGAGGAACAACACAATAAAAAATCTCACACTAAAAGTCAAGTATTCATTTCTGCTGGTGCCTCTAAATACAACCATATGGTCCTAGGGGCCAGAGTGTTACAAATGCCACCCACTACAGGAAAGGCTTGATTCCTAGGCGACCATATGTCTAATGATGTATCCCAGCCCTTTAATTTTCACTTTGGTCTGTCAACAACTTGGCTTTTTCACTGGTCTGCTGAGCATGGAAGGCAGTACAGTTCAAGGGGTGCACAGAGTAAACAAGAGGGATCTCTGGTGAGCACATACCTTATAGAACTGGAATTTTGTGAATAGGCCACTACTCACACAAAACTACACCTGAATTGCATGCAGTTTAAAAGACAGGCATCTAGAAGTCCAGTTGACCTGGCTAATCATAAGGTGTTAGACATCATTTCCTCACCCCTTGATTTTGTCTTTCATTTTCTTTCATTCATTCAACAAATATCCATGAGTAAATTCACTGGGTCTCAATACTAGTGTGGCAGTCAGGCTAGGAAAGAAAACCAAGACTTGTGATACAGAATTCTCATTCAAAAGTAGGGGACACACAGAGACATACCAACATAATATGAGTAAAGATACAGAGTGAAATATTTGGCAGGAATATTTTAAAATATAAGGCACAATCCAGTGTCTGTTATTTTGTAGCCTGGAAGAGGAGAAAACATTAAGGACAGAGGAAGAAGATACCACAGTAGATGGAGTGGCAGTGGATCAGGTTTTGCAGGTGAACAGGCATTCTTCCACCACATGAGAGAACACAGGAAGTTCTCTCTGTCCTGTTGGTCCACTGCTCCAAAAAGCTTAATGCATTATGATGGACAGAAAATGGGGAGGAGTATCTGGCTGAGGGGTATGACCACATCTTCCATCAAGAGACAGAATCTAAGCCCCTCCTTTTAAATGTAGCCTTTGTAGATTCTGTGACTTCAACCAAGAGTATGGCAGACACGATACTATTTGTAAGCTTAGGTCATACAATTCTGTTTCTGTCCTTTTCCCTGAGTACTCAGAAGGGAGACCATATAAGCACTGTCAATGCCCTGAGGGTGCCATGCTGGGAGGAAGCTCAACTCAGCCCACACAAAGACCACGTAGAAAAGCACGGGCAGCCCCTAGCTGCTCAAGCTCCAGCCACTTTCTGACTACGACTGCATGAGAGACTCTGACGCAGAACTTCCCAGCCAAGTTCTCCCCAAATTACTGACCCACAGAAAGCTTGGAAGAAAAAAATAAATATTATTAAGTCACTAAATAGCAGGACATTTTGTTACACACCAATAGAAAACCAGACTAAGGGATCAGAAGCGACTTGGCTAGTTTGTTTTTTTCTTTTTCCTGGGAGATTTAAGTTCAGTTGAATCAATCAGAAAAATACTTAAATACTTGGGTGAACCTGTGAGACAAAGGCTAAATACTTAGGTAAAACAGTCAGACAAGGGCTAAATAGGACCTAGAGGAGAACCTGACTCCATGGCAGAGGATTGAAGTCCTATAAAACCTGGAGAATAAGAGAGAATACCTCTGAAGCAAAGTTGCACATTGACACCTAAAGTAAGGACTCGCACAGGGGGTCAAAGGCTGGGGTCTAGCTACTCAAATCAGGTAACAAAGGTCACATAAAATTTAAAAGAAATGAAATAAATTTGAAGAACAAGAAAAAAATGACTTGACACTGAGTGTGAAGCTGTGCATTTCTCTCAACTATGGAATCCAGAATATTCTCGGAGCTTGAATTGCAGTAGAACCCACAAGCCTTTCTCCAATACAGGATCAGGGGCAGGTGCCAGACCAGGTCACTTGGTTCTCTTCCACCCCGATAACTTCCTTATCCCCTCCACCTCCCATGTAGCAAAAGGAAAGAAAGAGACCACAACAGACATCTAAAATGAAAGAAAGTCAGGATAGAAAGTAGAATGGATCATGGATGATAGCCTTGGATAGTTTGTAGCTACTAAAATTCAAACTAAGCACACACACCCTACTTGGACATGCCTGAAAGCATTTTTAAAAGATATAACAGTATGCCAACATTTAAGCAACACAGAATGATCACTGCCACAATGCTTGCCATAGCTACAGCCACATATAAAAGGGGAACATCCAACAATTTAATGGAACAGCATATGAGCTGAATTGAAGAATACTATGCAGCTTGATTATTTTCAAATGTATGAGAAAATGAAATATTCCCAAGACATTTTTAAGTTTATAAAAGTACCTTAAAAGCAGGTGCTAGATCTTTCTACTTTCAAACAAGTCTGTAACAATTTCAATAACAGCAAGTCCTCAAAAATGTGGCTGAATATTAATTCTATAGTTAATTTTCAATGAGGACCTACTATGTGCAAGGCATCATTTTTAAGTTTTTCCATGAGAAGTCTATTTTGTCTCAATACAACCCCAGGAGACAAGCCGTCATTCAACTCTGTTTTGAACAGATGAAAACAGTTAAGAAACTCACCCAGCACTGTGACAGGGACACGTATGGACAGGCAGTCTAGCTCCATGATGTTGTATAGCATCTCATTCTAGATGACTGCATTACATGTTTTTATTTGAAAGGCAGAGAGGTACACTGAAACAGACATCTTCCATTCACTGGTTTATTCCCCTAACATGTGCACAAGAACCAAAGTTGGGCCAGGCCAAAGCTGAAAGCCAGGAACTCAATCCAGATGCCCCAAATGGGTGGCCAGGACTCGAATAATTGAGCCATAATCTGATGCCTCCCAGGGTTCACATTAGCAGAAAGCTGGAGTCAAGAGCAGCTTTAGGACTCAGACTCAGACATTCCAAATTGGGATGAAGGCATCCCAAATGGCATCGTAACTACTGCACCAAAAGCCTACTTCTTGAAAGAAGTAATCTGAAAAAACTTTTTCAAAAATCCTAAATTTTGTTCTTACCAAGCTGTTATTCAGATATCATTAAGAAAGAAATTCTATTTATTATGTCTCATGGTTATTGGAAACAAATCTTCCAAAACTAAGGGCAGGGAGAATGACCACAGAGATTCCAGAATTAATGGGGTAGTGGGGTGGGGGCGTATCTTGGAGATATTCTTTATTAAAGTTACTCATTTTTCATTTGGGCAGAGCAGATTTCAAAAGCAGAAGAAAACGGCAAAGCAAGTTTGTCAAGATGTACTTTGGAGTCTTTATGTGGCGGCGGGGAGGGTCGGTGAGAGGAAAACTATGTTAAATAAAACGGGGCCGGCTTGTGGCACAGGGCTTAAGCCATTGCTTGTGATATTGACATCCCATATTATATCACCAATGCAAGTCTCAGATGCTCTGCTTCCAATCCAGCTCCCTGATAATGCACCTGGGGAAGCAGGGACTGATGGCCAAGGTGGAATTCCTGGCTCCTGGCTTTGTCCTGGCCTAGCTCAAGCTGTTGTGGGCATTTGGGGAAAGAACCAGGAGGTGGAAGATCTCTCTCTCTCTCTTTCTCTTTGTGTATATATATATATGTATATGTGTATATATATATATATATATAATCACTCTCTCTCTTACTTTTTCTCTCTTTCTCTCCTTCCCTTTCAAATAAATGATTTTTTAATTGTAAATGTATTATCCAGGGGTCTTTTATTTCTGGATCCTTTTTCTCTGTCTACTTATCTGGATGCATTTGTTTCAGCTCATGCATAATGTGTTATAAATCAATTTAAATCTGTTCCGGACATTTCAAAAATCTTACCGTCAACATGTAGGATGAAACGAGAAGAGGAAAACAGCTGATCACCTCCTCCCTGAGAGATTCTGTCTCGTGCTGTTTCTCAGTTGCTTCTGGCCTCCTTAAGACCCCCGGCTCTCAAGCAGAATTAACACTATACACACATTTGCCACTTGAAATGGGGCCGGAGCCAAGCAAGGCGTTATTTCCCTCCCACACCTCCCCCTTTTCTCTGACAGCCCTGGGAATTCGGACAGATTTGAAGCGTGGATGGTGGGAGAGTGGGAGGTGTTAACCAAAATCCATCCCCACCCCCCAATTTCTGCACTGTGCTGCTGCATCCATTATGCCCCTCTGCCGCTCTGCATACGTCCAAGGCGAGAGCATATGGAGCCTTCCCATGTGTTTTAATTCATTTCTCCCTTCTTTCTCACACTCAGGAGGAAGCGGGTAAGGTTAGATAAAATGGCTACTTAATAAGGGGTTACTGCATGTGTAATTGCTCCCAGAGCGTTTTTAGAGTGATAGTCTGCTTGTAGCAGCCAAGCTGGCTATAAAGAATCTCCCTCAACTGCCCAGAGACTGTAATTCCATTCACTGGCAGTTATGTGTGTAACACATCAAAGACTAAGGAGCATCATCAACTAACAGCCTTTTCACCCACCCCACCTCAAACAGCTCAGCTAATTCAGAAATGCAAGGTTTCCATCCTTGAGTTCCGAAGTCATTGGGTCTGAAGTTAGTGCCAAGATGATTCTAGAACCTTCCTTCCCACAGCAAAATGTACAAGCAAGCAGATACGATGTTTGCCATGGCTGTAGACAGAATCACTCCATGATTCTAACATAGGTTCTTAGAGCTGAAGTGATCTTGAGGTTCAAAACCACATTTACCAGGTAGGTCACCCAGCTGAGAGCAAAGTTCTGCTGAGTGCTCTTCCTACTTCCCCCCAGGATGGAGCGTGGTTTCATCTGGCCTGTGGGGAGGTGGCCCAAGTGGGATGGGCATGGAGGGACTTGGCCTTATTACTTCTCTTGGTGGAAATTTTGCCAGTTTCCCACTGTCCCAGTATTAGTATGAGGTTTCCCCCTGTTTTCCTCATATTTTCATTTTTTTCAAGATTTATTTATTCTTATTTGCAATGCAGAGAGAAAGAAAAATCTTCTATTCAGTGGTTCACTCCCCAAAAGCCCATCACAGTCAGGGCTGCATCAAGCCACAGCCAGAAGCAAAGCACTCCACCCAGGTCTCCCATGTAGGTGGCAGGAACACAAGTACTTGGACCATCACCTGCTGCTTCCCAGGCAGCCCTAGTGGTGGATTAACCCACCAAGTCCACACTCTACCGCCCCCACATTGTAGCTCTCCAGTTTTTCTTTGCAACGCAACAGCCTAAGGATGTCAGGTGGAGACTGTCTAGGGCTCTGCATTTTCTCATGGACAATTATGGAGGCATGTGAATCTCTCAGCAGTGCCTGCCTCCCTGTGCGGTTAAATTACCTGAAACCACATCACATTGTCCATCAATAGGGAGCTGCCTAGTGCCCAGGTGAGCACACTCACATTTCTAATTGTTTCTTCACAACTGGTTGTGGGATTTCTATTTCCCCGGGCAGGCAACCCAATGAGTCATGTTGAATCCAGCTGTTCTCCCAGGATCACTTTGAACATGCCTTGGTCAGGACAGCAACAAAGAAAAGGAAACCTCTTGGTATTCCTGGTTCTCCAGGGATGGTGATGAGAAGTATTAGGATTTTGTGGACACTGTCTGGGGTGTTGGGCAAGATCAAGGTCAGCCTCCATCCCCATCCTTCTAGTTATGTGAATCTTGGGAGATGTTTTTCCTATTGGTGTTTCTTTCTCTGGGGCCACTATTCTGGGAGTTGATCACTTTAAGTGAAGTCCCTCTGTTTGGTCAGTTTCTGTAAGTGAATTCCTTGAGTGAGGTCCTGGGCAGCCATCTTCAAGGCTGTGTGATTCATCACGTGCCTGATCAGGCACAAAGGCATCATCCGTTTTTCTTGTATCCATTGTGTAAAGTATCCATTTTCATTTTCCATCCTTCTATGTTTCCACAGGTGATTCCAGGCTACCACCCATGGGAATGAAAGCTCACTTGGGGCCCACTAGGGATCTCCTCTTATTGCCACTTCCTTCCAGTGGAATAAACATATCTAGAATGAGTAGGCAGTCAACAATTTTGTTGAATAAATAACAGTCAATTATTCAGTATATAATATTAATTATTTTTAATCATATGGTCTAAAAAGTAAACTATATTTGGTAGGAGGAAAGGGAGGTACTATGAGGATTTGACCTACACAATTCACTGCATACCTTTAAAGTGTGGATAATTAAATGCTTTCTCTGGCTCTATGGTAATAAAAAGGAAAGTGATAAAAAAACGGTCAATCAGAAAAGTCTCTTTATGAGAACCTAGGAATGAGAATACTAAAAACGATAGAATTAGCCTTAGAACGCTTCTCCTGAAACATCTCTTTATTACAAGAAACCTACTAAAAGTAACTCAAGTGGAAATAGGATGCTAGGGTGACTTGGGATGCCCCTACAATCTTACAAAATGCAAGAAGAAGCAACATAGTTGACATGGACATGAAGCATATAAAAAACCAGAGGGGAGCCAGCACTGTGGAGTGGCAGGAAAAGCTGCCACTTGCAGCAATGGCATCTCATGTGGGCCCCAGTTTGAGTCCTGGCTGCTCCGCTTCTGATCCAGCTCCCTGCTAATGCACCTTGGAAAGCAGAGGAAGATGGTCCAAGTGCTTGGGCTCCTAAACTCAAGTGGGAGACCCCAATGAAGCTCCCGGCGCCTGATTTCAGCCTGGCCCAGCCCTGACCATTGCAGCCATTTGGGGAGTGAACCAGCAGATGTAAGAGGGTTCTCTCTCTCTCTCTCTGTCTTTCTCTCTCTCTCTCTCTCTGCCTCTGCCTCTGCCTCTCCCTGCCTGTAACTCTGCCTTTCTGATAAATAAATAAATCTTTAAAGAAAAAACACACACACACACAAAAAGAACATGACTAGCAGAGCAATCACTGCTTCTCCTTGCTGATCTTCTCAATCATGCATCTCAGAATCAGTGCCTTCCTCTTCCTCTGCCTACTCATCCTACGCACGGTCCGGCTGTGATATGCTCAGATCTCAGACAGTGCAACTTGTCCACTACTCTGGCTGCCATCTTCGGTGATAACCTGTGTGATGAAGTCTCCGAGCAGACAAACTCATCTGTCTTTGGGTGCACCTCAGAAGTCATAGGTTGTGGGCCAACTAACGGAATGGACACTTTGGAGTCAGGTGTTCATCTTCCATCCCATCCACAGTGGCTCAGGGCAAGGGAGTAACTAGACATATTATCTGGAAAACTTCAAGGCTGAGGTGGGCAATGAAACGCATTTAGGACTTTTGGATGTCAAGTAGTCTATGAAATCAGTGTTAGAGATACAGTTCTATTTCTCTTTGCATACTTGGCAACTAGTATAGGAGCTGGTACATGGTAGATATTCGGCATTTATCTGATGAGCAACTAAATGATACACAGATGATAGTGATGCTCACTATACTCTATGAGATACAATGCCACACGTTCAAGAAGAGCTATAATCAAAAAGACTTGCAGTAACAAGTGTTGACAAGGACATAGAGAAACTAGAACTCTCACACATTGATGGTGAGAAGAAAAAATGGTGCAGCCTTTTTGGAAAACAGTTTGGAAGTTTCCTTAAATGTTAAATATAAATTTACCATATGACACAGCAAAATCATTCCAAGGTGTCTAACCAAGAGAACTGAAAGCATATGTCCACAGAGTGGCTCATATTCAAATGTTCGTGACAGCATTATCGATGACAGCCCAAAAGTGGAAACAACCCAAATATCTATCAACTGGTGAACAGAAAAACAAGATGTAATATATTCATAAAATTAAATACTAAAAAAATGAACTAAGTATTGATAAATGCTACAATGCAGATAAACCCTAAAAATACTATGCTCAGCACAAGAAGCCAAATCCAACGGCCACATATTGTTCGATTTCATTTATGTGAAATTCTCTTAAGAGGGAAATCTACAGAAACATAAACTAGATTCTGTCTGTCTAAGGATAGATGTGGCACAGGGTATAGCTACAAACAGACATTTATTTCATGAGGGTATCTGACAAAATGTTCAAAAAGTAGATTGCTATGATAGTTATACAACTGTAAATTTATTGCAAATGGTTGAAGTATATATGTAAAATGAGTGAATTTTATGGTTGGAAATTTTCCCTCAGTAGAACTCTTTTCAAAAAATCTATGGGACTAAAAATGGCCTTATTGTTTATCTTAGACAACCAGAAACCTTTGTCTGATACTTAATTTTACTTTCCCCTGTTTGGGGAACAGATTTATACCCAAATCACTGTTGGTTTCACATTCTCTGTGCAAACTAGCTTGTGCATAAATGATCCTGACAGGGTAAGAGTGGTCAATCCAGTCATTTTGGACTATAAATGGCAACTGAAGGGTGTCCGGATCACATCACGAGCTAAAGCTGACATACTACTGCTTGTGGTAGACTGCTCTTCATCTTCATGGCCCAGGTGCCCAGAGAAATCATTCCCACAATATAGACAACTTGCTTATCTGGGGAGAGATTACATACTGTTATTATATGGGCCATTTAGAGCCATTTTTACATAGAGCCAGCTGGTCATTTGAGGCATCCATAAAGACTATATCATAATTGCTCAATAAAGAACACAATATTACCATATAGAGAGTACTTACGTTACACTTTTCACCAATACATATTGTGATGCTCCTATAATCTCTTTAACAGAAATAATTTCTCCATATGGAAGGGGTTAAGACAAAAAACAACATAAAGATATGGGAATAGTCAATTTGTTTCATAGCCACTAGTATTCTCCTTTTTCCTCAGTGTCAAAGAGAGGGTGATATTCAGGAAATGAAAATTTTTTAAGATTTGTTTTATTTATTTGAAAGATAGAGTTGAGAGTGAGATCTTCCATTCACTGGTTCACTCCTCCAATAGTCACAAACAGCCAGGGCTGGGTCATACTGAAGCCAGGAGCTTCTTCTGCGTCTCCGATATGGGTGCAGGAGCCCAAATACCTGGGCCATCTTCCACTGTCTTCCCAGGTGCATTCACAGGGAATTGGATCAGAAGTGGAGCAACTGAGACTCAAACTGGTACCTATGTGGGATGTTGGCATCACAGGCAATGGCTTTACCAGCTATGCCACAGTGCCAACCCCAGAAATGCCAGTTTTTAAAATTACAGTATAATGGGGCTGGTGCTGTAGAGTTTAAATAGGTTACACTGCCTTTTGCAATGCCAGCATCACATGTCACAGTGCCAGCTTTAGACTTGGCTACTTTACTTCTGATCCAACTCTAATGCCCCTACAAAAGCAGTAGAAGCTGGCCCAAGTTCTTGGGTTCCTACCACCTATATTGGAGACCCAGATGGAGTTCCTGAATGCTGGCTTCAGCCAGGCTCAGACTTGGCTGTTATGGTCATTTTGGGAGTGAACCAGAAGATGAAAGATCTCTCTGCCACTCCCTCTCTTTCTGTCAGTCTACCTTTCAAATAAATAAATAAATCTTTAAACAGTAACAACATTTTCATTAAATCTTTATAGACAGTTTTCTAACTAAAAATAAAAGTACAAATATACCTTCAAGTGACCATAACCACATCCTTGCCATCCACATCATACGTGGATGCATGACTTTAAGTAAGGAATCACCAATAGCTCTAAACTTTCTATTTTTTTTTTTGACTTTGTTTTTTTTTTTTTTATCTTTTATTTAATGAATATAAATTTCCAAAGTACGACTCATGGGTTACAATGGCTTCCCCCCCCATACCGTCCCTCCCACCCACAACCCTCCCCTTTCCCACTCCCTCTCCCCTTCCATTCACATCAAGATTCATTTTCGATTATCTTAATATACAGAAGATCAGCTTAGTATACCTTAAGTAAGGATTTCAACAGTTTGCTCCCACACAGAAACATAAAGTGAAAAATAATAGATGATTTTTTTAAATGATGATGAAATCAGATCAGACCTATTGTCATGTTTAATCCCAGTGAGAGTCAATCTAAACTTTCTATTGATTTCCAAAGAGATTTTGCTGAAAAAAATTTTAAAGCTTTTGTCCAAATTCTTGGATATATCATAAATTATATCAGATATAACATAAATAAAACTTTTTATTTAAAAAAATCACTCTGTGGATTCCCTAGACAAGCTGACTCATTCATTTTAAACTTTTTTCAATGTTTAAAAAAGTTTTAGTTATTTATTATTTGAATGGCAGAGAAAGAGCAAGAGAAAGAGTAAGAGAGAGAGAGAAAGAAAGGGAGGGAGGGAGGGAAGGAGGGAGGGAGGGAGGGAGGGAGGGAGCTCTTCCATCTCCTGGTTCATTCACAAATCCCTACAATAGCTAGATCTGGGCCAGGCTGAAGCCAGCAGTCCAGAACCCAGTCTGGGTGCACCGTACACATGGCAAGGACCCAAGTTCTTGAGACATTTCCTGCTGCCTCTCCGAATGCATGGTTGCAGGAAGTTGGAATTAGAACTCAACCCAGGCACTCAGATATGGACTGCAGGAGACCCATGCAGGGTGTTAACCACTGTGCCAAAACACTTGCCCCTAGGAAACTTTTCCATGCATAGCAACACATAAAGGTTGCTATCTTCTTTACTCAACGGCTCTAGATGGTGTGGTATAACTATTTGTTCTCTAAAGGTCAAATTGAGCCAATTAATATTTGATCCATGTCTATAGCGAAACCTTCACACTATAAAGTGCAGTTGAGGGCAGAAAAGAGAGTGGTGGAAGCTACTAGTCAAGTAGGTGACCTTAAGTCAGTTGAGCAAGGCCGAGCACCAGGTAGAAAAGCAAAGAATGAGCACCAAAAAGAAAGTGAAAACCGAAAAAGTCCTGACCAAAGTCTCTGGAAATACACAGCAAAGAATGAGTTAAGGGTTCCTAAATGAAAATTCAATGATAAAATGCTTCCTGATTAATCAGAGCACATTATGGGTATTGATTCTAACTTAGGAAAATAATAAACTTATGCATCATAAATCAAGGAAAAATATTTTTTAAGGTATGATGGATGGAAAACAATGGATTGAAATCATTAAAAGTTCAGTGCATAAATAAAAGGATTTGATGGTAAACAGTTCTACTTCCTATTTATCATGTGATCTTCCTAAACGATGTAGATCTTGAAACATATTTTTCAGAAGGTCAGATACTGCTCTAAGTGCACTAATAGAAAAAGACATAAAGAAAGAAAAAAGAATCACCCCAAAATATTGCATGACTCAATACCTTGGGGACATAACGGGATTATAAATAATGAGAATTTGACTCTAATTTTTTTTGTCTGTAAAATGAATAAAGACTGAAGTTGAAGTATCTGTCTTTAAGAGTTTACATGCAGGGACCAGCGCTGTGCCGTAGCAGGTAAAGCCTCCGCCTGCAGGGCCAGCATCCCATAGTCCTGGCTTCTCCACTTCCGATCCACCTCTTTGCTATGGCCTGGGAAAGCAGTGGAAGACGGCCCAAGTCCTTGGGCCCCCACACCCGTGTGGGAGATTCGGAGGAAGCTCCTGGCTCCTGGCTTTGGATCGGCACAGCTCTGACCATTGCAGCTAATTGGGCAGTGAAGCAGCAGATGGAAGTCCTCTCTCTCTTCTTCTCCTTCTCTCTCTGTGTAACTATGACTTTCAGATAAATCAATAAATCTTTAAAAAAAATGAAAGAGTTTACATGAAGATGTTTATCTTTATCATGGTCCATTGAAAAATACCTTAGCTCATAATAAAACAGCTGGAAATAATCACATTTTTGGAAAACTAAAATAAGAAAATAGCTTTTGAGTCATGAGGGAATAAAGAAATAAGTATTCAAGAGTATATAATTGTAATTTGTATTAATGAGAATAAGGCCAGTCTAAATTAGTAAAATATGAACAGAAAAAATACTTTTAAAAAAAGCAAATGTGTTTTTCTAGTACATGCCCTTAAAATGAAAAAAAAAAAAAAAAAGGCAACAAAATGCTGGACCTGACAGTAAAGCTACCATCAGGTAGCCTTAATGGGTAAGTGAGACTTGTTTGTAAATATGCATTAATTGGGGCTGGCGATATGGCACTGTAGGTTAATCCTCCACCTGCAGTGCCTGCATCCCATGTGGGCCCCAGTTCTAATCCCGGCTGCTCCTCTTCCAATCCAGCTCTCTGCTAATGGCCTGGGAAAAGAGTGGAAGATGGCCCAAGTGCTTGGGCCTTTGTACCCACGTGGGAGACCCAGAAGAAGCCCCTGGCTACTGGCTCCGGATTAATGCAGCTCCGCCCATTGCGGCCACTTGGGGAGTGAACCAGCCAATGGAAGACCTTTGTCTCTATCTCTCGCTCTCTCACTGAGTGTGACTCTACTTCTCAAATAAATAAAATCTTTTTTTTAAATTCATTAATTGAGTTTTTGCAGCTAAATCAGCCAACTATTTCTGAGCTCTGTATTCCATGACTACTCTCTGGAGAGAAGAGAAGACAAATGATAATTTGTCTTACTTTATAAATCTGGCTTTCTGCCCAATGCCTGGAGTGCTGGTATCCCATATGCGCACTGGTTCTAGGCCTGCCTGCTCCACTTCCAATCCAGCTCCCTGCTAATGAGTCTGGGAAAGTAGCCGAAGATGGCCCAAGTCCTTGGGCCCTTGCACCCACATGGGAGACCCAGAAGAACCTCCTGGTCCTGGCTTCCAATTAGCCCAGCTCCAGCCATTGCAACCATTTGGGGAGTGAACCAGTAAATGGAAGTTATCACCCCCCACCCCACCCCCGTCTCTGCCTCTCTGTAACTCTGCCTTTCAAATAAACATATAGTTTTAAAAAGTAAATAAATCTAGCTTTCTAAGGGAATCATTAGAATTACTCAGTAGATCCTCAGTCCAAGGAATGAATATTTCAAAAAAGTCAGAAACTCCTCCAACGTTATTAAAAAAATATATATTTCATAAAGAGTCGCTGTTAGGGGCATTTGTTGCCTTGCACAGGTCTCTAGTGATGCTTTCAACAGCTGAGAAAGAGGGAAGAGTCCTCAACCACTTCCAGTCTCCTTCAGCGTCTTCAAGGCTGCTCTGCCTTTGCCAACCACCTTCATCCCTTCTCACTGCCCACGGAGTCTCCATGCTACAAGGAGGAACCTGAGCATTATTTTCATTTTACCCATTCCCAAAGCCAAAGTCATCAGTGTAATAATAACAACAAGCATTCCTATATGCCAGCCTCTTTTTGGCGGGCTCTGGTTTCTGCCTGGGGGCACCCATTTTCCCTTTCTTTGAAAAGAGCACCTAGATTTGGCTTTGAGGAACCTTCCCTACCCTGCCTACCACGACTCCCTCCCCAGACAAACACCACACACACACACATACACACATACACATTTACAGTCCATATGGTTTAGGTCAATGACTCAGGCTGGATTTCTCAAAATCCTCCTTCTCCCTGACTGTGGTCATTATTCGGGGACAACACAGAACGATCCAAGGACAACTGCATCTAGCTGCACTGGAACTACTGGTTGCTAGACTGCAATGAGAATGATATTAATGTAAACCTGTGGAGGACTCTGGAGAATTAGGTTACTAGGCAGCGTGGGGAGGTGAGGGCTAGGTGTTCAGCATAGTGGTTAAGACACTGGGTAAGACAACTGTTCCCCAACTGAAGTACCTAGGTTCTCTACCCTAACTCTTGACTCCAGTTTCCTGCTAATGCAGAGCCTGAGAGGCAGCACTGATGGCTCATGTAATTGGGTCCCTGTCACCCGTATGGGATAGTTGGATTGAGTTACTGACTCCCAGTTTTGGCCCTGCCCCCTGCTTCTACCATTACAGGCATCTGGGGAATGAACCAGTATTTGGAAGATTCCTCCCCCCTCCTCCCTCTGCTTCAAAACTAATTATTTAATTAATAGTAAGTTAGTTTAAATACTTCATTAAAGTAATTTTTATTTTTTAAAGTAATTTTTAAACTTAATATTAAGCACTTCAAAAAGTTCATGGAAAATGGAATCAAAAGTAGTATTTTGATGCAAAAAATCTGAAATTTGTGCATAGTTTTTTTCATAATAAACATTTCCTCTGAATTTTTTGAAGTGCCCTTGCACAGAAGAAACCAAAACCTAGAGATGCAAAAAGAAGCAGAATTTTAAAGACATTAAGGCCCCTGGATTCATCTACTCCTGAAATATACTCCATAGAACTTTGAGTTCTTTGAGTTATATTAGTCATTATAGCCTCTTTTTTTTTTTTTTTTTTTTTTTTTTTTTTTAGCTTATGCCATCTTGGGTTCCTCTTCTGATCCTTGCAATTAGAAATATCTGTGATCTGTGTAACAGAGAGTCTGTTTCATTTCATTCTTATAGCAATCCTCCATGGAAAGATACTAGAACTACATTTTGTGCATCAGAAACTCAAGGCTTTAACTTTTCCCAGTGACAAAGCCATTAAGTGCTTGAGTCACTACTCAAATCTATGCCCATGTAACATCACAGTCCATGATCTCAACCCTTGGAGTCATCTTCCATGATGCGTCATCCCTCTCTGTGTCCCCAAGGTTTAACACGGGCTGTCAAACATCTGAGGGCCCCATTAATGTATTGGGCTTAGTTGGCATTACAAGAGACAGGAACAGGCTCTCCTGCCTAAAGAACAAAAGCATATAATAAAATAGCTGGAAGAAAATAAACTGTGGTGTGAGGGAGTGCAGGAGGGAGAGGGGAGGAATGAGACAAATTTAACTGGACTAACAGATTTAGGAGAATTCCTGGAAAGTAGTCAGTTAAATCCACTGAAAAAAAATAGTTGATACTTAAAGGAGGGCTAAACATTTACCTGACTCATCTTATTTATTGATGCATTTCGTTAATAACCCTTGCTTCAAAGACAACACAAATGCAAACTTCAGAATGGTTAAATTTGCCTAAATTCCTGATGAGCAAGGCAAATCAACATGTTTTCCATAGCATTTAAGACAAGCTTTTCTATTCTGCTAGAAAAACATGACATAGGATTTTTTTTTTAACTCGCACTAGTTAGTTGTTCCCAAAAGGGCCTAGTTTCTGCTCACGTTCCAAGAGCTGTGATGCTTAGCTGAGAACAAACCTCTTGCAGAGTTCAAAGTGAACTACCTCCAGATATGCCCTGTGGAATTGTGTAGCAGAAGAAACAGCCTCTTAAATGGGAATACAGGCACATCTGTCCTAATTAAATAATACTCTGTGTAGCCTCTTGCTTCATGATATCACAAGATGCACCCCAAAATACCCTTAGCCCCAAAGTACACACAGACACATGAGAGCCAGGGCTGCAGTGTGAGATGCTATCCTGCTCTATGAAAAAGGCTGCTAAGTGATATCCATGTCTCGGATCTCTGCCAAGAATGGCTGACAAGCCTCACCTGTCTCTTTCACTCGTTCTTCACAGCTCAAGTCCATTAGGCAGATGATGGGGGAGTGAGGCTAAAGCAAACTGAAGACATTAAGACTCTGCACGACCATGAATGTGGATGATTGCACAGAGAGTCCATCCCAAGTGATAGCCCAGGAGGCAAAGAACTCATTGAGAAACTCCATAAACTGTCCTTATTATTTAGCATACGGAAAAGATGTGGTACCAGGATACTAGCTTTACCTCACTGAAGGTCCGCTGCAGTACAGGTACCTTGCTAAGGATTCTGCAATCCTTGTCTCATCCCCATAAAGCCAACCCACTGTTATCAGGGCCGTTCCAGAGCAAGGGAGAGTGAACTTCAGTGAGATAAGTAACCTGGCCAAGGTCACACACCTGGTAAGTGGCAGGGTGGGGTTCAATTTCATGGCTGGCTTTCTCTGGAATGAGGGCACTTAACCGGGTGTGTTACAGCATCACTACTAAAGACCACACAGCACATAAGAGATCTCTGAAATATGGTTTGGTTCAATTGTACTTCTTTCGATCTTTTTATTGTCATAAAATATGTATGATATAAAGTTTCCCATTATAACCACTTTAAAGCATACAGTTCCGTGGCACTAACTACATTCATGGTGCTGTGCAGCCATTACTGCCATCCCTCTTCAGAAATTTTCCTCACCTCAAACTGCAACTCCGCCCATGTTCCCCAAGGACTCCCCATTCCTCCCTCTGCACAGCTCCTGATGTTCAATACTCTACTCTCCGCCTCTGTGAATGTCACTCCTCTAGGTCCCGCGTGTAACTGGAAATGTGAAATCTGTGTATTTTTATGTCTAGACCATCTCATTTAACATGAAGTCCTCAGAGTTCATTCATGTTTCAGCAGCAGGATTCCACTGCCTTTTATGGTTGAATGATACTCCATTTTGTGGATATTGCACATTTTCTTTGTTCATTCATCTGTTGATGAGAATTTAGATTGCTTCTCCTTTTGGCTCCTGTGAATAATACTGCCACGAACATCAACATATAAATAAACATCTGAGTCCCTGCTGTCACTTCTTTTGGGTATATACCTAGAGGGGGAATTTCTGGGTCACATGGTAATTCTCCGTTTAACTTGAGGAAATGCTTTTGGGCTCCACAGTTGCTACACCACCGTGAATTCCCACTATCAGAGCATAACGGTTGCAGTTTATCCACATGCTTGTCAATGTTTGTTGCTTTCTGAGGGTTGTTTAATGGTGGGAGGAGGTGCTGTTGTGCTTTGTAATAGACATGCTAATGAGGATTAAGTGATATCTCATGGTGGTTTTGGTTTGTAGTTTCTCAAATGCTTGGTGATGTTGAGCATCTTTTCAGATGTTTGTCACCAATATACCTTTGAAGAAATGTCTCCTCATGTCCTTCGTTCATTTTTAAATTAGGTTGTTTCTTGTTTTTGTTGCTATGGTTGAACTGTAGAAGTTCTTTATATATTTTGGGTATCTGTATTGGCTATTTATGAAGGAAAGATTGACTTTGGCTCCTGATTTTAGATATTCACTGTCGGAGTCTCAAGTCCGAGGCTGGCCCCTGACCAGCAGGGGCCAGTACAGACACTCCCCAACAAGGCGAAGGGGAGGGGTAAGGTCGACGGGTGATGAACACACCACAAGCAATAAAGCAGGAACCGCTTTATTGAGGAAACGTACAGGCTTACAAAGCTTACGAAGGACATGCGCAGTAGGGGAGCCAATCAGAGAAAAGGTCACGCAGGCATGGGTGGGCCACGCACAGGAGCACTTTAAGTAAAGTATAGGGATCACACACTTTCGTGTCTGGAACTAAAGCGGACCTATCCCTGCTGGTGGTCTGATCTTGCACAGCTTAACTGCAGCAGCCACAGACATGCCATATTGTAATGGAGATTTTAGGCAATGCCCAACAATTCACAGTTCAAGATCGAGCAACCCCACTTGTCTGGCATCTGATGAGTGGTGGTTGCAGCGTGCATGCAGAGAAAGGATCACACGCAAGTCAAGAAATACACAGGGAGTACACTCATCCATGTTTACATGGTCTCTCCCTAGAAAGTCCCCATGATTCTATCCATGGAATGCCAGCTCAACAACCTAATTCATTCCCAGCACTTTGCAAAGGCTCCATCTTTGGGGATTATGATTGGATTAAGTTTTCACCCTTAACCATTAACATTAATCTAGAAGCCATTAACATAAGACTTTGGGGACCAAGTCTTTAACACCTGAGCCTTTGGGGAACACTCAGATCAGATCCATACCATAGCAACATCCCTTATTAGAAACATGATTAGCATTTTTTCTTCCCATTCTGTGGGCTGCTTTTTTGCTCTGTTACTGTCCTTAGATGCAAAAGTGTCATTCAGTTGACTTTTTTTTTTTTTTTTGACAGGCAGAGTGGACAATGAGAGAGAGAGAGACAGAGAGAAAGGTCTTCCTTTTGCCGTTGGTTCACCCTCCAATGGCCAGCCACGGCCGGTGCACCACGCTGATCCGAAGCCAGGAGCCAGGTACTTATCCTGGTCTCCCATGGGGTGCAGGGCCCAAGCACTTGGGCCATCCTCCACTGCACTCCCAGGCCATAGCAGAGAGCTGGCCTGGAAGAGGGGCAACCGGGACAGAATCCGGTGCCCCAACCAGGACTAGAACCCGCTGTGCCGGCGCCGCAAGGCAGAGGATTAGCCTAGTGAGCTGTGGCGCCAGCCTCAATTGACTTTAATGACAACATGTTTATCACCTGTGAACACAGCATTGTGGTCAGGAAGAAATGTTAAGGTGGGTGACAGAAATCCTTCCCTTTAGACAGTCAAGTACCTAAGCATAAAAATTGTATTAAAGCCAAATGGGGAGGCTGGGGCTGTGGCATAGCAGGTAAAAGCCATCGTCTGCAGTGCTGGCATTCCATATGGGCACAGTTCAAGTCCTAGCTGCTCTACTTCAGATCCAGCTCTCTGCTATGGCCTGGGAAAGCAGTAGAAGATGGCTCAAGTTCTTGGGCTCCTGCACCCACGTGGGAGACCCAGAAGAAGCTCCTGGCTCCTGGCTTCCGAGCAGCACAGTTCCAACTGTTGTGGCCATCTGAGGAATGAATCAGCGAATGGAAGACTCTTTCTCTTTCTCTCTCTCTCTCTCCCTCTCTCTCTCTCTGTAACTCTGTCTTTCAAAGAAATAAATAAATCTTAAAAACAAATTAAAAAGCCAAATGGGAATATACAAGGTGCTAGGGGCAGGAAGGGGAGAGTGATGGCTCACATCAACAGTATTCTGAAAAGCCTTCCAACAGTCATCTCAGGTAGGAATTATTGCAAAGAAAAGAGGATGAAGAAGTAGACATTTGATGGCCACCTATGAATTCCCTCAGGGAAAAAGAATAGGATCTAGCAGGGAGATGGCAAAGAATCAGATGGAATGGATAAGAACCTATCAATAGTTGCACAGTACTGTACATATGTTGGTGGTGGGGAGGTAGAGTCTAGATTTAGCTTCCAAAGACTAAGATTCAAGTCCCAGCTCTACCAGGAAGTACACAAGAGGTCTGGAACAGCCATTCAATATCACTAAATGCCAGTCTTCTCAGCACAAACATGGAGGCGGGAGGACCTGTCTCTTCCACAGTCCTGCTTGCTGTAAGGGTTAGGTGAGGTTACGAAGTCATCAGAAACTGCAATTAACTGTTCTTATAGAATAGTGAAACGCGAGAAAAGAGGCATCAGGCAGAAGGGCATGCTCAGCTGTTTCATATCTGGCGTAGTGTCTAAGAATGTAAGACACAGATGTGGTAACCTGGAGATCCTCAGATCCAAACAAGCCTCATCAAAGGCAGGCAAAGAATGGGCACCTTGTGGAGAAGGTTTTCAAGATATTTGGCAATGGTAATTTGGGAAGGAAAGAAGATGTTGGGAGAATTGTTTCCCTCACCCCATCATGGATAGATCATTGCAAATCCAATGATGTGAATGATATAAAGTTACCCTCATAAAGATCTTTTTCAAAAAAAAGAACACATCATAAGCATCATACATTTAAAGTACATTCATAGGGTAGGCGTTTGGTTTAGTAGTTAATCCTCCTTGGGGCACATGTATCAGAGTGCCTGAGCTCAAGTCCCAACTCCACTCCCAATTCTAAATGACTGCTAACGCACTCCCTGGGAGAAAGCAGGTGATGGCTTAGGTATGTAAGTCCCTGCCACGCACCTGGGAGACCCAGACTGAATTCTAGGCTCCTGGTGAGAGCCCAACCCAGACCTGGTTTTTACAAGTATTTGGGGAGTGAACCATCAAACAAGGATTTCTCCATGTCCATTTGTCTCTGCCTGTTTCTTTCTCTCTCTCCCTCTGCCTTTCAAACAAAGAAAATGAAATAATTTTTTAAATAAACAAAGCATGCTCCTGTACAGATCTTCAAAAGTGTTTTATCCATCATCTTCTACTGATTTTCTCTACACCCCTCCCCTAAGTCATGTGATTTTGACAAGACAGCACATTACAGAATCTGCTCTCCACCAGTGCCAGGGGTGGGTGTCACAAGACTTTGGACTGGCCAATCAGAGTAGCACTTAGATTTATCCACAGTGGTTGACCCATGAAGAGCAGATATACCAAATCAATCCAACCAGAGAGGATTTCTTTATAGACAGTGGAAGACAGAGGAGTTTCTTTCCTCTCAAGCAGCCAAAATAGTCAGATTTTCCTTGGTGACTCCGTCTCATCCCATCTCCTAATCACGTGGAGCATGTCCACCTGCGGTACAAAGAATCAGCTCAACAACAAAGGAGCCACGTGAGCAAGGCACACACAGACACAAGAGACTCTAGAACACGGGTCATCAAGCTGATATCCATAGATGAAATCCAGCTTTCAGAGCTAAGTATGCCTTTTATATTATTATATGGTTGGAAGCAAATCAAAAGAAGATTAATATTTATGACATATCACAGTGATAAGAAAATCACCTATTGTGTCTATAAAGACCATCCCACGGGTAGACCACCAGGCTGATGCATTTCCATCTCATTGGTGGCTGCTTTGGGGCTACAACAGCAGAGTTGAGTAGTTGCAAGAGAAACCTTAAGGCCCATAAAGCTGGAAAGAGCTGGACTATTTACAGAAAAAAATCTACAGATCCCTGCTCTGCTATAATACAGATACTGGATGTCAACTATTCCATGAACATCCTTTTGGTTTGTTTGTTGTTGCTGCTGGTTTTTGAAACTGTATTTTATTTACTTGAAAGAGTTACAGAGAGGGAGAAGCAGAGAGAGAGAGAGATCTTCCATCCTCTGATTCACTCCCCAAATGGCTGCAATGACCAGGGTTGGGCCAGGCTGAAGTCAGGAGCCTGGAGCTGTATCTGGGTCTCCCACTTTCTGCTGCTTTCCCAGATGCATTAACAGGGAGCTGGACCACAAGGGCAGCAACTGGGACTCGAACCGGCTCCCATAGGGGATGTCAGCATCTCAAAGAGCAGATCAACCTGTGCCAGGATGCTGACCCTATCTTCTTGGTTTGAAGGTAAGAAAAATAAACTTTAGAGGAAATATGAAACTGGCTTGCTCATATAGCTAATGACAAATAGGACTCCAGTGTCCCACCCAGGCTGGCTTCCTGGGTGTGCACCTGACTTGCCACACAGGACCTAGAATCTGGAGGGCTGTGCTTTCAGCTTAGTGCCCTGCTATCACAAATCCTGAGATTCTTACTCATTTTTGAACAAGAAGCTCTCAGTTTCATTTTGTACTGGGCCCTGCAAATGTTGTCACGGATCCTGGTGCCAACCACTCAGCCTCCCCAACTGTATGCACCCAACCCTTTCCTGATCACAATCTACTTCAATAGTGTAAATTTCAACCACCTTACCACATTTATATTAAAGACGTCGATATTAGGGCAGCCTCCATGTTTAAATTCCAACACCCTTTACAATCAAAGGCACACATTTTTCCACCTTTGTAACACAATTAAACTTCTCCAAGGTTTAAGCAAAACAGCTGTACTTTTATTTTTCATGTGACTTAATCATTCTCATCACCATTGTTGGCTTGCATTTGCTTTGTATTTCACTTTTCCTCCAGGACTGGTAAAGCAAGGGAAACAGATTCAGTAATTCTCCAAGTTCATAAATTAAGAACAGGGTCTAAAAGATTGTGCCTATTTTTGAAGCATCTGTCTGTTGGATAACTGAAAGGAAAACATATATAAAGTACTTCAGTAACCCCATAGCAGAGCCGTGTTTGGATAAAGTAATTTTTAGCATAAGGCTAACCATAGACTTAGTTACCTAGTCCAAACTTAAACTCTGACCAAAACAATTAGGACTGCAAAACCTGAACATATGACAGGCCCTGCTGTGGCTCAGCAGCTTAAGGCCTTGAGGCCCGCAAGGGCTGCCAGTCCAAGTCCTAACTGCTCCACTTCCAATCCAGCTCCCTGCTAATGCATTTGGGAAAACAGCAGAGGACAGTACAAGTGCTTGGCCCCTGCTACCCACGTTGGAGATCCAGAAGAAGCTTCTTCCAGAAGAAGATTCAGCCTGGCCCAGTCCTGGCCATTGAGACCATTTGGAGAGTGAACCTGCAGAAAAAAGCTCTCTCTTTCTCTCGCTCCCTCTCTCTGTCTATAACAATGCCCTTCAAATAAAATTAATAAACCTTTTAAAAAAAATGAACCTCAGAGATGCAAGAGGAAAGACAAATTCCATCATGAGTGACAACACCACCTCTCACGTTCTCAAATGTTAACCTATTCAGGTCATGTTTGATTTATATGTTTCTTAGGCTCCTAATTTATCCAAAACTTTTAGGTAGCTTTTTTATTTTCTTGCTCTTTCTCAGTTGATTGCTTTCATTCCCTTCCTCTCTTTCAATCCTTCCATGTCTGTCTGTCTGTCTGTCTGTCTTTCTTTCTTTCTTTTCTTTTCTTTCTTTCTTTTTCTTCCATCTGTTTCTTCCCTACCTCCCTCCTTCCCTCCCTTCTTTTCTTTATAACTTTTACCATTTTTGTAAGTGACCAAAGTAACACAGGTTCATTGCAGGTTATTTTTAAATGAAAAGTAAAAAAAAAAAAAAAAAAAAAAAAAAAAACAGCTACTATTTTACCGCTCGGTGGTAATCATTGTTGTTATTCGTTTTTGTCATTATTAACATTTAGAAAGTCTTTTCTAATCACTTTTCTATGCATACATAAAACTTTTAAAGATAGTGTCTCACTATGCACACTGTTAGGAATCTGTTTGTACATGTTCTCCCACATCCTCATTACTCTCCTGCATTGTCGTTTTCATGATTACGGTCTATACCACTTATTTAACAGATTTCCTATTATTAGGCACTTGAGTTATTTTTAATTTTCAGCCACTCAAACAAACACTGCAATGAACATCCTCACAGGTACATTGATGTGCACACCTGTGTTTCTTTATTTCATTTTATATTAAAAGCTGAGAGAAATAGTCTTTAATGTCTATGATTACACAATATCTCATTTCCATAACACTATTGACAAGGGAGCTTGGATAAAAATATACTCTTTTATGCAATTTCAAATAGTTGCCCAGCAAGGTGCCTACATATAGTATGGGCTCAACAAGTGATTATTATTAACACTGTCAAGAAAGCATAGCCTCCCTGACATCAAATTCAGAGGGAGTTCTCCTTAGTTGCCATTTATAAACCTCAATGGAGCTTTTTAAAAAGAGTTTTAAACAGTTGTATTTTACCCACTCCTCAGAGTAAGAGTTCCATTATTTCAGTATCTTTGTGAAAAAAATAAAATCTTTTTTGTCCCACTATTATTTTAGTGTCCACATCATACTAAAATTTCAGGATTAGATAAATCTGTCTTCAACATCTCAACATAGACACAAGATTTACAAACAAATCAAGATGTCTTTGTATGCAAAAACAAGAGCTCACTGGTTTGTTTTTTTTTTTAATTATTATTATCATTATTAACCTGAAAGGCAGAGAGACAGAGATTTCCCATCTGCTAGTTTATTTTTCAAATGCCTGAAATGGTTAAGACTGGGCCAGGCCAAAGCCAGGAGCCAGGAACTTAATCAAGTTTTCCCACATTGGTGATTGGAGGCACCCAGTTCTTGAGCCAACACCACTTTCTACCCAGGATGCAAATTAACAAGAAGGTAACTAAGACTGAAACCCTGGCACTCCAATATCACACACAGGCATCCCAGTGGTTTGTATTTGTGTGCGTGTGTGTGTGTGTGTGTTTAAAGGAATTTCATTTTACTGTGATAGTAATAGAAAGAGAACAGATTCAATGTAGTTCATAGATACAATTCTGAAGATAGAATGCTTTGCTCTCCCCTCTCTCTTCCTCCTTCCTTCCTTTTTTCCTTCCTTCCTTCCTTCCAAGCGGTGCCTTAACTGCTACACCAAACATCTGCTCCAGTGTTGTTCTTTTTTTAAAATTGTGAAACTTTTAGAAACAGAAATCTAATCCCAACTTAATGAGAATTAATAAGTGGGAAGGATTTTCCATTTTTATGTTAAGTACATCTAAGATACTTTATTATAACTGGCAGGTAATTTTAATTTCAAGAAAATAGATTAGATTCTAATAATAAGAGCACTACATTTCTTCCTTGCTTGGTTCAAGATTCTACAAGGGACTTGTGTCTTTTAGCCTTTCCAGTAATCAACCTTCAAACCTGGCAAGATCTCATTTAAGTGTCAGCAGAGGTTTCCTGTAGAACACAAGCTTTCTAAATGTGTCTAAAGCAATCATGTCATTAAGCACACTAAGGATTACCTTCTCTCATGTTCTAGTTTAACATGCAACTTAGGGCTGAGTATGTAAGTTAGAATAAAAAATGTACTCGGGACCAGTGCTGTGGCATAGAAGGTAAAGCCGCCACCTGCAGCTCCAGCATTCCATAAGGGCGCGCGTTCGAGTCCCAGCTGTTCCTCTTCTGATCCAGCTCCCTGCCTGGGAAAGCAGTGGAAGATGGCCCAAGTACTTGGGTCCCTGCATCCTTGTGAGACCCACAAGCAGCTTGGTTCCTGGCTTCGGATAAGCCCAGTTCTAGTCCTTGCAGCCATTTGGAAAGTGAATTAGCAGATGTAAGATCTCTCTCTTTCTCTCTCTCTTTCTCTCTCTTTCTCTCAAACTCAAATAAGTAAATCACTGAAAAAAACTTTAAAAATAAAAAAGTTACTAATAAATAAATGAATAAATCAATATCTCTTGATATTGCCTTTCCTGATAATATGTGGGATAACTTTTACTTTTTTATTTAGAATCATCACTGATTCATAACTTCTCTTCATTCTTCATCCATAAAATGGGAATAGGGACTCATAGGATTCTTTTTCAGAAATGTGCTGAATATAAAGTACCTGCCATCAAGCATGGTACGTGAAAGGGCCTTAGCAAATATTTGGCTCTTCACATTAGGAGTAGCATAATCACCGTCATTATCACCCCATTGTCATCACCATCATTCTCCTCCTTATCATCATCATCTTGGAATGTGAATGCCATTTGCTCTAGTCCCTTCTTAAGCAGGGATGAGCCTTATTTTCTCCTTGAGAAAAACATCATTCCACCAGAGTTGAGTTTCCAATAGATTCCTCACCTGAGGGTACCATGTAAGAGAGAGCCGGAGTATTAGAGTGGAGGGAGAAAGAGAGCCCGGTAACATGGGAAAAGCAAGATGTTCCAAAAAACCTTGGCCTAGTGCATGAGAAAAATGGAATTACCAATTACAGCTGTTATGAAACTTATGTTTTAAGAAGCCAGAGGCTGAAACTGTACAATAAAACAACTCCAAAATATCAAAAGACCACGTAGGGTGGCCTGCCAATGGATTATAGACATGACTTTTATATTGAGAGAGACTGTTTGGCACTCAATCAAAGGAACTATATGATTTGAACAGCAGGATATCAGTAGCTAGTTTGGGTTTAAACAAAAAATCAAAAGTAGCAAATCGGTACAGCATCAGCAAAACCTAAGAGATTTGTTTCATAATGTGTAAAGGAAGAGTGGGTTCTATAAACATCAAACTCTGCAGGAGAATGCTGGGGGTTTTTCTTCATATCACTTTGCTCAGTGCACTGAAATTTTTCATGGACTTAATTGATTTCTAGGAAGATATTTAGCATTGCAATCTGGATGGGAATATTCTTCAAGATCATTTAAAAGCAAATTCATCATAAAAGCTCATGTTCCGATTATCAAGGGGAAAGTAAAAGATTGCAGGTTGGAAAGAGACATCTCAGAGTCCAGGAGAGGGGTTCGCGTGGAAAATCTCCAATTTCCTAACAGGAAAAGAGGGGGATGATGTAGAAACTGCCCTTTGAAAAACATACCTCCAGAAGCTAAGGAAAGCATGGCTTGGCTGCATCTTCCACAGATGGCTGATAAATAGCTAGCCTTACAAATGCTACCAGTTGAAAACGGAAACAAAAGCATGCACAAGCTTTAGCCCAAAATTGGTCAGAGACTGCTGCTGCTTCCAGAACTCAGCTGCTGGCTGTTCCCACTCTTCAAAACAGATTACTGATCCACGTGCACTTCAAGTTCTAAATTCATTTTCGCAGCAACCACAGCCATTTCTCATCCACTAGAATGCAACATATACAAAATGTACAAGCGGCAAAATGGAATTATGTTTTCGGATGTTGAAGAGCCAAGGCTTCTGTTAAAGCAGGTAAATTATGAAATAAAAGAGGAGACTACTGCTATCACCCAACACAAACCATCCATCATTTCTCCCTGGGAACTTTCAAAATTATTTTGCCAATGAGTTACTTCAGCCTAACAAAGAGCAGGCTTCTGGGCATTGTAAATGATGTTGCTGCACGTGCAGAAAGCATCGTCAGGAAATGGAATGTTAGGACAGCAACACTTTCTCTGTTTTGGATTGGAGTCTGATCTACCTGTGGGGTTAAACTCGTGAGACTTGTATATGGGGCATTCTTTTTTTTTTTTTTTTTTTTTTTTTGACAGGCAGAGTGGACAGTGAGAGAGAGAGAGACAGAGAGAAAGGTCTTCCTTTTGCCGTTGGTTCACCCTCCAATGGCCGCCGCGGCCAGCGCGATGTGGCCGGCGCACCGCGCTGATCCGATGGCAGGAGCCAGGAGCCAGGTGCTTTTCCTGGTCTCCCATGGGGTGCAGGGCCCAAGCACCTGGGCCATCCTCCACTGCACTCCCTGGCCACAGCAGAGGGCTGGCCTGGAAGAGGGGCAACCGGGACAGAATCCGGCGCCCCGACCGGGACTAGAACCCGGTGTGCCGGCGCCGCTAGGCGGAGGATTTAAAAAAAAATTTAAAAAAAAAAAAATTATTTACTTGAAAGACAGACTTACAGAGAGACAGAGAGAGAGAGGTCTTCCATTCACCGGTTCACTCCCCAGATGGCCACAACAGCCAAACCTGAGCTGATCCGAAGCCAGGAGCCAGGAGCTTCCCCCTAGTCTCGCACGTGGGTGCAGGGGCCCAAGCACTTGGGCCATGTTCTACTGCTTTCCCAGGCCTCAGCAGAGAGCTGGATTGGAAGTGGAGCAGCTGGGACATATGGGATGCTAGCCCTGCAGACAGTGGCTTTACCTGCCACTGGCCCCAAGGCACACTCTTTTATGACACAATGTTCTACAAACAGAACCTCTGTGGCTAGAGATCCTCCTGCCCTTGACCTTCCAGTTGTTTTACAAACAATGTATGAATGATGCCTTGATTGCAGCTTATTACCTCATCTCCCACCAGTATATGCACATTTCTCACTAAAGGGAGACAGAGCTTCCTGTCACCAACCCTACCTCCTCCCATCAGTCCTCCACAACATCAGAGATGCCATGCTAAGGTATTTATCTCCCATATCATCAGTATGGCTTAAAAAAACATCAGAGCCAAACCCCTTACTGGATTAATCCCAAAATCCTTCTAACAACCATCTTCTAAAATGTTTAAGTCGGGCATTCTGTGGACATTCCATTTATTAATGTAACAATTGTAATACTTCAAAATTATCAAACCAGGTGCCAGACTGTTATGCAGCAGGTTAAGCTGCCGTCTGTAGCGCTTGCATCATATATGGAAACCAGTTCAAGTCCTGGCTGCTCCTCTTCGGATCCAGCTGCTTGCTAATGTGCCTGGGAAAGCACTGGAAGATTGCCCAAGTCCTTGGGCCCCTGCACCTGCACGGGAGACCCAAAAGAACCTCCTGGCTTCTGGCTTTGGCCTGGCTCAGTCCCAGCCATTGCAGCCATTTGGGGAGTGAATCAATGGGTGGAAGATCGATTCTCTCTCTCTCACTCTCTCTCTCTCTCTCTCTCTCTTGTCTCTGTAGCTCTGACTTCCCAATAAATAAATAAATCTTTCAAAAACATTATTAAACCAACAACATTTAAATTTCTCTTAAATTACCTGCACTGTGGCTTTTCCATGATCTAATAAACAACTTCAGTTTTTCCTGAGTACAGCAGACGCAGACTGGAACAGCTGATTTCAGCCAGAGGCAATCTGTCCTCCAGCGGGCCTTTGGCAATGTCTGGAGATGTTTTTGCTGGTCTCCCTGGAATGGAGTAGCCAGCATCCAGCGTGCAGCTATGGATGTCGCTAAACACCCTACCATGGTGCAGGACAGCCACTCTCCACAAAGAATTGCCAGGCCCTCAAACACAAATAGTGGCAGGCTGGAGAAAACCTGCAATAAACCACCAGGAAGATATTACTCAGCTCTGACCATGAAATCCAGGCACAGAGACTCGTACTACAGGACCAGCTGTCAGAGCCCAATAGAGCGCTGTTTCTGGGGACTGACCTTGGCTCCATTTGGAATTACAGCAACTACTGCAGAAGGAGCTGGGCCACCATGTTGCCAACAAGGCACACCTAGGGAGCTTGAGTCTTCAGATGAGTTAGGCAGAGGAAGGGGTCAGAAGGAGTTCCCCAACAAAGGAGTATCCCCCAAAAAAAAGAGGGGCTGGCATTTTGGCACAATAGGTTAAACCAGCGCCCCAACAGCATCCCATAAACACTGGTACAAGTGTCAGCTGCTCCACTTGTGACACATCTCCCTGCTAATGCAACCGAAAAGCAGTAGCAGAAGGCCTAAGTGCTTGGGACCCTATCACCCAGGTGCAAGACATGGATGCAGGTCCTGGCTCCTGGCCTCTGCCTGGCTCAGCTCCAGCCATTGCAACTATGTGGGGACTGAACAAGCAGATGAATGTTATCTCTCTGTGTCTCCCTCTTCCCCTGCCTTTCAAATAAATAAAAATTACAAATATAAAAAGAATCAGAACGGCAAAGGAAGCTCTGACACCTAGCAGACTTCTCACTCTGCGCAGGGTGCAACATCCTGTTGCCACTCACTGAGAGCACACGGGAACAAATTCTTTGGCCATTTCAGATGCTGACATCCTCCAACTTGACCTCTTGGTGTTTCCATTCATAACCATGCCTTCAGCACAAAGGCGTACTAGGAAACAATGATCTTGGGAGCCAGACTGCATTAAAACAGGAAAATGCCCCCTGTAATCTCCCTTTAGTATATCTCAAAAGTCAGACTTTAAGATCTGAATATACATTGTCTTTTTTTAACCACCACCAGAGAAACCTGGAGATGTGGGATGACATCAGCAAGTTTCCCAAGTGCCCAGACAGGAAGTAGAGTGTGTGTGCACGGTAGGGAGTCTGGCGAGAATGTGGAGGAAGAGGAAATGTCAGGCACAACAGTACTGACTTCCCTACAGGGTCAAAGCCTGGGTGGGGCTGAGCAAGAGGCAGTAAAAATATCAGAGAGCAGGAGGCAGGAGCTGAAAGCCTCAGGGGTCTGGGATCAGCTTTCTATTTATACTTCCTGGAGGAGACCACTGTTCAGACTATCTCTGACAAATGTGCAATAATGAAGGGAAAGGAAACATGGCATGTTTTAGACAAAGAGATGGCCTAGAAGAATCCAGAAACTTCCACATGTATCCAGCACGAAATTCAAAAGACAGCTATTGGTTTGCGGGCAGCCCCAGGAGAGGTGATTTTATGCTAGAGGCTAGAATAGACTATCAGACTTCAGGTTCAGAGGCAGGCGGTAGCTGAAACTCAAGGGATCCCCAGCAAGGGGGCTCTTGTCAACATGAGAAGGGAAGAAAACCTGCCACAGAAAACAAGATAGATGTTTTACTGTCTCAAAAATTCAGTAGCAATGGCCGAGCAGGTGCAAGCACATCTTCAAGAGGCCACCCAAGTCTTGAGGGGACCAACCTTGTGGCCCCAGAGTCCAGCCCGCAGTCTCAGACAAGGCAAGCGAGATGCGCCCCAAGGCGCCCGCCTAGGAGGAGGAAGAGAAAGGGCAGCTCTGACACAAGCAGAGCTGAAGGGTTCTGCAAACGTCTGAGCAAGGGTGAGGGGATGGACTCGCACGAAACTGAGACAGTAGTGGGAAATAAACAAGCTGTAATATGTGCACATACCAATGACAGTATCTAAAATGCTGGCGCCCTTTTCATTAGGAAACTCCTACTTACAGGGTGTAATTACGAGGAAAGGAGGAACCTGAAGCCCAAAAAAGTAACTGACTTCGTCCAAGGTCACAGAGCCAGTAAGGGAGGAGCCTGAACTCAAAGACCATGACCTGTCCACTCTGCTTCCCTTATCCGGACACACAGCACACCCTGGACAGTCTAGCCCCGCCCTGAATGACTGGCCACACTTTCCTTTGTTCTATTATTTCTCAAACATGCCATGCCCTTTCCTGCTCCAAGATTTTAAGCAGGTTTTGGCTGCTTTGTTTTGTTTTTCTTGCTTCCATGCACATCTGAACCACCCTTTTCTCTCCTACAGTTGATTTTCTCTTCTACCCAACTTAACACCTTTGGGGAGGCAGGAACTTTCTTTATTGGTAGCAAAAGGTGGCAAGTACTGAAGAGTCAACTGACAAAATTTATGACTGCAGCCAATTCCTGGTGAAAAAATGCTATCATCTCACCCAGTACAGCTCTCCTCTGGAAAACCAGGCTGCCGGGTTCTAATAGGCAAAGCAATGTGGGCTAACAGCTGCCCACCCAGCCTTCACTGGCTGCAGCCATGTCTGCAGAGTCAGATCAGTCAATTCCTCAGCTCTGAAGATGTGTTCAGCCATTCTATTTGAAAGCCTGGTCACCTCCTTGACCTTCCAATCTTGTTCCTCGTCCACACAACCTTCCCCAGTTTCTCTCCAACTTTGCACCATGATGAAACTAGTCAGACCACCCAAAACTCCTATGTGTCTTATTGGCTTGTGGATTTTCTCATTGTCATGTTATTAACATGAGAAAAAACTTCTCCAATTAAGATCATTAGAAGTACCTCAACTGGGGCTGGGGCCGGGGCTCCGTGGGATGATGCCTGCTTCCAAGCCCCCAGTGCTCTGCTTCCATTAACAGCTCCCTGCTAATGTGCCTGGGAAGGCAGTAGAGCATAGCCCAAGTAATCAGGCCCTTGCCACCCATACGAGAGAGCTGGATGGCGCTCCGGGATCCCAGCTTCGGCCTGAACCAACACCACCACTGTAGGCATTTGGCGAGTGAACCAGCAGATGGAAGATAACTTTCTCTGTCACTCTGCTTTTCGAATAAATAAATGCATCTTCTTTTTTAAAAAGTACCTCAGCCAAATCCTCTGATGAACTTGGTTTCTCTCTCGCTGGCTGCTCTCACTTTTGCAATCCAAAGAATTTAAAAACCCTGCAGCCTCTTCTATGAGTGACCCTTACTGAATGAAGTCTACCTGTAGTTGTAGACCAAGTCATGTTTTCTTGCAGCTAGCCAGTTTAGTACAGTACTCTCCAATAAACCTTCTGTGATGATATACTACTCTATGTCTATGCTGTTCAACACAAGACACACGAGCCACATGTGGCTACTGAGTCCTTGAAAGTGTTACAGCAAGTAGATTTTAAGTTTTACCTGATTGTGATCAATTTAAATGTAAATTGTCAAATGTGGTTTGGGGCTACTATGCAAGACAAGCACAGGGTTATAAGATTAGATGTCTACCAACATAATGTATAGAATATTTCCCAAAATACATATCCAGCATATACATTTGTATAACTACTAACCAAGTGCATCTAATATACTTTATACTTATGTAGTTTTTCTTTCTCCAGTACAGATTTCCATTTTGTTGAGTAATGTTTATCAATTATTATAACCAAGCCAAAAATCACCCCTTTGAGAAAGCTTTCTCTGTCACCTCCATAGAAGCAGTCATCACTCTTTTTCCAAGACTCAACTAGCATTTATTTCTAAATTATAGAAGCCACCACATTGTATTGGTTCAACATTTACAGTAATATATTTATTTATTTATGATGTAGAGAGACAGAAACAAAGAGAGAACTCCCATCTGCTAGTTCACTATGCAAATGCCCACAAGAGTCAGGGCTGGACCTGGAACCAGAAACCTAAGGCAGGTCTCCCACTTGGGTGGCACAAACAAAACCACTTGAGCCACAACTGATGCCTCCCAGGGTCTGCATTTCCAGGAAGCCTGAGTCAGGAGCCGGAGGTATGAAACCCAGGTACTCTGAAATAGAATACCAGCGTTTTAATCACAAGGCTAAATACCCAACTCATTCTTCACATTTTCCTCCCTTTCTGTTCAGGTGTGCTCTCTCTGAAGGTGAGAAGGGACTCTCTTATTCATTTATGATTTACTAACACATAGAGTAAGAGTGCATACAGCAGTTTTGCAACTACTAGACAAATAAATGAGTAAAAAAATAGCAGTAGAAGATTTGTAGAAAGGTTACAGCTATTTCTTTAAATGGATGTGGAAAGAGTAACGTTTAGCTGGAGGGCTGGCGCTGTGACGCAGCAGGTTAATCCTCCGTCTGCAGGGCCAGGATCCCATATAGCCTCCGATTCTAGTCCTGGCTGCTCCACTCCCGATCCCACTCTCTGCTGCGGCCTGGGAAAAGCAGTAGAAGATGGCCCAAGCCCTTGGGTCCTTGCACCTGCATGGGAGACCTGGAAGAAGCTCCTGGCTCCTAGCTTCGGATCAGCACAGTTCGGGCCATGGCAGCCACTTGGGGAGTGAATCAGCGAAAGGAAGACATTTTTCTCTGTCTCTCACTGTATGTAACTCTACCTCTCAAATAAATTTAAAAAAAAAAAAAAAGAAACTTAAAAAAAAAACTTAGTTGGAACAGATAATAAATGTATCATCTCTTCCGCACTTTCTTCCTTTCACGTTTCTTTTTATGGAAGTCACTGTGATCTATTTGACGGAAGATGTAGAATTCTAATTACCAGTGAGACCTCTACAGAGGCCAGCATTAAACACATTATTTAGTTGTCAGTTATCAAATGTTGGTGATATATGGGAGACAACATGCATGGTGGAATAGTTCTCCCCACAGTTGTCATCTGCTACACACGTCAACCCGGAACATGTATCTGCCGGCTTCTGAGTCACCATTACTACACTGGCTGTTGCCGTCACTCCAGCCCCCTCTGATCCCTTCTCCAAACCACTACTTCATTGTCTTTTTAAATGCAAATGATGTTGAGTCATGTTCACAATTACAATTCAGCACTGTCCAAACTCCACACCATGACCTACAGGACCCTGAGTGACCTGACTTCCAACCCAACTGTCTGCTCTCATCTCAGATCCCACTCCCTGCGTCAGCCACGCTGCTCATTCCCCGAGACAGCGTGCACATCGCCAAGGTCCTCCGGCTTCAGGGCACGTGCACTTTGAGCTCCTGCTCACTGGAACTCTCTTTGGTCTCTGCTTTGTTCATGCCAGCTCATCCATGGGCTCTCAGGCATCACTTAATGGGAAAACAGTTTCCTGATATCTAAACAAGGAAAGATCATCTTATAATCAACATCTACCCCTTCATTATGCCCATCAGATGGATTTGCATATATATATATATATGCAAGTAAATGGGAGTATTTGATATATTTTGATCTCCACCCCCAAACAGTTAGTTCTGTGTGAACCTGAGCTATGTTTACTTTCACTTACCACGTGACTCCCTGGCCCCAGTTCCATCCTGAACACACAATGGATGCACAATGAATATCTGTTGGATGAATGAATGAATTCTTCATTGATATGAATTATTCCCCTTAACAGTATAGGCCCAATATCCAAATATTATTGAAGATTGCAACTCCGAGTTGCATAAAGAACAAACACACCAGTCATGGCCTGATTATCATTGCAAAAACAACAATAATAATAATCACTTTCACAAAAAAAGAATAAGGCACAAGATTCCTTAACTCATCTAGAGGTAAGTCCAAATGCACAGATAGCAGACTGCATTCTGCAATGACCATCATATCCCTTTCAGGTAAACCAGAAATATCAGTGTTAAAATATCCAGCGATTATAACAGTGCAATTTACTCCAGGAGTTAAGGGTATGGACATTTTAGCTTATATGTTTCCTAACTGTTGAGACAAGACAAGAAAAACAGAAAGTTTCACTTTTCACATTCTTCGTTTCTGGTTGTAGATAAATTACAACTTTATAAATACACAATAACCACATTGATTACTAACCGTTGTTCATTCAGTCAACAGCTATTTCATGAGTAATATGGCTCAGCAGTAGTGCACAGATACAATATCAGACACCATGGAGAGCCTACTCCAGTGAGGATAATAGCTAATATTTACTAGGTAGCCATTCTTGTGCCATATGCTGTGCTAAGAGCTTCACCCAAATTATCTCATTTTAATGCCCATAAAAATCATGTGTTGTACACTGGGTATTCTTGTTTGGGAGCCACCCAAGGTCCACAATTCTTAGCAGTCATTATCTCCTCTGAGAAATCCTTTGTCTCACATGATACTCTTTATTATGGGGCTGTTAGACGAAGCTCTGTCCTCCCCAGCCAAGAAGTAACCAGTAAGGCCAAGCAAGTGCTTCCTCCCCAGAATCCAGAGAGTGGCAGAAGGATAATGAGACTGAAAATGGATGGTGCTCCATTCCATCTCTGTGGTTGTAGTAAGGCCAGACTCCTCTGTTCAAGAGACCATTTGGGGCTTCCTGCTTCCTAACATCCAATACTGCCTTCAAATCTGTAAGTCCCTGGGCAGGCATCTGGCTTAGCAGTTAAGACACTGGTTGGGATGTCCACATCTATATCAGAGTGCTCGATTCAAGTCCCAACTTGGCTCCTGATTCCAGATTCCTGCAAATGCACACTCTGAAAGGTAGCAGGTGATAGCTCTGGTACTTGGGTTCTGGCCATCAACGTGATACACCTGGATGTGTTTCCAACTCCCAACTTTGGCCTGGCCCAGCCTCAGCCCATTGCAAGCATTGTGGGGAGTAAATCAGCAGATGGGACATTCTCTCTCTTCCTCTCAAAGTAAAAAAATAATCACCTATGAGTCCCTGATAGTCTTCCAATACACTCTGTTTCTTTTTTTTTTTAATATTTATTTACTTATTTTAGAGGCAGAGTTACAAGGAGAGAGTGAGAGACAGAGAGGGAGGTCTTCCATCAGCTTATCCACTTCCCAAAAGGCCACACTGGCTGGAGCTGAGCCAATCTGAAGTCAGGAGCCAGGAGCTTCTTCCGGGTCTCCCATGTGGGTGCAAGGGCTCAAGCACCTGGGCCATTCTCCATTGCTTTCTTAGGCCATCAGCAGGGAGCTGGATCAGAAGTGGAGCAACCAGAACTCAAACTGGTGCCCATATGGAATGCTGCCACTGCAGGCAAAGGCTTAATCTACTATGCTGCAGGGCCAGCCCCCAAACTCTGTTTCTTAAATGAGAGTCAGTTTCAATTGCTTACAATGCAAGAAAATTGTCATTGAAAAGATGACAAAACAAGTTGGGGGGCCAGTGCTGTGGTGTAGCAAGTAAAGCCACCTCCTGCAGTGCAGGCATCCCATATGGGCGCTGGTTCAAATTCTGGCTGCTCCTCTTCCAATCCAGCTCTCTGCTATGGCCTGGGAAAGCAGTAGAAGATGGCCCAAGTCTTTGGGCCCCTGTACCCACTTGGGAGACCTGGAAGAAGCTCCTGGCTCCTGGCTTCGGATCAGCTCAGCTCCGGCCGTTGCAGCCAAATGGGGAGTGAACCAGCCGATGGAAGGCTCCTCTCTCTCTCTCTCTCTCTCTCTCTGTCTCTCTTTCTCTCTCTCTAATTCTGACTTTCAAATAAATAAGTAGGTAAGAAATAAGGTCAGACAGCTAGGAGACACTAAATAGGACACAACCCAATTCTAGAGCTCACCAATCTCCTGGAAAAGATGATGTATCCCGTAGTGCCACGGTTCACAGGGCAAATTTCAGCAGGTTCTGTGCTGTCCCACAAAACTTAGCTAATGTGCCACCATCACTTAAAAAGCTTTCATACTTTCCACTCATTACTGATGGGTTTGAAGGGCCTCCTAGAGCAGAGCCATGGGGGAACCTACCAGAGGTGGGTAGCAAGAGGTCTGTGAGTAGAAGTAGCCAGCATCTCTAAAGCATCTACAACTATCAGTTCAAAGTGGGCACAGGGGCAGATGGGTGGTCACTGGCAGTGAAGGTATTCCTAGGACTCTACCCAGAAATGACCTGAGAATTGAATCAGCTTCCAGCCTGCTCATTGTCCCCCACATCCTCTCTCTTGTTTCCTAAGCAGAGGCTGAGCTAGTGCTGGGGAGTAGAAACATTCACGCTGCAAGCATGCATCTCCATCTTTGGGCTACAAGTCTGCGCTGAGTCTTGAAGTCTTTGTTGTCACTTCCAAAGTGAATGACTCATTTCTGGGGGAAGAAACTGGCCCCCACAGAACAAGTGAGAAAGCACAGCGGGAGGGCACCATCCAGTGGGAGGGTTTACTGTGCCTCGTGACCTTGCCCCAAAGGAACACAGTGGTCAGTGTGCCTTGTAAACTTCTGAGCGAATGAACTGTGTATAGAAACACATTGTTGAGTCCAGTAAAGAATCAAAGAGTGTTTCTTTGACTGTGTTGGTTATGAATTTCTCACACATACAATAACAAGTTTCTGGCTTCCCTAGCACATATGTTTGAGCAATGTGTTGCTGTATCTCTGACAGTTGGTGACATTTCCTTGCAGTCAGCAGGATTCTTACAGAGACTGTGTGTCCAACGAAAAAATTAACATCCTGAGTCCTTCGATTTGCTATTCATCATCATGGGTGCCTTTATAAAAAAAAAAAAAAATTCACTGAACACCTACTATGAATTCAGCCCCAGAAAAGGTGAATCTGAAGCAGTCACTTTTCCCTCGAGGAGACAATAAATGTACTTAACTAACGATTCTGCCCAGTAATAGTATTAACAGGAACAAAGCAGTTAATATGTATTTGAGGTTTTACACTGTGCCAGCAGCTTTTCTATTTTGCATGGGATATGTCTTCTTTCTCATCCTTGTAGCAACCTTATTGTTATATCCATTTAAAGATTAAGAGCATAGAGAAGGCGTATAGTTGCAATACTACAGTAGTAGAATAAGATAGGGTCAAAATGCTTCTGGATTCCAGGACAGAGACGTTGTTCCCAGGAGTTTTGCCATGGATAAAGTGTGTGTGAACCTGTCCACAACTATAGAGTACAGTGAGCTAGTGTTAAGGAAAGGTGAGTCTATTGCTTCTGTATGTGTCATCCTCAAGAATCATTGCTAATCTACCTCTCTCATCTGAGAGTTGCTTATGAATCTGGAGGTACCGCTAAGAGACTTAACATAAAGACCTCAGACTTATATTGATCTCTTTTCAAAGCTCGAGAAAGTACATTCTATTGGTCTGCTGTGTTTGAGATCTGAGAATTCTGTAAATCGATTATAACCAAGGGAAAATTTTGCTAGAGAGAAGATCAGTCGAAGAAATCAACACTTTGATGAATTTTCCTATTGACCAAAGCATCATCCTACAATCAGAAATTTTTAACTGGATAAAACTTTAGACACAAACTGATCTATCACAAGAAAGGTACCTAAAGATACAAAGACTCGTCCAAGCACATACGCTGACTTTGGATTAAAGGCAGGACTTGGCCGGTGCTGCGACTCACTAGGCTAATCCTCCACCTAGCGGCGCCGGCACACCGGGTTCTAGTCCCGGTCGGGGCGCCGGATTCTGTCCCGGTTGCCCCCCTTCCAGGCCAGCTCTCTGCTATGGCCCGGGAGTGCAGTGGAGGATGGCCCAAGTCCTTGGGCCCTGCACTCTACGGGAGACCAGGAGAAGCACCTGGCTCCTGCCTTCGGATCAGCGCGGTGCGCCGGCCACAGTGCGCCAGCCGCGGCGGCCATTGGAGGGTGAACCAACGGCAAAAGGAAGACCTTTCTCTCTGTCTCTCTCTCACACTGTCCACTCTGCCTGTCAAAAAAAAAGGCAGGACTTATCTTCTGCCCTGTCATTCCAAGTCCAATATCCCTCTTGTTTAAGAAAACAACTTAACTGAAGTGAAACAAAGATACACGGAATCATGTTTGAGGTATACGACTTGATTCATTTTGAACATATGTGTTCACCTGTGAAATCATGACAATAAAGATGACTACTTCTATTTTTCTCAAAAGTTTTTTCCATCTTTATATCCCTCCCCACACCTCTATTCCTAGGCAACTGCTGATCTACTTTCTATTACTCTACATTTGCATTTTTGACAATCTTAGATATATATATTAAATTATACAGTATGTACTCCTCTTGGCTGGCTTCTTTCCCTCACTTAACTATTTTGAGATTCATTCATGGCACATGCATTCATCCTTCATTCCTTTATGTAGCTGAAGAGTAATCTATGGTAGAGCTGTAACACAACTGTGTATTCATTCATCTGTTAATGAACACTTGGGCTGCTTCTAGTTTTCAGGTATTATAATTAAAGCCATGGTAAACATCACTGTGCAAGTGTTTCTGTATATCTATTCTTTTATTTCTCTTGGATAACTACCTAGGAATAATAGGTTGGACCATACTGTAAGTGCATATTTATTTATCCTTTAAAGAAACTACCAAACTATTTTCCAAAATTATATCATTTTACATTCCCCACCAGAAGGACATGTGAATTCTGCTTGCTGCACATCCTCTCCAACATTTAGTACCAATTTTTGTTTCATTATTATTTTTATCAGCTAGTAAAAATTTCCATCACAACTAACTAGAAAAGTCTTTAATGCTCTGTTGGAAGAATGACTTTCCTTTTTTTGTTCCTATTTTAAACTCATCTTTTTTATTTTATTTAAGGAATACAAACTTCATGCATTTAATATACAAATATTTGGGAACATAATGATTCTCCCACCCATCTTTCTTCCTCCTCACTCCATCTCCCTTTCCCATTCTTATTTTTTATACAGATCAATTTTCAGTTAATTTTATACTCATAAGATCAACCCTACACTAAGTAGAGAATTCACTGAATAGGATGAAGAAAAAAAGAGAAAAAAGAACAAAAACAAACAAACAAGAAAAACTTTGTTGCTCAACAGTCAAGGCAAGGGCTGTTCAAAATCATTGCATCTCAAGGTGTCAATTTCACTCCTATAGATTATATTTTAGGTACTCTATTAGTTACCACAGATCATAGAGACCATATGATATTTGTCTTTTTGTGACTGGCTTATCTCACTGAGTATAATCATTTCTAGTTGCATCCATTTTGTTGCAAATGACAGGATTTCATTTTTTTTTACTACTGTGTAGTATTCCATGGTGTATATATACCACAATTTCTTCATCCAGTCTTCAGTTGATAAGAAGAATGACTTTCAAGTGTCTGTGGCCTGGCATGATTCACTCACCCCTCCACCCTTTCCTTGGCTCCACTCAACAGCTTTGTGGGGATAGCCATTGGTAAAATACAATAAAAAGAGCAAATGCTTTTACAGGTGATGGCAGTATGGTCAACAGAAAGTTCTATCTTCCTTGGAAGTGAATATGAAGGAACAGAAAGGTCTTTAAGCAAAGCAGATGGAAAAATGTACTATTGTCACCAGACTGGCATTTGGAACAACACTCAGAGGCTCCAGGACCTGGTGCCAGGACCCTAGAGGGACCAAGGAAGGGAAACAAGAAAGAAGGAGACCACAGAGAAGGCTCTGGATGCCCCACTCTGAGGCTCTCCAGGAAGCACATGGTGACTTTCCTTCCCCAGACCCTGGAGTAGACACGTTCCCTTAGTCAAGCCTCTAAGCAACCCATAAGTAGATGATATTTTTTTCTTTTTTTTTAAGATTTATTTACTTATTTGAAAGTCAGAGTTACACAGAGAGAGGAGAGGCAGAGAGAGACAGAGAGAGACAGAGAGAGAAAGAGGTCTTATATCCTTACATCCGATGGTTCACTCCCTAATTGGCCTCAATGGCTGGAACTGCGCCAGACCAAAGCCAGGAGCCAGGAGTTTCTTCTGGGTCTCCCAGGTTGGTGCAGGGGCCCAAGGACTTGGCCCATCTTCTACTGCTCTCCCAGGCCATAGCAAAGAACTGGATTGGAAGAGGAGCAGCCGGGTCTTGAACCAGCGCCCACATGGGATGCTGGCGCTTCAGGCTAGGGTGTTAACCCATCGCGCAACAGCGCAGGCCCCAAGTAGATGATATTAATTATTTAAGTATCAGAGCCACTTTTTTTTTTTTTTTTTTTTGACAGGCAGAGTGGACAGTGAGAGAGAGAGAGAGACAGAGAGAAAGGTCTTCCTTTGCCGTTGGTTCACCCTCCAATGGCTGCCACGGCTGGCGCGCTGCGGCCGGCGCACCGCGCTGATCCGAAGGCAGGAGCCAGGTGCTTCTCCTGGTCTCCCGTGGGGTGCAGGGCCCAAGGACCTGGAACATCCTCCACTGCACTCCTGGGCTACAGCAGAGAGCTGGCCTGGAAGAGGGGCAACCGGGACAGAATCCGGTGCCCCAACCGGGACTAGAACCCGGTGTGCCAGCGCCGCTAGGTGGAGGATTAGCCTATTGAGCCACAGTGCCAGCCAGAGCCACTATTTAATTAACACAGATTGTGAGTCAGGAATGGGGCTATAAATTTCACCTCCATTATTCCATTTTAATGTTCAGAATAACCATGTGAGATTGAAACGACTAGTTCTGAAGAACCTTAAAAATCAAACCAAGATGGAGTGACCTAAGCCAATACCATTAAAAACAAGAAGTCACCTTTGCCCCAAATAAAATTAAAGTTTAAAAATTACAGCCCTAAACTTTTTCCTCCAAAGCTAAAATTAGGTGCAGCTATAAAAATAAGGGACCCTATGCTTAGCTAGCTGCGACACTTGTGCCTGGCTGTGCTAAGACCTAACCCAGTTTGTATGCCTCCTAATACTCAAATAACGGTGTGGGAAGCGGGACGCCACTCTCCCACCAGGGGAACAAAGGGAGCGGGACGTCGTCCCGCCTCAGGGTGAACAAGATGGCGCTGGCAGGGAAAGGAACTACTAAAGAAGTAAACAACAAAATGGCGACGAGGTGCATGCCTCCCATGTCATCCCATAGCTGATTGGATAGAAGACGCATGCCCTTCACATGATCAGCTCGCGGATTGGACTGCTATGTGCATGGCCTCCCATGTGATCCCATAGCTGATTGGATAGAAGACACATGCCCTTCACATGATCAGCTCGCGGATTGGACTGCTGTGTGCATGGACTCTATAGTGCTTTTGATTGGTCGCTGCGGGTATATAAACCGTGTGGCTTTGTGCTGGGGGCACTCTCTGGACTCCCGAGTTCAGGAGGCCCGTCTGCGCAGACGCCGAATAAATCCTCTTGCTTTTGCATCAGCTGGTCTGGACTCTGAGTCTTTGGGGTGTGCCTCTCGACGTGTTAGCATCCTCACTCCGAGGGTCTAACAGTTCCATTTCACCATAGAGAAGTAACTGGTTCCTGATCCCCAGAACAGCTGACAGAACTCAATTTGGATTCAGTTCTGTCTAATTTCAAAACTGAAGTTCAAGTACAGTTTCGATGACTGAATGTAATATCTGAACAGTAGCTGGCACCGCGGCTCACTAGGCTAATCCTCCGCCTTGCAGCGCCGGCACACCGGGTTCTAGTCCCGGTAGGGGCGCCGGATTCTGTCCCGGTTGCCCCTCTTCCAAGCCAGCTCTCTGCTGTGGCCAGGGAGTGCAGTGGAGGATGGCCCAAGTGCTTGGGCCCTGCACCCCATGGGAGACCAGGAGAAACACCTGGCTCCTGCCATCGAATCAGCGCAATGCGCCCACCACAGCGCGCCGGCCGTGGCGGCCATTGGAGGGTGAACCAATGGTAAAGGAAGACCTTTCTCTCTGTCTCTCTCTCTCTCACTGTCCACTCTGCCTCTCAAAAAAAAAAAAAAAAAAATCTGAACAGCAAATGAGGATGAAATGCCTTCCAACGCTGACCTTCAATGAGTTTATTCTGTAACATCATTGATTGATTTCAGTCATTGATCACCAATTATTCAAGGAATTCTTGCAATTTTTCAATGGCCTCCAAGAGCAAGTCAGTCCTTCATGCTTCTTCTGGAGAGAAGAAGAATCCTTGTTTAGAAATTTGGCAACGAACTGCACCAGTCTTGTCTTTCCTGCTGACTCATTCAAGCTGACCTTTCAGAAATCACTGCAATAGCCAGAGCTGTTGTGTAGCAGGTTAAGCCACCACCCGCAACACTGGCATCCCATATGGCTGCTGGTTCAAGTCCCAGCTACTCCACTGCCAACCCAGCTCCCTGCTAATGCATCTGAGAAAGCAGTAGAAGATGGCCCAAGTTCTTGCACACCTGCACCTGAGTGGGAGACCCAGAAGAAGCTCCTGGCTCCTGTCTTCAGCCTGGCCCAGGCCCAGTTGTTGCGTCCACCTTTCAAACAAATAAAAATAAAGCATTTCTTAAAAAGAAGTTACTACATTTTTGTTTTTAAATTTATTTGTTTATTTGTATTTGAAAGCCAGAGTGAGAGAGACAGAGAGAGAGAACTGGCAGATACAGGCATATGGGTAGACAGAGCTTGCGTCCACTGGTTCATGCCCCAGATGCAGTCAATCTAGGTCTCCCACGTGGTTGACAGGAACCCAAGTACTTGAGCCATCACTACTGCCTCCCAGTGTATGTACTAGCAGGAAGCTGGAGTCAGGAGCTGAAGCCTTGTATAGAACCCAGGTATTATGACATGGCACGCGTGTATCCTACCCACTAAGCCAAATACCCATTCCCAAGTTGGTCAGTGTAGTGCTTATAACTGCATCAGTACTCTGGACCCCTCAGGTAATTCTGATGCAAGAGATTCAACAGAGGTCAGGCACTGAAAAATATTGCTTGCTATTCTCAGTGCTTTCTTCCTTGAGCAGTTTGGGAAAAGATATGTTATCACTATTAGTGCTATCCAGCCATCATTTCTACATAAGTAAACTTGTCAAATCTTTGCAAAAGCATAAGATCCTGCTTTTATAACATTTTATTCTTCCTCTTTCACATACTATGCTAGTACTCTTTGCATTTAATGTGGATTTTTCTTCCCATATCCACTATTAAGTCAGAGCTTCAAAATACTGTTCTTGAACTGGCTACTCAGAATCACACTCACTAGCTTTTTTTAAAATTTGTATACTTCAAGAACTTCTGTTAGTCTAAAAGTAGAGGAAGAGTTGGGAAAACCAAGGAAACAGGTGACAAGCTACTAATTAGCTTCTTGGTAGGGTGTTGATGTGGGCCATGACCTCAGGGGACTGATTACAAGGTGGAGATCCATAGGAAAGCATGGAGAACCAAAAGAGCACCATTATTAGCGGCTTCGTATGAAATGATGACATTCCAATGATAACAATAGAAGCTAATTGTCCCCACAAAGGAAGTTTCTATGGTAATAAACCCATGGTCACAGATTTCTGGATAAAGAGTTAGTCATTGCAGAATAAATTACAGCAGAAAGAATAAGGGCTGTGACCTTTTCTTCCCAGCGAAGGCCATTGGACATACTTTCATGTCATCTAGTGTTGCTAACAAACAAGTTCTAGATGCGGCAGTCATGCTGATCTTCAGAAAAATGGACAGCTGGTGGGTGTGGACCTTTGAGGCCTCTGATTCTCCATTATTCATCATCTCTTCTCTCTCTGAGGGTGGCATTCCAATATGCCTCCGGGGGCTCTCCATTCCGCCATGATAGTCTCTGTAGTTTCAGTGGGGTTGAAATCACCTCCTCAGCTCCAGGGGTCAATACAGACTCAGGTCTCCTGAGTTTACCTGGCCACACCAAAAGAGCCAAGACGGACAAATGACACACACCAGCCCGGGGAGCCTTAGACCTGAGTTTTACCTGGAGCTGTGCAGAAGAAGGTGTTTTCTACCAAGCTGGTTAGCTGTTTAGATCCAGGCCATTTCTGTTACCATTATGGGAGAGTCCACTTAAGAATCAAGGCAATCTCAGAAGAAAGCAAGGCCAAGAGATTGACCGAGACAGATTCCTAATGTCACTCACTATGCGATCCCTTGCATCCAGCCATGAGAGAGATAGCACCAGCTGATAAAGTCATTTTGAGTTTTCCTTAAACTATTTTTGAATTGGGTTTCTGTCACTTGCAACCACAAAAAACCTAATGAATACAGATGAGAAGCCATAGATTGACCTCCATATGGGGTTTTTGAGGGGGAAGTTTACCCATTTATCTGGAACTCTCTGAATGACTCCGATGTGGGAGGAAAAGTGATACAGGCATGAGGAAGGACAGGAAGCTTGTATAATGGAATCTTCCTGCCACAAACCCTTTTCCACACATTTTCTAAGCTGTGAAACAAAATCTCGTTTCCTTGCCTTCCTACAACACAATGTTTTCAACCTCAGAGCCTATGCCGAAATAGTTCGAATGACTTCTGCTGTTTCTTTTTCTTCAGGAAACCATTTCATCTTTTGTGGACTGGGCAGCCTCCCTGAGCACCTGATGCCTCCCTTCCAGAAATAATTCCTCTAAGAAATGCTACTAGGCCAAGGTCATTAGTCCAGCACTGCCATGCAATACCTGAAACAAGTTCTCCATCAGAACAAATCAGAGGGAAGACAGGTCAGGGCTGCCTGCCCAGGTTCATCCTGGTGCACATACTCGGCTTCTTAATGAATTCACAGCCCAGAGAGGGACTTCAGTCTATTAATATTTAATGGGCGTTCTGATGTGATGAGATAGCACTCTGAGCATCCCAACGTGCCTCACTTTTGTGAAGTTCTAAAGTCAATTTGCAGCTTATCACCATCCTTGACTCCTCACAAGCAATTTATGGCCAAACTCTTTCTTCAAGGAGTTTGAAATGAAACTCAAGTGGGCTAAAAGAAAATTCACAGGGATTTTCGACACCACCGGGTCAGGGTATCAATGACCCCAAGATCATCTGCTTCAGATACCGTTGTATTAAAAAAAATCTAAAACCTTGTGGACCATGGCTAGAGACAAAGAAGAAAACTGAGAAAATGTAAAGAAAAAAAAAAACAGGGCAATCACTATTTGTGTGACTACAAAGAAAAAGGCAAGTTGGAAATCATGTTGGAGTTTCTTGATTAGGAAGTCAGACATAAAGTAAAAGATGGATAAAGGCTGTCAAATTTTAAGGCATTACTTTGGTTCTTTACAAACATAATACCGGTTTGTGGTAGAAACTGAAATCCCACTGCCCAAGGAGGAACACAATTTCTAGTTTAATACATTTCTTCTATGCCTAGACAGACACCTAAGTTTGTATGATTTACTACAATCTGTTTGTTTAAGCACAATATTTTTCCAGCATCTTTCCACATCATTAATAATTCTGTGGGTGACTTAAGGTTTTCTCTTTTCGTTAGTTGGTATTTCAGATAGACCAACAAAATAAAGAATAGAAAAAGGGACACTCAGCTTGAAAAAGAAACACAGAGCTGCAGCTTGACGTGTATCCCTACGCTGGGGCATTCTTCTCTTCCAGTGATAACCACTGGACCAGCAAGAATGATTTTTCCCTGTTTGTATAATATTCCATCATAGAAATGTACCACAGTCTATTTAACCAGTTCCTTGTTGTTGGGCATTTGGGATGTTTCAAATTTTTCTTCATTATAACTAACACTGCAGTGAACATTCTTGTACACACATCTCTTATTACTTCCTGAAGGCAAAGTCCAAGAAGTAAAACTGCTGTCGTTCAAAGGTAAGAACATATTGTGGCATTAGCACTAAGTGGTCCTCCAAGAAAGTTCTAACAAGTACATGCCCATCCCAACCCCCAGTCATTTTATGTAAGAACTTATAAAATGCTGCATCTGGAACATGGAGGAAGCGTCATAAAGTGTGTTTCTAATTTACTTGTTCAATAGGCAAATGGCGTGTCTGCTCTGTGCCAGGTACTGTGGATACAGAGGCAGGTGAGCCCCGTCAATCTAGCAGGAGAGAATAGCACTGGAACGGGAAAGTGTGTGCTGCAAAGGCAGCCTAGCAAAGTGTGTCAGGGCAATGCCTCCAGACCTCCAGCCTGGGCAAATTATCTAATTCCCCTCTGCCCTTATTTCCTTATCTGTACAATAGGGGTCCTCAAACTTGCCCAGCCTAATACTTAAATCTGAAGTCCAAAAGACACAACGCACAGTGTCACTCACTTGGAATAAAGTGTTCTTAACTCACCTCTATGCATAGCATCCCAGCAAAAGCCAGGGATAGCAAGAAAGGGCAGAGGAACTGATCAAAATCCAAAACACAAGAAGGGAGGAGAGCAACATGATTTGTGTTCACAGCACAAAACCCAATTACCCTCCCAAGTAAGAAGTCCCAGGAAATGTCCCATGCCAGGTTTCCTGTGTCCCTGCTGGGATGGGGACTCCAAAACAGATTAGCAAAATGCTTCCTGACTGGGATCCATTCAGCCTGCCTGAGGCTACATCTGCATCACACAGAAGGAGAGTTACTAACAGAGCCTGCGCTACTGCACAGAAGACGGTGTTTGCCGTTGCCAAGAAAGGAGAAGTGCTTTCTCTCATCACACATCCGATATAATCTATGTGTATTGATATATCCCACATACTGTCACAGGGGAGAAAAAGCCCACTGTACAGCATCACACTGCAAAAGATACCACCATTTATATGCACAAGGGAGCTTCAGAAAGTACGTGGAAAATAAGCTAAGCTTATTTTGCTGGAAAATTTTGGATATTCAATCATAGCTTTGGATTAGTTTAAATAAATAAAATAATACTTATTTTCCATGAACTTTTTGTAAGTTCCTCATATGTATAAAAATAGTAATTCATACGCTCATGTAGTAATTCATAAAACTGGTTATTATATACCAGGGGTGATGCTAAGTACTGGAGGATATAATGAGAATATGAGGATACTTCAAAAATTTCATGGAAAAGATAATTCAAAAATAAGTTTATTTTGGAGCAAAACAATTTGGAAATGTATGCATGCAAGGGATCTTCAGAACATTCATGAGGAATGTGCATTAAGAAAAGCTATGCACGAATATCAAATTTTTTTGGATCTAAATCAACTGATCTTCCAAACATTTTCCACGAACATCTGAAGTCCCCTCGTAGGGGCCCTGCCCTCAGTGAGTTTCCATTTTAGTGACAGAGACTGACAACAGGTGTTTCTAGACTGCAATACTGTTTGACTTGTTTCTAATAATGACTAGGAATCACTGGTGTAATAAATAATGTTTAGGATTTAGAATAATGTGTGCTCTGCAATGGGTATGAGACAGAGGCCGACAAACAGATGACAATGCAGTAGAGTAATACCAGGACAAAGAGCACTGAGAAGGAGCCACGACACAGAAGCAAAGCCCAGGGTCAGGAGTTTGGTCGAGCGGCTGGTGAGGACACCCGTATTCCACATCAGCGTGCCTGGATCCCACGCCCCACTCTGGGTTACGTCCCAGGTTCCTCCTAAGGCAGTCCCTGGGGAGCAGAAGTGATGGCTCAGAGTTGGACTCCTGCCACCCATGTAGAAGATTTGAACTGAGTTCCTGGCTTTGGCCCGGGTCCAGCCCCAGCTATTGCTGGCGTTTGTGGAGTGAACCATTAAATGAGATAACTATGTCTCTATGTCCTTCTCTCCCTTAAACTAAAAAGAAATGTTAAAGTCTAGACACTTCAGAAAGGGCAGTGAGTTAAAATGAATCTGTTCTTTTCAAGTCTCATTTAATGATGTATTCCAGAACAGGAATCAGCCAACATTTTCTGTAAAATGCTCAACAGCAAATATTTCAGGCTGTGCAGTCCACTGAGTCTGAAAGCAAGCGCAGACAATCTGCTTATGCACAGGCATGATGTGGTGCAGGGTTGGGAAGTACGTGCAACTCTCATGTGTTATGAATAATATTGTTTCATTGTTCTTTCCATTTTTTTCTTTTATTTTTTAGTGACTTAAAACTATAACAATCATTCTGAACTCTTGTGGGTGGATTTGCTCCATGTGGGGTCACGGACAGCCAACCACTAACTGAAACACCAACACAGGGACTGGTGCTGTGGCGGTGCAGCACTGGCATCCCATATCAGCACCAGTTCATGTCGCAGCAGCTCCACTTCTCATCCAGCTCCCTGCTAATGCGCCTGGGAAAGCGTTGGATGATGGTCCAAGCCCTTGGGCCCTTCCACCCATGTGGGAGACTCAGAAGAAGCTCCTGGCTCCTGACTCCAGCCATTGTGGCGATTTGGGGAATGAACCAGAGGATATAAGTTAGTCAGGCTCGTGCTCTCACGCTCTCTCTCTCTCTCTCTCTCCATAATTCTGATTTACAAATAAATAAATCTTCAAAAAAAGAAACAGCAACATAATAGTTCATTCTGTAGATTTTCCAAAATATTTAATCACCCCCCACCATGACATTTTGATCATTTCTAGTTTTCCCCATGACACACATGCAGTGCTAAATATCCTTGTGTGTGCATTTTTGCACCCTTGAGTATGTAAATGAATATCTTCCACTTGGCTCTGAATCCACACTCATGTCCCCAGCCCTAATCCATCTGAAAGAATAACATGGGAGGGGATCTTGGGATGGTCTCCACGAACTGCAAATGCAGAGGCTTATAATGGCTCTTTTATTCACCAGTCTAATAATTCTGTTTTTAAAGGGCTGTCAAATTGCCTGACATGAGTTATTCTTCATGAACCTGCTGTTTGTTTTCGGTGACTCACGGTCCTCAATGTTTATGAAAGGTCGGACTTCACAGATCTCAGCAGGCAGCTGTTGGAGACACTCCCCAGATGTGTGCAGCCCTCCATGCCTCAGTCTCTCCTCCAGGCTCCGGTCCTACCTTCCTTGTAGCTATCCACTCAGTGTGATGTAAGATTTCCTTCCTGCCTCCACTGCAATGCCAATGCTTGGACTGATGTTTGGTACATTTATAGATTTTTTTTTCCCCAAGAATTCTCAACTTCTATTTATATGCATGGTTATCTCTGTACTTATTACATGATTTTTAGTTTTTTTTTTCCTTTGTCTGCATTGCTTCAAATTTTTAGAGTTTGCTTTTAAAATTGCTTTTGCAAACAGAATAGATGCTTTTGGCAACAAAAACAAATAAAAGCTCATTAAACACCACAAAACAGCTTCTAAAAGTCCTCCTCGCCTGTGACCCTACTCCACTGCCAGAGGTAACCATTACTTCCACACAGACTGGGGTCCTAGCTGCAGAACTACTTATCTGTGTGAACTTGGCCAAGTCACTTAACTCATCTGAGCCTCAAATTCTTCGTATGTAAAATGGGAATGATGCTTAATAAAAACTTCAGATGGAAATCCTGCTTTCAAAGCATTCAATACTTACTACAAATGTTTGCCTGTACTAAACGCACAACGAACAACAGCCAGGTTGGCGAAGTCCTTAAGAGTTTTGTATTATCCTTCCTGTGTGCAAACGTAGTTGTAATTTTTAGCACAATGCAGAATAAAAAATAGTATCATTTTATATATACGTTTGGATCTTTTGTTTTGGTCACTTTCTTTATCCACAACTCCTGTCTTATTCTTCACCATGACTTTATATAATTCCAGAGAATTGGTTTCCCTTTATTCGTTTCATCATTCCACTATTGATGGCTAGTTAAAGTCCAATTCAGATTTTCAGCGCTGGAGATAGCATTCTTGAAAATACAAGTTTGGGCATTTATAGGAGTATTTTCTTAGGATGAATTGCCCAAAATGGAATTGTTGTGTCAATGTGTATAGACATTTTTATTTTAGTAGTTATGGTCCAAGGCAGTCATCTGTTCATCTTCCAGAATATTTCCAGCTTTCTGCCACCCAGAGCCTTACACGGCTGTACCATCCTAGTCCCCTGGCCTGCAGAGAGGTCACGTGACTTGGCCAATACGTTGTGAGCACGGGGGACATATGTCATCACCATTTTATTGCCAGTTTGAAATCTTCCACAGCTGCCTCTATCTTCTGCCACAATGTTCAGCAATATTCCAGATAGCGGCTGTTCCACTCGCCTGAGTTCTGTAGTGAGGTTAGCATAGGACGGTGCCTCGGCTGACCTGTCTCAGATGCATGGAACAAGCGAGAGATAAATATGTGTCTTTTAAGCCACTGTCATTTGAGAGATATTGCTTACTGTGGCATTACCTCACTGATGCCCTGTGAAAAGCCCCTCCCCAAAAGATTTTACCAACTCCTGCCCCCACCAAGTGGAAGAGCCCACTTGCTGACATCCTTTTTGCAGTTTTTCTTCATTTTGCCAATTTCTCCTTGCCATTAGTCTTATTAGAGAGGATCGGGGATGAAGGTGTGCAATGCCGCAGCCACTTACTGGGGATCCATTAATTTCACACCCCTTCTTATTTATTACCAAATCCCATTTTCTCAAAAATATCCCTCCATGCTAATATGCAGCTAAAAGCCCTTCTCATGCTCTTTAATTGCTTTTTTTCAACATTACCTAATTTCCTTTTTTTTTTTTTTTTGGCTGTGTTCAGTCTGTAGCTTTAACAAGTGTACTGTCATCCTAACCATACCTCTCCTTGCTATCTCAATTTTCCACCCATACATAAGACAGCAGTGGCAGGACATTTTTTATGACTATATTGGACAGTTCTTTTGGACAACTCATGTTCAGTCCTCCATATCTCTTAACTTGATTTTCATAACGAGGGAAAACAACCATAGATGTGCATCCCTATCCTAGTCACTTTTCAGGGACCAGCTCCAATGCCACGTTGTCCCCACCATCCTCAGCTTAAGGTAATGGCTCTTTCTTTGACATCCTCATGTGCTTTTCCCTTTTTCATATCACTCACTGTGTTGAATTACAGTTAGAAGGGCCTGTCCTGGGTCCCTGTGCCAATGACATTATTCATTTATATGGAACATATTTCACTATCACTGTATCACAAAGTTCTATTACTGGGAAGAAGCAGCTCCTGATGGGAGGTAGGCAAGAATCAGAGCACCAGTATGCAAGCAAGATCTTCCTAAGGAAGATTTGGGAAAATTCTAGAAGCCTTAAAATATGGATGCTCAAACTCTCAAACCCCAATTGCAGTCTCCTTTAGGATCCATCGGTCTCTGGCTCAGATGCATGTAGCAGGACACTATGGGACCACCCGACTTGGGTCACTTTGCCTGAGGACAACTACTGGGGTTCTTTTTTTCTTTTTGTAAAAGGTATTTATTTATTTAAGAAGTACTTATCTATTTATTTGAAAGGCAGAGTGACAGAGAGAGGGAGGAAAAGACAATGCGAGACCTTCCGCACCCTAGTTCACTCCCAAAATGCTGGCAGGAACTCTATCCAGGCCTCCCACATGGGGAGCAGGACCTCAAGTACTCGGGACATCAGCTGCTGCCTCCTTCCCAGGGCACATTAGCAGGAAGCTGAATCCGAAGTGCAGGCAGGACTCAATCCCAGGCATTCCAGTATTTGATACGAGCATCTCCAGTGGCAGTTTAGTCCTCCCTCCAGGGGCCCTTATGTAGAATTTAAGTTTTTACATAAAAAGCAGTCGTTTTTCAGTAAGGGTGTATACATAATTACTAAACTACCTCCCCAAAACTTCCCTGCGCTAAAAGTGAGTCACACGTGCATTAGACAATCGTTTATCAGAAAGCAGGCACAGTCACACGACCTTGCTCAACAATTTCCCAGCTGCCTGCCCTTCCATGTGCCCTGAGCATCCTTTGCTCGAGACAGACACAGCAACACTGTTAAGGCAGAGAATTCGGTTAACCCCGGAAGTGTATCAGAATCGAGCTTCAGATACCCTTCTGAAAGCTGGAGGGTGGAAAGCTTTGTGCAGTTTTATGTTCCATTCATAAAAGATTGGGAAGTGTCTCTAGAACATTTTTGCCAGTCTACACATCCTGTACACCAGTCATTTAGCCAGTGAAAACCCACTTCTAATATTTATTATGCTAATTAACAAAGGTAAGTACAGTGAATCACTCATGGCCAAATTCATCTGCTGTGTGAGCTGAGGAATAAATGCAAACTGGCCATCTTTCGAGCATATTCCCAATCAGGGAGACTGTCTGCCCCAAGGGTATAGCTTAAAATTAACCAGCCATATATTAGATCACACACTCTCTGCTGGCATAATTTTAAATCAATTACAGATATAAAAACAGAAGGGGTCACTCATGTAAGATTCTCTCTTTTTTTTTTTTTAAAGAAGCTGCTCTTTGCTTTTTGAGTATGAGCTCTGCCAATTTATTTGATAGTCTCTTTTTTCTTAGATTTATTTATTTATTTATTTGAAGCAATGACAGAGAAAGGGGGAGGGAAAGGAGAGAGGGAGGGAGGGAGGAGAGAGACAGAGAGGGAGGAAGGGAGGGAGGGAGAAAGAGGGAGGGAAAGAAAGAGAGAGAGAGAAAGTCTTCCATCTGCTGATTCACTCCCCTTATGGCCACAAAGGCCAGAGCTGGGCCGACCTGAACCCAGGAGCCAGGAGTTTCCTGCAGGTCTTCCAAGTGGGTGCAGGGGCCAAGGACTTGGGCAGTCTTCTACTGCTTTCCCAGGCCATAGCAGAGAGCTGGATTGGAAGTGGAGCAGCTGGGACTCGAACCAATGTCCACATGGGATGCCAGCACTGCAGGGGGCAGCCTTACCTTCTACAACACAGTGCCGGCACCCTAGCATTATTATTCAAAGTCCATAACTTACATTAGGGGTTGTCCTTGGTACTGTGCATTCTGTGAGTTTGGACAAATTTATAATGACACATATCCCACATTATAGTAACACAAGGAGTCATTTTCTCACCCTAAAAATCCTCACAGTAGCCAGTGATCTTAGTTTTTTCAGTCTTACCTTTTCAAGAATGTCATATAGATGGAATCACACAGGATCAAAGGCCTTCAAGAAGATGGTGGAAAATGGAACTGAATGACAATGCAAATTTTTCATAAACTTTTTGAAGCCTCCCCTGCCCCCACCCCCCACCCTGGCTTCTCTATTTTCTTCATGAAGGATATGAACAGGTAATACCTCTCGGACCGTCATTAAATTGTTCACTCACCCCAAATCTGCATCTCACCTCCTCACTACTACCTGGAGTTGACACAGATGCAGAGTTGAAAGAGGTGCTCTGGGGGCCAGCTCTGCAGCGTACTGGGTTAAGCTGCCACCGACAGTGCGGGCATCCCATGTAGACACTGGTTCGAGTCCCGGCTGCTCCACTTCCAATCTAGCTCCCTGCTAATGTGCCTGGGAAGGCAGTAGGACATCCCCCAAGGGCTTGGGCCCCTGCACACATGTGGGAGACCTGAATGAGGCTTCTGGCTCCTGGCTTCAGTCTAGTCCATCCTTGAACACTGCAGCCATTTAGGGAGTGAACCAGTGGAAGGAAGATATATCTCTCTGTCTCTGAGTCTCCTTTTCTGTAACTCCACCTTTCAAATAAATAAATCTTTAAAAAGAAAATAAAGAAAGAGAAAGAAAGAAAGGAGAATGGAGGGGAAGGGAGGAAGGGAGGGAAGAAGAAACAAAGAGTGAGGCTCTGCACCATCCTCCCTGGCCCTGTACCTCGTCCCCATCATGACTTCTCTCGCTGAAGAACTTACTTCTGTGGCCATGGCATTTTGTGCAACATCTTCCTGTATCTCCATAATTCCTCCACCAAGGCAAGGGTCAGCATTTGAAGGAACAAATGATGGCACATGGCCTTCTATTATTTCTTCAGTATTTACATAATGCCTGTTAAGTGTTTTTAAAATGTGTTTTTGGGTCAGTGTTAATGGATAAAAAGTGTTGAATGGTGGCTCTGAATATGTATCTATTTTTTTACAATAATTCTTATGGAAATAATTTGCCATTGTAAATCCTTGCACTATGACTTGCATTGTTGCTGGGATGTAGCCTTGACATGTGATACAGACCCCCTACGCTTACAGACCTATGTTATCTCCCTATCAGAGACTCCAAGAACAGGATCTATACCACTTTCAACCCTGTATGTCCAGCATCTAGCTCAATGCAATGGAACATAACAGACCTTCAACCGATATTTCTTTTTTAAAAAAAGATTTATTTATTTATTTGAAAGTCAGAATTACACACAGAGAGGAGAGAGAGAGAGAGAGAGAGAGAGAGAGGTCTTCCATCCGATGGTTTACTCCCCAGTTGGCCGTAATGGCAGGAGCTGCACCAATCCAAAGCCAGGAGCCAGGAGCTTCCTCCAGGTCTCCCACGTGGGTGCAGTGGCCCAAGTACTTGGGCCATCTTCTACTGCTATCTCAGGCCACAGCAGAGAGCTGGATTGGAAGAGGAGCTGCCAGGACTAGAACCGGCGCCCATATGGGATGCCGGCGCTTCAGGCCAGAGCGCTAACCCAGTGTGCCACAGCGCTGGCCCCTCAACTGATATTTCTTGAGTGGGTGCTTGTGTGATCACCAGCAACCATCATCTATATGAACTTGATTTGACAAGCTTCTGGCCATCTTCAGATACACCATTTTTCCAAAATTAACATTCCAGTGCATTTAATTGCATCCTAAGGGCACATAAAAGACATTTAGAGTATAGTTTATTTTTCCCTCGTTCTACTTCTGCATTTTTACAAAAGGGTGGGCGGGTGGGCATTATGCTAACCCTACAGAATTTTTGCCGAAAATTGTCAGTAGTTGTCATTTTTTTAAAAGACGCTAAATTATGGGAATTGGTAGCTAAGCAATTTTACAACCAGAAGAAACCTCAGAGATGAGTCAATAAGACTGCTTTACATTTATTGTATGCTTACTGAGTGCAAATGCTTTGCACCGAGTATCTTAGAAGCATGATCTCGCTTAATCCTTTTTTTTTTCAGTCTCAGGCACCAGTTTGGCTTGGTAGAGATCTGTTACTGAACATTTCTTTATTTAAAATGTTGATAACTTTTTCATCATGCTTTTTCTGCATTAATTTCCATTTTTATACATATGGTATAAAATATTATTTATCTTGGGTGTGGACATTCAGCCTAACAGGACACCTGCATACTACAGCTGAGTTCCTGGATTCAATACCCTGCTCTGGCTCTGACTCTGGGGGCAGCAGCCACGGCTCGAATAATTGGGTTACTGCCCCCTACATGGGAGACCTGGATTGAGTTCACAACTCCCAGTTTCAGCCTAAGTCCCAACCATCATAGTTATTTGAAGAGTGAACCAGCAGATGGAGTGCCCTCTCCGCCCCCCCCACTTTTCTTTCTCATTCACGTGTGTAAGTGTGTGCCTCTCAAATAAACTTTAAAAAATATAAGAATTTTAAAATGTACAGTATGTATCTTGATTACTATTTTTTGGCCCTTCCCTAAATCCTATATACTGTTCCTTAGAAAGCTGGGGACTACGAATGCCCCCTGGTATCTGTGGAGGTTTCATTCTAGGATCCTATTCCTCAGATACCAACAACCACAGATGCTCAAGTCCCTTATGCAGAATGGTGTGGCATTTGCACAGAACCTATGCATATCCTCTTATACACTCCAAATCATCTCTAGATTACTAAGAATACCTAACATAATGTAAATGCTATGTAATAGTTGTTATAACTGATTATTTAGGGAAGAACAAGAAAAAAGTCTGTACATGCTCAGTACACACAGAATGTTTTTCAAAATTTTGATCTGCAGTAGGACTTACCTGCAGACGCAGAACCCATGGATGTGGAGGGGAAACTATTCTATTTTTTTTCTCTTTAAAGATGAGGCCCAAAATGGATGCAGCTGCCCAAGGTTTACAGGTGCCAGTAGTGGCAGAATAAGATCAACATCCAACTAACAGAGCAGTCCTAACAGAGCAGTCTTCAGCTTAGACACGTAATTTCACAGATATGGAAACTGAGAGGCGGATGATTTTAAAGACTCAGAGTGACCCACGAGCTCTGGAGCCCAGGATTCCTCATATCTCCCCGAAACACAGCCCAGTGAGGACGCAATCCAGACGCATCACATTGGTTCTCCAGGCTGCAGAATTCATTCTTTCAATCATCCCTCATTAAGCATCTCCTTGCAGTCACACACTCTTTATTTTGTATCATAATGACCCACTTCCTTGGCAACAAACCTGGGAAAGGTCATCTTAGACGGCATTCATCCCAGGGAGTGGCGCAGTGAGTAAATCTGCTGCCTGTGGCGCTGGCATCCCATATGAGTGCTGGTCCGAGTCCTGACTGCTCCACTTCTGATCCATCTTAGTGCTGATGCTTCTGGGACAGCAGTGGAGGATGGCCCAAGTGCTTTGGCCTCTGCACCCATGTGGGAGACCCAGAAGCTCCTGGATATTGGCCTCAGTCTTGCCCAACTCTGGCTGTTGCAGCCATTTAAGAAGCGAAGCAGCAGATTAAAGACCTCAACTCACTCTCTCTCTCTCTCTCTCTCTCTCTCTCTCTGCCTCTGTAACAGAGAGGCAGAGGCAGAGAAAGAGAGGTCTTCCATCTGTTGGCTCACTCCCCAAATGGCTGCAGTAGCCAGGGCTAGGCCAGACCAAAGCAAAGAGCCTGGAGCTTCTCCAGGGTCTCCCACGGGGATGTAGGGCCCCAAGGACTTGGGCCATCTTCTGCTGCTTTCTCAGGCCATAGCAGAGAGCTGGATTGAAAATGGAGCAGCCAGGACTTGAACCAGCACCCACAATAGATGCCTGCACTGTAGGCAGCAGCTTGTCCCACTACACCACAGCGCCAGCCTCTATATTAAGAGTTTTAATGACAAGGGGAAGATCCAGATAAGAGATGATAAAAATGAGATAAAGTATGCTCAGCTCAACGAGCAGGGCTCCAAGGTAACAGAGCTACTGTTCCAGACCCTGAACCCTGAGTGGCTTTTGTGGGCACCTTCAGTATTTAAAAACCAGTTACGCAGTGGCAGAAGGGGATTCAGAGAAATAGGAACTTCCTTCCTTTAAGGAAAGTATATTTGACTTAAACACAAGATCACATACATACATCATGTCCGATATTTATCTGAACCCTTAGTTAGCAGGTGACTCCTTAAGGATTCTCATAGCATTCTTTCATTAAATTCTCACTCATTCTTTCATTCATTGACATGTAGTGCATGCATCACATATGCAGGCATTTTCCTGGGTGTTGGCGATGCAGGCACCCACTGTTCCTGCGGAGTTGATGTGAACAAAGAAACCACACAGCAAAGAAGACTGAAAAGAGCACAGGATGACGTGATCAAGAAAGGCACTGAGATTTCAGCTGAGGTCCAGACAGTGAGAGGATCCACTGCACAATGACGGATGATGTGGAAGCAGAGGAGCCAGAAAGTGCAAAGACCCTGAGTAGGAATGACCAGGACCCTGCTCATAAGAGCAGGAATAGGCTTCATGACACAGTTGGAGTTAGATGACACACACCAGATCATGGTAAAGACGTGAGACTGTAATTGATATGTATTCCTCTCATAGATACTCAACATCTGCCTCAAAGTAAGAAAACAAGCTCTATGTGGGCAGGAGCTCTGTCCCTTGGGTTCTGCAAGGTATTCTGAATACCCAAAGTACCAAGCAGTATAGATGCAGTACTCCATAAATGTCTCTGGAATGATTAAGAACAGCAGAAATAAGCCTTTTCAGAATTTGCATAATTCTGGATAGAATTTTGGAAACATATTTCCTCTCTTAAAAGTCCATTTTGGAGGATGGCCCAGGTGCTTGGGCCCTGCACCCCATGGGAGACCAGGAAAAGCACCTGGCTCCTGGCTCCTGCCATCGGATCAGCGCGGTGCGCCGGCCGCAGCGGCCATTGGAGGGTGAACCAATGGCAAAGGAAGACCTTTCTCTCTGTCTCTCTCTCACTGTCCACTCTGCCTGTCAAAAAAAAAAAAAAGTCCATTTTGGGGGGCCAGCACTGTGGCGTAATGGAGTAAGCCTTCACCTGCAGTACCAGCATCCCATATGGGCGCCGGTTTGTGTCCCATCCAGCTCTCTGCCATGGCCTGGAAAAGCAATCAAAGGTGCCCAAGTGCTTGGGCCCCTGCACCTGCATGGGAGACCCAGAAGAAGCTCCTGGCTCCTGGTATCAGATCGGCGCAGCTCTGGCCATTGCAGCCCCTTGGGGAGTGAACCAGAAGCTCTGTCTCTCCCTCTCTGTCTGCAACTCTACCTCTCAAAAAATAAATCTTAGAGAGAGAGAGAGAGAGAGAATGGATCATTGAACAAGAACTGATTTCAACAATTCTGCCTTGGAATGATTATGGGGGAAGGAATTATCTGATTTTTTTAAAAAATAAAAACACACAGATTTAAGTCAGATCTAGAAAGCATGGCTGGATATACAAGCTCACAAATCCAAGAGTCAGATTATTTGTCAATAAACCTTAGCAAGACCGTTCTACAAAGCAGTTCAGGACTTCTGTGTCAGCAGGGCAGATACGAGATAAACAACTCTGCTGAATGAAGCGAGGAGAAAGCTGGATTATAGACATAAAAACGTCTGTTTAAGTACTTCACTGGACAAAGATGGAAAGAAGGATTCTCAAGGGGCCAAGACCAGAAAAGTGAGGTTCCCAGGAAACATTCTTCTACAACTAGCGACCTTGAACTTCAGCACAAGCAGCAGCTCAGAATGTGCACCTGTGGGGCAGGGGTGGAGGGAGGTGCCGATTTGTTATTTCCGCATCAAGTTGAGAACCTTCTGTGCAAGAATCAAGCAAAAATAAACTGAGTTCACTGATGGCAACCAGAAGGAAAGAGCTCTGGGTGAGGCAGGAAAAAATAATTCCCCAAAGAAATCACAACCATTCAGCTTTCACCTGCCTGGATTTGCAGTCTGCATTTTACCTGCATATTTCCTGAATAAAATGATATAGAAAATAGGATGGGGTAACTTAAGGTTAGGTCTTTTCCTAAGGTTATACTTTTTATTAATTTCTTTGTTACACATGCACACTTACTTATCATAATGAAAAAATACAGGAAAAAAATGAATATTTTTTCAACAAATTCTTAAGTACTCATCTGAATTAACAAGAAACCATAGGGGCCAGCATTGTGGTTCAGCAGGGAGGGGCTTAAGCTGCCACTTGTAACATCCCCTATCAGAGCACCATTTCAAGTCCTGGCTGCTCTGCCTCTGATCCAGGTCCCTGCTAATGTGCCTGGGAAGGCAGCAGATGATGGCCCCAGTAGTTTGGTCCCTGCCACTCATGTTGGAGACCAGGATGGGTTTGGGGCTCCTGGCCTTGGCCTGGACCACCCTGACCTTTGCAGACATATGGGGAGTGAACCATGGATACAAAGATCTCTTTTGTTGTTTCTCCCTCTATCTCTCTGTCACTCTACCCTTCAAATAAACAAACAAATCTTGAAAGAAACAAAGAAGGGAGGGAGGGAGGGAGGGAGGAAGAAAGAGAGAGAGAGAAAGGGAGGGAGGGCGGGAGGGAGGAAGCATAGAGTTTGAAGAACAGGAAACAAAAGTAGCAAAATATGAAGAATAACTTGTTTTTGGGGCTGGCACTGTGGTACAGCAGATTAAAGCCCCATCCTGCAGCGCTGGCATCCCATATGGGCGCCAGTTCAAGTGCTGGCTGCTCCCCTTCCGATCCAGCTCTCTGCTATGGCCTGAGAAAGCAGTAGAAGATGGCCCAAGTCCTTGAGCCCCTGCACCCAAGTAGGAGACCCGGAAGAAACTCCTAGCTCCCGGCTTCGGATCAGCTCAGCGTTGGCTGTTGCCATCATTTGGGGAGTGAACCAGCGGAATGGAAAACCTCTCTCTCTCTCTCTCTCTCTCTCTGCCTCTCCTCTCTCTGTGTGGCTCTGACTTTGAAATAAATAAATCTTTAAAAAAAAAAAAAGGAAATTAGATAAAACTTTTGAGGATATATTGGAACAAAGGGACATGATACTCCCAGCTAGTTTTCTAAATTAATGACAACCAATAGTTCTCTTGGATGATATCAATATGCAAGCTCCACAGGAATGCTATTAGACTTCCGGTGGACTCCAGGGGACTGAGCCAAGCACCTGACACTGGGAAGATACCCAAGGCCTCTACAAGATGAATGGGCAGGAGGAGAAGAGGCTATACCCTGAGAAGTAATGAATTCACTCAGGAAAAGGGGTAGACAGAGAACAGTTCTGCGAGCCCACCAAGGATTTCCCCTGGCAATCAACCTCAATTCTTCCAGATGTTCAAATGTGCTTTGTTTGTTCAAAGCGAACCAACGAGGTCTGTAAAGTACATCATTTAAACAGTCGGGCTCTAAATTTCATCCTAGTCGTCTCTGCTCCTCTAGCTCACTGTTTACCTCCCTGTCACCACTCCTTTTGTGCAGACAGTCCTCCCATAGAGAATATCAAATAATTTAGGCATCGCCATAAATTTAGCTGTTGACAGGCAGTGAGAGGAGACGAACGCCTGTTACCAATGCCTAAATAATTAGAAGCTCTATCAGGGGACTGGTAGTCAGCCTGAAATGATTTTTAAATCCCAAATCAAGATGTCTTAGTATGATTTCCTTCAAACCATGATAATAGGTCTGCATAATGTATCATTAAACATTATGACACTTCTGTGATAAATCAAAACGAATCACCTTTTTTTCTGAAGCATGTCTTTAATAGGAAAAGTTGGAGCCCACCCTTTTAATTTATTTTTAAGGCAATGGATAATAAGTGGGAGGATGACTGTTCTCTAACTAAAATCATATTTCTAGCCACACTCACCAAAAGCTGGCAAAAAGATCACACTGCATTGAAATTTAGAGAACAGAAAAGGAATGAATGTTGAAATACAAAGGAGCACTTTGCCTCTTCTGCACATATTCTAGTCTTCTCCTTTAATAGGACCACACACTTCTCACAAATGAGGTTTGCCTAGAAGTGAACTTTCCCATGAAGCTACGCGTAGGCCCTCACTGGCTTATGTCAATCAATCAAGGTACCCTCCTTCTCCCAACCAGAGTGAACGGCTTTGGGGAAGTATCCTGAGAAAGACATGTCCTGTCTTTCATGGGGAAGCTACTCAAAGAGAACTTTCCATTCTCTGTTACAACAGAAAAACATGGTCCCTCTTCCTGCGAACAGCCTCTGTGACTGTGAAGGATGTTAATCTTTAAATGAAATTAATAATTTGGAAGCAAATGGGGCTGGTGCTGTGGTGCAGTAGGCTAAGCCTCAACCTGGAGCAACAACATCCCATATTGGTGCCGGTTCGAATCCCAGCTGCTCCACTTCCAATCCAGCTCTCTGCTAATGGCCTGGGAAAGCAGTAGAAGATGGCCCAAGTGCTTGGGCCCCTGCACCTGCATGGAAGACCCAGAAGAAGCTCCTGGCTCCTGGTTTCAGATTGGTCCAGTTTTGGCTGTCGCAGCCATTTGGAGAGTGAACCAGCAGATGGTACACCTTTCTTTCTCTCTCTCCCTCTGTCTATAACTCTACCTCTCAAATAAATTCTTAATCATGTAGATCGGCAAGTTAGTAAATTAATCCTCCAGTGATATACTGTAACAAAACAATTTTTTTTTTTTTGGACAGGCAGAGTGGATAGTGAGACAGAGAGAAAGGTCTTCCTTTGCCGTTGGTTCACCCTCCAATGGCCGCCACGGCTGGCGCGCTGCGGCCGGCGCACCGCGCTGATCCGATGGCAGAAGCCAGGTGCTTCTCCTGGTCTCCCATGGGGTGCAGGGCCCAAGAACCTGGAACATCCTCCACTGCACTCCCTGGCCACAGCAGAGAGCTGGCCTGGAAGAGGGGCAACCGGGACAGAATCCAGCGCCCCAACCGGGACTAGAACCTGGTGTGCCGGCGCCGCAAGGCAGAGGATTAGCCTAGTGAGCCGCGGCGCCAGCCACAAAACAATTTTTTTAAAAAGCAGTTTCTCAGTGCTTACTAAGTAGCAGATATTATGACAAATCTTTTCCATATATGAACTGCTAATGCTCTCTGCCACCTATAAGGAAGCTGCTATTATCATATCCATTTTTAAAAATGAATATGCTGAGCAGTTAGATAAATTATCCAAGGTCAGAGGGCTAAGGTCAGAACAAAGTTTCAAATCCCAGTCATCTGACTTCAGACCGCTTGCTCCAGCCCACCAAGTCCAGTCCTTTGTGCCATTTTGTGCCTTGGGTTTAGATGTACCTCTCTGAGTCCTGTTTCACAGGATTGATTTCTATAATAAAATTTCCCTTTTAACTTAGTTTAAATTGGCTACTGTTTCTTGGAAGCAAAACTGTCCTACGAAGCACATTATCGAGAACCAATATTCAGAGTTCCCAGGAACTCAGCAAATAGCAGGTAGGTGGAAAAATGACCAGCACCGCGTCCCCTGTGCAGTGGGCCGCGGGGCATCTCCATTCAGGCCCACGTGAGGCGCAGTCACTGAGCAATGCCTCTTGTTTGTGCCCTGCACACGGCAGATGCTCCCTCCCCGGGTCTTTCGGGAGTAGGTGGATCATTTCCTGGAACTGGAACATGTTCCTCAGAGGAAGTACAGACAATGCCCTCCCCTGCAGTCTTGGCATTTTGAGGGACAGATGTAAGACTCCACCAGTAGTAAGAATCCACAGGAAAATTGCATTGAGATTGAATTTTTGAAAAATAAAGCCGTGCTACTTCTGGCGAGATTAATTCAAGGCCGAGAGTGCGGCTTTGGGGTCCAGCGAATCTGAGCGGGAGCCCCAGGCAGATCCACCCACCACAGTTTTGTGACAGAGCACAAGTCTTTTAGTGTTTCTCCTTCTGAGTTTTATGAATTTCTAGGATAATACTTTGGGAATTGGAAAAGTACCCAAAGGATGTATAAAAAGAAACCACGGTTCTCCCAGAATTAATTGTCATTATATCTTAGCATATTTGCCTTCATTTTCTTTGCATTTCTCGTTAGGCTAGTTGGTTGAGAGATGAAAAATCATATAATAATACTCACAACAATGATACACATTCATTATGAAGAATCCAAATAATGCAGGAAAGAGGAAACTTATGTTAATCACCCAAATTCTACCATCTAAAAATGACTATTATTTACAATAGGTGATCATTATTACAGAAATTTTTCTTTGTATAGCTAAAGGCTTGGTGACATAAACTGGTAAAAGGATTAGATGGATGGGTAGAAACATTCACTAAAATAAGTTTCTGTTCAAGATAGATTTATGTGAATGACATAGGAAGGGAGAGACAGATTTTCCATTCACAGTTTCATTCCCCAAATGCTGGCAATTGTAGCCAGGGATAATTCAGGCTGAGGGTGGCAGCCAGGAACTTCACCCAGGTTTTCCACACGGGCGGAAGGAACCCAACTACTAGGGCCATTATCTGCTGCCTCCCAGGCACATTAAGCAGGAAGCTGCATTGGAAGCACACAGTGGCCAAGTCTCAAATCAGGCACCCCAAAACGCGATGCAGGCATCCGAGCACCACTTTAACCCACTGTGGCACAATACTCACCCCTAGAAGGTTTTAAATGAAATACTAATTTAAATTTACTTTACTTCAGTCTTTTGAAAAATAAACTAAAGGTTACTAAGGCATTACTGCTGAACATTTTAGCTTCAACTTTCTTAAGACCCTAGGTGATATTTATGCAAGCATCCCTATATTCAACCAAATTTCATGTTGCCTAAATTTCAGGAAAAAGGCAAGCTTTCAAGTCAACCCATGTACCTTTTTGTTGTGATGGTGGCAAAATATAGATAACATTCATCATTTTAACCATTTTACATCATATAATTCAATAGCATTTAGTACATTCACAGTGTTGGGCCTCTTCCACCTCTATCTAGGTTCAAAACACTTCATCATCTCTAAAGGAAATCCCACACCCATTCAGCATTCACTCCCCACCACCTCCCGCCAGCCCCCAGCAATCACTAATCTGAATTTTGCCCTACAGATTTGTCTATTATGGACATTTCATATACATTGGATCATATAACGCTGTCACCTTTTGTGTTGAGTTTTTCTCACTTAGCATGTTTTCAGGGTTGATCCATATCATAGCTTGCTTGTGTACCTTCAACCTTTATGACTGAATAATATTTCACTGTGTGAATACCTTGCATTTTGTTTATTAATCAGTTGGTGGGCTTTAGGTTGTTTCTATCTTTGGGCTATTGTGAATGAAGCTGCTATAAATGTTCATGTGTCAACTTTTGTTGGGAGACCTGTTCTTTTGGGTATACCCCTGGTAGTGACAACTCTGGATCATTTGGTAATTCTATGTTTAACTTATCGAGGAACCAGAAAACTGTTTCAATAACAGCTGTACCATCTTACATTCCATGTTCTCATTTTCATTACTCATTCCACACCTTCAAGAACTTTCTTTTGAAAGAAGTTAAAAAAAAGCCCTAAGGGCATTTCCAATATCGTTTCCAACCATATTTTATCCACTGCATGGGTGTAGTCACAGTCTGTTAGGCAAATCTTACCCAAACGCATGACACTTTTCTAATAGCCTGTCGAAGGCATACTCTGCCAGTTGATTGGCCCCTTCTCTAATCCAGGAACAGCTTCAGAATTCCCAACCTCATACCCCTACTGATCAAAGGGGAAACATACAATTTAAATTTTTTGTCCACCTTGCCTTAAGTCTCCTGTTATCCTATATTGGTGAAGTCATTCTGCTTACTTGGAAAATGCAATCCATTTCCTTGCCCTCTCTGATGGCTGCTTGTTGGGACTCAGATCAGACCCTCATCATTTTCTTAAGTACTCCAGCCCCCCTGCTTTGAACTCCCAGAGAGATCACATGGTCTGTGTTCCACTCTGTCTCTCTTAGTGTTCATTGTATAGATAGGCTCCCCACAGCTCTCATGCTCAGGGAGCACAGAGAGTGGGAAGCAGACAAGCAGACAGAGTGCGCAGAAACTGAGTGACGTGAGTCAGACAGTGGCCGGCCTTATACTGCATGCATTCAGCCCAAAGACAAGTCCCCGGCTTCACCCCACCCCCCCACCCCGGCCATCTCCATTTCCTCTCCTTTGAAGTGGGGAAGAAGCTGCCATTGCAAGTTATCACAGGAGGTGATCAGTAGTAAGTAGTGAAGATTCATAACAATAGGGTCTAAGTTTTCACATACATCTTGTCTCTTGCATGTGTCACTGACAAGTGTGTACATAACAGGAGCTCAGACAACGTTCACAGGTGATTGCATTCATCCAGCATTACCCATCAGCCTTGGGTAAAGAGTGAGAACAAACACAGCCTCCTCATATGTTGTCTTTGCTAGCATTTGTGCAGATGATATGTTCATTTTCTTGTTTATGTTCACTTCTTTCTACGAAGTCCATGAGACACAAATATTCTCTTGTATAGATGGGCTCTTCCCAGTAGCTATCCTCAAAATAGCCATGGGTGCAGGAGAGTAGTGGAAGGCCTGGTCTACAAGCCAATACAATAATAGGAGATAATAATCCTACAAATATTAGCTCCTTATTCACTAAGTGGGCACTGTGCGTTAGGCATGGACCCTGCATTTCACACAGTTCTCTTTGAATCCTCAGCGCGACCTATGATTTGGGAGGTACCGCTGTCCGCATGCTTGTTGGATGAGGCAACTTTGGGTAAGCTTGGATCTATGGCTTCTCAGCAAGTGTCAGAGATGGAATTGGAGCACCCAGTCTGTCTTAACTGCCAAGTACCTCCCCTTTACTCCTCCACTACATTCCCGCCAGCCTATCACTGAATTTCCAGAAGGAGTCATTTGGAGGCATCTAGGATTTTGCCTCATCGAGCACAGCCCAAAAGTCAGTTTGGAGAAGGGCCACCAAGAAAACTGGCAGTAGCGTAGTCTTTTAAAAAGATTTATTTTTATTTGTTGGAAAGGCAGAGTGACAGATATACAGAGAAAGGGAGAGGGAGAGAGAGAGGGAGGGCATGGGGAAGAGAGAATGAATCTTCCATCTACTGGTTCACTACCCAAATGGCCACAACCGCCAATGTGGTGCCAATCCACAGTCAGAAACCCGGAATTCCATCCAGATGTACCACGTGAGTGGCAGCGGCCCAAGGAGTTGGGCCATCACCTGCTCACTTCCCAGGCAGATTGGCAGGGAACTAGATCTGAGCAACTGGGATTCAAACCAGCACTCTGATACGGAGTGCTGGCCTCACAACCAGCAGCTGAACCTCTTTCACCACAGGGCAGGCCCCCAGCATAATCTTAAGAAAGAAGAGGTGAGGCCGGCGCCGCGGCTCACTAGGCTAATCCTTCGCCTTGCGGCGCCGGCACACTGGGTTCTAGTCCCGGTCGGGGCACTGGATTCTGTCCTGGTTGCCCCTCTTCCAGGCCAGCTCTCTGCTGTGGCCAGGGAGTGCAGTGGAGGATGGCCCAAGTGCTTGGGCCCTGCACCCCATGGGAGACCAGGAGAAGCACCTGGCTCCTGCCTACGGATCAGCGTGGTGCGCCGGCCACAGCACGCCAGCTGTGGCGGCCATTGGAGGGTGAACCAACGGCAAAAAGGAAGACCTTTCTCTCTGTCTCTCTCTCTCTCTCCCTGTCCACTCTGCCTGTAAAAAAAAAAAAAAAAAAAAAAAAGGAGAAGAGGTGAAATGTGAAATGAAACGCCATAAATGCCATAAATACCAAATTCAAGCGACACTAGAATTTAGGCACTGGTGGTAAAACTGCATGATTCCTAAATCTGTCAATGGCTTAACAGATTTCGTACTTACTTCTCATGAACAGATTTAATATTAATAAAACCTGTATAGTCTTTTAGTCATTTCACTGATACTTATAGAACACAATTCTGTGTGAAGCACTATGCTTAGCAAGGGATCTTTTTGACTATGTTAGAAGAGGATCTATTGCACAGATTTCTGTCTCAGATACCTCAGATGTTTCAGGAAGATTCTAACTTCGCTGCAAACACTGCCATGTTCTTCTAGATAGAACTGGTAATTAGGTACTAGGAATGAGGTTAAAGAGAAACTCAAGTTTTTATTAAAAACCCTAATAGTACTTTCATCAATATTATTATAATTTGATTAATCCTTATCAACCTTCTAATGTGAAAATTAAATGTCATTTAAGCCTAAGGATTTCACATCTTTTTTTAAAAAAACTCAACTGAAAATGGAACAACTCAAGCATGTTATTAGAATTATACCACAGGCCGGCGCCGTGGCTCAACAGGCTAATCCTCCGCCTAGCGGCGCTGGCACACCGGGTTCTAGTCCCAGTAGGGGCGCCGGATTCTGTCCCAGTTGCCCCTCTTCCAGGCCAGCTCTCTGCTGTGGCCAGGGAGTGCAGTGGAGGATGGCCCAAGTGCTTGGGCCCTGCACCCCATGGGAGACCAGGAGAAGTACCTGGCTCCTGCCTTCGGATCAACACGGTGCGCCGGCCATTGGAGGGTGAACCAACGGCAAAGGAAGACCTTTCTCTCTCTCTCTCTCTCTCTCTCTCTCTCTCTCACACTGTCCACTCTGCCTGTCAAAAAAAAAAAAAAAAAAAAAAAAGAAGAAGAAGAATTATACCACAGACACTGCAGGTTCTTAGCTCTTGCTGGGGGGGACAGAACTGCAGCCCTCCAAGATGCAGAATCATGAGACGGGAGATGATTCCTGGGGTAGCTGAGTGGATCCCAGGTATTCAGAAGTGTTCTGATTAAGTAGAAAACAGGCAGATGAAGGAGAGAAGCAGATATGAGGAGAGAAAACAGAGGTTGAAGTGATACAGGGCCACAAGCCAAGGAACGCAGGAAGCCACGAGCACCTAGAAAAGGCAAGGAAACGCAAGCTCCACTACAGGCCCCAGATGGGACACAGCCCTGCCGGCTTCTGATTTTAGCCCATTAAGACCAATTGGGGCCAGCGCCGCGGCTCACTAGGCTAATCCTCCGCCTAGCGGCGCCGGCACACCGGGTTCTAGTCCCGGTCGGGGCGCCGGATTCTGTCCCGGTTGCCCCTCTTCCAGGCCAGCCCTCTGCTGTGGCCAGGGAGTGCAGTGGAGGATGGCCCAGGTGCTTGGGCCCTGCACCCCATGGGAGACCAGGAAAAGCACCTGGCTCCTGGCTCCTGCCATCGGATCAGCGCGGTGCGCTGGCCACAGCGCGCTGGCCGCGGCGGCCATTGGAGGGTGAACCAATGGCAAAAGGAAGACCTTTCTCTCTGTCTCTCTCTCTCTCACTGTCCACTCTGCCTGTCAAAAAAAATAAAAAATAAAAAAAAAATAAAAAATAAAAAAATAAAAAAAAGACCAATTGGGACTTCCAGCTCCAGGAGAGAATAACTTTATACTGCTTTAAGTGACTAAATGTGTCATAATGTGTTACAGCAGCAGAAAGAGACTCACAGACAGAATTTTCTAAATCACAAAATGGCTAGATGCCATCAGAAAATGATGACATTAAGAAAAGTAGGAGTCGCCTGCACCACGGCTCACTAGGCTAATCCTCCACCTTGCGGCGCCAGCACACCGGGTTCTAGTCCCGGTCGGGGCGCCGGATTCTGTCCTGGTTGCCCCTCTTCCAGGCCAGCTCTCTGCTGTGGCCAGGGAGTGCAGTGCAGGATGGCCCAAGTCCTTGGGCCCTGCACCCCATGGGAGACCAGTATAAGTACCTGGCTCCTGCCATCGGATCAGCGCGGTGCACCAGCTGCAGCGCGCTGGCCGCAGCGGCCATTGGAGGGTGAACCAACGGCAAAGGAAGACCTTTCTCTCTGTCTCTCTCTCTTGCTGTCCACTCTGCCTGTAAGGAAAGGAAAGGAAAGGAAAGGAAAGGAGAGGAGAGGAGAGGAGAGGAGAGGAGAGGAGAGGAGAGGAGAGGAGAGGAGAGGAGAGGAGAGGAGAGGAGAGGAGAGGAGAGGAGAGGAGAGGAGAGGAGAGGAGAGGAGAGGAGAGGAGAGGAGAGGAGAGGAGAGGAGAGGAGAGGAGAGGAGAGGAGAGGAGAGGAGAGGAGAGGAGAGGAGAGGAGAGGAGAGGAGAGGAGAGGAGAGGAGAGGAGAGGAGAGGAGAGGAGAGGAGAGGAGAGGAGAGGAGAGGAGAGGAGAGGAGAGGAGAGGAGAGGAGAGGAGAGGAGAGGAGAGGAGAGGAGAGGAGAGGAGAGGAGAGGAGAGGAGAGGAGAGGAAAGGAAAGGAAGTCTTTTCACACCAGCATTTTTACCAGCTTGAGAAAGCAGGCTAAACAAGGTCCACTGGTGAAGATAAAGAGCAGAGAGGCGAACAGTAGTCGGCACGATTTGACCTTTCTGAGAGGTCCAGGCACTGTCTATTACAGGAGGATGATGCTAATCCACAAGACTGCTTTAAGCAGCACCCATGTGGACTCTATACTCCCCTCCCACATGGTCCAGTTTCAGCACAGAATCACAGTGAAATAAACAGCAATCAGATAGAAAAGCAAAGTTCAGAGCAACACAAATATTGATATAAATGTTCAAGAAGGGACAGGCATTGTGGTGGTCCCAAGTCTCTGCTTGGGACATTCGCATTCCGTATTAGAGTGCCAGTGTGAGCCCCAGCGACTGCTTCTGATCCAGCCTTCTGCTAATGCCACTGGCGAGCAGCAGTTACTCAAGTACTTGAGTCCCCACCACCCACGTGCAAGAACCAAATAGAGTTCTGGGATGCTGGCTTCAGCCTGGGCCAGCCTGGGCTGTTGAAGGCATTTTGAGGAGTGAACCATCAGAGGAAAGATCAAATAAATAAATAAATCTTTTTTAAAACATTTGAGAAAATTATAAGGGAACAAATATATCCTTCAAAAATTTCATTTGTTTATTTGAAAGGAGGAGAGAGAGCCAGCGAGAGAGAGAGAGAGAGAGAGAGAGAGAGAGAGAGAGAGAGTCCTTTTATCTACCCATTCATTCTTTCTTTTTTCTTTTTCTTTTTCTTTTTTTTTTTTTTTTTTTTTTGGACAGGCAGAGTTGTGGGGAGCAACCCGGACTAGACTAAGTTACTGGAATTAGGACTTATTCTATGCATCTGCTCTCCCACAATATGGTGCTGAGAAGGGAGTAAGAACTTCTATACAGCTGCCTCCAGTTCAACCAATAAACTGTAGGACCTGCTCCTGATTGGAGGAGAGCAGCGTACTCGGCGTGTGGGTAGCAGAGTTGGGATTGGCGGAAGAGGACTATAAAGGAGGAGAGAGACAGCATGCACCAGGAACATCTAACGGGAACATCTATCTGAAGGAACACCTGTGCAGCCGGCCGGCGGTGTGCCGCTCCCCCGCGGAAGTGGGGAAGTGGCCAGGGGGAACCGCACTTCCACGGAGGTGGAAGGGACGGCAGCCAACCTGGGAAGAACCAGCAGCAAACCCGGGGAGGGCCGAGCAGACAAAAGAACAGCGCAGGGTCCTGTGTCGTTCCTCCACGAAGACGGGGAGCGACACAGAGTGGACAGCAAGAGAGAGAGACAAAGAGAAAGGTCTTCCTTTGCCGTTGGTTCACCCTCCAATGGCCGCCGCGGCCAGCACGCTACAGCCGGCGCATCACGCTGATCCGAAGCCAGGAGCCAGGTGCTTCTCCTGGTCTCCCATGGGGTGCAGGGCCCAAGGACCTGGGCCATCCTCCACTGCACTCCCGGGCCATAGCAGAGAGCTGGCCTGGAAGAGGGGCAACCGGGACAGAATCCAGCACCCCTACCGGGACTGGAACCCTGGGGTGCTGGTGCCACAGGCAGAGGATCAGCCTATTGAGCCGCGGCGCTGGCCCCCATTCATTCTTCAAAGGCCCATAACATCCTGGGCTAAGCCAGGCCAAAGCCAGGAGACTGAAACTCCATCCATTTGGCAGCAGGAATCCAAGAACACAGTCTATCGTTTACCACTTCCCAGACATGTTAGCAGCTATACCAGAAGTGAGAATAGCCTGGCCTCAAACCAGGCACTCTGATATGGGATCTGAGCATCCCAGTCTGGGCTGAACTCACTGTAACACACGCCCACTCCAAAAATTTGCTCTGAAAAGATAACTACTTGGATATCCTTTGGAGACTTTGTTTCTTTATTTTTTTAATCTAAAGCATAGCAATAGTTTCAAACACATTCCCCCTTCTCTCTTCCTCCCAAAATCATCCTCAGTGCTGAGCTCTGTCATGTCTCCAGTCTGGCTCCCTGTTCCCGTCCAAGCCTCAGTACTTTAACATGTGATTCTACAGTGGGGGCCAGACGCACCGGCAAACATCCCACAATGCACAGCCTGACTCCCAAAACAAAGAACTATCTGCAGACAGTATCAAGGCACTGAGGATATAGATCATCTGGGTCTCTCCATTTGTTAATGATCTTTCTATTAAAAAGGTGTCTGAGGCTGGTGTCGTGGCTCACTTGGTTAATTCTCCACCTGCGGAACCAGCATGCCATATGGGTGCCGGCTTCTAGTCCTGGTTGCTCCTCTTCCAGTCCAGCTCTCTGCTGTGGCCCGGAAAGGCAGTGGAGGATGGCCCAAGTGCTTGGGCCCCTGCACCCTCATGAGAGACCAGGAAGAAGCACCTGGCTCCTGGCTTCGGATTGGGGTAGCTCCGGCCGTAGCGGCCATTTGGGGAGTGAACCAACGGAAGGAAGACCTTTCTCAATGTCTCTCTCTCACTGTCTAACTCAATCTGTCAAATAATAATAATAATAATAAGGTGTCTCTCTGACCAACAAGAAAACAAGACTCCTGTCTTAGAAGCGAAGAGAGGGAGAATACTCACAATCTCTTATAACTCAATATATTTTCTCTTATCCTCTGGCCATAAGAGTTCAACTCAGTAACAAATATGAACTGCCCAGCATGGTTGCTCAAACAATGGGTGCTAATGGGCACTGAAAATATATTGGTTCCCATCCCTTTTTCTAGAAGAGAATGAAGAATCCAACTGATTTTTAAGACACTGCTCCTGGGCCTGGCACTGTAGCACAGTGGATTAAAGCCCCGGCTTGTAGCACCAGCATTCCATATGGGTGTTGCTTCAAGTCCCAGCTGGTCCTTGGGCCCCTGCACCTACCTGGGAGACCCAGAAGAAGCTCCTGGCTCCTAGCTTCAAATCAGCTCAGCTCCAGCCATTGTGACCATTTGGGGAGTAGGTAAGCAGATGGAAGATATGGCCAATGAATGCAGATATAGCATGTATGTTTTTAAATGTCCAAGTCATGGTGACTGATGGACTCCTCCATCTTTACTTCAGTTTTGTATTTATTTAACGTGGAACTCATATGTACTTTCACTGGCTTCTAAAAACATGCAACTTAAAACTTCTGAGACAAAATTAAATGAAGTAACACAGTACAAGGATTGAAAGCATGATACTGGAGCTGGCGCTGTGGTGTAGCGGGTTAAAGCCCTGGCCTAAAGCCTTGGCATCCCATATGGGCGCCAGTTCTAGTCCCAGCTGCTCCTCTTCCAATCCAGTTCTCTGCTATGGCCTGGGAAAGCAGTAGAGGATGGTCCGCGTCCTTGGGCTCCTGCACCCACGTGGGAGACCAGAAAGAAGCTCCTGGCTCCTGGCTTCAGATTAGTGCAGCTCCGGCTGTTGCAGCCATCTGGGGAGTGAACCAGTACATGGAAGATCTCTCTCTCTCTCTCTGTAATTCTGTCTTTCAAATAAATAAAATAAATCTTAAAAAAAAAAAAAAAGGCATGATACTTTTTCATCAGCCTGGCCACAAATCACTCACTCAAGCAAATAATTTAACCTGCCAATTATTTTTATGGTTTATATAGTACTTACTATGCACCAGTTATTGGGGCTGGTACTTCACATGTGTTAATTCATGAAGCGCTTGTTACAATTCTGTACGAGATATACTATTATTATTCCCTTTGTACCCACCCTCATAGTTGAGAATGTGTACTGAAGTCCCACTGCCTAGCTCCTCCATTTACTAGCTATGAGATCCTAGTCCAGTTAATTAATTGTGTATAAATCTCCTCAAACGTAAAGTAGAAATGATAGTACCTACCTCAGAGTTAAAAATTAAGTGAGAAGAAATATATGAACAAGGCAGACAGTCAGTATCCACAAATACTTCACGTTAATATTTGCATCTAATTTCCAACCAATACAATTCTGATACGTTTCTTTCCCATCCCTAATTGTTCTATTTGAAGGGTGAGCTCTGAATTCACAAACTAACGTTAATATTAGCTTAAGTCAAATAAGATTTAGTGAGTCACCTTTGCGTTCGAAATTTATAAGAACACTAAAGTGATATAAAAATCACATTCAAAGTTCAAATAAAATGACTTGATGCAACCCATCAAACTCTTCTCTCTCTTATTATGGATAATGATTAAATTGAAATTTGAGGGGCTTCAACGAGAGATCAAGTTCATCAGCCTTGCCGGGCCAGCTAGGGCCAGTTAATACTTCACTGAGGCTCATTTTTCTCTTGAACAGGGTGGAGGCACGGGATTCATGTATCACTAAGATTTCTTCCAACTCTGAAACACCATGCTTCTCAAAGATGACAGAAGTATCAAGCACCATTCATCAAAGTAACATCAACCTCATTTGGGGAAACCCCTCCCCTATGATCTTGCATAGGTCATAGCAGGATCATGCCCTAACTCCCTCAACCTCATTCAATATAAAGAAAACTTATGCTCAGGGTACATGCAGAAAGCAAAATCCTTATATGTGGGTTGGATTCTACTGAGTAAGCCACTCTTTGAAAAAGAATATCTACTCCTGGAAACAAGCAATCTGTACAAATGGCTTCTGTACAGAATTAACTCTCAAAGTAATCAACTATTTCCTGTCTATCCATTGCCATGAATGAAGCAGCTGGCATATGGAAGGTCACCATAGGCAAAGCACACAGCCCACAGCTTTCTGATGCCCCGGCCTTTGCGTGTTCTATTTCATCTATGTGGCACAAACTTTCTTCCTGGTGGAATGGCCATCCTTCCTTCAGGGCCCACTTCAAATACCATGATCTCCCGCATCATCTCCTATGCTTTGGTCAGTTCTAGGCTTTGTTCCCTCTTCTGTCCCAACAATACTGATTCATACCTGCCTGTTGATCTTCATCATAAACTACTTTGCTTGACTTGGCAATCTCACAGCATTGAATGTGACATGTTGAAAATACTCAACAAACACTGATTGGTTGGTTGTTCTCTGTAGACTACAGCATCTGCTTGTGGATGTAATCTGTAAAATTGGACCTGAAAATTCAATGCACATGCCTTGTTGGTGTACCCCCACACTCACCCTTGGGGTAGATAGTTTTGGCTAGATCTATTCAAACAGATTATTTGTCTTGAATCACATTGATGGTGTCTACATCTTCTAATTCATAAACTGTAAGGGTGAGAAACCCAGAAAATCAAATAGGAGCAACTTTGTTTTTTTCTGGATGGAAAAATCTTCTTGTACCACTTGATTTGGTGCTGTTCTTAATGACTCCCTGGAAGGAAAAATCAGCTTAGGTTGGGATGACTTCAGCAGTGTGCTGTGAAGTTTCCAGGAAGCAAACAATCAAAAAAACAGAATATTTCAAAGCCTTCATAAGTAATCTTCATGGATGAAATCTCATCATAAATTAACAAGTTTGGGTAGAAAAATCATTGGAAATATTCAACATGGACTGATACCAATTTGCAACTTCTGTTAAGACAAAGTGGATGGCCTCTGGATTTGTCAAAGCTATTTATAAAAGTCCACAGGGATGCGGATTAAGAATCAAATATTAGAGAATTGGCAAGATGTAACATTCACAGGCTGAAGTCCAGAAATAAGGAGTTCAACTCAAATGTTGAAAGGTGCCCTCTGTGTCACCTTGCAGAACTGAATGGTGCATGTTGAGAGAATAGAAGCCACTTGCAATTGCAGACCAGAATCATCAGAGTCAGTACAAGCAGAGATGACAATTGGCAAGCAATACTTGCCATGAATAATTAAATCTAGGATTGGCTGAAGCCAGACTCCAAGCAGTTCCTTGATGTAAAACCAAACTCACTGAGCAACCTCAAGGGAAGTTCTCTATGTATTAAGTGGAAACCACAGTTCCAGGGTCTGGACCCTGCTCTTAGAAACAGGAAAAGCTGGCTGCATCTCCGATGCTATCACCAGAGTGCCTGCCTGCCTGGCTACTCAGAGGCTGAGATGCCCAGGCTCTTTGTTTTCTCAAATTAAAGCCATATAAGGGAACAACAGTGTAGGCAGTGGGTTAATCCTGGATCCTACCAATGCTGCTAATCCAGCTTCCTACTAAAGGACTTGGGAAGCAGCAGATGATGGTCCAAGTTCTAGAGTTCTTACCACCTATGTGGGAGACCCAGACATTCTTGGTTCCTGGCTTTGACCTGACCCAGTACCCAGTACTGGCTTTCGAGGGCATTTGGGGAATAAACCAGCATATGGAAGTGCTCTTTCATTCATTCATTCTCTCTCTTCCTCTCTTCCTCTCTCTCTCTCTCTCTCCACCCCGTCCATCCCTCCCTCCCTCCCCTTCTTTGTAGCTCTGCCTTTTGAATAAGTAAGTAAATAAATAAATATTTTATAAGAATCATATAAGCATGAAGCAGTAATTGGTTTTTAACCAGCTCAACACATTTTACTGAAAACATTTGGGTTTGTGTTAAGGGACATGTAGATAATTAAGACCGAGCCTTTCACTACAGAATACACATTATACAGAGACTTCAAAGCATTTGTGGGAAAATGGAATTAAGATACATTTATTTTGGTAAAAAAAAAAAACAGTTTTGAAGATTCTTCATACTAAAAGTAATTACAGAGGCAGGTGTTTGGCATAGCAGTTAAGCTGCCATTTGGATTATCCACATACCATATTGGAGTCCTGTCTCTTTCACTTCAGATCCATCTTCCTGTTAATGTGCACCCTGGGAGGTAGCAGGTGGTGGCCCAAGTGCTTAGATCTCTGTCACCCACAAGGGAGACCTGGACTGAGTTCCCAGCCCCCAGTTTCAGCCTGCCCCAACCTCAGGGGTTGTGAACATTTGGTGGGAGGAGCAGTACTGGATCTTGGGGAGTGAACCAGTAGATAGGAGATCTCTGCCTGCCTTTCAAATAAATAATTTTATTTTAAAAAGTGTTTTTAAATTTATTTGCAAGAGTTACAGAGAGAGAAGGAGAGACAGAGAGAATCAAACAGAGAGAGATCTGGCATCCACTGGTCCAATCCCCAGATGACCTCAATGGCCAAGGCTAGGTCAGGCCAAAGCCAGAAGGAGCCAGGAGCATCTTCCAGGTCTCCCACATGGGTGACAGGGACCCAAACACTTAGGCCATCCTCCATTGCTTTTCCCAGGCCATTAGCAGGGAATTGGATTGGAACTCAAACTGGTGCCTATACAGGATGCCAGGGTCGAAAGCAGTGGCTTCACTCCCTATGCTAAAATGCTCCCAAATAAATAAAATTTTTAAAATATTTAAACATAAAAGTAATTACATTAAAATACAATAAATACAAAAGAAATACTGCAGACATTGCCCTACCCAATGATAGCAAGAATCTTGTTCTTTAATTGTTTTGGCTATTCTAGGTAATTTGTATCTACATTAAAATCTTTTTTATTTTTAAAATTTATTTTCATTTTATTTGAAAGGCAGAGAAACAGAGACAGACAGAGAGATCTTCTACCCACTGGTGACAACTAACTGAGCACCAAAAAGGAAACCTGTTAAAGTGAAATGAACACTATGAGAAACGGTGACTTGGTCAGCCCTTGCCCTGACTGTTGATGAACAACTTAATACGTTATCCCTCTTAGTATTTTTTGTTTGTTTGTTCTACTTAATACTTTTGGTTGAATACTGTAATCAATGCACAGTTTCTATAAAAGCGATGACTTAAATTTAGGTTGGGATTGTACTGAACGTAGAAATAAACTTAGAGTAAATTGACATCTTAATAATATTTAGTCTTACAACTCATGAACATGATGATATGTATATATATATATGTATCTTTTAAAAAGCTTTTTAATTTATTTGGATTTATTTGAAAGGCAGAGAGAAAGAGAGATCTTCTATCCACTGGTTCATGCCCAAATGCCCACAAGAGCTGAGGATGGGCCAGGCTGATGCCAAAAGCCAGAAACTCAATTTGAAAAATTCCATGTGGGTAGAACAGACCCAAGTGCTTGAGCCATCACCTGCTATCCTCCAGGGTGTTCACTAGCAGGAAGCTGGATCATAGGACAGGATTCAAAACTGGGACTCTTACATGGGATGCTGGCATCCCAAAAGATATCCCAACCATTATGCCAAATGCCCTCCCTTAATATATATAAAATATGTGTATATATATATAATCAAATTCTCTATTATTATTCTCTTATTTTATATGTGGTGGGTTACACTGATTTTTTTAAAAAAATATTTTATTTATCTGAAAGAGTGACAGAAAAGAGGTAGAGACAGAGACAAAGAGATCTTCCATCCACTAATACGCTACCCAAATGGCCGCAATGTCCATAGCTAAGCAATCTGAAGCCAGGAATTTCTTCCTGGTCTCCCCCATGGGTACAGTGACTCAGGGACTTGAGCCATCCTCTGCTGCTCCCCTAGGCCCATTAGCAAGGAGCTGGATTGGAAGTAGAGCAGCTGAGACTCGAACCAGTGCCCATATGGATGCCAGTACAGCAGGCCAGGGCTTTAACCCACTGTACCACAGTGTTGGCCCTACTGATTGATTTTTGAATGTTGAATCAGTGTGCATATCTGTAATAAATCTCATTGGATATAATGTAAAAAAATTATATATACCAGTCTATTCGATATGTTAACATTTTGTTGAAAATTTTTGCCTCTAAGAGAGATTCATTTTGATTTGTATGATTTTTTTTTTATTGTCTTTACCTGGATTGGTATCAGGATAATACTGGCCTCAGAAAATGAGTCAGGAAATCTCTTCCGCTTTCTGGAATAGTCTGCATATAACTGGCCTTCACCCTTCTTCAAATTTTTTGCAGAATCCTGCAGTGAAGCCATTTGGATCTGAAGACATCTTTCTCGGGAGCATTTTAATCACAAATTCGATTTCTTATTAAAGAACTATAACTGTAACTATTAAGTCATAGACTATTAAGTTTTCTGTCTCATATTGGTTGAGTTTAGGTAGTTTGTGAATTTGAAGGAAGTGGCTCATTTCTTCTAAGTTGTCAAGTTTATGACAATAAATTTGCTAATATCATTCTCTTATGTTCTTTTTAACAGCTCTAGGATCTATAGTGATAGCTTTTTCATTCTTGCTACTGGGGATTTCTTTCTTATGTTAATTTTTATCAGTCCTACCAGAGGTTTATGTGCTTTATTGATTTTTTTTTTAAAGACTGAGGGTTTTTTCCCCCCTCCACTTGTTTTCTGTATTATTTTCCTTTTTTCATTAATGTATTTCTCAAGTTTAGGTATTAAGTTTATGTAAGGCTCATAAAATTAGTAGGGGAGTATCATCTCCTCTCTTTCCTGGCAGAGAGTACAATGAATGGTTTTAAACCTTCCTTAATTGTTTGCTAGAAAACACCAGTAGGGGCCAGTGTTGGGGCACAGCAGGTTAAGCTGCAGCCGGGCTGCTCTATTTACCATTCAGCTCCCTGCTGACGTTCATGGGAAAGCATCTGAGGATGGCCCAAGTGCTTGGGCTCCTGCCACCCATGTGGGAAACCAGTGTGGAGGTCTGAGCTCCTGGCTTCAGCCTGGCCTAGCCCAGCCCTGGTCGTTGTAGCCATTTGGGGGCATAAACCAGAGGATGGAAAAGCTCTCTCTCTCAGTAACTTTGCCTTTCAAATAAACAAATCTTTTTTAAAAGAAAGAGAGAAAAATAACCAGTAAAACTATGTGTCTGGAAGATGTTGAATTTGTGGGAATGTTTTTGATAATGTGTTCATTTTCCCTAATATCTATAGGGCTATTGATATTTTTCTATTTCATCTTATGTCAGTTTAAGTAAGTTGTATTTTTCAAGAAATGCATTGGTTTCATCTAGCTTGTTAGAATCACCAGCATAGTGTTGTTTGTAACATTGTATTATCTTTTGAATACCTGTAAGATCTGCAACAAAACACCTATTTAATTCCTGATATCAGTAATTTGTGTTTAATTTTTCTCTGATCTTTCCAGTTAGGAGTCTGTCAGTCTTGTTGATCATTTCAAAGAACTTACCATTTTAAAAAATTTATTTATTTATTTGAGAGACACAGAGACAGAAAGATAGACTGTTTCATTCCCCAATAATGGAGACTAGGCTAGGACTAATCTTGGAACCAAGAGTGCAATTTCTCCCACAAGGGTGGCAGAAACTCAACCACCAGAGACATCAATGTTGCCATCCAGGGTCTGCATTAGCAGGAAGCAGGAACCAGGAGCCAAAGCCAGGCATCAAACAAAGGTCCTTTAACATCAGATATGGCAATCTTAACTGGTCTTTTAATCACAGGCTAAACACTCATCCCAGACCCAAGTTTTCAATTAATTTCTTTTTAAATTCTTATCTGTTTTTTTTTTAATTGATCTGCTCTTTATTATTTTCTTCTTTCTACTTGTTTTGGTTTACTCTGTTTCTCTTACTCTAGCTTCGTGTAAATGTACAACCTTTGGTCATGTATATAAGAAGTTAAAGTGGAATCTATATATTCCTTCTAAATGTTGTTTTAGTTTCATCCCACAAATTTTGATATGTTATATATTCTTTACCATACAGTTCAAAATATTACTTAATTTTTCCTATGAGTTCTCCTTTGAGCCGTGAGTTATATAGAAATATGTTGTAATTTCCTTTTAAAAAAAGATCCATTTATTTATTTGAGTTACTGAAAGAGAGGAGAGACAGATCTTTTATCCACTGGTTCACTCCCCAAATCGCTGCAATGACTAAGTGTAGGCCAAATCAAAGCCAGGAGTGGGGAGTTTCTTCCAGCTCTCCCAAATGGGTGCAGGGGCCCAAGCACTTGGGCCATCCTCCACTGCTTTCCCAGGCACATTAGCAGAGAGCTAGATCAGAAATGCAGCAGCTGGGAATTGAACCAGCATCCATATGGGATACTGGCATTGCAGTCTTTGGCTTTACCTGCTATGCCACAGCGCTGGCCCTTAGAAATATGTTGTTTAATTTCTAAAATATGGATCTCCTGATGTCAGCGCTGTGGCACAGTGGGTTAAAGCCTTGGCCTGAGGCTCCAGCATTCCTTATGGGCACCAGTTCTAGTCCCGGCTGCTCCTCTTCCAATCCAGCTCTCTGCTGTGGCCTGATATAGCAGTAGAGGATGGCCCAAGTCCTTGGGCTCTGCACCCATGTGGGAGACCCGGAGGAAGCTCCTGGCTCCTGGCCTCGGATCGGTGCAGTTCCTGCCATCTGGGGAGTGAACCAGCAGATAGAATACCTCTCTCTCTGCCTCTACCTCTCTCTGTGTAACTCTGACTTTCAAATAAATAAAATAAATATTTAAAAATAAATAAATATAGATTTCCCTATATACTGTATTGTTATTAATTTTTAATTTCACTCCACTACAGTGAGAAAGCATACTTTATAAAATTTAATTTTGGCCGGCTCCGTGGCTCACTAGGCTAATCCTCCGCCTTGTGGCTCCGGCACACTGGGTTCTAATCCTGGTCGGGGCACCGGATTCTGTCCCGGTTGCCCCTCTTCCAGGCTAGCTCTCTGCTGTGGCCAGGGAGTGCAGTGGAGGAAGGCCCAAGTGCTTGGGCCCTGCACCCACATGGGAGACCAGGAGAAGCACCTGGCTCCTGCCATCGGATCAGCGCGGTGCGCTGGCCACGGCAGCCATTGGAGGGTGAACCAATGGCAAAGGAAGACCTTTTTCTCTGTCTCTCTCTCTCACTGTCCACTCTGTCTGTTAAAAAAAAATTAATTTCTTTAAATGCATTGAGACATTTTTGTGGCCTTACAGTCTATTTTTGTGTTTATACTGTAAACCCTTGAAAAGAAGGTGTTCTCCACAACTTCTGGTGTAGCACTCCATGAACAACAATCAGACCACAATGGTTGATAGTTACACAGATTCTGTACATCTTTACTGCTTTTGTCTACTTTTTCCATTAAGTGTTGCAATGGATTATTAAAGTCCAGTACTATAACTATAGAGTTACCTTTCTCCTTTTAATTTTTTTTTTTAGCTTAGAAATAGAAAGCAGCAGGATATAGTCAGAAAATCTACATTCAGAACTGAGAAAGGCTAGGCCTGGAGTAATAGTGGAGCTATTAATTTTCATCTTTATTAAATAATGACTGTGTGGGTAGTAACAACAACAATATCAAGCTGTTCCTTGGCTCATGCTATAAGACTTTATTACAATAAAAATGGTCTTATCAGAAGAATCTCCAGGCACTTCCAGAACAAAGTAACACTTACATGGTGTTTAAGTGAGATCCTTTATAGAAAATTGGCTTAAAATGCATGAACACAAGTAGGAGTTATCATAACCATCATCGTTATAAAACCAGAGAGCTTCTTCTACCCAATTTCATGCTACAAAAGGTTGTGTTCCATCAAGACTTTAGGACTAATAAAATTTATTAGAGCTGTTTTAAAACTCTGTAAAGAATCATTATAATGTTAGTAAAGGCAAGATCTTCCATGGGGGTTAATAAGAGGTGGGAGAAAAAATATTCTGAGACTTACAAAAGGTATCTTTTATGGAACATAGCATCATAATGAAAAATAAACAAATATATACATTAGCATATGCAAAGTTGATCAACAAACACTGTTAACTGAAAAAGAAACCTACAGAACAACATAAAAGGGTGTTTCAAAAGATCCACGGAGGGGCCAGCATTGTGGCATAACAGATTAAGCTGTTGCCTGAAATGCTGGCATCCCATATGGCGCCAGTTCAGGACCCAGCTGCTCCACTTCTGATCCAGCTCCCTGCAAATGTCCCTGCGAAGGCAGTGAAAGACAGCTCAAGTCTTTGAGCCCCTGCACTTACATGGGAAACCCAAAAGAAACTCCTGGCTCCCAGCCCCGGCCATTGTGGCCATTTAGGGAGTGAGCCAGCTGATGGAAGATCTCTCCCTCTCTGCATTTCTCTCTCTCTGTAATTCTGCCTTTCAAATAAATAAAATAAATCTTTAAACAAAGAAAAATCCATGGAAAAATGGAATCAAAAGGTATATTTTAGTGCAAAAACATGTTGACTTCCAAGTATAGGTTTTCCATAATATATATTTGTTTTTTTTTTTTTTTTATTTTTGACAGGCAGAGTGGACAGTGAGAGAGAGAGACAGAGAGAGAAAGGTCTTCCTTTGCCGTTGGTTCACCCTCCAATGGCCGCCGCTGCAGCCGGCGCACCGCGCTGATCCGATGGCAGGAGCCAGGATCCAGGTGCTTTTCCTGGTCTCCCATGGGGTGCAGGGCCCAAGCACCTGGGCCATCCTCCACTGCACTCCCTGGCCATAGCAGAGAGCTGGCCTGGAAGAGGGGCAACCGGGACAGAATCCGGCGCCCCAACCGGGACTAGAACCCGGTGTGCCGGCGCCGCAAGGTGGAGGATTAGCCTATTGAGCCACGGCGCCGGCCCCATAATATATATTTGATTCAATCAACTTTTTGAAGACCTTTTGATTTCAAAATTATTTACACCAAAGGAAACTTATCTTTAAATTCAATTTCCAAAGACTTTTAAAAATGATTATTTATTTATTTATTTATTTGAAAGGCAGAATGATGGGGTAAGGTGGGGGGAAGGAAAAAAACAAATCATCCATCCACTGGTACACTCCTCAAAAGTCCATAAAAGCAGGGATAGGACAGGCCAAAGCCAGGAGCCAGGAACTCCCACAAGGGTGGCAAGAACCCAAGTACTTGGGCCATCCCCTGCTGCCTCCCAGACCATTAGCAAGAAGCTGGAAACAGAGGAGCTAGGATTTCAGCCTTTACTCTGATGTGAGATGCAGGTGTCCTAAGGAATGGCCTAAATCACAGAACTTTCACTTTTCACTTTCTACACTTTAAAAAAAAAAAAAAAAAACGAGTTATCTGTTTTATTTGAAATACAGAGTTACAGAAAAAAAGAGAGACAGAGAGAGAGAGAGAGATCTTCCATTTGCTGGCTTACTTCCTAGATGGCTACAACTGCTAGGACTGGGCTAGGCCAAAGCCAGGAGCTTCATCCAGGGCTCCCACATGACTTTAGGGTCCCAAGCACTTGGGCCATCCTCTGCTGCTTTCCCAGGTGCACTAGCAGCCAGGACCAGAACTGGTGCCCATATGAGATGCCAGTTTCTCACATGGAAGCTTAACCTGCTGTGCCACAACGCCAGCCCCACTGCCTATGCTTTTATGCCCTTTGTGTCTTCTTTTATAGCCAACAAGTCTTAACAAACAGTAACTATTGTTTTTTAAGTTTGGGCAAAAGAAGTAGGAAATGCATGCCCAAAAAAGGGCTAAACTTTCTAGTACTAGGACAGAGCAGAGCCTTAAAGACAAAGAGGACAAAGAGGAATCCCTCCGTGAATGCATCTCTCTAAAGCACTGGAGTTGGTTTTTTTTTTTTTCATAAATCCATGAAAATAATGTGTTCTGAGATTAATGATAATGACATATTGCGACCTATTTGTTCTATTGGATTTTTAATCAAACTTTCAAAAAAAATAAGCAAATAGAAAGCTACCCCCTGAGCATTGCTGCACAAAAACAACCTTCTCCTGTGCTGTCCTTTATTAGATTAATTAAATTAAATTGGTTCTTAGGGGAGCCGAAATTTTATAAAACTCTAAAGGGAGAAGACAGAGAGGGCTCCCCAGCTGCTACAATATTGAATAGAGACTTGCTTTGATAGGGTGGTCAGTGAGAAACAAAAGAATGGCACACAAACACTAGCATCATTAAGTAAATGTGTTCTGTCCCAAGATATGTTAGCCAGGAGCAGGTATTTAGCTTAGTCATAAAGGCACAGGTTAAGATGCTCATGTCCCATATCAGAATACCTACATTCAAGTCCCAGCACCAGCTCCTGACTCCAGCTTCCTACTAATGCAGGAACCCTGGGAGGCAACAGGGAGGCCTCAAGTACTTGGGTCCCTGTTACCCACACTGGAAACCACCATTGAATTCCTGGCTCCTTGCTTTGGTCTTGCCTGGCACTGTCCTAGCCATAGAAGATGTCTGAGGAATGAACCAGTGAATTGGAGATCTCTGTCTGTCACTCACTTTGTCTGTTACATTAAAAGGAATACAATCATCTGATAAGATATGGTCATTTATAATATAAAATGATCAAATAATATAAAGTGCGATTACACTTGTGTGGCAAACATTTTGGGTTGTCAACAGAAAAGCCATTTTCCTAGTCTTACCAAGAGAACCCTCCCCATTATCTCAGAAGCTGAAAACCCACTTACCGACTGAGCATCCTTGAATCAGCACATGGACCGGAGGCCCAGGCCAGTGGGACTGAAGGGGTCCATTTCGTGGGGTAGAGAGAAGCTAATGAGAGAAACAAAACTCTCTCTCCCTCCCTGCATTTGGACATCACCGCTTTGTGCTACTGCAGCAGTCATGTTGTGACTATGAAAGAACACCTATCACTTAAACACTGGGAGACCCAGAGCAATAAGATGGGAAGAATCTGGGCTCACCAAGTATATGGGAACCTCAACTTAGAATCACCTCCTGATGCACATCTATAAGGGGTCTTCGAAACATTCATAGAAAATGAGAATCATGAAAAAATCGTATGTGGGTTTCAATATTTTCTGAACGAAAATAAACTAATTTTTTATTTGTGTTTTTCAAGGCAGGCATTTGGTACAATAATCAAGACATGACGTGGGACGTGTGTACCTAACATGAGAGTACCTGGGTTTGAGCCTCAGCTCAGCTCCTAATTCCAGTATCCTGAGAATGCATACCCTGGGAGGCAGCAGTCATGGCTTCAAGTAATTGGGTACCTGTCGCCCATGTCACCCAGACTGACTTCCTGGCTCCTGGCTTTGGCCTGGCCCAGCTCCAGCTGTTGGAGGAATTTGCATCATAAACCCATGGATAGGAGATCTATCTCTTTCTCTCCCTCTCTCCCTCTCTGCCTTTCAAGTAAAATAAATAAATAATTTTAAACCAACAGAAGCAAAGCCCTTTGAAAACAGTACTTCTATTGTCCCTCAAACATTCTGCAGTACCCTCACTTCTGCTCCACACTGGGAAGGTGTCTGTGGTTTGCTCAAGGAAGCAGCAGGAATCAATGGCAAAGAGAAGGTGTTGGACTTGTCCTTCCCTTTGGCAGAGCTAAGAGGATGGTCACAGTGTTAGAGCCACTGTCTCAGGAACATGAACAGAGTCATGAGTGATCGCCTGGCAATGTCCTGAATCCTTTGCAGCTGCAAATGGTAGGTGAAACCATCCTTGGAAGACCTGTGGCCCCCTCCTCCAGAAACAGCCCCATTTTCCAGGCCAATCAGCAGTAAGGCAAAGTCTGCTTGGTTATGTAAAACAGACACTCAATCCATCCAGACTATCCCTGAGTAAGTCCTTCTCTGTGCAGAATTTCTTATCACTAGCATCAAGATCACAAATCCTCCAGGGCTCCTGCAAGAACCCTTCTTCAAAGACTTCTACCCCTAAGGCCCTGCAGACTTATGGGCCTGTTCCAGCTAAGAGTTCTAATTCCCAAGTAATAATGATAATAATAATAAAGTTTCTAAAATGCACTCAGCAGTCATTCCATGTCACATACTATTTTAAATGCTTCCAGTTACTAGCTCACAACAGTTCAATGAATACAAGGTGGTTTCAAAAAGCTCATGGAAAAATGGCATTGGAAGATAAATTGAAGGGCAGGTGTTATGCAAAGCCATTAGGCATCATTTGGAATACCCTCATCCCATATAGAAGTGCCTGCGTTTGAGTCTCCACTCTGCTTCCAATAGAGCTTCCTGCTAATGTGCACCCAGGGAGGCAGGAGGTGACATTCAAGTACTTGAATTCTGCCACCCTTCTGGAAGATCTGAATTGAATTCCTGGCTCCTGGCTTTGGCCTGGCTCAGTTCTGGTTGTTGTGGGCATTTGAGGAATGATCCAGCTAGTGAAAGATATCTCTCTCTCCCTTTCTTTCTCTCTCTCTCTCTCTCTCTCTCTCTCTCCCTTTTAAATACAGTTAAAATAAATTAATTTTTAAAATAAAATTTAAGTTTTTTTTGACGCAAGAAAACTGAAATCCATGCAGTTCTTTCATAATACATTTTTTTTTTAACAGGCAGAGTGGACAGTGAGAGAGAGAGACAGAGAGAAAGGTCTTCCTTTGCCGTTGGTTCACCCTCCAATGGCCGCCGTGGCTGGCGCGCTGCGGCCAGCGCACCGCGCTGATCCAATGGCAGGAGCCAGGAGCCAGGTGCTTTTCCTGGTCTCCCATGGGGTGCAGGGCCCAAGCACCTGGGCCATCCTCCACTGCACTCCCTGGCCACAGCAGAGAGCTGGCCTGGAAGAGGGGCAACCGGGACAGAATCTGGCGCCCCAACCGGGACTAGAACCTGGTGTGCCGGCGCCGCAAGGCGGAGGATTAGCCTAGTGAGCCGCGGTGCCGGCCTCATAATACATATTTTCCATGTACTTTTTGCTGACCGCTAGTAAAGAGAATCCTACTATTTCCTGCATTTCACAAGGGAGAGAGGAATCTAAGACATCAAGTAACTTTCCCAGTATCTCACCTCTAGTAGGTAGCAGAACTAGGCTACAAGCCCTGGCATCAGGCTTCAAAAATTATCCATCCAACTCCACACAAAACTTCCTCTTAGAAATAAATTTCCTTCACAGTCTAAGGGAAGCAGAAGAGAAGAGCTAAGCTAAAGAGCAGATGTGTAGAAGGACCGTGTAGGAAGAGAGAGAAAGGCTACATGTAGAAAAGTGATAAACAGTATGAGTGACTTCCCTGTGTCACTGAATCATTCCAAGTCCGATTCCCTGCATCTCATTCTTTCTGCAAAAGTGGAGAAGGCATCATGGTAGTCAAACTATCGCCAAGGCTCGATCGCCCTCCCAAAGTTCCTACTTTATCTCCTCCTTCATTACTTTGTATTTATTTATTTAATGTTCTATTTACTAACCTGGTAGACTTGAGTTTAGGTTTCTGGTTTTCTTGACATATTTTGGAGACGACAGACTGCGTCAATCTTTTAATGGGATAAAACAAGGGCTCAGTTCTAGTTTTCTTAAATAAAAAGGAGCCATAGGGTAAGGAAGCATGTAAAAAATATCCCTTTTTCCTAGTGTTCTTTTCCCCTAAGGATGCTCATAGCCAGCATTACAGCCCTCAAATGACAACACCAATCTCCCAATGAAGATCCCCCCGCATCAGTAAGACTTGACCAGAAGCAATTTCACTAGAACATCTCCTAATTTAGTAATTCTCAACCCTTGGTGCAGGTTGAATCACCTGGTGGAAATGGGAGTGGTGGGGTGGACTTTAAAACAAATTTTGCCGGCGCCGCGGCTCACTAGGCTAATCCTCCGCCTAGCGGCGCCGGCACACCGGGTTCTAGTCCCGGTCGGGGCACCGGATTCTGTCCCGGTTGCCCCTCTTCCAGGCCAGCCCTCTGCTGTGGCCAGGGAGTGCAGTGGAGGATGGCCCAGGTGCTTGGGCCCTGCACCCCATGGGAGACCAGGAAAAGCACCTGGCTCCTGGCTCCTGCCATCGGATCAGCACGGTGCGCCGGCCGCAGCGCGCCGGCCGCGGCGGCCATTGGAGGGTGAACCAACGGCAAAGGAAGACCTTTCTCTCTGTCTCTCTCTCTCACTGTCCACTCTGCCTGTCAAAAAATAAAAATAAAAAAATAAAAATAAAAATAAAAAATAAAATAAAAAAAATAAAACAAATTTTAAAAAAAAATATGCACTCTATGCTCCATACCAATTTATATCAAAATCAATCTTTTGGAGGTTCAACCCAAACAATAGTATTGTTGAAAATTCTGCTGGTGATCCCAATGTATTTGAGAACTACTTCCCTAAGACAATACGTGATTACATTCAATGTCAAAATAATGTTTTCTGGGATGGCCATTTGGCCTACGGGTTAAAACATCCACATCCAATATTAGATGTAGTACTTGAGTTCAATACTCATCTCCATTCTTGACTCCAGCTTCCTGCCAAGACAGGCTCTGGGAGGCAGCAGTACTGGCTCAAGTGATTGGATCCCAACCAACCAGATGGGGACCTGGATTGAGTTCCTGGTTCCCAGTGCTGGTCATTGTAGGCATTTGGGGAGTCAATCAGTGGATACAAATTCTCTTTCTCTGTCTTTCAAATAAATAAAGAAATAAAATTTTTTTAAAGATTTATTTATTTACTTGAAAGAGTTATACAGAGAGAGACACACACACACAGAGAAAGAGGGAGGTCTTCCATCTGCTGGTTCACTCCCCAGTTGGCCACAATGGCTGGAGCTGCGCCGATCTGAAGCCAGGAGCCAGGAGCTTCTGGGTCTCCAACGCGGGTGCAGGGGCCCAAGGACTTGGGCCATCTACTCCTTTCCCAGGCCATAGCAGAGAGCTAGATTGTGAGTGGAGCAGCCAGGACTCAAATGGCACCTATGTGGGATGTCAGTACAGCAGGCAGAGGCCTAACCAGCTACGCCACAGTGCCAACCCCAAAATAATTTTTTAAAACAGCATTTTCCAAAAAGTACAGTCATAACTCTTATGTAAATATGATATGAATGTGTCTAACTTGTTAAACTTATCAACAAGAGAGCCAGTATTATGCCAAAACAAGTTCAAAGGGTATTTCAGCTCAAAGGGTATTTCAGCAGCTAATGATGGCCAAGTGTATGCCACCTGTGGAGGAGACCTGAGTTGAGTTCTAGGCTTCTGGCTTCAGTCTGGCCCAGCTCTAGCTGTTCTAGGCACTTGGAGAGTGAACCAGCAGATGGAAGTTATCCCTCTCTCTGTCTCTCTCTGTTTCTCTGTTTCTCTGTCTCTGTCTCTCTCCCCGCCCCTTTCAAATAAAATTTAAAAGAAAAATTTTTATAAAAGAAGATGAGATGGGAGAGGGGAAGGCAGGTACAGGGCAGGAGAATTCACAAGCTCATAAGAGCCCATGAACACTGAAGAACATTTTTGTCACACTGCAATTTTTACCCAGCACTGTGCGGAATGACAAAATCCTTGCAGAATCTAAAGGGAGCTGAGGGCTCTTACTGCAGGGAAAGATACCTGGCTATATAAGCTCAAAGCTTTGCACATATAATTTCTGATAGCTTTGTGCCTCCAGAAAAGTTTCCAGGAGGAAAAAAAAAAAAAAAAACTTCTAATCTGGGTCCCCCAGAACTAACAAAAATGGCCAGGCTAAACCATTTGAAAAAGCTCCATGTGATCCAGCTAACCCAGCCATAGACAAAGTCCCTGTCCACAGCTTTCATCTTTTTGAAAAGATTCACAGCATATATGAAATTGCTCCCTTTTATTTCTAGGTTCCTAAAATGAGGAAATCAAATGGAGAACCAGCGAGAAAACATCAAAGAGCAGAGCTTCTTCATAGACTTGCTTTTTGGAATTCCATTATTTTAACTAATTAGCCCACTACTCATTTTGAAAAAAAATATTTTTTATTTTTCCTCTGCCACATTGATTTGCTTAGAGTCACTCTTATGTACATAGATTTCTGGTTAATGACGTCTAGAATAGCTTTATCCAACATGCATTTCAGTTTTAGGCTAAAAATGCAGTGAGGCCTGTCTATCAACTTCTCACTGGAATGAATCGCCTTCACTTTTTTCTCAATGTGAATACTTTTTATGAGCCTTTCTGCCCCTCCCATTCCCAAGCTCATTATTTTCATATGCTAATTTACTTTTTAATTACTTAGTTCTGCCATAGTAGGACAAAAACAGTCAGTGGTTCTTAGTAAACCCTTCAGAAAAGAAATTGTCAGAATGGTATTTTTTCAGGGGGTCTAAAGTTAAAAATAAAATTGACTTGGCATGCACCATTAAAGGGAATACATTTCCCGGCTTCAGTTAAGAACATAATAGCATCAAATGTCAGGGAAATTCCTTTTCTATGCCACTTATGTCATTATGAAGTTTAAAGTACAATTTAAGGTCTTTTTTAAAATGTCATAGAGTTGATGAACAGCGCTTCTGGAAAGATGAGGAAAGAGCTATAAAACCAGAGCTGGTGATCACTTGCTATGCATCAGTACCCAGTGTGGGCTTTGGACAGCAAACACGTCTTCTCTTTGAACCAACATCTACTCCGATTGGCCAGGTATTTTGTTCTGATTGGCTCAAGTCTGGGGTGATCAACTGCCCTGGCTCGAACGTGGTTTGCTCCCACTAAAATGTATGTTGAAGCTCAATGCCACAGCAGTGAGGTGGTGAGGCCCTGCACAGGAATTAGGTGAACCGCCCTCAGGAATGGATGAATGCCTTCCTTGAGAGACTGAGGCAGTGTTCTGAGACTCGGGTAACTCCTGCAGTACTGGATAAGTTAAGAGAACAAGATGTTGGGCTGGGACTGTGACCCAGTGGGTTAAGCCACACCTGTGACTCCAGCACCCTGTATCAGAGTGGTGGTTCAAGTCCTGGTTGCTGGGCTTTCTATCCAGCTCCCTGCTAATATACCCGCCACCTACATGGGATACCAGGAAGAAAAACTTGGCTCCTGAGTTTGGCTTGAGCCAGCCATTTGGAGAATGAACTGGTAGATAGAAGATTCTCTCTCAGTCTCTGTCTCTCTGTCTGTCTCTCTCCCTATTGAATACATGAATCTTTTTTTAAAATGTTTTTTTTTATTAGACAGGCAGAGTTAGTGAGAGAGACAGAGAGAAAGGTCTTCCTTCCATTGGTTCACTCCCCAGATGGCTCCCACAGCCAGCATGCTGCGCTGATCTGAAGCCAGGAACCAGGTGCTTCCTCCTGGTCTCCCATGCGGGTGCAGGGCCCAAGCACTTGGGCCATCCTCCACTGCCTTTCCGGGCCACAGCAGAGAGCTGGACTGGAAGAGGAGCAACCGGGACTAGAACCCGGTACCCATATGGGATGCTGGTTCCACAGGCGGAGAATTAATCAAGTGAGCCACAGTGCCGGCCTCTGAATACATAAATCTTAAGAATAAAAAAAGAGAGCAAAATGTTACAAAGCAACTTGTTCTCTTTCTGGGCTCACTATTGCACTCTCTCTTGTGCTCTCCCCTCCCCCCCTCATCGTCTCTCTCTCTCTCTCTCTCTCTCTCTCTCAAGCCAGGGTCAGCACCATGCTCTTGGACCTCCAGAACTTTGAACTAAAGAAACCCCTTTACTTTATAAAGGTCCTTTGTTATAGCAACGCTACATGAACTAAAACAGCAACTTATCCCTGGGTGCAGGGAACTTCCTTTTAGCACTGAAAGTCGAGCATCCCCTTTGAGTTCCAGAAAAATGGGGACAATCTGCCACCTTAATTACGCTTTTCAACAAAACCCAACATTACTAATATAAGAGCACCCTAAGTCTATAGTTTGTCAACAATTGTTTGCCTTTCAGGTCTGTAATACACTCTAGTACTCTAAAAATATACTCAAAACTCACTTAAGAGCAGAATGGAAATTACACAAGTATTATGTCAGAAAAGTCGGAGAGCAGAAAGGCTAATTTGCATTGGCATTTACAATGCAGAAAATTTACATATCACTTGTGAAATTACAAAATAAAGCTTTTTGAAAAAGAGGCAGATTTGGAAATCTGCCTAAAAGATGTTAATCAGAGAAAAGTATAGAATGTCTTCTACACCTAAGATTTGTTATTGTTCTTAAGTTTGAATTATAATTATTCTAATAGGTAACAAATTTATGTAGTATCAAAGTTCAAAGAAAAAGTACAGGGACTGGCGTTGTGGTGCAGCTGGTTAAGCCGCCTGTGAAGCAGGTATTCCATATGGGCACTGATTTGTGTCCTGACTGCTCTACTTCCAATCCAGATCCCTGCCAACGCACCTGGGAAAGCAGTAGAAGGTGGCCCAAGTACTTGGGCCCCTACACCCACGTGGGAGACCCAGATGAAGCTCCTGACATTGGCCTAGCCCAACCCTTGGGAGTCAATTAGCAGATGGAAGACCTTTCTCTCTCTCTCTCTCTCTCTCTCTCTGTTCTCTCTGTGTCTCCCTCTCTCTGTAACTCTGCCTTTCAAATAAATAATCTTAAAAAAAAAAAGTATGCATACAATGACACATTTACCTCCCATCCCTTCTCCTATCCATTCAACTACCCAGAAAAATCAATATACAAATTTCCAGTATACTGTGCAAAGATATTCTATGCAAATATAAACAAGTAAGTAACATTTTTAGAAAGTAAGATGGTAATTGCTGAAGATGAGTTTGGAGGGGTACAAGGGGACCTAACTCAAAGCAAGGATTGTAGAAGCCGCCCCTGCAGGCTGACCTCATGTTGAAGGGTAGGAGTTAGCCCAGCCAGAAAGGCAAAAAAAGAGCAAAGACCCAACACAGAGGTATCACGGAGCATTGAGGGAAGTCAAGCAGTTCAAAAGGGTTGGTGGGAAAGGTACACAAACAGCAGGGGCCTTGAGAGGCCAATCTAGAGAGGCAGGCAGGGCCAGAAAATGCACTCCATTTTCAGAGGATAACAGAATTTTTGTTTCAGATGTGTACTCCAAAGAAAAGCAGACTAATTCTTTCTTGAGATGTAGGAGGAGGACAGGACAATGAAAGATGTTGAGAGGCCATCCTTTCCCTTGACGCCAAGCCCAGATGGGACCAACCTCTGGATGAAGTTGTAGGTGTTCCAGTGTGGACACCTAAAACTGGAGGAGAGAGAAAGGGATATACATTCAAGATCAAACTGAGTTATCCCAACAATGATGTCCATCTCTACTAAGTGACCCATAAGCAAGATTTCAACAAGGGTAGCTATAGCTAGGGAGAATGGCTTCAGCAAGAGCCCCTACTTCCACTCTCCATCACTGCACTGTCTCAATCAGTTCTGTAGATTTTTAGATGGCTAGAAAGTGCTACCTGTCACCCGTCCTGCCTTCTACACTCAAGAGGTATCACAGCTGGGATCTTTCGAAGGCTCTCTCTGGGGGCCAGCATTGAGGTACAGGAGGTTAAGTTGCCTCTTGCAATGATGTCAGTGTTCCATATAGGCATGGGTTGGTGTCCTGGCTGCTCCACTTCTGATCCAGCTCTCTGCTAACGTGCCTGAGAAAGTAGCAGAAGATGACCCAAGTGCTTAGGCCTCTGCCACCCATGGAGGAGACTAGGAAGGAGTTTCTGGCTCCTGGTTTTGGCCTGGCTCAGCCCTGGCTGTTGCAGTTATTTGTAGAATGAACCAGCAGATGGAAGATTCATTCTCTCTCTCTCTCTCTTTCTCTCTCTCTCTCCTCTCTCTCTCTCTCTCCTCTTTTTAACTCCACATTTCAAATATATGAATAAATAAATCTTAAAAAAAAAAAAGGCTCTCTAGGACTGACTGCTGGAGAAGCTTATGAAACACTGAAATCACCTATGCGTTCCCTCTGCATGTCAGGTTCTGATCACCTTCAACATCTTCTTGTTGCTGGGCCAGTAACTAGGGATCCCTGTTCTTTTTGAGATTTATTTTATTTATTTGAAATGTGAGGTTACAGAGAGAGAAAGGGGGGGGGGCGGAGACAGAGAGAATTTCCATCTCCTGGTTCACTCCCCAGATACCACAAAGCCCAAGCCTGGGCCAGACTGAAGCCAGGAGCCAGGAGCTTCATCTGGGTCTCCCACATAGGTGGCAGGGGTCATCTTCCACTGCTTTCCGAGGCACATTAGCAGGGAACTGGATCAGAAGTAGAGCAGCAGGGACTCAAACTGGTGCACATGTAGGATGCCAGCACTCCAGGCATTTGCTCCACCCATTACACCACAACACCAGCCCGGGGACACCTATTCTATATGGAATTACTTTACTACTGCACAACAATTTCTAAACAAGTAAAGGCAGTTTCCAAATGGTATAAGACAGAAGCTCTCTCCCTGGCTGTATCAGCATCATCTGGGGAACTGAAAAGTGAAAAGCAATTAGGGCAACTTATGCAGTCAGAATAGGGGAGGAGTGATAAAGGAATTTTTAAAAAAAAATTATTGGAGGCCGGCGCCGCGGCTCAACAGGCTAATCCTCCGCCTTGCGGCGCCGGCACACAGAATTCTAGTCCTGGTCGGGGCACCGGATTCTGTCCCGGTTGCCTCTCTTCCAGGCCAGCTCTCTGCTGTGGCCCGGGAGTGCAGTGGAGGATGGCCCAAGTGCTTGGGCCCTGCACCCCATGGGAGACCAGGAGAAGCACCTGGCTCCTGGCTTCGGATCAGCGCGATGCGCCGGCTGCAGCGCGGCGGCCACTGGAGGGTGAACCAACGGCAAAGGAAGACCTTTCTCTCTGTCTCTCTCTCTCACTGTCCACTCTGCCTGTCAAAAAAATATATACATTGGGGAGAGAGATAGACAAATAGAGATCCCATCCACTGGTTCACTCCCCAAACGGCCTGCGTGGGCCAGGTAAAGTTTGGGAGCCAAGAGCTCAGTGGAGGTCTCCCTCGTGCTGCCGCCCAGGATTTGTCGCAGCTGAAAGCTAGCATCAGCAGTAGAACAGGCACTCACTCCAATATGAGACTCAGGTATCTCCACTGGCAGTGTCTCCAGTGCTAGGCAAAATGCCCACGCCTATCATTTTTTTTTTTAAATTTTGTTTAAGGAATACAACTTCATGAATTTAATATATACAGATTGGGAGCATCTCTAGGGTTGTAATGATCAAGCAGATTTGTGAGACTCCATCTGCTAATGCAGAGTGGGGCAGAGTCCTCAAACAACTTCTTGTAATAACAAATGAACTTGATTGCATCACGCAATTGAAAGGTTTCTACAGACAGGTTGGGAGGCTCTAACTACCCAGCAGTTTGTTAGTGCCCATAGCAGGGAACCGGCCAGTGCGGAGCAAAATCCTCGCACCAACCCAGGGCTGGGGGCTCATTTAACCACACTGGTGCCCTTACACGAGAAATATGTTCCACACAAAAAGGGGGAATAAATAAATTTTCAGAAAATTTTTAAATGTACAGGCCCACAGATTCAAAAGGATCTTGTGGGGGCATTTGCAAGCAAGTATTGTGCTTTAAATCTAACAAATGCTCAGGGTAAAAAATTCACGGGGCAAACAGAGGTAACAGTTGCCTCTTGCCCACTCCCCATGCAACTCCTCCCAGATGATCGATTTTAACCCTTTCTGGTTTCACAGCTATTCTCAATGCATATTGCATTACAACTTTATAAAATGTATTTGCCTTTTTTCCCGCCTATCCATACATGATAGAGACCACTCTGTTAGGAGACAGAAAGCCTCATCACTCTAGCGATGGCTGAATAGATGCATCATAATGTCTATGATCTATAAACCCACTTTCAGAGATGGAGATTATTTCCTTCTCTCTCTCTCTCTCACACACACACACACTCTCTCTCTCTCTCTCTCTCACACATACACACACACACACACACACACACACCAGTGCTCCACTGTACATCCTGGTAAATATATCCTTGTAAATGTGTCTTTATAACACACAAATATATACAGGCTAATTTCCCAGAAGTGCAGGAGTTTATGCACATCAAACTTGGTAGAGACTCTCAAAATGTATTCTCAAAAAGGACGCACCAACTTGCACTCCCAGCAAGCAGTATATGACAGTCCCTCTGCCCTCACCTCCTCACATCCTCTCCCGATTATCAAACTGTCTGATCCTGGTCAGTTGGAGAGGTGACAGTGACACCTCATGCTTATTTGAGCGAGCATACCTTCCTGGGTTTACTTGCCACTTGGATTCTACCCACAACGCTTCTGCAAAGCAGATCACTTTTTACAGGGCCCCTTCAGCTGCCATGATTCGTACCTTTCCGCGTTGTCAGGAATTAGCCACAGCAAGCCATTTCCAGGGGAGAACCATGCATGAGTCATCCTCATTCTGAAAAAGCCATCACCTGTGCCTGTTCCGGTTCCATTTCTGGCCTTGGCTTTGCTGCTAATACACTGATGCTGGTCGCTACCTCGCCAGGATGCAGCTCACCTCCCTGATTTCTGGCATCCAGCTCCACCACTCTCACGATGTGCATTCTGGTAGGTCATCAAGGTCTGATTGCTAACCCCCTTGACCTCTGCTCTGGGTTCTTTCTCCTGGGTTGGTGGGAGGCCCCTGAGGGCCCCACCCCTCCCTAGCCTCTATGGACAGCAGATGCCTCCAGAGACACTAATGAGAATACCCATTGTATCTTAGGTTTAGTGGGGATCTTTAATGACAAGATATTCACGTGCTTTGGAAGTTTCAAAACCCTGCATAATTACAAATAGTTATTAGAGTCCAAGTGGAACCCTGCAGTTCCTAGCACAAGGTTAGGCTTAGAGTTCATTCCTATTAATCACAAACAACTGCCTGGCTTAGTTTTCTCTCTCTCCAGAGAGATTTTTATTGAGTGCCTACTGTGTGCCAAGTCACCACTTATGGAAAACCATCTCGGATGGTTACAGTGTGCCACCACTGTGCCACATAGCCTGTGGCACAACAAGCTCTGGTCCACAAGACAATTCTGCTCGGAGGCAAGTATTAATTTTACCTCCATCTGAAATACAGTTATCTGAGAACAAGAGAGGTTAGTAATTTATCCAAAGTTACTAAGTGGGGAAGCCAGGATTTGAACCCAGGCTTTTTTTTTTTTTTTTTTTTTTTTTTTTTTTTTGACAGGCAGAGTGGACAGTGAGAGAGAGAGACAGAGAGAAAGGTCTTCCTTTGCCGTTGGTTCACCCTCCAATGGCCGCCGCGGCCGGCACGCTGCGGGCGGCGCACCGCGCTGATCCGATGGCAGGAGCCAGGAGCCAGGTGCTTTTCCTGGTCTCCCATGGGGTGCAGGGCCCAAGCACCTGGGCCATCCTCCACTGCACTCCCGGGCCACAGCAGAGAGCTGGCCTGGAAGAGGGGCAACCGGGACAGAATCCAGCGCCCCGACCGGGACTAGAACCTGGTGTGCCGGCGCCGCAAGGCGGAGGATTAGCCTAGTGAGCCGCGGCGCCGGCCGAACCCAGGCCTTTATAACTGTACCATATATTGGTTATTGCACAGTACAACCATCTGCCTTTTATGCATGTTGGGAGAGTTAAGTGAGAAAACATAGATGCCAAGTAGGGTGATATAGATAAGCAGGTGCTAATAAAGGTAGACTCTGCCTAACTCCAGGACCAAGAATGTCAACGTGGATCTCTCTGATACAAGTAGTTTCCAGACAGGATTGACAAGAGCCAGTGTGCAAGCCCCGGGGGCACTTTGATCTTCCAGGTGAGCACAAATGAGGTTCAGTCTATGCCACAGCCAATTACCTGATTCTCCCTTCTGCCACAGGGGTCCCCTACCATTCATGGTTTATGGCTTCTTGCTGGAGGGAACAACAAGGGATCAGGTGTCACATTACAGGCCTGTGCCTGGAGAAACTCTTTCAAATCACATCCCTGCAGGTAGAGAGGATGCTCTGCCTCCACTGGAGAGAAACTTAAGCACACACTATGTGAATGACACCAAAAATTAGGGATTCATTTTGCAGATCAGATAAGTCAAAAAGAAAGTTCATCACCAAACTATCATTCCTGAAAGTGAAAATGTTACCTACACAGAGCTAAGCAGTTCAAGACAGAGTCCACATAACCCAAGTACTATGATGACAATTACCACTATCATTTCCCATACAAAGACAACATCAGCCGTGCAACGCGCCACTGTCTAATGTACTGCTAAGGAACACTGCTGCTGAACTGCGACATGCAACCGGTTCTAAGATGCACGCTCACTTTGGAAAAGCAGAAGAACATGAAAAGTATGTCTTTCAAAATGGACAACGTTGGTACTAGTAAGAATTAAAATGTCGGCATTTCCCCCAGTGGACAGGCTTCTAGCTGCTTCTCATTTTATTCAATGTTCAGAACCCTAGGAAGGAGACATTACTTTCCCTCCTTCCCAGATAAGGACACAGAGAACTGGAAACCTTGAAAATAGCCACTTCACACATGCAGGATTACAGAAGTATCCCGGGATCTATATCAGTCCAAACACACATTCCCAAGTGCACTGTGGCCCCTTGACCTGGTCGGTTTGGAAAAGGGCAGCATGTTCTTGGGAGTTCCCAGTCCCGAACACAGAATCACAGAGATCTAGTTGGAGATCACATGTCAGTGGGAATGGTTCCCTGGGGTAGCCACCTTCCAAACAGGACTGGGACATGCTGCAAAGACGTATGTGGCTCCCTGCGCGTCACCAAGGTCATCCAACATCAAAGCACACAGCGAAGTCCAAGAGCAGCCCTAGAATGTAGCTTATGAACAGGCCCTTGTGAATCTGCAGCAGTGCACTGACACCATGAGAGTGACAGCCAGTGTGGGGAGAGACTCCCACACCCACTCTCGCTTCATTTAATGTGGCTTAAGTCTGGAATGCTAGGAGCATGTGCACCCCAGGTTGCCGGCTGCACCTGAAACTCAAGAGCTCCTTTTGTGTATATTCCCTGAGAGACCTCTAACGAATGCCCAAAAAACACTTTTAGGAATAAACTCATCGGCATTTCCAGTACTGCGTGCGTACTCTCAGCTGAGGCTGCTCAGCCCACTCACCCCCTGACATGGGGCTGTCTTACCCCTATTTTCATCAGCCGAAGAAATGGACTAGAAAGGAATCAGGGGTCACAGTCAAAGAAAAAAGTCAGTTGCCTGTCTATCGGGTCCCACTCAAACCAGTTTTTCATCCGAGAAGAAAACAGCTGGATGCCTGGGTCAGGGAATTACTTTTGTGATTAACAAGGTCCTCAGGCGACACTCCGAGCAGACAAGTCTTAGGATTTACCTGGGGCCTCTCATTACAAACACTGATGCCTGCACCCTCTTCCTGCAAGCCTACTACATCAGATTATCCAAGAATAGATTCAGAATCTGTATTTTCACACGCGCAATACGTGACCCTTCCGGGCAGGCAAGTTTGGAACACTCAGCCCTGCAGGTGGGTCTCGTTACACTGACTTGCAGAGTCACTGAGACAGGCATCACCTGGGAGGAGGGCAAATGGCCGGAATGCTGATTAACTTCCCGAGACAAAGCGATCATTGAAAGCCTCCTGTTTCTCACCTATTTTCTCTTTAAAAAAAAAAAAAAAAAAAGCTTTCCCCAGCTCATTTCCTGGAATTGCTTAGGAGACCTAGAAATAGCCTACTCAGAGGGTGCGGATCAGGCACGGTGATTTCAGTGGCTACTGTGAAAGGCCCAAAAAGTGAGAACAGGTGTGCTCTGTTATCACCACTTTACAAATGAGGATTCCAACCCCCAGAGAGGGTAGTAACCTGCTAAGGAGTTGATGGCAGCTGATGAGGTAGGAAGGGGTCTCAGCTTGAAATGGCCAATTATGTAAATTTAATCTCAATCTGCGAATGTTACTTTAGGTCTTCTAAAAAATTGTTAGTGGAGCAGGCATTTGGCCTAAGGGTTAACATGCCAGTCATCGTGCCTGCATCCCGTGTAAGGGGTACCTGGGTTTGAGTCTCACATCCAGTTTCCTGACCTGGGAAGCAGCAGATCTGGTTCAAGTAATTGGGTTCTCGCCACGCACACAGGAGACCAGAGCTGAGTTCCCAGCAACTGGCTTCGGCCCCAGCGAGGGAGCTCCCTGCCTCGCTAATAAACAAAGTTTTGTTTTTAATTGAAAAGAAATCGTTCAGCTTGGAGATAAGAGGAGAAAGCCCTCTTAGGTTTCAGTTTCTGCCCTTTAAATTCAACCAAAAAGAGCTACTAAGCCCACATTTATCCCAAGTGTTATGCGGTGAGTTTGTAAAAATTAGTGCTTATTCATAAGGATGGAAAAGCAGTCATTGCACTTCAGCTACACTCATCTGTGGTTCTGTCAAGGATCGAATGGATGAGCAAAGCCTTTAACTTCTACACAAGTCCAAAGAGAACTACTCTGTCCTTGGGAGTGTTATTAAAATAGTTGTTTGGCTCTGCTCAAATTTCAGGGGGCAGAAGAACCTCTTTTTACAGCTTTCTGAATATGCAGATTCTTGGACCTGAGATCTTAATTCTGTTGATGAGGTCTTGGGTGAAGCTCAGACAAGTGCAGTTTAATAAACAGCCCAAGGGAATCACGTAACCTAAAGGGGACCCATTTATGAGATTCTACTTTAGCAAAACACATTTGCAAAGGTTTTCCTGTCTTCCTAATCTCTTTCACTCCAAGGAAGCCTGTTTTTATGTTACATACAGGATTATGACAGGAGGTTGAAAAAGCTCCAAGTTTCAAGAAAAACAGGTGAATTACCAGCAGTGATTTATAAAGTGAAATAACTCACTCATATAGGCCAATCAGCTCCCCCTTGTGGAATGTCTTCGATGGCAGGTATGAGCCTTGTACTGGAACCACAGGTCTTGGTGCTGAGCAGATTGACTCAATTCTTGTGATGTTGGAGCTTGAATTCTGGGAAAGCCCTTGGGTTTCCTACATCCTACCTCACTTGATTTCTTGCATCTGATCTGATGTTTGGAATTCCTGTCTCACTGATGGTATGAAGAGAAATTAATTGAATTAGCCTGTCTCCAATTTTCCTTTGCACAAACTAGCTTAGAGCTTAACTCTGCTCTTTCTCTTTCCTCAAAGCCCTCTCTTTTTTCAGAGGCAAAATCCCTAGGAAAACAAACCACCAACAAAAAGGTTTTTCCCTTGGCTATTTCCAAAGATAGATAAGCTAAATGAATTTTGTATAATAGGTTCCTCATCATTTCTAAAACAAATATTTTTTTCCAAATCTTTTAATTCTATGATAATCTCTTGTAATATGTGTTTACTGTACTATATAAGATTACTCAATTCTGCAATGGGAAATAAGAGAAGCAAATAAGAAGAAGAGATGAAACTAAGCATATAAGAAAGCTGCTTATAAGACACATTAGACAGTAATGAAGTAGAGCAACACGTGGGCTAAACATAGATAGGAGGGATAGAAGGACCAAAAGGCACCAAATATTCCTGCTATGCAAGTTAGTTTAAAAAGGATGTTCCACAGAAAACTGCATTATGGTTGCCTCCAAGGCTGTATGGCACTCTATAGTCAACGTGTAGGTCTTGAAGACTCCTATTGGTGACAGCCATTCTAGAACTTCCTATCTGCCCAAAAACCATCTGCTGGTGCTCATCAGGGTTGTAGCCAAGCTCCAGATGTTGGCCAGGGGCACTCACAAAGTATTTGAACACAGCAAGTGTGTGTTGTGGTTCTAGATACTCCAGTTGGATGGATCTCACTTAAAGCACATCTTTGGGCCTTGTGAAGAACCCGACAGCTGGAAATTGATGTAGCAGAGAGAGAGAGAAGAGGGGAAAGGTGTACCAGCATCTGAAGAGTGCAGGTGGTGTGGGCTGCTCACCCTGGTACTGGACATTAACTAGGTTAACCTATCACATCTCTTCTCCCATGCTGAACACTGTATGTGTTAATTTGCTTTGGTGCACCATACATTTAGTTATTTATTATTTGAAAGTCAGAGTTACACACAGAGAGGAGAGGCAGAGAGAAAGAGAGAAGTCTTCCATCCACTGGTTTACTCTCCAATTTGCCGCAACGGCCAAAGCTGCGCCGATCCAAAGCCAGGAGCTTCTTCTGGGTCTCCCATGCAGGTGCAGAGGCCCAATTCCACTTCTTTCCCAGGCCATAGTAGAGAGCTGGATTGGAAGTGGAGCAGCTGGGACTCGAACTGGCACCCATATGGGGTGCTGGCAGTGCAGGCGGTGGCTTTACTCGCTATGCCTCAGCATTGTCCCCGAACCATAGAATTTAAATATCTTAATTTAGCTTGTGACCTCTTAGTTTGCCTCATAGTATATTTGCAAGTTCTCGTTGCATCAAGATAATTTCCCCTATGGTATCTCTCACTTTCATCTTTTCTGTAATTTGCTTTAAAATACAGCAGTAGGCACAACATGTATGTGCAAGTTAACATTTCTCTACCACCCTAGGTGCAGTGAATTAACATCTAGAGTGCCTTGCTGAAGAATCCATGCTCAGACTACCCATGAAACACCCTGATCAGGAATCCACACACCCCAAGAATCTCACCTCCCCAAGAGCTTCAAATATCCCCCCTCTGAATTGGTACTAGAAGTTTTATTAATTAACATGAGAAAGGTTAAAAATAAGTCTCCATGTGCGACGTGACATGCAGTTGGCAGGAAATTGCAGACATCTTCACTGTGACATGAAGGAGGGATAATTAGGTGGCGAGCCTAGAAGCATAGTGTCGCTTAAATGGTACCAAAACTCCATGGCTCAGTTCAGTTCTCTGTCATCTCTTCACCGGATTTCACTGGAAGGTCCTTGGATCCTGTCACCAGCTATAGTTAAATTGGTCTCAAAACAAACCTTTGCTGCCAAATGCTTACAAAGGGACTAAAATGACAGAAAACAGGGACTTCACTGCATTCCTAAGACTGTATGTGTGATCATGTGTGTCTGCCCATTGGCATGGCAGAATTGGATCAGAGACTTACCTTCTTTGTTGTGTTCACTCAGTAATGTTGCCAGGGAGGAATACTACCTGCTACCCTACTATTGGAGGGCAAGTGTCTATTAAAAATAACACATTTATACAGGTTCATTTGAGACATGCATTAATTGTCTATTACTTTGTAACTAATTACTCCAACACTTAGCATCTTAAAACAATGACCACCTAGTATCTCCTGCTTCCATGGACTGGGCGCTCAGGAGTGGCTTACCTGAATGGTTCTGGCTCCGAGCCTCTCATGCAGTTACAATCAGGAAGATGACCAGGGCCTCGGTCACCTTCCAATTCCCATGCTTGGCAAGATGATACTGACTAGGATCAGTAGTCCTTAGTTCCTTGCGGTATGGCCCTCCCCATAGGGCTACTAGAGTATTCCCAAGATACCAAGCCTAGATTTCTCCCAGAATTACTGATTCCAAGACAACAAGGTGAAAGTGTTGATGTCTTTGACAGTGAAGTCTCAAGCATCATAGCCACTGTTACTGCAGGGAGTGATTCGATCTGTCTCATATTCAACAGGAAAAGTAGTCGCTACTATTCACAGGGGGAAGTGCCGCATAACTTGTGGTCATATTTTATAACTTCCACAAGGCACTTGTTCCTCACCACAATTGAATGAGTTGTGCAGTGTGAGGATATGGAAAGGTGGGGGGACCAGCCAAATGATGGGTAGTTTCCTATCTAAAGAAGGCATTCACTGCCATGTTTGTTGGCCAACATAGGCTCAGCATTTCTTGACCTTCTGAATTTTCAAGAGAAGGTGGAAATATGTACACATACATGAAATTTCCAGAATTAACAACATATATATGTTTATTTCAGAGAGAAAAAAAGAGAGACAGAGAGAGTTCCTATCTACTGTATCACTCCACAATTACCCACAACTGCTAGGACAAAGCCAAGGCCAGTGCCAGGAGCCAGAACTTACATCTAGGTCTTCCACATGGCTGGGCCTCGCAGCATCTGCTTTAGAATGAAGTTGGAGTCTGGTGCTAGAGCTGGGACTTGAACTCAGGCACTCCAACATGGACCCTACGCATCTTCACCAGCAACTTAACTGCTAGACCAAATCAGCAACACATCCATATGTTTACACAATACTTGGGGAAAAGAAAGTCGGTGGGCCAATTTGAACCAAAGTTTTCCATTTTACAATGTCTAAGCTTGAACAACCCACTCGACTCCATTGTCACTTTCCATAACTGACTACCACAGAGTAGTTATTTTATAAAGAAAAGGGATTTATTTAGCTGGTTGCTCTGCAAGTCTAAGAGCCTGCTTGGCCGCTGGAATCTGACCTGGAGGAGGGTACCACATGGGTGAACCATGCTGCAAGCTCAGACCTCTCTGCTGCCTTTTTTTTTTTTTTAAGATTTATTTATTTATTTGAAAGTCAGAGTTACACAGAGAGAGGAGAGGCAGAGAGAGAGAGGAAGAGAGAGAGAGAGAGAGAGGTCTTCCATCCACTGATTCACTCCCCAGATGGCCACAACAGCCAGTGCTGCGCTGATCCGAAGCCAGGAGCCAGGAGCTTCCTCCAGGTCTTCCCATGTGGGTAAAGGGGCCCAAGGACCTGAGCCATCTTCTACTGCTTTCCCAGGCCATAGCAGAGAGCTGGATTGGAAGTGGAGCCGCCAGGACTTGAACCAGTGCCCATATGAGATGCTGGCACTGCAGGCTGCCACAGCACCAGCCCTTCTCTCCCTCCTCTTACAGCACTAATACCATCATGGGAGCCCTACCCTCATGGCCTCATCTGATCCTAATCGCTTCCCAAAGGCCCCACCTCCAAATCACAAAGATTTCTCAATGGGAATTAAATTTCAACCTAAGTTTTGCTGGGGACATTAAACTGTACATAGCACAATGAAAAAAAAAAAATCCCAATCATTTCAATGATGTAGGCAAAAGTAACAGAGCAGTTAGCAAGTGCAAATGATAAGGTAACACATTAGCTAAGAATTCAAAGATGAGTCCTCCATCTCTAAATATCAAGTAGACAAAAGTGTTCATATAAAACAATAAATGCTCACATAAAAGTTCAGATAAAAGCTCTGTTGTTACCCTTGATTACTGGTGATCTTGAATACTGATAGATTTCTATATTTTAAAATGATGTCAGCATGTTTTTAAGGCTTAAAAACAAAAATCTCTGGGAAATGCAGTAGAAAAACGGTGAGGTAGAGGAAATTCAGTTTGCACATCAATAAAGGTAATTTATAGTCAACTCCATATGCAATATTCTGACAACTTTTTACTTTTTCCCCTTACAGAAATAAAACAGTTGTAGTAGTTAAAGGAAAAGATAGGGAAGGCATTGGGTGGAGAGGTTTAAATCACCAAAGGAGATGCCCAAACCCCTTATAGGAGTGCTTGGTTCAAGTTGCATATCCTCCACTTGGGATCCAGCTTCCTGCCAATGTGTACCCTGAGAAGAAGCACATAATGGCTCAAATATTTGGGTCCCTGCGACCCACATGAGAAACCCAGGCTGAGTTCCAGGCTCCTGGCTTTAGCCTACCCCAGACCTGGCTCTTGCATTCTTTTGGGGAGTGAAGCAGCAAATGGAAGATTCTCTCTCTCTCTCTCTCTCTCTCTCTCTCTCCACCCCTTCTCTCCATCTCTCCCTCTCTTATTACCTCCCTGCATCTTTCAAATGAGAAATAAAAATAACTTTTAAAAAGATAAATAAAGGCCGGCGCCACGGCTCACTGGGCTAATCCTCCGCCTTGCGGCACCGGCACACCAGCTTCTAGTCCCGATTGGGGCGCCGGATTCTGTCCCAGTTGCCCCTCTTCCAGGCCAGCTCTCTGCTGTGGCCAGGGAGTGCAGTGGAGGATGGTCCAAGTCCTTGGGCCCTGCACCCCATGGGAGACCAGGAGAAGCACCTGGCTCCTGCCATCGGATCAGCGCGGTGCACCGGCCGCAGCGCGCCGGCCGCAGTGGCCATTGGAGGGTGAACCAACGGCAAAAGGAAGACCTTTCTCTCTCTCTCTCTCTCTCTCACTGTCCACTCTGCCTGTCAAAAAAAAAAAAAAAAGATAAATAAAACTGAGAATTATCAATACTCTGACTTGATCATTTGTTTTGCCTAAAAATTATGTTTTTTCTGTTCTAATTCTAAAGTTTATAATCGAGAAAATTGAGATGTAGCTCATCTTTAATAATGTGAAGTTTGAAGTCAGTAAGATTTAATCCACCAGGCTTACAATTTTTTTTAAGGTTTCTTTATCTGAAAGAGTGACACAAATAGAGGAAGACACACACACACACACACACACACACACACACACAATCTTTCATCTCCTGATCATCCGCCAAATGGCCACAGTAGCTGGGATCAGACCAGGCTAAAGCCAGGAGGCAAGAACTCCATCTGGATTTCCCATGTGGGTGGTAGGGGCCCGGCTACTTTGGCCATCATCTGCTGCTTTCCCAGGCGCACTAGCAGGAAGCTTGATCAGAAATGGAGTAAATGGGACTCCAACTTGCCCTCTGATATGGGATGCAGGTATCATGATTGGGGCCCAACCCACTGCACTGCAACCCCAGTCCCAGGCTTTCAAATTTAAATAAGAAATCATTATGGTTGTAAAGGAAGCAGTGGGTATAAATATTTGTCTTAAGAAGGTGAATGATTTCTGCGGATGCAACCACAAGGTTTACATGCAGAGGGTTAGAACATAAGATTGCTTAGAACATGAGATTCTAGCTTCAGATTCTTTTTTTTTTTTTTTTTTTTTGACAGGCAGAGTGGACAGTGAGAGAGAGAGACAGAGAGAGAAAGGTCTTCCTTTTGCCGTTGGTTCACCCTCCAATGGCCGCCGCTGCAGCCGGCGCACCGCGCTGATCCGATGGCAGGAGCCAGGATCCAGGTGCTTTTCCTGGTCTTCCATGGGGTGCAGGGCCCAAGCACCTGGGCCATCCTCCACTGCACTCCCTGGCCACAGCAGAGAGCTGGCCTGGAAGAGGGGCAACCGGGACAGAATCCAGCGCCCTGACCGGGACTAGAACCCGGTGTGCCGGCGCCGCAAGGTGGAGGATTAGCCTATTGAGCCACGGCGCCGGCCTCTAGCTTCAGATTCTTAGTTCAAATTGTAGCCTTTGGGCCGGCGCCCTGGCTCAATAGGCTAATCCTCCACCTAGCAGCGCCGGCACACCAGGTTCTAGTCCTGGTCGGGGCGCCAGATTCTCTCCCGGTTGCCCCTCTTCCAGGCCAGCTCTCTGTTGTGGCCCGGGAAGGCAGTGGAGGATGGCCCAAGTGCTTGGGCCCTGCACCCGCATGGGAGACCAGGAGGAGCAACTGGCTTCTGCCTTCGGATCAGCGCAGTGCGCCGGCAGCAGCGGCCATTTGGGGGGTGAACCAATGGAAGGAAGACCTTTCTCTCTCTCTCTCTCACTATCCACTCTGCCTGTCAAAAACAAAAACAAAAAAAATTGTAGCCTTTGACCTTCAACAAATCATCACATCCTTGAAACTTTTTTTTAATTTGTAAAATGGAGATAATTACATAACGTACCTCAAAGTATTAGAGAGATAATGAAATTACGCAAGTCCTATGCACATTATCAATGCTCAATAAATGTCAGCTATTGTTAGCAAGGCCAGGTGCCTCCCATATGGCTGCCCCCTGGGGAGAAAGCCACCCATGTTATCTAGATCTTTCCTACCCTTAAGATCTACAGGGTTCCCTGTACTCCACAATTTGGGCCAACAGCTGCTTCCTTCAAAGGCAGTTTAACATCACCAGGTGGGTATTTGTTAAGTCCCTGAAAAATTGCCTTAGTGATCTCTGTACAGGTTCAAATCCTGGAATTCTGTCTGTGACCTCCTCTCTGGGAAAGGGTAAGTCACTTAAACTCTCAGCTTGTTTGCCTGGAGAAAGAATGAAAGTCACTTTCCCGACTGTGATATTAATTAGTAAAGTAAAATGCTCTAGAAATGCAGAGTATGGTTACTTTTGAAAGGGTAAAACATAAATGCGAAGTTCATTGGGATTTTTATCGCACTACAGAGGGAACCTAACTGTCTTAATGCCTTTTTGCAGGGAAACATTAGATGGTGGTGGCAGTGTTTAGCATTCAGTGACCTGGGTGCATTTGCTACAGCGCTGAGCAGATCCAAGGAAGACAAGGCAAGTTTTTAAAAAATAGAGTTAACACAGAAAACAAATTTTGGGGGGTTGCTTTCTCTATGAGATCTCTCTAGTAAAAGTGCAGTTGTTTGCAGTTTCCAAAAATCTCCACGATTGAGTAACTGTGTCTTTAATATAGGCATAACAGCACTCCAATCTCTTCTTTGTTGGTAAAGGGCTTACTGTTGAGGTTTAAATTGCTCCTTTCACTTGTGAAAGTGAGGGTCCCGGAGTCACTGAATCAATGTCATGGATTTTATGAGCTGTTTTATATCAGTGAGGTGTTCTAGAATAACGACGTGCTTAAAGAACTGTTTGGCTTCTCGAAATGGAAGCATTATCTCTTTGACCAATAAAAATCACAGAGAAATTTCTAAGGTGGAAAAAACTATATTATGGCCCTCGTGGAAATAATAGTTGAAAAGGAACAAGAATTTGGGCTTGTTTTTATTTTTCCAGGAGTGTTAATTTGAGAACATGAGTTTGGTGCAGCAGTTACGTTGCTGCTTGGGATACTGATGTCTCCTATCAGAGTGCTCCTGCACTTCCTGGTCCTGCCTTCCTGCTAATGCATGCGCTGGGAGGGAGTAGATTAGGGCTGAAGGACTTGTGTCCCTGACATCCACATGGAAGACCTGGATGGAGTTTTGGGCTCCTGACTTCAGCCTGGTCCAGGCTGGCTGTTGTAGGCATTTAGGGACTGATCGCTCTCTGCCTGTCAGATAAACTAAAACTAACTTGTTAGACCCTCGGAGTGAGGATGCTAACACGTCGAGAGGCACACCCCAGAGACTCAGACTCCAGACCAGCTGATGCAAAAGCAAGAGGATTTATTCGGCGTCTGCACAGACGAGCCTCCTGAACTTGGGAGTCCGGGGAGAGCGCCCCCAGTACAAGCCACATGGTTTATATACCCGCAGCGACCAATCAAAAGCACTATAGAGTCCATGCACACAGCAGCCCAATCCGCGAGTTGTTCATGTGAAGGGCATGCGTCTTCTATCCAATCAGCTACGGGATCACATGGGAGGCATGCACCTCGTCGCCATTTTGTTGTTTACTTCTTTAGTAGTTCCTTTCCCTGCCAGCGCCATCTTGTTCACCCTGGGGGGGGGGACGACATCTCGCTCCCTTTGTTCCCCTTGTGGGAGAGCAGCGTCCCGCTTCCCACAGCGTTATTTGAGTATTAGGAGGTATACAAACTGGGTTAGGTCTTAGCACAGCCAGGCACAAGTGTCGCAGCTAGCTAAGCATAGGGTCCCTTATTTTATAGCTGTACCTAATTTTAGCTTTGGGGGAAAAAGTTTAGGGCTGTAATTTTAAACTTTAGTTTTTATTTGGGGCAAAGGTGACTTCTTGTTTTTAATGGTATTGGCTTAGGTCACTCCATCTTGGTTTGATTTTTAAGGTTCTTCAACTAACTAATACGTTTAGCAGACTGTTTATTTTGGAGTGCACATTCAGCCTGGCAGTTAAGATGCCCTTGTCCCAAGTTGGAGAGCCTGGTTTGGAGTCCCAGTTGCAGCTCCTGAGTCCAGCTTTCCACTTATGCAGACCTTGGGAGGCAGTGGTTCCTGCCACCGATGTTGAAGAATGGACTGAGTTTCCAGCTTCTGCCTGGCCCCACCATTACAGGCTTTTGTGGAGTGAACCAGCGAAAGAGAGCTCTCATGCTTCCCACACCCACCCCACACTCCCTCTCTCACTCTGCCCAAATGATCTGTTTTAAAAGCTTATTGATTTTTATTGATTCTTATCACAACTTTTAAAACTCTCCAGAGAAGTCTAGAAGAGGGACATTATGGCCATTGTGTGCAGGAAATTGGGGCAGTTGGGCTTGGTGCCTGACTTTTCCTGAGTTTGTGATGGAAGCTAATGAAAGAGCCAAAATTAGAAGCCTTGAGTTCCTGCCCACTCTCCCTGCTCCACTGAATCCAGTTCATTCCAGGCAAATGCACTTCACTTTACCATTTCCTGTTTGGTCTCCGAGGAGCCCAACCCTTCCCTATTCCTTTTTCTTTTGTCTGACCTTCCAAAGACAGGGATATTTATCAATGTTCTCTCTCCAAAGGATCTTCCCAGCATTTTCAGATTTTACAGAAAGAACAGATTGGTGACACCCCAGGGTTTTAGTGAAGGGACAGAGGATGATTTGAAGGACTGGGAAATGAGTCCTAATTGACAAGGTTGGGATTAGTTGAGAAAAGGGAAAAAAAATCTCAAGGAGGCCCAGAAAAGAAAGTATTAAGGAAAATTAAAAAGTGGCTGGATTGTGCGGTGATGAAGAACAGAGCTGGAAACCCGACTCCAATGGCAGGAAAGAGATTAGACGTGGAGGAGAGGTTTTGTTTCCTGGTTCTGAGTGCAAAGGTGGTTAAGTTGATGACGATGATGATGATGTATACTCAGAGAGTTTGAATGCAATGCTGCCTGGGGCCAGGGGAATGGACTAAATGAGCCTGATGGGCCTGAGTCTCAGGGTTTTGGACTTAGAGCCTGAGTGACCCACAGTGGCAAAGGGATCTTAATCAGAGAATCAGCATTTCTAACAAGATCCCAGAGGATGCTGTTGTTGCTGGTCCGTGGGCCGCATTTTGAGATGCAAGGCTGTAGGACTATGCTGTTCAATGGAAATGTAATGTGGCCTAGATATATATGAATTTTCTCAAAGTCACCTTGCACAAGGAAAATAGAAAAAACTAATTTTGATGTATTTTATGTAACACAATATATGTGAAATGTTATATACTTACCATGTAACCAAGGTAAAAATTATTGTTGAGATATTTTCCTCTTTTTTTCACTCTAAGTCTTTGAAATCTGGTGTGTGCTTTATAATCAAAGAAAATCTCAATTTGGCCAGCCATATTCCAATAGCCACATGTGGTTGGTTGGTGGCTTCTGAATAGGGTATGCAAGTTTAGAAAACCGCAGTAGAATTTTTGGATTGTCAAAATGTTATTGGCATGCTGTGAAACCATGTCCTTTTATTATTTACTTATTCATTATCATTTCATTTGAAAGGCAGAGAGACAGATATGTGGGTTCACACCCTGAAATTCACACAACAGCCAGGCTGGGCCAGGTCGAAGCCCGGAGTCCAGAACTCTATCCAGGTATCCCAGGTAGGTGGCAGCAACCCAAGCACTTGAACTATCATCTGCTGCCTCCTAGGGTGTGCATGAGCAGGAAGCTGGATCAGAAGTTGGAAGAGGCCGGCACCGAGGCTCACTAGGCTAATCCTCTGCCTTGTGGCGCCAGCACACCGAGTTCTAGTCCCGGTTGGGGCGCCGGATTCTGTCCCGGTTGCCCCTCTTCCAGGCCAGCTCTCTGCTGTGGCCAGGGAGTGCAGTGGAGGATGGCCCAGGTGCTTGGGCCCTGCACCCCATGGGAGACCAGGATAAGTACCTGGCTCCTGCCTTCGGATCAGCGCGGTGCGCCAGCCACAGCGGGCCGGCTGCGGTGGCCATTGGAGGGTGAACCAACGGCAAAGGAAGACCTTTCTCTCTGTCTCTCTCTCCCCCTGTCCACTCTGCCTGTCAAAAAAAAAAAAAAAAAAAAGGAAGTTGGAAGAGCTGACACTTGAACCAGGCACTCCAATATGGGATGCAGGTGTCTCTAATAGCATCTTAGCCACTGCTAAAATACCACTCAAGCGCTGCATCAGGCCCCCTTGGGGTGGGATCCAAGCAAGCCCAGGGGCATAAGGAATTCACTGTTTTAGAGCAGCAGTCTTATTCACGCGATGTCCTGGGGATAGGTTTACAGAATCCTGGGCTCTGCCCCCAGACATTAAAAGACAAAAACAAAATTTATTATTTAAAAAGTTGTATGTATAAGAGAACTTTATGCAAAAGAAGAGGAAGTAGATGACTGAACGTCTTCCCTTTATTCAATGCCAATGGGTCTGCTACAGAAACTGGAATATGTGTCCACTGCTCTTGGCTTGGCTGATTCCTTCCCATAGTTTCTTTTGTTGGTAGGTTCCCCTTATTTTCCCCAACCTGGCATTTATTGCTGGACAGCTGATGAGCTTCAGAGTCCCAGAGACTGTGATTAGAATAGAGATTTTCAATGCTGGTTCCAGCTGGGAAACACTTAAGAGCTTTAAAAATTGCTGATGCCTAGGTAAGGACGCCTCCTGCACCACCAGCATCCCATATGAGCGCCGGCTCATGTCCTGGTTGCCCTACTTCTGATCCAGCTCCCTGCTAATGGCCTAGGAAAGCAGTCGAAGATGACCCAAGTGCTTCAGCCCCTGCTACCCACATGGGAGATCTGGAAGAGGTTCCTGGCTCCTGGCTTCAGCCTGGCCCAGCCTTGGTAGTTGTGGCCATCTAGGGAATAAGCCAGCAGGTGGAAGATTCTCTAACTTTGACTTTCAAGTAAATGAATAAATATTTTAAAAAGTCACTGATGCCTGCTCCCTGCCTCCAGAGCTTGTGATTGAACTTGCATGGAGTATGGTCTACACACCAGGACTTATTCAAGTTTTTGGGTGGTTCTGCTGTGCAGCTGCAGGAAAAGCCGTTGGATTAGACCAACTCTGGCCCGATTCTGGCCGATGAGGGGCCTCATCTCTAAGAATTTGAGTCACCTGAGGAGCTGAAAAAATCAACATTCACACTTCATCTCCAGAGGATATGATAAAATTGTTCAGGCTGGGTCCTAATGTCTTTAGTTTCATCATGAAACCTAGCAGATCGAGCATTTAGTTTACAGGTTAAAACACTCAGGCCCCACATTGGAGTATCTAGGTACTATCCCCAGCTTTGACTCTGGCTCCTGACTCCAGCCTCCAGCCAATGCAGACCCTGAGAGACAGCTGTGATAACTCAAGCAATCAGGTTCCTCACACCCATAGGGGAGACCTGGATTGGATTCCCAGTTCCTGGCTCAAGACTAGCTCTGGTTTTATAGGCATTTGCAAAGTGGATAAAAGTTCCCCGTCATCTCTCTCTCTGCCTCCCAAAAACAAATAAAGAAATTCAAAAAAAATTAAAGTCTACTCCTCATAATTCTAACATGGCTGGTATTAATATCTAGGATACTACTTCTCAATTTTTTATTTTTTGAGAGGCAGGCAGAGAGAGAGAGAAAACACACCCATCTGGTGGTGGGTTTTTTTTTTTTTTTTTTTGACAGGCAGAGTGGACAGTGAGAGAGAGAGAAAGAGAGAAAGGTCTTCCTTTGCCGTTGGTTCACCCTCCAATGGCCGCCGCGGACGGCACACCGCGCTGATCCAAAGGCAGGAGCCAGGTGCTTCTCTTGGTCTCCCACGGGCTGCAGGGCCCAAGCACTTGGGCCATCCTCCACTGCCTTCCCGGGCCACAGCAGAGAGCTGGCCTGGAAGAGGGGCAACCGGGACAGAATCCGGTGCCCTGACCAGGACTAGAACCTGGTGTGCCGGTGCCGCAAGGTGGAGGATTAGCCTATTGAGCCGCGGCGCCGGCTCATCTGGTGGTTTGTTCTCCAAATGGTCAGGACTGGGTGAGAAGCCTGGCAGGAATTCAGATCTCTATTGAGCCATCATTGCTGACTGCAAGGCTGTGGAAACCCATGTATTCAGTTACCGGATATAGACACCTTAACCGGTAGGCCAAATGCCAGCCCCAGTTCTTCTCAAATTTTAATGAGCATACAAATCATCTGGGAATCTCATTAGAATGCAGATTCTGAGTCTGCAGATCTGAGTTAAGTCGAAGGTTCCTCATTCCTGTTCCCGGGTTCTTCACTGGCCAGTGACGCTGATGCCGCTTGCTACACATTAAGTAGCAAGAGGGCAGGAGGCTATTGCTGCTGTGACATGAGAAAGAACTGCCTCCGGATTCTGCTTCTGCAGCTTACTAGACTGTGTAACTCTCCCAAGTCACTTCATCTCTGAGCCTGTTTCCTCACCCACACCATGACACCATGGTGATGGTGCTAATCCTGTCTGCCTTTAGCCCATGCCTCACTGGGTGTTCAGTAAAGTGTCCCAGCATGGCCTGATGTGAACAGCACAGGGTTCTGCGCTCTTTTCCCACCAGCATCATTTTCAGGAAGTTTGGATCCTTTGTGAAAGCCATCAGATGGAGGCATTTAAATAAGTATTCTGAGGCCAGCATCTGTATTTCTCTGCTTGGTGCCAGACTTTCTGCTTAACAAAGCAGAATTTGAGGTTATCCATGACCAGTGCCGTCTCTTCTCATCCTCATTACTCTGATCAAATTCCCACCCACTTTGCTTCCCCTAGGGCTCTGGATTAATTGTCTTTAGGGTGTCGTAAATCCCAGCCTGCACCACGTGCTGCTATGCCTTTGTTGAAATAAGATCCCTCTTGGCTCATGGTCTACCTGGCTTTCCCCCTGACTCTCAGCGCCTGGTCCACACGCCAAGAGGAGCACACCTCTCTGGAGGCTGAGAAAAGAAACTCTTGTTACCTTACCAACGATGAGTTCAGATCCTCTATTTTTAGCCACGCAGAACAATTTGGAGGCCTATAAATCACATGATTGTGTAAACGAAACCCAAAGGGTTTCTTTTGTGCATCCCAAAAAAGTTGTTATTTATTCTGTTTTCCCAAAGTTGACAGATCAAGAATAGCAAAAAAAAAAAAAAAAAAAAAAGTTTCGCTCTGGTTTCCTGAGTTCACAGTGTGCCGTGCGGGAGCTTGTCAGCCTTGGTCGAGCGTGAGCAGTTTACAGGAGAACCTGACCAGCGCTGTTGCTGGCTGTTCACCCCAACAGCCAGCTCTCTCTGAATTTCCCTAAATACTCGTTTCCTTCCATGGGCTCACCATTCAGGCGCCTGACTCCTTCTCAATTTCAAGTTTCCATTGTATTATTTGTGGGAGCAAATAAATTAAGAGTTTTTATTTGTTTCCTGGTAAAGATGTCCTTATGCTAGTAAAATGACTGAAAATGTGTTTTCTATTCAAATTAGAAGAGGGACAAAACACAGACATTTTCAGTATCCGTATTTTTAAAGCAAACTATTAACTGATGCAATAAGCAATTACTGTATGTTTGTTGTGCTTAAGAATGGCATGGTGGTTACTGGGGAAGGAACCTTATAGAGATGAAAATATAAAATGTCTGTCCACGAAGACCTGAAAACTAGAAAGAGAGAACTCTACTGTACACGTATGAGCATCTACAATATGAACACAACGTGAGAGATGCTTCTCAAGGCCTTCCCAGGTCCACTGGGATAATCCTTATAGGGCCTATTCACAATGCAAATACTATTCCGTGTATTACAATTAGCCATCTACCCCTTTGGGAGTGACAAGTAGTGATATCAGGATTGTAAAAAAACCTAATCCCAACATCTCTGTAATCAAAGCAGGGTCTGGTACCCAGAGGATGTCTGGTGCCGGACAACGTGGGTTAAGCCATTGCATCCTGTGTCAAAGCCCAAGGCTGCTCTACTGTCCGTCTTGTTCCCTGCTAATGCACCTGGCAAAGCAGCAGACAATGGCCCACATGGAGGCGGCGGTTCCTCACTCCTCGCTGTGTTCTGGCACAGCCCCGGCCATTGGAGCCATTTGGGGTGTGAACAGGCAGATGGAAGATTTCTCTCTTTCTCTCTCTCTCTCTCTCTCTCTGTCTCTCTCTCATTCTGAAGTTCAAATAAATAAAGAAGAAAGAAAGAAAAGCGGTGTTTGACGAGGGAATGACAGGAAATGAGAGAGGAAGAGGGCATACAGGGAAAGAGAGGCTAGCTAGGGAGTCAGTTGACCTTCAGGACAGGATATGGTGTCTGTGCTGCAGGCATCCAGATCCCGTTGAGAGAAGTGAAATTTAAGTCAGGCCTCTAAAATGAGAATGACACTGGTGAGAATTACACTGAGTAAAGATGAAATGGAAAACACTCAAGATCAAGAAATGCTATGAGGAGAGACAGGTCTGACTGGGCTACTTTCAGGAATAATTTGTATGTTTGTCATTTCTACCAAGGCCAACGTAGAATATGGAGAGATTCAAAGAGGGAGATTTACAAGTAGAAACCCTTGGGGGCTGGCACTATGGCACAGCAGGTTAAAGCCCTGGCCTGAAGCACCGGCATCCCATATGGGTGCCAGTTCAAGTCCTAGCTGCTCCACTTCTGATCCAGCTCTCTGCTATGGCCTGGGAAAGCAGTGGAAGATGGCCCAAGTGCTTGGCCCCTGCACGCACGTGGGAGACCCAGAGGAGGCTCCTGGCTTGAGATTGCGCAGCTCTGGCCATTGCGGCCATCTAGGGAGTGAACCAGAGGATGAAATACGTCTCTCTGTCTCTCTCTGTCTCTCTCTGTGACTCTGTCTGTCAAATAAATAAAATAAATCTTTAAAAAAAAAAAAAGTAGAAACCTTTAGCAGTGGAGATGTTGATGACTAAGCTGCTAAAAGTCCCAGTGGCAAAGCCTTCCTCTTTTGTCCACTAATCTCATAAGAATAACTCCAGTACTTCCAGCTGCAGGAGGTTCACACTATGATGGAGGAAAAAGGCAGTGATTCAACAAACCACCAAGATCATCCATATGCACAATGGGATGGCTTTTTATAAACGGGACAGTGGACTGTGATAAGAAAGTGACCAGTGGACGTTTAGAATATGGTTAGGACACCTGCCAGTTCCAGTTCCTGACTCCAGCTTCCTGCTAATGTAGACCCTGGGAGGCAGCATTGATGGCTCAGGTAATTTTGTTCCTGCTACCAATGTGGGAGACTTGGATTGAGTTTCTGGTTCCAGGCTATGGCCCCAGCTGTGGCATTTGTGGAGTGAACTAGCAGATGTCTTCTCTCTCTTTGCCTGTCAAATTTAAAAAAGGAAAAAAAGAAAGAGAGAGAGAGAGAGAGAGAGAGACTTCTAGGGTGTTTCCCTCTAATGTGCATTTTGAGAGGCAGCAGAAGATGGCTCACATACTTGGGTCCCTGTTACTCATGTGGAAGAATGGGATGGAGTTGCCAGCTTCAAGCTTCAGCCTGGCCTAGCTCTGGCTGTTGTAGGTATTTAGACAGTGAACCAGTAGATGGAAGATCTGTCTGTCTCTCTCTTTGTGCTTCTGCCATTTAAATAATATCAAAATAAAATTTTAAAATGAGAGTGACCAGTTGGATAGGGTGGTCAGGGAGAGCTTCTCTGATGCTAAGCTCAGAATGACGAAGATAGAAAAGCCAACCACCTTGAGCTAAAACAGTGGTCTTGACCAGGGGTGATTTGCTTTCCAATGAGACATTTGGCTATGTATGGAGACATTTTTAGTCTCATCTTTGTATGGAGTCTCATTTTAGTCTCATCAATGCATGGAGACATCTTTAGTTGTCACTTCTTCAGGGAGTGGGTTTGCTACTGACATCTAGTGGGTAGAGGTCTGAGGGGCTGCTGAACATTTGACCATGCACAGGGCTTACTGGTCCACAATGTCAACAGTGGCAAAGACCCCAGAGTGAGAACTAACTGTAAAGTGAGAGGATGAGAGAGAAGGCTGCTGGCAATGGAACATTCTGAAATCTCAGGGGAGTGAAAGCTAACAGGGAGACAGGGAGATGGGGGAGAAACCATCTCACAGTGAGGAGGGGTGGCTGTGAGCAAACCTGGGTGATGGTAGCTGAGAACAATTAACACTGACACCCTCCCCCGCCCCCATGCTGTACTCTATGATTTTAGTTGGAGAAAGTATTTCCTTTAATAACATAAGCAAGGCATTGTTTATGGCTGCTATCCCCAGCTCTCTTTTATTCCAATAACAGAGCAAAATAACAAAATAAAACAAAAATGATTTCAGTACAATTTTCTTCTGAGAGCTTGGACAAAAAAAGAACTTCCAAACAATTGTTCCCTTCATTCTTCAGATCAACACAATTTCTGCGACAAAGAGGAACCCGGGGAACAGAATCTTGTTTAACCTTGTTTAATCCAATGCTCCAGTCTGCTGTCATCTATCTTTATGGCTCTTGCGCCCACCCAAAGTGCTAATGTGGAAAGAAAGACACCTTCACTACTGAGAATTCAGACGTGATGGATGATGACGTAATGATAGATATGCTGTTGTTGGAATACAGAGCTGTACATGTTAAAACCTCAGTAGGAAGAAGCAAGATTGAATGCAAACATGGCCATTAGCGAGACTGCAGAGAAACATGAAATGATGTGTCTTTCGTGTCATTTGATGTACACATAGGGTCAATGCTTAGTTATCACTCACCTGCATGCAGTGACTAACACTGGTGAACACCTTCAATGTGGAACAAAATGTGAAAGGTGGTAAAGTGGTATTGGCTAAAAAAAAAAAAAAAAAAAAAAGCAAGAGTCCTTGGTTTCAAAGACTTTATGTTTTATAGGTAAGATGTTAGATAGTGTGCAGAATTAAGGGAATGCCAGGAGGAAGCCAGAAACATCGATAGTTTCTTTTGTCTACCATGGATTGCCTTTATTTTAGCAATAGCAACTGTAGAGATCTACCACTCCCTCCCTCTCAGTGCACATGGATTGGATCAGTTGGCCCTCACCCTCATGCCACCAGGAGTGGGCACCTGAGCCAGGCACAGCCTATTAGCAGAGTCTATTCCTCTGGTCACGAGATGGCTCACAATGCTGAGATGCACACATGACCCCTGTTGGTCCAAGGAGAGTCAGCCCTATCCAAGAGATGGCCTAGAGGGCAAGAGACAAGAACTGGAGAAAGGCTAGCTCCTGCTAACATTGCTTCAACCCCTGCATTCAATCACTCCTGAAATCAGATCTCATTTTTTAAAAAGAATTTATATTTACATGTGGTAAAATTCACTGGTGCTTAGTTCTCTAAGTTTTAACACATGCATATCTTCATGTAACTACCACGACAATCAAAATTCAATATTTGCCACACAAAGCTTCCTGTCTCCTGATGCCCCTTTGTCAAGAAAATTCACACCCTTAACTCCTGACAGCTAGATATTTTCTCTAGGAGTGCAGTTATATCTTTTCCAGAATATTAGATACATGGGAACATATAAATGACTGGCCTCTTTCACTTGGGAAAATACCTTTGGACTCCATCCATGTATTATTCCACATATTATTAGTCTTTGCACTACTGAGTAGTATTCCACTGTTTCATTGTACCATAGTTTTTTCATTCTCTCCTTTAAGGGGATTTAGGTTGTTGCTAGCTTGGGAGATTATGAATGTTTACAAACAGAGGTCTGTGTGAACACAGATTTTTCTTTTCACTTGGGTATCTACCTAAAAGTGGAATCACTGGGTCATATAGTAAGCACATGTTTAATTTTTTGGGAAACCTCAGGATCATTTTCCAGAGTGGCCATATCATATTAGATTGCCACCAGCAATGAGTAAGTTTCATTTGCTATGCGTCACTGGCAGGCCTTGGTATTGTCAGTCTTTTCTTAAGCCATTTTAACAGGTATGCAAGGGATATGTTATCATGATTTTAGTTTGCATTTCTGTAATGGATTATGATGCTGGACCATTGCTTACGTGTTTATTTGTCATCCATATATCATTTTTGGTGAAGTCTCTGTTCTTATCTTTCCTGCAGTATTGCTGCTTTTCCTACAGTTGTATATGGAAAGTTTTTTAAGTAGTCTAGATAATAAGTTCTTTGTTGGACAAGTTATTTTCTTATTTATTCATTCATTCATTTTTGTTTGAAAGGCAGAGAGGAACAGAGGAAGAGGGAGTGTGTGAGAGATCTTCCATCCACTGGTTCACTCCCCAAATGACTTATTTTTGCACCTTTGGAAAATATTTCTTGGCCAGAGTTATCTAATAGAACTTTCTGCAGTGATGGAAATTTCTTCATCTGTGCTCTCTGATATGGCTATTGCTAGCCACTGATGGCTACTGAGCCCTTGAAATGTGGCTAATGCAACTAAAGAACTGCATTTTTAATTTTACTTTATTTCTATTAATTTAAACAGCCACATGTGACTTTTGGCCATGACAATTTTGAGTATTTTTTTACATCAGAATTTATACTTCTACATTAGTTTTCAAAAGTTAAACAGGGCTGGCGCCGTGGCTCCATAGGCTAATCCTCCGCCTGCAGCGCCGGCACCCTGGGTTCTAGTCCCGGTCGGGGTGCCGGATTCTGTCTTCCAGTCCAGCTCTCTGCTGTGGCCTGGGAGTGCAGTGGAGGATGGCCCAAGTTCTTGGGCCCTGCACCTACATGGGAGACCAGGAGAAGTACCTGGCTCCTGGCTTCGGATCAGCGTGGCGCGCCAGCTGCAGTGGCCGTTGGAGGTTGAACCAACGGTAAAGGAAGACCTTTCTCCCTGTCTCTCTCTCTCTCACTGTCCACTCTGCCTGTCAAAAAAAAAAAAAAAGTTAAACAGTACATGACATATTTTGTATATAATACATATATCTCAATTATTCTGTATGACAAACTCTCCATACCAAATATATATAATTTTAATGATAAATCTGTATATGCTATATAATAGGGGAAAAGAAATTGAAACCTCAGTTTTGAGAAAGTCAGATTTATTGCATAGTAATTGAATAAGTTTAGGATGCTTTCAGCAATAAATAACAAATAACATTTCCAATAGTAGCTTAAAAAAGTTGAATTTATTTCCCATATCAGTGGTCTGGATCTCATGGGCGTAATCAAAGATTCAGAATTTTTTCCATATTTCTGATATGCCATTCTCATTGTCATGCCTTTATGCCTCATGGCAATAAGAAGGCTGCAATGACTCTAGCAATACATTTATCTCCAAGTCAGAGAAAGGAAAAAGGAGAGTATCAGCTAAGTGTACCTCTTCCCCAATCTTGTACTTAAAATTTTACTATGGAAAATTGCAAATGGAAAATTCCAAGCATATATCGGAGTAGACAACTAAATATCATGAACTTCATGTACCCATCAAATAACTTCAACAACGACCAACCAGTGGACAAGCCTGCTTCATCTATATCCCTACTGATTTCTCCCACTCCATGGATATTTTGAAGTAATCCCCAGCTATCATTATCATTTCATTTGCAAACATTTTAGAATGTATCTCTCAAAGAAAGATTACTTAGATGGAAACATAATACTTAATATCATCAAATATCTGATAGTCTCATGAAGACCATTCTTTCAAAAATACTTTGATTCCAGATTCTCTGCTAATGATTGATATGGATTTAACTTTTTTTAGAGTTTCTTTTTTTTTTAAAGATTTATTTATTTATTTGAAAGTCATAGTTACAGAGAGGCAGAGATAGAGAGATCTTCCATTTGCTGGTTCACTCCCCAAATGGCCACAATGGCCAGAGCTGGGCTGATCCAAAGCCAGGAGCCAGGAGCCAGGAGCTTCTTCTGGGTCTCCACATGAGTTAGGGGCCCAAGAACTTGGGCCATTCTCAACTGCTTTCCCAGGCCATAGTAGAGAGCTGGATGGGAAAATGGAGCAGCCAGTACTAGAACTGGCGCCCACATGGGATGCCAGCAACGCAGGCAGTGGCTTTACTCATTACGCCACAGCGCCAACCTCTAAAATTTTTTTATATTATATAGATTGTATCCGGTTTTCTTTCTTTGAAATACATTCCTTAAGAAGTATGTCTGTTATGTGTGTAAAGTTAATTGAAAATAAGTCTTGGTAAAAAATAAGAATGGGACTAGGAGAGGGAAGAGGCAGAGGGGTGGGATAATGGGTGGGAGGGTGGGTATGGTGGAGTCATTACTATGGTCCTTCCTAAAGTTGTACTTACGAAATGCATGAAATTTGTATTCCTTAAATAAAAGGTTTCTGGGGGAAAAATAAATTAGTTGCCCCCCGCCCCACAAAAGTACATCTGCAGTGTAATTTTCCACAGTGTGACAGTGCCTGATTTAATTGTTATGGACATGTTCCTCTTTCTTTTGTATTTGCTTTAATTATTGATAGTTGGATCTAGCAGCCTGATCAAATTCACATTCAAATTTTTGGAAGATTAGAGGTAGTGCTGTGGTCTTTCCTCAGGAAGCAGACATCTGCCAACCCCTTTATTTATTTATTTTTTTAATTTATTTTATTTATTTGAAAGAGAGTTACAGAGAGAGGTAGAGACAGAGAGAGAGGTCTTCCATCTGCTGGTTCACTTCCCAGATGGCTGCAATGGCCGGAGCTGCGCCGATCCGAGGCCAGGAACCAGGAGCTTTTTCTGGGTCTTCCGAAGTGGGTGCAGGGGCTCAAGCACTTAGGCCATCTTCTACTGCTATCCCAGGCCATAGCAGAGAGCTGGATCGGAAGAGGAGTAGTCGGGACTAGAATCAGTGCCCATATGGGATGCCAGTGCTTCAGACCACAGCAGTGGCCCTTGCTAACCCCTTTACAAGCAAGCTTTCTACAAGCATCCAAGCTACCAGTCTTCTGCTTCAGTCTTATTGGCTAGAATTAAATCATGTGACTATTGCTGGTTGCAAAGGTGGATGGAAAATCACACATAAAATAAGTGGGATTGAGGCTGGGATAAAGCTGTATTCTCTTAGCCAGGACAAAGGAGCAAGAGGTATAACATCAACAGTGAATATTGTTTGCTGTTGAAGTTTAACAAAAACTCACGATCAATACAAGTAGTAAATGTTTTTGTAAACATTTTATGAGTACCAGTAATATTTATAAATACATATTGATTAAATATTAAAAAGAGAATAATTAAGGTTAATGATAACCTTCTGCTACTTGCATTTGTTATATTCCAAGCTAGTCCACCTGGATATGGTGGCATGTGGCTAGTACAATAAAAAATGGCTGCTTCCAGTTAATTTTTCTTAAAACAACTTGATCTTCTAAAAGGATCCCTGAGCTGCTGAGCATCCACTTGTTTGATATGCTGAAAGGAATATGTTTCTTGGGCTTTTGAGAATTCTCTAATGAGTACTGGCTAAGCAATGAACCTTATATTTTCACACAAGAATAAGAATTAAGTGGGTTTACTGTAAATTTGAAGGAGCTATAATTTGACTCTCTGACTAAATGTTCTCTGTTCACAGAAATTTCATGGCATTTATCAAGGCAGCAAGACTTCTAAAATTTTTTTTGAATCTTTTATTTATTTATTCAAAAGGCACAGTTACAGAAAGGCAGGGGTGGGGGTGGGGGAGAGAGAGAGAGAGAGATGTCTTCCATCCTCTGGTTTACTCCCCAGATGGCCTCAGTGGCTGGAGCTGCACCAATCCCAAGCCAGGAGTCAGGAGCTTCCTCCTGGTCTCCCACATGGGTGCCAGGGCCCAAGGACTTGTGCCATCCTACACTGCTTTCCCAGGCCATAACATAGAGCTGGAGCAGCCAGGACTCCACATAGAAGTGGAGCAGCCAGGACTCGAACCGGCGCCCATATGGAATGCCAGCACTGCAGGTGGCAGCTTTACCCGCTATGCCACAGTGCTGGTCCCAGGACTTCTAAAATATTTTCAAATACATGTTTCTGTTTAAAAATTTTCATTGTAGAAAAGTTCAGAAGTATAAGAAATGTGAGTAGACATCCATCCCAGCAGTTAGGATGTCCATGTCCCACACTGGCTCCGGCTCCTCACTCCAGCTTGTTGCTGATGGAGGATCTGAGAGGGAGCAATGCCAGCTGGAATGACTGAGTTCGTGCCACCCATGTGGGAGACCTGGGTTGTGTTCCCAGCTTTCAGCTCTGGCTCCATGCCAGCCTTTGCCACTGCAGGCATTTGGGGAGTGAGCCAGTGCATGGGAACTCTCTCTCTCTCTCCTTGAAGAAAATAAATAAAAATTTGAAATCATAAAAATACGTGAAGAGAAAACATATCACTGGCAATTTACCTACCTGGGATGATCACCGTTAATGTTAAGGTATATTTCCTTCTAATCATTTAAATATGCATATGGATTTTTTATAAAGTTGAGCTAAGAGTATATATTTAAATTTATGTGTTGGTGTTTACACTTCAAACTAAGGTCAGTATTTTCTCCACATTTTTATACACATTGTTTTAATATCTATAAAGTAACCTACTATGTTGATACTAGGTTTTCCAACCTATTGTTGCATATTTATAATTTGCTATTATAAATACTATTGCAAGGAACAGCTTCATAAATATTTGAGGGATTTCCATTTCTGATTCTCTGTTTTAAGAGAGAACTAAAAGTTTAATTTCTAGATGAAAACATACCAAGATTTTTGGATACATTTTGGTTTTTAGAACATTTATACCAATTCTTATGTCACTTGTAGCCAACGAGTAACCATTTCACTACATGTTCACTAGCATTCAATATTATCAATGAATATTTCACATATGGATTTTTTCCTTTTATTTCTTTAGTTTGATTTTTTAGCGGTTATGTAGCAGAAACATTATATATGTGGGAAAACAGCCATTTCAGGAAAATTTAGGAGGCTCTTAATAACACAGAAAATCTTAAGAGAAAATCTAAATCTATTGCTTTCAAATTCATGTTTTTATGAGTTCCCCTTATTTTCTGCAATAGGGGAGAGCATTATTATGGTAATATGAAAAACATTTCAGGTTTTAACAATTTAAAAATCATCATGAATGGCAGTATAATGTTCCACTGGATGGCTATATAATACATATATATATAATTTTATAAATGATCCCAAATAGACGATCTATTTTTCCTATCTGAAAGCCAAAGAAAGATACACACACACAGACACACAAAGATTTTCCATCAACTAGTTCGCTCCCCAAATGCCAGCGAAGATAGAGTTTGGCTGGTGCTGGGGTCAGGGGCAGGAACTCAATCTGGTTCTCTCATGTGCGTGGCAAGGACCCAGGGACTAATGCTCCCTCCCAGGGTATGGGAGACTGGAACTGAGAGCAGAGCAGAGATGCAAACTCAGCCAGTCTGAAATGGGATGCTGGTGTCACAAGGTGAATCTTAACCACTGAGCCATGTCCTTGTTCCAGGCTTCACATAAAGTGGTGATGCTGCTATGGTTTGGGTGTGGTTTGAGCCTGCTGCATGGGTCTAATTATAATTGAAGGTTTGGTCTGCACTGTGGTAGTTGATGGGTCACTGGAAGCACCTCCGGGAGGTAGTTCTCGTGTAACCCCTTGAGTTCTTGGGAGAAAGTTGTTCTAAAAAGAGCAAGCCAGGCCCTACCCAGTTTCCTGATTCCCAATCCTGTTGGCTTACTCCTACAGCAGTTGTGCAGCCCACCCTTACTATGAGGTCCTTCCCAGATCTCAGCTGATGCCATTGCCATGCCTTTGGACTCCAAAATTGTGAACTGAATAAACCTCTCCTTTACAAATAGCCTGTGTCAAGTGTTTCATTACAGTGATGAAAAGCTGACCAATCCAAATAGTAATAGGTCCCACTTTAGAGTGCTGTGCCAAGGAGGAAACAAAATTGTAGCTACTTCTTCTGCCTACCACTATCCTTTGTCCTTGGAAGTTGTGGACAATCAGGATTGAGTCCTGCCTCTACCTCCAGGTTGGCCAAATCTAGGACCCTAGTCCAGGCAAGGGTGTAAGATCAATTGGAAGACATTCTTGGGAATCCTTATGGATAACAGGAGAGAACAGCAGGGAGGGAAGCTAAAGCCAAGGAGAGCAGAGCCGTGGGAGGGTCAGAGTGAATGTGGAGCCACTGTTGGAGCCGCTAAATCCAGCCTTACCTGGAGCCTTCAACTTCCCACCAGCGAGATGAGTCAGCAACTTCCTTTCTTTGTTCTAGTTGGTTCATTTTGGGCCTTATCAGTCATAATTGCTATGATTACTTAATCCTTTTTAAGTAGCGCATTAACTAGCACAACCACGTAGTCATTCTTTGCAGCCACTTGGATAGCATGTTTTATGTTACAACAAATATTATTGTTAAAGGATTTTGAAGTTTTTCTTTGTTGCATTTTTTAAAGAATCAACTTGCTTTGTTAAGGCTTTATTTTCCCCTAAAATAAACACTGCCCCAAAATTTAACTTCAGGATGTTAAAAATGGGCTTGTTGTTGGTGTTGTTTTCTAAGCCATTCTTGGACAGAGTGAAAACCTTCTAGGGGAAAAAGTTAACAGGCTCTGTTCTACTGTCCTAGCACCACTGTAACAATGCACCTCAACCATTTATTGTCCAAAATCAAAGTGTCAGCAGAGCGATGCTCCCTCCACATCCTGTAGGGAAATTCTTTGCCCGTTCCTAGCCTCAGATGGTAGCCAGCAGTCTTTGGGATTCCTTGACTATGGATTTCTTCATTCTAATCACAGGGCTGTTTTTTTTCTGTGTCTTCTTCTCCTCTTCCTAGGGTGTGTATTTCTGTGTCCAGATGTCCCCTGTTTGTAATGACAACCATCATATTAGTTTAGAGCCTACACTAATGACCTTATTTTAACATGATTACCTCTGCAAAAGCCCTATTTCCAAGTAAAGCCATGTTCTTAAGTACTAAGGGTTAAGACTTCAACCTATCTTTTTGCAATATAGCTTTGACAATTCAACCATTTTAAAAATGGTTTTAAGTTTCAAAAAAAAAAATGTATATATGTATTTGGGAGACAGAGGTCTCCTATATACTGGTTCACTTCCCAAGAGGCCAGCAGTGAGCTGGGCCGAGGCTGGGAGCTAGGAACTCAATCCAATTCTCTCATGTTGGTGTCCAGAGCCCAGTGATGTGAGCCATCACCCACTGTCTCCCACCATCTGCACAGTGGGAAGCTGCAGTCAGAGCTTGATTGAGGCTTTGAACTTAGGTTCACCAACACGGGACATGGCCATCTTAATTGCTAGGCTCCACACGTGCCTGACAATTTAGTTTTAACAGTAGGTGAAATGGATTATTTCCAAAGAAGGCCACAATTCCTTCCTTCCCTAAATACATTTCCCTTTGCTGTGTAACTTTGCAGCTCTTCCCATCATGCTTTGGAGTATTTCTACCTCCTCTTGAATCTGGCTTGACCTTATGACTTGTGCTGACCAATAAAATGCAGTGGAAGTGATGTCATCCAACTGCTAAGCTGAAGTCTTAAGATGCCTTCCGGGTTTCACTGTCACTGTCCCACTATCCTGACATCTTTTTGTAAGACCGAGACAGTCTGTTGCACAGGTCAGTACATGAGGACTGACTTGTCCACGTCAACAGCCGGCACGAATTTGCCAAACAGCTGCCTGATGTCGTCTGAGGCCATGCATCTTCAGACAAGACCAGCAGAACTGCCCAGCTGAGCCCAGCCCCAAACAGGAACAAATAAAACAGTGGTTGTTTCAAACTACTAACTGTTGGAATAACGTGCTACACAACATAAACGATTGCTATAGGGGATCTGGGGTCAGAAGCTTGCATTTTTGTTGTTTAACATAGAGCTGCTCAGCTACATCACTCAATTATGTCAGTCACCTTGCTAGGTCGATTTAATTCTAACAGCTCCTGTTTCTTTCTTTATACAACATGGATGATTTACTTATTCGTCACCAATGGTTCCAGGTTTCAAGTTTCAAAAAATAAAACCCGTCTCAAAGGGCACAAGGAGGAAGAGGAATTTATCAGTTCAAGTAACTGAAAACCCAGCGTTTGGTCTGGCTTAGATACCATAGATTTGGTAGCCCTATCTCTCCATTCTACTTTCCTTCATGTGCCATATTCCAGGTTCAAGCCAAAGGGGCTCTTTCTGTATTTCAAGGCTTAAGTTCATTCAGTCTGGCAAACCCAAGAGCAAGTTCGATTCTCACTGGGTCTAACCAGAAACACACAGCAGTCCTAAGCCAGTCAGACCAGGGGCATGGAATGCTCCCAATGGCCAGGGCTGGGGCATGTGCCCACTGCTGAGCCATGGAGGTGGACAGGTACAGGGGAGAGGTGTGCAGAGAACAGATTAGGCTCAGCAAGACCGTGTGGGGAGACTAGTGTAAAGGAACCCTAGGCCCCACTGTGAGAAGAAATGGAAGCTGAGCAGGTAGAAAATAACAGATGTTCATTCCCTATCACATAGCTGGGTACACAGATAACAGTAATGGCTTACATTTGCCAAATACTTATTAGGTGCCTGGCACTGCTTAAAGTACTTTATGTATATTAATTCCTTTTCATCCTCTCAATTTAGGAGGAGGAGCAGTTATTATTCCCTCTTTACAAACGAGGAAGCCCAGGCACAGAGTGGTTAACTTGCCTACCTATGGTCATGCATACAGAAGTAACATCAGAACCCAACAGAACAGCTTCAGAGTTCCTTCCTTCAACCACCAATGTATCTACACGGCGCTGAACTCAGGGTTAGTGTTTCTGACTTTATGATGGTGCAAACACGGTATGCATTTTGCAGCAATGGGACTTCAGTTTCTGCGCGTGGATCTTTTTGCTGGCTAGCAATGTGCTGTCGGGTATTCTCTTGCAATGCTGGGCAGTGACAGTAAGGCAGCTGTCAGTCAACTCTGATCATCACGGGAAATCACCCATACCCTGCAATGGGCTGTGTTGCTTGACTCTGAAGTCTCATAGGTTAGGGATATGAAATGTATTTTTCACTTATGATATTTTCTGTTTATGATGGATTTATTGGGGCACAACTCTATGGAAAGCTGAGGAAGATCTGTGCTCAAAATAGGTGACCAGCATATAGCAGGCAGAATTCTAGAATGTTCTCTGAGATTCCCTCTGCCTGGTGTGTAATCCCTCCTTCTTGAGAATGACTATGACCTGCGAATGTGAGGGAGAGTCACTCTCTTGATAGGTCAACTTGTATAGCCAAAGTGATTGTCTTTCCCAAGACTTCTTCATAGCCACGTGTGGGGTTCTCTTGCTGGCTTGGAAGAAGCCGCGCACCCCTGGGAGCAACTCTTGCCAATAGCTAGCGAGGAATCAGGGATGCCGGTCGTACGACCACAAGGAACTGAGTTGGGGCCATCATATGAAAGAGAGTGGCAGTGGAACCCCAGCTCCAGATGATGCAGCATGGCCTACACCTTGATGTCAGCAGGAGGATACGGGGAGCAGAGGACTCAGGAAGGTGTGCCCAGCCCTCTGAGCGCCAGAACTGGGAGAAGGTAAGTGTGTGTTGTTTTAAGCTTCTCTTTGTTGCTTTCTCTTCTTCCCACCAGGGCTGCGGGCCCCTCCCCTTGTCCACCCCTCGGCTGGCTGTGTCCAGCTGCAGGGGAGGGTTGTATGCACAGGCAGGGGCTCGCTGGAGCTGCTGCTAGGTGACTCCTGTGCTGCCAGCCCTTGAAACGGTGTCTGGTGGTTTGCGCTGTAATTGGTTGTAGAATCAATGAAAACGATCTGCCTGGTATGCCTGTAAAATTCTTTTATAGGAACTGGTAGGGGAAGGGCTGGGGTAAATTTCACACTGGGGGCCCTACAAGAGTCACCAGCGGAGACCTATTTTGCTGTGAAAAGGTAGCACAGGTCGGAGTCTCCTGCACGGAGCCCATGTGAAGTTTGCCTAACACTAAAGCTCTTTCATTCCATTCCACATTTCAGCCTCTTCTCAAACCATCTCCCCTCCTTTGCCTGTTTTTCACGGCACAGGAAGCCAAGGCGCCAGGGTTCAGAATCTGAGCTCTGCTACTCAGTAGCTGGGAAGCCCTCATTTTACTCCCCTGGGCATGGGGAAAATAATTCTTAACAACTTGCATGATTGTGGAGACTCCCCAAGAGGTTGCAGCATGCACTTCAGGAGGTAGGTTCCCCAAAGACCACTAGGGTCTTGCTCTTTGGGTTCACGGCGGCTGTGTTCCCAGTATGCTGCAGTGCACACAGTGGGTGCCCAACGCTTCACGGGCTGAACTCACAAATGGCTTATGGAAAAACAACAACATCAACAACAAAACCACCCCAGCGCAGGGTCTGCTGCATCCCACAAAGGGCAGCTTTTCCTACCTCCATTTTACCGAGGCCGGAACTCACCTGAGGATGCTGACCCACGTGTTGGGCAAGTTCCACTGATTGTTGCCATTTTATTAATGTCTAAGAAGGTCGTCGGGCCCTCTGGGGTCATTCTAACCTGTCTCTCAGCTCCTCGCGGCGCATGAACAGTCGGTTAAGAGAACACTTCCAAGAAAACCGGTCCTCGCAGGCATTTGTGAGGGAGCGGCGATTTTTAACAAAACCAGGAAGCACCAAATTCCAAAGCAAACAAACTCGCCTCGTTCCCCACCCTGGGGGAGGGTGTTCACCCCCGTCCCCGCTAAAGATAGAGCCCGGGCCCTCCCCGGGAACTTCCTGGCTTTTATTAGTTTGTAACTTTTCAAAGGTTTTTCTTTTGGAAGTGTGGGTGTGAAACTGCTTCCCTAATCACATCTTGCCGGAGGATCTCCGAACATCTGTATAGCTTTCGAGAACCTGGCGTCCGGGTGGGATGTTCGCGTGGGTGTGGGACCCTGCCGGGGTGGGAGCCGCCAAAAACGTGTCAAGATCGCGTCTGCACGGAGATATTAGGCAAAAATTACAAATGGCTAATTACCTTGGCTCAGTTACACACTTCATCAAAGGGCCGCCTCCTCCACTTGGCGCACCCGGGGCGACAGGGGGAAAACGGGGCGCTCCGAAGCCTAAGCGATAGAGATCTCTCGGAGCGCCAGGGGACGAGACTTCACGGCGGATAAGCCCGCTCCCTCCCCGACCACCGGACGCCTCTGCCCGCTTGCTACAGCAGCGGCGGCTCGTTGGGTAGCGGCCAGATCAGCTCTGCCCCGCGGCGCTGCTCTCACCCGGCTCCGGGCCAGGGACGCACTTCCAGCAGCCAGCCCGGGGCGCGGGGACCGTCTCCCGCGGAGTTGCGAGTTGGGAGAACTCAAGCCACCGATCCGCCGTGTGGAGCTCTAGAGAGCTGGTTTTTGCAAGCCCGGGATCGATCTCAGTCCCCTCCCCCTTCTCCCCAGCTGCGGACTCGGCCAATGGAAGCCCGAAAAGGGGTGGGAGTGGGGGTGGGAATCAAATCCCAACGTAACCTGAGTGCAAAGGCCGCTGGCTCGGCTTTGTTTCCAAGCCCGGGTATGCGCTGGGCTGGGGGCGCGAGCAGGGGGCGCGAGCGGTGCGCCCCGCCGCGGCGCTGCCAAGGCGGTGGAGCAGAACAGGAAACACTCCGGCACTAAAAAGGCGGCTGGCTGGCCCACCTTCTATCCCCAGGCCCAGGCTAGGGGTTGGTCCCCCCAAGTCCCAGATCCCCAAGCTCCGTGGTCTCGGGATCTAGCGCGCGGCGTCTTTAAGATCTCGCAACACGGCAATCTGGCAAAGACACTCTGGCTTCTCTAGAAGGCAGCCTCCTCCCTCTCTGCAAAACCGGGCGGGCGTCGTCCCCAGTCCCCCTAAGCGCCCCCTGTAAGAGCCTGCATTCCCCGGGGCCCCGCGGCCACCGCGGAGCTGCGGGACCCCTCGGAGGCGGGAGGCGAGCGTGGTTGCTTTAAGAGCGCGGGGCGCGAGCCCGCCGCCGCCTGCTCAGGATTGCGCGCCCCCGCCGCCGCGCGCCCCCGCCGCCAGCGCCGCTGCGCGCCCCCTGCTCGCTCGTTCGTTCGCTCGCTCGCTCGCCGGCTTTAAAGTCTCTGCCAGGATCCATGCTCACATGTTACTTCCTGTATGGAGGCATGGCCAGTTTCCAGCCCCGCGCTCCCCGTTCCTCCTCAGCCTGCGCCGGAGCCACAACTTTCAGGAGCATGGACTGAAGGCGCCCTCGCCCCAGCGCCCCTCTGAGATCCTTTGTGGTTTCCTCGGTTTCCTCCGGCCGTTTCTATTTTGGGGGGCTGCTCGCTCCTCCCGCCGCTCCCCTCCCCTTCCCCGCTCGCAAACATGCCTCCTTCCTTCCCGGGGCCCTGGAAGGAGCTGCCTGCCTGAAGCCCGGAGACGCCGCGCCGCGCCTCAGCCCCGCCGCCGCCCGCCGGCTCTCGGCTCTCAACTTGGGGATCCTCGCCGCTCGCCGCCGCCGCCGCCGCCTGCGGTCCCTGCCTGCCCCGCGCCCGGGGCATCGCCGCCGCCGCCGCCCGCCGCCTCTTCGCCCTGCCTGCTCGGCTCGCGCCTTTCTGAACGGAACGCAGCCCGTCTCCGCCGAGAGGAGCGTCCCCAGCGAGGCTCCGCGTTCGCGGTCACTTTTTGAGATTTTCCGGGGGGCGCTCGGTGGCTTCCTGGATTCCAGGGGGACTCGGGCCGCCGAGCGCGGGGGGCCCGTGGAGCGGGCGAGCCGGAGAAGCGCCCAGGCTTAGCGGAGGCTCGTACCGAAGCGAGAACTTACTCAACAAGTTTATCCCCCCCTGCTTTCGTCTTTTCGATGTGCGTTTTCGGACATGCGGAGGTTACTGGAACCGTGTTGGTGGATTTTGTTCCTGAAAATCACCAGTTCCGTGCTCCATTATGTCGTGTGCTTCCCCGGTGAGTGCCGGCCTCGGAGGGGACGCGGCCCCAGCCGGCGCGCGCGGGGGGATGCGGAGTTGTCGCCGGGGCGCGGAGCTCGGGCGCCGGTGCTGGGGACCCCGGCGGGGGTGGCGGGGAACCGGGTGCCCAGGACCGAGAGAGACCTGTTCCGCCAGCCCTGGCGATGTTTAGGGAGGCTGGTTGGCTGTCGGGGAGGGTGGAGACGGGGACCGCCCGGGGAGGAGAAGTAGGTACCCGGGATTCTCTTGCTCCAGCTTGGGTTTGGGGGTGCCGTGGGAGAGCCAGAGTAGGGAGAAGAGGGGACTTGCTTTGCTGATCCGCGGCCAATCGGGAGAGGTAGAGTTGGGGGGCCGTTGGGGAGACTGAGGCCGTGGGAGGATGCCTCTGTGGGCTTGGGGGGAGTCTGGGGTGTGCTCCTCTCTCCGGTAGGGATCGAAAGAGGTCAGAAAGAGGGGCCTCGCTTTGCTGATCTCTGACCCTTGGGGAGGACTGGTATTTGGTATGGAAGCCGGAGGTTGACGGCGGAGGATTGAGGGTGTGGGGAATGTTGGGAGCAGCCTGCATTTTGCTCTCGGGGGTGGGCCCCCCTCCAACCCCCTGCTGGGGGCGTGGGGCTGCCCTTGGCTGCCTGCGGGAGGCAGACTGCCTGGGCGCAGTGGGAGGACCGGGAGCGAGCGGTTTAGGGAGATGCAGGCTCCCTCAGGCCCCTTTCCTCCGCTGCTCTGCTCCCTCTGCTCCGCGGGGCCGCGGGGGTCGGGGCGCAGGGGGCGGGCCGGCGGCTGGGTTGCTGTTCGCGCCGGGGCGGATTTCTCCCCGTCTCGCGCGCCCTGCCTACCTGCATCTCTGCCTTTTGCAGGCTGTTCACGGATGGCAGACCCAGACCTGCTCCCTTCTGGCCAGGTTGAGACAGGAACAATATTGGCCATTGATGACGATAATAAATCACTGCACGTAGAGGTGTGCGGCTCGGCGACCCTCCACTTGCAGCTCTGAGCCGGCCGACGCCTCCTTCCCTCCCGAAGGGCAGTGGCCAGCCGCCTCCCTCTCTCTTGCAGGGTCCCCAGGCTGCAGCCCTGATCTCCCTAGAAGCTGTCCGGCCCCCTCTCTGGGGATGGAGGCCACGTCCTCTGCCCTGGAGTGGGGATACGGATGAGAGGGAAGGAGATGTTCGCTTTCACCTCTCCATCTCCTGAGGACGGACAATCCCCCGTTTGTGTGCCCTCTCATCCGCCCGCTCCCGGATACATATAGGTGTCCGTTATCTGAATCAGGAGAAAGAGGAACGTGCTCCGTTATTTCCGCTGTGCCCAGTTCCAGCCGCCTGTCCTCGGGCGGCTGGAGCGCCGGGCTTTGGTGCAGCGGATCGCTCAGCCCCGTCGTGCACCCTGGAGCAGGGCGCGGGCGTCTTCGCTGCCCCCGTACGGACCCGCTCAGGGGAGAGACTGGCAGCAAGTGCCCCCTTTGCACGCCCGGGAGTAGCCTAGAGGGGCGCAGAGGCAGAGAAAGCCCTGTCTTTCCTTGGGCACCCCTGTTTCTCTGTGCGCATCCCCCTGTCCCCGGAGCCGCACAGAGCTCCTGCCACAGTTCAGAAACCCAGGCAGAGACTGAACGGGGACGTGCGTCCACACTAACCCGGAGGCCGGAGACATGCCCGGCCGGGGCCAGCGCCCACGGGAGTGGGATCGCTGTCTCTCCCTGTTCCTTGAAGACTGCTCAGTATCTGTATTAACCATCTCCGCTGCTAGACTCCCCCTCTCGGCCGCGAACTTGCCGCCTGAGTGGGCTCAGATGCACTCAGGGTCGAGCTTTGCTATGGCCCTGCCTTAACGGGGTCACGGGAGGTAGCGGAGGGCAACCCTGGGAAATGGGAGGCATTGCCATGGCCATTTCTGGCTTTCTTCAGCGTGGGGATGCAGTCAGTGGGCCCACCGTGATGTTCGTGTTCCTGGTAGCCGAGGAAGCTTGCGATCCAAAATGGGATCGCCAGGGATGCCGCCTGCTTGGGGCTTGGACCATTTTCGCCTTTCTCATTTTCTTTTCGTGCCCACGCTGCGAGGTAAATAGCCCGTTCCCTCATCCGGGAGCCCAGTGGTATGGGAGAGGGAAGGCGCAGCCTTGGGAGGCGCGGGGGGCGGGGGGGATGGGGGAGGACGGGAGGGGGGAGCGGGGTTTGATTTGGAAAAGTGCGGCCCGAGGGGATGTAGCAGCTTTTGAAGCCAGCAAAGTTCAGATGTCACACTGCTGGGAGAGCTGGCATTCTCCCCCCCCCCCCCCAACACCCCGAGGTGCCGTGGCACCGCTGGACTTCAGGGGGCGCCTCTGAGCCACTGGTCGGGCTACTGCCACCTCCTGGGGCTGGCCTCGGCCATCTCCACGCCTCAGGAATGGGGTGCGCGCGCCCAGGTTTTGAGGCACTGAGGGCTGCAGATGCATCTGGGCGCGAGGAGGTGGCTTCGGTTCCGGGCTGCTGCTCGTGGCCGGCTTGAAACCCGGTGGGGGCTGCGGTTCACTTTGAAACCCCCACTTTCTGCCTCCCAGAACCTAGGAAGCGTTTATGTGTTTGACACACGGGATAAAAACGTTCCTGATTTTGGATTAGGGTCCTTGTGAGATGTTGATCCAAATCCCTTGTTACTTATTTTGGAATGGTACCAACTTTGCATTTGTGTTTGCATTTGAGTTCTCTGCCCAGGGTACAAGGTAGCTGTAGTGTGGGGAGCCTTTTGGAAGCACAGCCCTGGCTTGGGTCTTTTCCCAGCGGATAGGAAACAGTAGTGGCCTTTAATCTTTCAACAGCAGCATGGCAGGTGTGGGACCAGGGTCACAGTTAGTGCTTCCACTGATGCTTTCCAAGTGCACAGCGGAAGTATCATCAGACATGATATTAGGCAAGTTACCTCCTCCTGCATCTTTTAAAATACATAAAAAGAAAAAAAAAACAAAACGTGATGGACCCCTATAGACACAACCCCCCCACCCAGCTTCCACAATTCCCAGCTTTTTGTTCATCTGTGTCTGCAGCCTCCCTGGCACCTTATTACTGTATTATTACAATTTTTTTATTAATTAATTAATTTTTTAATCTGAGAGGTGGAGTTACAGACAGATAGGGAGAGACAGAGAAAGGTCTTCCACCGGCTGGTTTACTCCCAAATGCCCCCAACGGGCAGAGCTGAGCTGATCTGAAGCCAGGAGCCACGAACTTCTTCTGGATCTCCCACATGGATGCAGGGGCTCAAGCACTCAGGCCGTCTTCTACTGCTTTCCCTGGCCCTAGCAGAGAGCTGGGTCTGAAATGGAGCAGCCAGGGCACGAACTGGCACCCGTATGGGATGCTGGTGCTGCAGGTGGAGGCTTAATACACTATGCCCTAGTGCCGGCCCCTCCTTTATTTTATAACAAATCCTACATACAGCTCTTTTTTGATATTTGAAACATATCCCCATTCATTGGGAATTTAATCGCTTCTGACAGATATAAAATGTTGCTTGCGAGGGTTAACCTTTTATCTATTTTACATTCCCTAGCTATTGAGAGCAAACTTTTTTTTTTTTATTATTGATTTCTTCTCCCTTGGCCCTCAGAGTGAAACTCTTCTCTTTGTTTCTGATCTGTTTTGAGCCATAATTATGTTACAGCTAGGACGCTGCCGCTGGAAGCGCTACTGACGGATAAGACCGGCTGTGTACTTGGGATGTGTCAACGTTGGCGGGTCCATGATTGATGGCTGGTGAATCGTGAATTCCTCTCTAAGCCCCCTTCTACCTCTGTGTGCATGCTTTGTCCCCGTGGGCATCCCTTAAGGCCTCCTTTGTAGTAGAAGGCAAGAGTAATATTTGGAAGTCAGCCATCTGACTCTTAGGAAAGGGGTGAGAGATCACACAGGTTTGTTTTTTTGTTTTGCCCCCTTCACATGTCTTGTTTGAAAATGCAGACTCTTTATCCGGTCTCTAAACTGGGTTCCTGTGCCACAGTAAGTGGATAAAATCTGCAGTGTTTCCTGGCAGACAGTGGACACATGACGGGTGGGGAAGTTAGAACGTGAATACAAATATGCATACGGGAACTTTCGGAACTGGGGACTTGCGCTTGCTGCAGGTAGAAAGGTCACGGGAAGGCTGGCCAATATGAGACGAGGGACTATGCCACGGTGAGCCTTTGCATCTCTCACCTTCATTATGGACCTGTTTCCACTGAATAAAAGAGGATGTTGTTTACCTGGAGTGATCCAGGGAATGCTAAAGATTATGTAATGCAACAAAAGAAAATGAAAGCCCTTTTGGATTTACCTTTAGAGTGAAAACTCCATGTTAACAGCATAATCGCTTACAGCCTGGCACCGGTGGAAAGGCACTGTCTTCTTGCAATGGATCTCTTTACAATGTTCTCCAGCGCTTCCTATAACGGAATCCCTTTTGTCCCTTTACTGGAAACTTCTTAAAGAGATGGTGTGGGTGCTTAAATGAGCTTTTCCTAGGTGAAGAAAACATGAAGGCTGGCTAGAGGGTGTTGGCTTAATGCTTTCCCTTGACAGTGGAAGGTGGTTGTTTTGTTGTTTATTTGTGTTTAGTTTTCTTTGAAAGAGAGAGGAAGGAAGGAAGGAGGGAGAGAGGAAAGGAAGGGAGGAAAGAAGGAAAGAAAAGGGATCCTTTGATCTATTACCTGACTCCTCAGATCCTGCAACAGCCAGGTCTGGGCCAGGCTGAAGCTAGCAATGAGGAATTCCACCTGATCTTCTCCATGAATGGCAGGGACCAAAGCTCTTGAGCCGTCTGCTGCTGCCTCCCAGCGTGTGCATTAGCGGGAACCTGGAACAGAAGCAGAGGTAGGACTTGAACCCAGACACTCCTGTATGAGATGCTGGAGTCCCCAGAGCAGCCTAACCTGCTGTACCACACCCCCCACCCTGCCCTGTCAGTGTCTGGATTTCTATTTAGCGTTTTACTTGCAGCATGTGTGAAGATTATAATATGCGTGTGCGGTCTGTATTGATAGATTGAAAACTTACGATGAATACTTTCATCCTGGGAGATAACAGTTTTCATGGAGTCATATTTTACAACCCAGAGCTAATGGAAGAAATTCAGGGCATGGGAATTGATGCCCTCAGATTAGCCCCTGGTACGCTTTGCTTACAGGCTGACCACTCTCAGATGATGGATGGGTTGGGCCCCTGAACTGGTGTTTCAGACTGTGTCTGGAGAGAACGGAAGGCCTACGTCACATCTCATGATGGAGTGGAAGCCAAGAAGGAGCGCTGTTGCAGCTCCTTGTTCTCCATCTGAGCTGGATCGAGGTAAAGCCAGCAGCCAGCTAGAGAGAGCTAGAGAGTAGAGCATAGGAATGTCAAAGCAGCTTCCGGGAGGCAGTGAGCTTCTTGGGGAATGTGGCAGCACTCAATTTCCCCCGGAACAAGCTTGCCTGGGCATAACGTTGCACCACAGTTGCTTTCAGCCTTAGGTAAATATTTGCAGGTGATTGAAAGACCAGATATGTGTGTTTCTCTGTCTGAGAAATGGGAATGGGAATGACCAGGTTGCTTTCAGAGGGGTAAACACAGGACTACAGCAGTATCATGTGCCGCTAGAATAATCAAATGCAAAGCTGTAAAAAAGAAGCTTGGTGTTTTGTTTACAAGGAGTTACAGCCAGAATAATCACTCCAAAATAGCTAAATGCATCTGAAAAACTGGTCTTTACTCTGCTTTTTTTCCCTCCAATTCTTAAGTGTCATGTTTCGAAGACCACAGAGTTAACGTCTCTTTTTTAAAAAATCCTGGTGTAGGTGAGTTTCACGTTCGGAAAAGTCTATGACAAGTGAAATGTTTGACAGTTGAATTGGTGGCGTACTCCTATTACGAAGAAGATTGTTAGGCTTGCAAGTGATGGCCGTGGAACATTGCTTGAAGTAGCTAGAGGGCTCTATGAGCACTGTTCCCTCCTATAGCGACACCTACAGTTGGAGGGACCATTTCTCTTGTCATCATTTGTGGTCAAATGTTTGGTGTTTGGACAAGCTGCATGAGACAGCTTTCCAGGGCTATGCAGGCTCAAAAGTTTTATGATTGTGGTGCTTGATGTATCCATTAAATTTTTTTTCAAGATTTATTTATTTGAAAAGCAGTTATGGGAGAGAGAAATAGCTTCCATCTGCTGGTTTCCTTCCTACATGGCTGTAACTGTCAGGGCTGGGCCCAGCTGAAGCCAGAAGTGTGGAGCTCCATCTGGGTCTGCTACGTGGATAGCAGGGGCCGAAGCACATTGGGCATCTTCTGCTGCCCTCTCAGGTGTTTTAGCAGGGAGTAGCAGCCGAAGCAAGGCAAGCAGGACTCGAACCACTGATATGGGATGCTAGCATTATAAGAGGCAGCGTAACCCGCTGCTCTGTGGTGCCGGTCCCTAACATTTGTTTTATTCATTTATTTTTGACAGGCAGAGTTAGACAGTGAGAGAGAGAGAGAGAGAGAGAGAGAGAGAAAGGTCTTCCTTACGTTGGTTCACCCCCAAAATGGCCACTGCAGCCGGCACGCTGCACCGATCCAAAGCCAGGAGCCAGGTGCTTCCTCCTGGTCTCCCATGCGGGTGCAGGGCCCAAGGACTTGGGCTATCCTCCACTGCACTCCCGGGCCACAGCAGAGAGCTGGACTGGAAGAGGAGCAACCGGGACAGAATCTGGCACCCCAACCGGGACTAGAACCTGGGGTACCGGCACCACAGGTGGAGGATTAGCCTAGTGAGCCGTGGCGCTGGCCCTTATTCATTTATTTTTTAAATGCTTTTGGGGCTGAGTGGTGGAGTGACAGGTCACAATCAGGTGTTTGTGTTTTGGGTTTTTCTCTCTGAAGCCCGCTAACTGAATTTGATGGGATCACTATTTTACTGGGGGTAGGTGGGATTGGGAGGCAGTTGGAACATTGAATGAGACCTTTGACATCTGTTTGCCAGTTTATGGGAGTCAGTATGTTTTTGTTTTTGATTTCTATGCATCTCATAAATACAACATTAGGAACACAGTAATTCTTCCCACTATACCTGCCCTTCCACCCACTGCCCCCCTTCCTCTTCCCTCTCCTGTAGAGTCTGAGAAAGAAAAAGTAACAGAAAGAAGGAAGAAAGGAAAGAATGGAGTAGAAAAACTGAGCACTGTCCCTAGACAGTCTAGACAAGGGCTGATCTATATTACTGCTTCTTGAAGGTGATTTCGCTTTCTTCCCCCCTTTTCCCTTTCTTCCTCCCTGTTCTTTCCTTTTAGAAGCTTCATTGTCTTTAAATAAGAACCCAAGGATGATACATCTTTTATGTGCTCTTAGACATAACTTCAACTTACGAGACAGAGTATTATCCTCCATTGAATACACTAGAAGATTCTGGAGAACAAGTTTTACTGTGATTCTTGAACAAGTTTTACTGTTAAGTCTCATGATGCAACTCTTTGTGGACAGAGAGCCTGCATGGGACGTTAGTGCGCAGTGTCTCTTGTTGCTTATTTAACAGATAACACTCTTAGGTATGACGTCAATGATTGCCCAAGGCTCTTGACATGAGCTGCCTCAGATATGGAAGCCTTTTGGATATACTAGCTCGACACGGCCATCAGCAAAGTGGAAGTTCTCTCCCTTCAGAGAAAATATGTTGTTTTGTCAACATGAAGCAAGGAGAAATCTTTTAGGAGCTTGGAAGTTGTTAATGCTTTTTAATTTTTTTCTAAACTAGGTGGCTATTGAGAGCAGAGCGAAGGGGCTAAGACGGTGGCCTCTGGTGTCAGCCTGCCTGTCGTCACTAGCTGTGCGTCCTCTGTGAAATGGGGTAGAGGCAGGACCCTGACTCCAAAGTCTTTGTGAGGCTTGAATGCATGCAAAGAGTGAATGCTGTGCACAGTTAATAGAAAGGACTCCACTAATTAACTAGTTTAATTTTATGCATATTAAAGAGATGTGGATGGGGTCAATGGAAAATGGAAATGAAAATGACAACTGTATGTATAAACACTTTAACAATGTATACAAGTATGTGTTATGGGGTTTTGTCCCTGGCTTGGCTGTTGAGGGTGAGGAGGAAGGACTGGCATGTAGGGCTGCCACGTGAAATTAGTCAGATGGGGACATTGAAAGGTCTACAGAACTGAAAAGGCCTCTCTGGAGTCTGAGATAGCTGCCTGGTTGCCCTGAAAAGGGGACTCAGTTTACAGCTTAAAATGGAAGAATGCTTAGTTGCTTGCTTGCCCTTTTTTTTTTTTTTTAGATGTTTATTTATTTGAGAGGCAGAGTTATAGAGAGGGAGGGAGGGAGAGACAGAGAGAGAGGTCTTTCATCTGTTGGTTCACTCCCCAAATGGCCTCAGTGAACAGGAGCTGGGCTGATGTGAAATTAGGAACCAGGAGATTATTCCGGGTCTCCTACGCGGGTGCAGGGGCCCAAGGACTTGGGCCATCTTCTACTGCTTTACCAGGCCATAGCAGAGAGCTGGATTGGAAGTGGAGCAGCTGGGACAAGAACTGGTGCACATCTGGGATGCCGTCTCTGCAAGCTGAGACAGCCTACTATGCCACAGCGCTGGCCTCGAAGAATGCTTTTTGCAGGCTAACATTGGGCTATATGATTTTTTTTTTTTAATTTTTTGACAGGCAGAGTGGACAGTGAGAGAGAGAGAGAGAGACAGCGAGAAAGGTCTTCCTTTGCCGTTGGTTCACCCTCCAATGGCCGCCGCGGCCGGCACACTGCGGCCAGCTCACCGCACTGATCCAATGGCAGGAGCCAGGTACTTCTCCTTCCTGGTCTCCCATGGGGTGCAGGGCCCAAGCACTTGGGCCATCCTCCACTGCACTCCCTGGCCACAGCAGAGAGCTGGCCTGGAAGAGGGGCAACCGGGACAGAATCCGGTGCCCTGACTGGGACTAGAACCTGGTGTGCCGGCGCCGCAAGGCAGAGGATTAGCCTAGTGAACCGCGGCGCCCGCCAAGGGCTATATATATATGATTCTACCATGTGTCCTGTTCTCAGGCCTGTGGCCTGCGTGGTCAGCCTTGTGCTGCTGTCATTGTTGGGGGTGACTTGAGTTCCTCTCATGCCTGTATGTGTTTTGCCCTCGTGTGGCATCTGAACACGCTCATGTCCCTGTCGCCATAATTGATTTCAGTCCTGAAGAGCGTGTGAGAGAGAACCATGCACCCCTCTTTAGCTCCTACTTGCTAATCAGTTTTTTTTTCTTTTTTCAGACTGAAATCGGCATGATGGTTTTCTGGCCGAACAACAAGATATGATTTTTAAACCACTCACTTTATCTATTTTGGGGGAGTAGCAAAGTGACACAGTTGGCTGCTGAGATCTGGCTGCAAAAAAAGGAAGACAGGAAAGCAGAGTTCATGGAATATGTAACACTTCCGTGGAAGAAATAGGACAACTAGTCTTATTTTTGGGTTGTGTTACTATTTTGCTAATGAGGAGTGCGAAGCAGGTTGTTATATAATTGAGTGGATATACTTTTGAGGAATTCCTATCAGTGATCATATGAATCCAAGGGATTCTTCAGTTTTGATAACCACTGCTGTCTCATCAATCTGTGTTCTTAAATCACATGAACCTGACTACTTTGGAATAATTTGTATAGAGGGACTCGTCCCTCAGCAGTTCATGGATTGATGAAGAATTATCAGTGACTTTTTTTGAATTTGTATTTATTCATTTGGAAGGCTGAAGTGAGAGAGAGAGAGACAGAGACCGATCAATCTTTTATCTGCTGGTTCATTCCCCAGATACCTGGAACGTCTTGGGCTAGACTGGGCAGAAGCCAGGACCCTGGAGCTCAGTCTGGGTCTCCTGCTTGCGTGGTGGGGACCCAGCTACCAGGGCCGTTACTTGTTGTGTCCCAGGATACCCATTAGTAGGCAGCTGGATCACAAGCCAAGTTTCCAGGACTCAAAGTAGGCATTGATAATATGGATACAAGGGTCTTGACCACTGTATATGGAAGGCAGAGTTAGAGAGAGAGGAAGAGGCAGAGAGGGATTCATTCCCTGGTTCACTCCTCAGATGGCCGGAATGGCCAAGGCATTTGGGCCATCATTAGCTGATTTCTCAGGAGCATTAGCAGGGAGCTGGATCAGAAGTGGAGCAGCTGGGACTCCAAACTGCGTCCATATGGGATACAGGGCGCTGCGGACTGCAGCTTAACCCACTCCATCATAGTGCTGGCTCTCTTCATTGACTTTTGAAGATTGAAACTTCTTAATTGTCAAAAGGATATATTTACAAAGAAATCATTATTTACAAAGGAGTTCTGTCCATGTTTTAAAAAAAGTATTGCTGTTGCTGAAGTGGATTTGGAGGTCAAGAGCTGGCCTGTGTAGTCTTAGCTCTGTCATCGGGTAGCTGGGGTGCCCTGAGTTACCTGTTTTTGTTTTTTTTTTTAAGATTTATTTATTTATTTATTTGAAACTCAGAGTTACGGAGAGGCAGAGAGAGAGAGAGAGGTCTTCCATCTGCTGGTTCACTCCCCAAATGGCTGCAACGGCCGGAGCTGAGTTGATCCAAAGCCAGAAGCCAGGAGCTTCTTCTGGGTCTCCCACGTGGATGCAGGGGCCCAAGTGCTTGGGCCATCCTCCACTGCCCTCCCAGGCCACAGCAGAGAGCTGCATCAGAAGAGGAGCAGCTGGGACTTGAACCAGTGCCCACATGGAATGCTGGCACTGCAGGCAGTGGCCCCACCCACTACACCACAGCTCTGGCCCCTACCTGTTGTTTTGTGGAGGTGAGGTCAGGTGGTGCTGGAGCCTGGGAGTCCTGAGTACATATACCACTTATTCAGAAACCACAGCAGGACCCCAGAAACCAGGGTTGAAATTTTTGATCCATTGCAGCAGTTACCTTGGGCAAATGGGCCTCATCATTTTACTCTCTAAAATGGGAACAATGATTATGACAGCCCATATTCACCAAACACTTGTCCTGATGTATTTGCTGTGTCTGAGTGACCTATGTGCCTGAAATACTCCCTGGAGATAGAAACCATGAATGCCCCTACTTTAAAATTTTGCTTTAAGATCTTATGTGTTTATTTTCATTTTATTTGAAAAATAGACAGAAATCTTCCATCTGCTGGTTCATTCCCCAAATGCCTGCAACAGCCAGAGGTGGCCAGGCTGAAGCCAGGAGCCAAGAACTCAGTCTGAACTCCCATTTGAGTAGCAGGGAGCTAGGTACTTGAGCCATTACCTGCTGTTTCCAGAGTGTGCGTCAGCTGGAAGTTGGATGGGAAGAGGAGAGTCCAGGTACCAAACGAGATGCTCTGATGGGGAAAGCAGACATCCCAAACTATGGCTTTAATTACCGTGCCAAACCCTGTCCCTAGCCCTTTTTTAAGATGAGAACACCAAGGGTCCAGCAATGTGGCATGGTGTCCACTGGTGATGCTGGTGTCCCAAATCGGTGTCTGTATGAGTGCCCGCTGCTCCACTTCTGATCCAGTCCCTTGCTGATGTGCCTGGGAAAGCAGCGGAAGATGGCCCAAGTACTTGGGCCTCTGTCACTCACCTGGAAGACCCTGGCTCTTGGCTTTGGCCTGGCCCACCCTTGGCTGTTGTGGCTGTTTCTGGCGTGAACCAGCAGATGGAAGATCTGTTTCTCACTCTGTCTCTTGTAACTCTGCCTTTCAAATAAATAAATGAACCTTAAATAATGAGAACACCAAATCTGAAGGAGATTTGCACTTGTCTAAAGTTACCGGGTGACGGTGTTTCTTTAATCATCTCTTAGAATTAATTGGATTTTCAGAGCAGTTACTCTTTTAAGATAGTTTGTCCTAATGCACAGCACAGCCAATTAAAAGAGGCGTTACATATTTTACCCTATTACTTTGCCCAAATAAGCTAGTGGCATCAATACTGGGTGAAATAAAGGTGTCTTCCTGTGTTTGCTACAATTAAATAAGGAAGTAATGCAATTAGCATCAGATTTCATTTGGTTACATTGAAGAGAAGACCTTTCAGCAAATTACTTTAGCTTCCGAGTAAGCTGATAATAACTGTGAAGAGAGTCTGGGTTTGTTGGTGCGGAGAGGTTTTTACATCGGACTCTCCTCCTCTTTAAAATAACCTGCATCGACTGGGCTTGTGATTCGAGAACTTTTGTTTGGGGCTGTGATATAGTCACTGTGTAATGAATGGTCTGGTGTTTCACTGTCCCATACACCATCGGAGTGTGGGCTGCAGGCTCTGAGTCATGACTGCAGGATCTGTCTGAGGGAGTTGTGCTTGGCAGTGGTTTGGCTTCTGGATTTTTCCTCCAGAGTTTAGGGTTAGCCGTGGGAGCCACCTCAGCCAGCTGTGGGGTCTTGGGCAAGATCTTCAATTTCTTTGAGGTAGTTTTTCTCATCCTTACCTGAATAGCTTCTAGGGTTTACAGATTCCAAGCTGGGACCTTTAGAAGGGTTTTGCAGGGGCCAGTGCTGTAGCACAGTGGGTTAAGCTGCCGCCTGCAGCTCCAGCATCCCATATGGGCACCGGTTTGAGTCCCGGTTGTTCAACTTCTGATCCAGCTCTGTGCTGTGGTCTGAGAAAATAGTGGAAGACGGCGCAAGTGCTAGGACCCCTGCACCCATGTGGGAGACCCGGAAGAAACTCTTGGCTCTTGGCTTTGGATCAGCCCAGCTCCTGTTCATTGTGGCCGTTTGGATAGTAAACCAGCAGATGGAAGACCTCTCTCTCTAACTCTGCCTCTAGAATAAATAAAAATCTTTAAAAAAAAAATTGTTTTGCGGTGTGCAGGTTGAATGCCCAGTGCATCTTGTGATTTGTGAAGTGCATGTCTGTTAATTTTTTTCCTGTGACCAGTTTGCTTCCTAAGGTGCTAAGAACCCTTAGATTATCTTGCTATCCTTGCTACAGTTTCACAAGGGCGGAACAGGCAAGGTGGCTAGTAGATCTTGGTTAGTGGAATGCTTATAAGCTACTTAAAAATATTTTTAAAAATTTATTTCATGATGCAGGTGTTCTGACACAGTGCACAGAGCCACCCCTTGGATACCCACATCCCATTTCAGAATGCCTGGTCATGTTGTGGCTACTCCCCTTCTGATCCAGCTCCCTGCTGACGTGCCTGGGATGCTCCTGTTACCCATGTGGGAGACCTGGATGGAGTTCCTGGCTCTCAGCTTCAGCAGGGGCTATCATCAGCTGTTGCAGGTATTTGGGAAGTGAACCAGCAGATGGAGGTTGAGGATCTCTGTCTGTCTCTGTCTGTGTCTGTCTGTCGCTCAAATAAATAAATTTATTCATTTGAGAAGCAGAGAGAGAGAGCTCCCATCTGCTGGCTCACTCCCCAGATGATTGTAACAACTTGGCCAGGCCAATGCCAGGAATAGAGAATTCGGTCCAGCTTGCCCAAGTGGGTGGCAGGGACCCAACTACTTGAGCCATCATTTGCTGCCTTCTACTATGTGTATTAGAAGAAAGCTGGATCAGAAGCAGAGTGTAACCTTGAACCCAGGCACTCCAGTGTGGGATGTGATTGTCCCAAAGGGCATCCTAACTGCTGTACCATTTCCTGCTCTGATTTTTTTTGTATTTTAAGTAAACATTACCCTCATTTCTTTTGGAGGCCATGTGAAGAAATGGAGACTTGCTCATGCCGACAAAGTTATGAGTGGCCTTTCAGACTATAATGTGATATGGCTGAAGTGGTGCAGGCAGGAGTTTCTGCCTAGGATGAGAACACAAAGCTAGTTTTGGATCTTGTGTGCTGCTCTGAAAAAGGGAAATGGAGAAAGACAGCCACTTGGGTTATCTGGAGTTGGCCAGGGGCGTTCAGCCTAAACGAGTATTTTCTCAGGACCTGCAGCGTGCCAGGCATGGGGAGACAATGGTGACAGAAACAGCTGCAAGCTCCTGCCCTCATGCTATAAAACTCAGGGTCACTCTTGAAAACTTGGGAGGCTCAGCAGCCGAAGGCCCGCATGCTTGCTTGGCAACAGCAGTAACCTAGAATTAAGCAGTGGCTGCCCCTTGAGATGGGGCGCCCAGCTGCCCGCAGTGGTTATTGACAATTCTCAGCTCATCCCTGGAGGTGCTGCCAGCCACATATAGGTGGTTTCTCCACCCGAGGGACAGACGTTTCCCAGTTTTTGTTTGGTGGCTTGTTTGGGGCTTTGTAGTGCCTGTATTGGTGGTGTACAAATGTATTATATTGGCACATGTGCTAGTGCAAGCATGTGTGTTGTTGATGGATGACGTCATGTCATTCCTATCAGTGTGCCCTTGAAGCTGAAGCTCAGATACCCTGGTTCTGTCTTTCTTAAAAAGGTATTGACTTATTTTTACTTATTTGAAACACATAGTGGTAGAGACAGTAAGATTTTCTGTTGACTGGTTCACTCCCCAAATGTCCAAAACAGCTAGGGTGGACCAGGCTGAAGCTGGAGAGAGTGAAATTTCGATAGAGACATAGATATATCTTCCATCTACTGGTTTACTCCCCAGATGTCTGCAGAAAAACCAGGAACCCAGTACTGAATTTACATCTCCCACATGGGTGACAGAGACCCCAGTACTTGAGCCATCACCTGCTGCTCACCAGGGTGTACGTTAGCAGGAAACTAGAATCAGACACAGAGCCAGGACTTGAACCCAGGCACTCCAGCATGGGATACCAGCGTCTGGAGTGGTAGCTTAACTATCATGCCATATGTCCATCTCTGCCTTCTGTTTGCTGTGTCTTCAGTGTGTAGGTAGCATTGGTCATGCTCATATTTGAGGAATAAGAAGTCTGTAGACAACACTCTCCAAAGTGACTATTAGCAAGATCTTGATATCATTGTATGTGGTTTCCTGAAATCTCACGTTTGTATATTGCATCTTAAGAAGCATACTGTCCAAACTTAGTTTCTTCTTAAAGAGAATTCAGTGTGTAAGTTGTGGTGGTGGTGGAAGTCCATCTTTAAAAAAGAAGTTGGGGTGGGCCTTGCCTAGTAGTTAAGATGCTGGCATCCCAGACAGGAGTGCCTGGCTTTGCTTTCTGCCTCTGGCTCCTGACTTTAGCTTCTTGCTAATACAGATCTGGGGAGGAGGCAGCCGTGGCGGCTCAAGTCACATGGCTCCTGCCGCCCTAGTGGAAAACCTGAATTGAATTCCTTGCTACAGGCTTTGGACCCCTGCTCAGGATCATCATGGACATTTGGGGAGGGAAGCAGCTGATGGGAGCCCTCTCTGTCTTTCTGTCTGAGAGAGAAAGAATGAGTGAGTGAGAGAAACTGAATTTGTTTCTCCTGTTGCTGGCCACTAAGCTGCCTATTGCTGAAAACAAGCCACGTTTTCAGTAGAGGGCAATTTTCTGGGGCACAGCAGGGTTGGGTTTTGATGGTTGTAGGGGTGGCAGGCATTTCTTTAACCTCTATTTTAGAATCACTTCTTGGAAATCTGGTAGACATGGGACACAAATGACCATGCCCTTAGTGTTGATCGCAAGAGCAGGTGTCCTCGTTTCTGCTTCGGTTGTTCTGGAAACACTGGTGTGCAGAGGGTAGCCAGCGTTGCCCCAGCCAAAAGACATGAAGATGATGTTGTTCTGTAACCCGGGCAGGTTGCCGGACTGACCTTTTTGCTTGGATGACAAGTGTTGGCTGACTGCCTTTTCTAATATCCTCGATTAGACAGATGTTGACTGGGGCATCACGGTGATTCCAGATGTGCTTGGGCAGAAGCTGAGTTTTCTAGAACACGTGGCTAGTCAATACCTGCTTTATTTTATCCCTCTTCCACCCAGTTGTTTTCTTTTGTAAAACCAGTCATTTTCTCTTACTTGCATATGTGTAAAGGCCGTGAGTAGAAGGTGCGGAAAATCTCTTGACAGCCCTTCATTTTCTCAATTGGTCAATTTGGGCAGAAGCTGCTGAAATTATTCTGTGTGATGGAGGATGGGCATTAACATTCTTCCTGGATGTTTTTTAGGTTGTGCATTTTGGAAGCAAAATTTGATGTTGAACTATGTTAATTGATACGAGGAAGCTGTTGTTAACATTTTTGACTTTGCCTATGATATGAAATAGAGGAAAAGGTGATTTTTAGGAATTCTAGGAAATATATAAACACTGTGACCACATCAACAAAGGAGTTTGTGGAAATAACTCTTCTATGCCTTGAGACCTCCCCATAGAGTCTTTGTGAAGGGATGAGACTGAAAGATGGGTAGATTCTGATGCAGGAGGTTATGTGGCACAGGAATCAGAGTGTATCCCAGCTTTGCCGTTTACAGACTTTGGCCATTTACTTGATAGCTTTTCTCCTCTCTAATATGGGTGTAATGAGCACTTTAGTCTCCTAGACTCTGTTTGAAGATCAAATAATTTGAATGCATGGTACTAGAAAAGCAGTAGGTATACAGTGTGAGAAGTACTACCTGTTCTTAAGACTTAATGCTTACATAAATATGTTCTAACTTAATACAGTACAATTTGTGAAAAGCTGGAGAGTTGAAGCTCAAGGGGGATGGATTATTATTATTATTATTATTAATGAGGTGGCAGGAACAGAATTTGAACTGGCTTTCCGGATCTGTGGTGGTGGATGAATTTCAGGCTCCAATGGCTGCTCAAGAACATTTGATTTTGTTTTTAATTTTTATTTTTAAATTGAGAGGTGCAGAGAGAGAATTGATCCATGCACTGGCTCACTCCCCAGATGCCTGCAATGGCCAAGGCCGGGCCAGAGCTGGGAGCAGGGAACTCAATCCAGGTCTCCAATATGGGTAGCACAAACCCAGTTACTTGAGCCATTACCACTGCCTCATCTGCCCCAGGAACATTTTTTTTTTTCCAATCAATAGAAATGTAGCACAGGTGGCTATTAGGGTTTAATTTGTCCTGCAGATCCCCAGCTTGGAGGAAAAGGTATAAAGCTATTCTTTGTCTTCTCATTACTGAAATTACCAGCATGAGTAGGAAGCACATGTCTTGGTATGTTTCTGTCTGTCAACGTGACACGGGCTCTATCACATCCCATGGGTGGCTTTAAGTAGGAGCATTCACTGAAAGACATCAGTAGGTGTTTTCCTCCTGCTCTGTGGTGTTTTGTTTTCAGTTTTTCTACAGAAAGATCAGGAATTGGCGTTTGAGCTGTTAATTTTCTTTCCTATAGCTGTGGCAGACATGGCTAATCAATCACAGAACTTGTTGTTAGTAAAGGAGAAGTTGGCCTAGGAGAGGATGTTTATGCCTTCTGTGTGCTATCCTAAGACAGACTCACCAACCTTTGAAACTAGCATAATAAGGAGAAGCATACCCAAGAGGCTTTTATATCTTTGCAAATAGCTATGCTGCTACACAAGCAATTTTTTAAGGCTCCCTGATCCATGACATTGATTTGGACTTCTATTTGACTCACATTTGTTTATTCAGGAAAAAAAATCCACCCTCATGTTAGTGGTTACATCATGTTCTAATTGGCTAGATCCACTAGTGGAGGTTTAGGGATCTAAAATTACTCGCTTATGTTGCCTTTCCTCAAAGCCCAGAGGTTTTGCATCAGATTATGACACTTGTAGGGCTGTTTGTATTGCAGAATGACACTTTGTTGAATTCTTAGCTGTTTAAGTAAGTGTTAAGTATGGGCTTGGTGACAGCACTTCTTAAAACTGTGACTGACTTAATGGATCTGTTGCCCGTGTTGTTTCTACCTGGTAACATGTCTTCTGTTTACTCCAAATACATTGACTACATTGACGCTTAATCTTTAGAGTTACTTGTTTCTCATTACTTGAGAGGTCCTTGGATCAGTGTTTTGTTTTTTTTTTAAGGAATTTGGACAGTAAGGATTGAGGGGGAAAGGGATTCTGTTGTGAGGCTGACATTAGATACATTGTTGGTGTTGGGTAATCTGGCAAGTACTTGGATGCTCTCTGGATGTGAGTTTTCCCCAGAAGATCCCTTCTAGTCTTGAGCCTCAGCTGATTTCCTGTGCACTTTCTGTATAACTGCTGTGTATAGTGTGTATAGGTTCATTCCCCAAATGCCTACCACAGCTGAGGCTAGGCCAGAGACAGGAGCTCCATCCAGGTCTCCCAGAGATCTAAGTACTTGAGCCATGATCTGCTGCTTCTCAGAGTTCACATGAGTGGGGAGCTGGAGTTGGTAGTGGATCTGGGACTTGAACGCAGGCACTCCAGGATGGGATGTGGTGTCCTAAGTAGTGTCTTTTTTTTTTTTTTTTTTTTTTTTTTTTTTGACAGGCAGAAGGGACAGTGAGAGAGAGAGACAGAGAGAAAGGTCTTCCTTTGCCGTTGGTTCACCCTCCAATGACCGCCCGCGGCCGGTGCACTGCGCTGATCCGAAGGCAGGAGCCAGGTGCTTCTCCTGGTCCCCATGGGGTGCAGGGCCCAAGCGCTTGGGCCATCCTCCACTGCACCCCCTGGCCACAGCAGAGAGCTGGCCTGGAAGAGGGGCAACCGGGACAGAAACCGGTGCCCCGACCGGGACTAGAACCTGGTATGCCGGCGCCGCAAGGCAGAGGATTAGCCTAGTGAGCCGCGGCGCCGGCCCTAAGTAGTGCCTTAACCGCTGCTCTGAATGCCTGCCCCTGGAAGGTTAATATTTCAGCTATACTAAGTAGAAACTATTATTCAAGTTAATATCATAGGTTTCTTTTTGTTGTTTCACATGGCTGCCATAAAATTTCCAGTGACCTGTGTGCCTCTCACTTGTGGCTTGCGTTGTACTTGTCTGGAGTGCTCTTTGCAACTTTATCCCACCTTCCCCAGCAGCACTTCTCAGCAGTAGGCTGCTGTGTGGCTGCCCCTACCTCTAACACAGGAGCAAGAGAAACTCAGGTCGTTGCCACAGAGGCTCCCTTCTGGAAGGTGCTGTTGCTAGGCAGCGCTGCAGACTGGGTCACAAGATAGTGAGCTGGGGTCATTTGGCTTTGCATGTGTGTTTGCCTGTCTGTGAAATGGGATCACAGTCCCAGCCCCATGGGATGATTGGAGGAGTAAATGAGGTGAACTATGGCAGGGTTTGGCAAGGCTTTGCACGTAGTTAAGCGTTTAAAATATCGCCACTCTTGTTACCTGGCTGGCTCATGAGTGGGCTTGAAGCAGAGTTGCTGATGCATCGTGGAGCCCATGGAGGGTTGGAGACTGGCCTTTGGCGCTGAGGAAATCCAGGGGTAGCAGAGGATACCTTGAGCTTTCTCATTGAGCTCATGCACTAGAAGGGGCCTTGGAGGTCCTCAGGGATTGCCCGTGGCCCACAAAAGTTCCTTAACGGAGGGCTCATTTGTCATAGTGCTTAATTCCTTCCTGCCCGATGGAGGACACATAATTAAAAAAAATTTTTTTTTTTTATTTGAAAGCCAGAGTGATACAGAGAGAAGGAGAGAGAGAGAGCTTTTAAATCCACTGGTTCACTTCTCAAGTGGCTCCAACAGCTAGGGTTGGCCCAGTCCAAAGCCAGGAGCCAGGAACACATCCTGGTTTCCCACATGGATGGGTGGCAGGGGCCCAAGTACTTGGGTCATCTTCTGGTGCTTTCCCGGACACTTTAGTAGGGAGCTGGGTCAGAAGTGGAAGCCAGAATTTGAACCAGCATTCCAGTATGGGATGCTGGTTGTCACGAGCTGACCCGGGAAGGCACTTTGGATTTTTCCTCCGACAGAGTCCCAGACCCTTGCATTCGCTGTTGTGAGGCCCAGTTTGCAGTTTTAGTTAACAGTGGAGTTCATACAGGACCGAAGAGCTGTGGCCTCCAGGTTGTTACCTGTGGTCTGGGCTTGAGCACAGCTTTGGGCACATGGCCTGGGTGGAGGTATGTGTATATGTGTCACGTGTAGAGACCTCGGCACCCGCCCCCCCCCCCTTCCTGTTAGGCTGGTTGGCTCTTGCTCACATGGTAAATCAGTGTCTTTTCCAAGGGGAAGCAGTGCTCTGTCCTGGCCTCCCCATCCCCCAGTTAATTTGGAGAGAGAAATGGGGAGAATGTGAGAGACCACCTGCTCTTAGGAGAAAGCACCCCCTTGGCAGCAGGGGAGGGGGAGTTTGCTGCGTGTGTGGGTTAAGAATGCAGGCATAGATGCTGATGCCTAGGAGCCAGCGCAGGGACAGCTGGGAAAACCCCAGCCCTGTGTAATTGTTTCTCAGGTTCCCCCAGGGAATGCTTATTTCCCTGGGAATGTCCTGGGCTGGGTGGACTCAGGCCCTTTGTTTGTTGCAGGTGGCAGGAATCTGGCTTTGGGCTGCAAGTTCTTTGAGGAGGGCTCAGCAGGGGTGCTGAAGTCTGTAAGGGAGGGTGAGGAAGGGGCGGGTGCTCCGGGGTCCTCAGGCTCCGCCTTTGCAAGCCCAGGGGAGAGTTCCAGGAGCAGCTGTGTCTGCCTGCCTACCGGGAAAGGAGAGCAGGTGCTCCCAAGCAGAGCCAGAGTGACTCTTAAAGGAGCCTGGGCCTCTTGTGCCTTCAGTCTGCACATGGCTTTGGTGTTTCCCTTGCGGTGTTGTGAGGCACACCCACTTTGAAGGGAGTTTTGTCATCACCTGCCTCTGCTGCTTGTGACGGCTCCTTTCCTCCCTGTCCCTGTCCCCAGAGCCCAGGGGAATACCTCCCTCTCCAGCCTATCTTGGGGCAGAGGGAGAGAGGGCATCCTGAAATTCTCCTTCTGCAGGTGTTGGAGCAAGGTAACTAACACAAACTGCCATTTATTGAGCACCGTACTTTGAGCATGAACCAAACACGTTAGGGGCTGGACACGCCTTGTCTGTCATCTACACTTGTATTTCCCAGGCTTGCAAATGGAACTCGTGCTAAGAAACTTGGAAACTGAAAGTGGCAGACCCAGCCTTGAGACATCAAAGCCTGCCTTCTTCTTTGTAACAACCCTCCTGCTGTTCATCATAGACAACCATCTATGTGCATCTTGTGAGTTGCATGGAACTCTGGGTCCCTTCAGTTTCATTGCTGAATTCTGAAAAGAGGAAATGGCCAGATGAGAGAGGACCAAAGATAAACCTGCACGGTTGTCTTAGTTCTGCGGCACCTGGCCACTGTAGGGATGCCTGAATGGGGTCATGTTTTGTGTGATTTAGGGTTTATGAGATGCGAGACTAGCCTTTGAAGCTTCCTGAAGGATCCAAGCGTTAATAAAAGTAAGGAAAAAAGCTCTTACTGGGTAAGTGTTTTTATTCCTGTGGCCAAGAATAAAGTAAAAGCACCTGAAACATGATGATTTTCTTTTGGCTGCTGAACGCTTTCGGGAGTTACCTTGGGTAACAGGATGTAATTAGGCCCTTCAGCTGCAGAAGGCATGTCAGAAGGGGCCTGTGCCATGGGTACTGGTTTCTGAGTAGTTGGGGAGAAATAGCGTCTTTTGAAGGTGAGAAAATATTTGTTTGCTTTGCTGCTGTCCTAGGGCTGGAACATCATAAACACATGTTCTTGAAGCCTTCCGGCTTTTCAGAGGCTGTGGGACTTGGGCCACTCAGGTGTACTTGATCAGTGAAGTTGGTGACACTGGCTGTTTTGGGGCGAGGCGGGGAAGCAGGTAACCGGGGACGAAATTCTTACCTCTTCCTGGGGGTGCGTGGTCTAAAGGCTGTGCAGGTGGATGCTGTCTGAATGATGAATCCCATCTCACTGTGTTCTGGAGGGGCTGCTGTAAATCTAGAATCAACAATGCCCTGAGAGACAGTTGCCAAGGTTCCTTTCTGTTCTTGCCACACCTGTTAATTAGTTCCCAGCGCTAGTTAATCAGTCTGCAAGTGTGAGAGCTCTGGGGTGGGAGGCAGGGTCAGATCAGTGTCTTCACACAACAGCAGAAGCCCTGGTTTCAGTGGAAAGGTTTCCTGACATTCTCTTTGCCCTTGGTTCCCTAACTCTGTGTTTGCTTCGTTTCTGACTGCAGGCTCTGCCCAGTCACGGGGCTTTTTTACTCCTGGTGATGTTAGGTTTGTGCTTCCCAATTTGAAATCATGTGACCACAGGAATGTGAGAGGGGCATAGCAGAGGCGAAGAAGTGCAGAGTCAACAGGAGAACCCAGAATGAGTTGCTTCTTTAACTTGGCAGTTGCCATGCCCCTGTTTATTTACTTTTGGCTGGAAGTGCTGAATATATAATAACACAGATATGTCATAAATGCAGGTTTAGCGTCTCTTATCTGAAGTGATTGAGATCAGAAGTGGCTTGGATTCTTTTGTTTTTCCTTCGTTTTTTGGAATATCTGCATATATGAAGGCATTTCAAAAAGTTTATGGAGGGGGCCGGCGCTGTGGCATCGCGGGTAAAGCCACTGCCTGCAGTGCCAGCATCTCATATAGGCACCGGTTTGAGTCCCAGCTGCTCCACTTCTGATCCAGCTCTCTGCTGTGGCCTGGGAAAGCAGTAGAAGATGGCCCAAGTCCTTGGGCCCCTGCACCCGTGTGGGAGACCTAGAAGAAGCTCCTGGCTTCAGACCAACCGACCCAGCTCCTGCCCTTGTGGCCATTTGGGGAGTCAACCAGTGGATGAAAGATCTCTTTCTCTATGCTTCTCTTTCAAATAAATAAATAAATCTGAAAAAAAAAATTCATGGAGGAACGAGCGTTTGTTGCTGCAGTTAAGATCAGCTTTGGATACCTGCATCTCAGATAGCAGTGCTGGGGTTTGAGTGTTGCCTCTGCTTCTTAACCAGCTTCCTGCTTCTGTGTGCCCTGGGAGGCAGCAGGAGGTGACTGCAGAATGTGGGTCCCTGCTACCCACATGGAGGACCTGGATGGGTTTCCCTGCTTCTGGTTTCCACCGGGCTCAGTCGTGGTTGTTGTAGGCTTTTGGGGAATGGATGAATAGATACAACAGATTTCCCTGTATGTCTGTCTTTTTCTCTTTGCCTTTCAAAGATACAAAAATCAAAAATTTTTAAATGCATGGAAAATTAAAAGATAAGTTTACTTTGGCAAACTGAATTTTGAAATTCATCCATACAGAGGGTCCTCAAAAGTTTATGAAAAATGTTCATTATGAAAAAGCTATGCACAGATTGCATAAGTTTTTGTACCCTGATAAACATCTTCTAATTCAGTTTTTTAGGAATTTGTGGAAGCACCCTTGTACATAATTAGATCTCTTGAGGGTTAAGACCTAAGTCTACACATGGAATTCATTTATATATTATAAATTGTTTATACAGATAGCCTGAAAGAATTGTTTTTCTATTTTTTTTATTCTTTTTTTTTTGACAGGCAAAGTGGACAGTGAGAGAGAGAGAGAGAAAGGTCTTCCTTTGCTGATGGTTCACCCTCCAATGGCCGCCGCGGCCGGCGCGCTGCGGCCGGCGCACCACGCTGATCCGAAGGCAGGAGCTAGGTGCTTCTCCTGGTCTCCCATGGGGTGCAGGGCCCAAACACTTGGGCCATCCTCCACTGCACTCCCTGGCCACAGCAGAGAGCTGGCCTGGAAGAGGGGCAACCAGGACAGAATCCGGCGCCCCTACCGGGACTAGAACCTGTTGTGCCGGCGCCGCAAGGCGGAGGATTAGCCTGTTGAGCCATGGTGCCGGCCCGAAAGTAATTGTTTTTTCAAAAGATCTTCCATCCACTGGTTTGCTCTCCAAATGGCCCCAACAGCCATGGCTGGGCCAGGCTGAAGTCTGGAGCTGGGAGCTTTATCCAGGTCTCCCACGAGGGTGGCAGAGGCCCAAACATTTGGTCCATCTTCACTGCTTTTCCCAGGCCATTAGCAGAGAGCTGGATAAGGAGTGGAGCACCCGGGACACAAACTGGCACCTATATGGGATGCCAGCCTTGCAGCTGGTGGCTTTACCTACAATGCTGGCCTCATGAAATTAATTTTATATGTTGTTACTATGCCTGTGTTTTGACTGCGGCCTGTCATGTGGTCAGGTGTGTAATTTTCCACTTGTGGCTTTCTGTTGGTGCGCCAAAAGCTTGAAATTTTGGAGCATTTTGGATTTTGTTTTTGGATTAGGAGTAGTCAATATGGATAGAAATGTTAAAAAATTACAAGGGCAGCAACCATGTATGGCCAAACTGGTTAGAATTTGCCATATAATTTTTCTTGTCATCCTGGCTCAACTCTGGGATGGATGCTGTTTTGTAGGAGGGAATGGAGATAACAGGAGATGGGACAATTTATTTAAGGTGCAAATGCAGCTAGGAGGTAGTGTAATTTGAACCTATGATGCTTTTACCTGTATTAAATAAGAGTGGGGTTAGTGCTGAGTTTAGCCATGTCCATTTATGTTTGTTGGGGTGCTGAGAAGGGAGGATGACCACACTCAGGTGAAGCCATTGACTCCTGGGGCTTCCTCTTTTCAGTGTATAAATTCAACAGCAGATGTCTGAGCTGTCTCTGGGGACACTATAATTTTTGACTATCCAGGGTGTCATTTTTGCATTATTGCAAGGAAATTCATGGGTTCAAGTCAAGTATTAGTGGAAGCTCCTTGTGTGTTAGCACTTGGCTTAGTGTTAAAGGGATTCTGAAAATATGTATGGGTCTGGGAAATAAGATAAAGGTCCCTGGGCAGGTGTTTGGCCTAGTGATTGAGACACCCGTGCCCCACATTGAATATGTTTGATATTTGGCTCAGGCTCCTGACTCCAGTTTCCTGTTGATGTGTATCCTTGGAGACAGTGGTGATATCTCAAATAGTTGGGTTCCTGCTGCCCCCAGGTGAGACCTGGATTGAATTCTTGGCTCACAGGTTTAGCCTGGCCTAGTTCTGACCATTGTGTTTTTTGGGGGAATGAATCAGAAAATGGGAGCTCTCCTCTCTGTGTATCTGTCTCTTCCTTTTTGGCTCTCAAAATAGAAAAAAATAAAAAAGTAAAGGTCCCTAAAACTGATTGTATAGCTTTTTAAGACTGGATGTCATTGAGTGCTGAAATGCTAAAATACTGATTCGGACCGCAAGCTTTCTGGAGCAATAGAGAAATGAGGTAGGATACCTTCCTGGGAGTAGGTGCTTAGCAAACCTTTGTAAACCTGCCTGTATTTTATGTTTCCATTTGAAGTAGGGGAACTGGTATACAGAGGTGATAATGAGCTTGTTAAGATAGATGCCCAGTAGGTAAATAGGCTTATTCCTAGGTCCTGGTCCTTGGACACGTTTTGCCTTGAATTATAGCTGCTTCCTCCCTGTAGAAAGTCATGTGTGCCTGCCCAACTTTTAGGCAGGATGCATGCTGCGATTTCAGAGGCCTGGGAACCAGCTTATTGTCTGGCCCTGGAATGCCGGGCAGAGGCATTTGGACCTGATTGTGCTGTCTGTAAAGCAGCACAGGAAAAGCCTCGTTGGTTGTCTCATAGTGCGCTCACAGTCTGGGACTGCAGTGGCTCCACACCTTGTTATGAACGAGCTTTGTGTTCTTAGTTCTGATTGCCTCATTTACAAGATGGGAGAGGGGTTCTATCAGAGTTGGAGTAAGGATTAAGTGATGGGGTCCATGGTGTGGCACATGTGCCATGGCCTGTGACACTGTATCCCATATGAGTGCCAGTTCAAATCCCAGCCGCTCCACTTCCGGTCACGTGAGAGACCAGGTGGAGTTCCAGGATTCTGGTTTTGTCCTTGCCCATTTGGATAATGAAACAGCAAATGGAAGATTCATCTCTCTCCCTGTCATTCTGCCTTTGAAATAAATAATACACATTAAAAAAAAAAGAGTTCAATGAGAATATATGTGAAAGACAGGTCCCTAGCAAGCACTTGACTGTTGTACTGCTTGTACTTTTTCCTGCTCAGTATCCCTTTACCATGTTTTTCTGAAGCACTGTGGCTATTCTTGAGGTATTAACCCCTCATCCATGGTCTTGAGGGGGCCATTTGCTGGTCCAGGCTCTGTCCTTTCCTGTTTGAGAGTAAAACAAAGCCCAGGCTAGGCTGGTTACTTGTTTTGTGCCTGGACTTGATTGCTTGAGCTAAGTGCCGCAGGGTCACCATTCTCTCTCTCTCATTTCCCCAAGAGTCACCCTGATCCTTGCCCTTTCTGAGTTTGGATTGTTTGGTGTTGATTGGATTCTTTGAGATGTCGGAGACCCTTTCAATACCTTCTTTTTCTGCCCACATTAACTTAGGGATGATTTTGGCCATTTTCTATAAAAGGGCAACAGTATCAACTGGAAGCCCACAAAAGGATAGTACCTTGCTATGTTGAGAAGGACAGGAACCTGCTCCCCGGATGCCCCAGATTGTCCTTTCATAGTGGCTTTGTTGCTGCACTTGGCTTTTCAAGTTTATGCATTTTGAACTTTCTATCTTCAGGAGTCCAAGGACTTTTATTTTGGTGCCAGGGACAGGCTCCCTTGAAGAGACATGCTGATAACACTTAGCCTTAACTGCTTCTCTTGGAAAATTAGAATCCTAAGGATCTGTAGGGAAACGAGGGAAACTTAATTGAACAACATTTAGAGCCTGAATTTACAAAAATAATAAAAAGAGCGGTAATGTAAGAGGCCCTGGAGGAGGAACTGGATGCAAAGCTGTGTGTCACACCCAGTCCTCTGGGTCCTGTTCTAGCCGCTGCGGAGAGGAGAGGTCAGCAGAGGATCTCCTTGTTTGCAGAGTTCCTCCCGCTGATCATCTCTCTTGTCCCTAAGCACGCTTTCTTTTTCTGGCGTTATTGGACAGCAAGTGTTCCAACCTAAATTAAAATCAATAAGACGCCGCTTCATTTGTGTTTAACTACGAAGACAAGTGCTTCCAGCAGAGCACTGTACTTTCAAGGAAAGTTTGGTTCTGCTTTGCTTATGGTTGTGTTTTCTTCTTTCTGGCAGATGTCCTAAATGCATTTGTTTTTCAGAGTAAGACTTTGTTGATGTTGCCCTGCTTTGGGGCAAGACCTTGTTACCACAATGATTAATTTTTTAAAAATATTTATTTGTTTATTTGAGAGGCAGAGTAAAAGAGAGAAGGAGAGACAGAGAGAAAGGTCTTCCATCTGTTGGGAGAGGGTTCACTCCCCAGATGGCCACCAAGGAGGCGGGAGCTTCTTCTGGGTCTCCCCTGTGGCTGCAGGGGCACCAACACTTAGGCCATCTTCCATTGCTTTCCCAGGTCACAGCAGGGAGCTGGATTGGAAGTGGAGCAGCCAGGACCAGAGCCCATATGGGATGCCGGCGCCACAGGTGGAGGCGTAACCTATTCTGCCACCGCGCTGGCCCACCACAATCATTTCTTTAGAACTGGGATGCCTAGGGTGGCTGTATGGCCTAGTGTGGTTCAGTTGCCTATGTCTGTTCTACTTCTTAGTGCCTGGGTTTGATTTGTGGGAGGCCTGAATTGAGTTCCCAGTTCCCAGCTTTCACAGACTTCTGGGGAGTGAACCAGTGGATGGGAGCTCTGTTTCTGTCTGTCTCACTCTCAAATCATAATTTAAAAGATATTTTTAAAAATCCTGGGATGGTTGGCATCTGAGTTATTTTTGTTTTTTACAGATCCTTAGCAATCACAGCACACTGGGTTTGCTAGCCCTGGAGAGCCAGGTTGTTGTAAATGCAGGCTGCCTGCCCTGCCCTGCCCTGCCCTGCCCAGTGGAATCATCATTTGCATTTCAACAAGATCCCCAGGTGATCTGTGCCTCTTGGAGTTGAAAGGCTGCTCTCTCTGTGTTTGAGTGGAAATGTTATTTCAATCTCCTTGTTTTTCATAATTTTTTCACTGATTATTGGAGTGTAACAAATGTTCATTATGGCAAACAGAGGAATTTGCAAAAGTACATGGAAGAAAATAGAAGTCACGTGTAACCTCAACGTAATGACTTAACCTTTCATTTATCACCTTGGGTGGGCTGTTAACACATTTTAAAAACAATGTTAGGACCCTGTTGTGAATATTAAATGTCTTGTATTCAGCATGGAACTTAATTCTTAGGAAAGATAAAGATTCAGGTTCTCCTTTGGTCTGTGGCGGATTTTAGGATCACTATGTTCCCAAAGTTGTATTTATGACATGCATGAAGTTTGTATAACTTAAATAAAAGGTTTCTGGGGAAAAAAAATAATGGTTGATTTTTCTGTTTATTAGAGAGAGAGAGGGAGCCCCCATCTGTTGGTTTGCTGCTCAGATGCCTGGGGCTGCCCCCCTGGAACTGAAGCCGGGAGCAGGGAACCCAATCCAGGTCTCCCACTGGGTGCTGGGACCCTTTTAGTTCAGCCATTGGCACAGCCACCCAGGATCTGCATTAGCTGGAAACAGGAGTAGGGACCAGAGCTGGGAATTGCTCCCAGGCTCTCGGAAGTGGGTTGTGGGCATCCAGCCTGCCAGGCCAATGCATGGCCCTACGGCAGATGATTCCAGCAGAGCTGAGCCTTGTTTTCTGCCAAATCTGCTTCATTTGTTGAGGACCTACTGTGTGCCCGTTACTCCTGCATGCCTTGTGGAACCATCTTTACAACAAAATTTATTTATTTGAAAGACAGTGATGACAGAATGAGAAAGAAAGGGCCCTTTGTTTTTTTATTTTTTTTTTTTTATTTTTTGACAGGCAGAGTGGACAGTGAGAGAGAGAGACAGAGAGAAAGGTCTTCCTTTGCTGTTGGTTCACCCTCCAATGGCCGCCGCGGCCGGTGCGCTGTGGCCGGCGCACCGCGCTGATCCGATGGCAGGAGCCAGGAGCTAGGTGCTTTTCCTGGTCTCCCATGGGGTGCAGGGCCCAAGCACCTGGGCCATCCTCCACTGCACTCCCGGGCCACAGCAGAGAGCTGGCCTGGAAGAGGGGCAACCGGAACAGAATCTGGCGCCCCGACCGGGACTAGAACCCGGTGTGCCGGCGCCGCTAGGCGGAGGATTAGCCTAGTGAGCCGCGGCGCCGGCCCGCCCTTTGTTCTACTGGTTTGTTCCCCAAGTGCCCACAACAGCCGGGGCTGGGCCAAGCAGAAGCCAGGAGTCAGTAATTCCCTCTGGGTCTCCCACATGAGTGACAGGGACCTAAGTACTGGGGCTTGTCATCTGCATCCCAGGGCACCTAATAGCAGGAGGCTGGATTAGAGGTAGAGGTGGGGCTTGATCCCAGCTACTCCACCGTGGGGTGTGGGTGTCCCAGGTGGCCGATTAACCTGCTGTGCCACAGTACCTGCCCCTTAACATGCACTTTTGTGAGGAAGCCTCTGGATGGTTGAGGCAATTGAAATTATAAGTATGGTTTGCTTTTTCTTGTTCTTCTACCTTTTATTTATTTTTGCTTCCTTTTGCTAGTATGCACTTTGAATTAATTGCCTCTTTAATTGCTTTCATTAGGCGATAAAGTCCTCTGGTTGACTAGACCTTTTCCATCCCCAGGTATCCAGGATCTGAAACTTAAGGTCAGGAAGGACACTATCTTGAAGGAAAGAAAGAACGAGGGTTGTGTCGCGAGCAGAAGCTTACTAATTACGCTGGCACTTTGTAGTATCTGTGGTGGTGGAGGCACTGGGGACCCAATTAGCAGGTCATTTTCCTGGGTGAGTTTTGGGATTGGACTCTGGTGTATGCAGATGATATGGCAACCAGTGAACGGTTTCTCGGTGCAGGGGAAATTAAAGATGACTTAGGTCTTGTTGCCTTGGTTGCCACAGGTCATGGGTAAGAAACTAAAGCTTGACTCATCCTTCTGTTCATCCGAACCAGCAGTTTGTTTTCTTGTTATAAATTAAATCACTGTCATTTCATTAGAAAGGCAGAGAGACAAGCAAAGACAAAGAAAGATCTTCCATCTCTTAGTTCACTCCCCAAATGCCCACAACAGTGAAGACTGGGCCACATTGAAGCCAGGAGTTAGAAACTCCATCCAGGACTCCCACAGGGGTGACATCCGGTGCCTCCCACATGCTCTGGTAGGATGCTGGATTGGAAATGGAGGTTCTAGGACTCAAATTGTCACTCCAACATGGGATGCCAGTCTCCCAAACTGTGGCTTATCCCATTGTGCCATGATGCCAAGTGTTTATTTTTATTTATTTATTTTTAAAGATCTTTTTCCTGGTTTAGGATCCAAAATACATGATCACACATGGCATTGGGTTGTCCCTCTCTTTAGTTTTCTTGCATCTGGAACTTTATCTTTCCTGACCTTGCCCTTTGAAGATGATAGACTGCGTATTTGTACCTCGTGATTTTTGCCTCGGGCTAGTGTTCAGGTTGTTGTTTGTTCTTTACTGTGGTTATGCATCCTGTTTTTGAAGTGGGGCATGTAGAACTTGCCCCTACTCTTTCTAATCTGGTACTATTACTGGAGGTGAAAGATATGTGTGTGTGTGTGTGTATAAATAAATAAATTGGTTGGCCGACGCCGCGGCTCATTAGGCTAATCCTCTGCCTAGCGGCGCCGGCACACCGGGTTCTAGTCCCGGTCGGGGCGCCGGATTCTGTCCCGGTTGTCCCTCTTCCAGGCCAGCTCTCTGTTGTGGCCAGGGAGTGCAGTGGAGGATGGCCCAGGTGCTTGGGCCCTGCACCCATGGGAGACCAGGAAAAGCACCTGGCTCCTGGCTCCTGCCATTGGATCAGCGCGGTGCGCTGGCCGCAGCGCGCCGGCCGCGGCGGCCATTGGAGGGTGAACCAACGGCAAAAGGAAGACCTTTCTCTCTGTCTCTCTCTCTCACTGTCCACTCTGCCTGTCAAAAAAAAAAAATAATAATAAAATAAATTGGGGATTTTGAAGTCCCTTATAAAAAATTGTGTAGTGTTAGCATATACTCTATGCACATCCTCCTGTATACTTTCAGTCATTTGTAGATTACTTAGAATACTACAGTGTAAATGCTCTGTAAATTGTTGTTATGCTGTGTTGTTTAGGGAATGATGACATTAAAAAAAAGTCTGAATTTTTTTGTTTTGTACAAATGCAACCATTGTGGCCTAACACAGAGTTGACTTCTGCCAGTGGGGAACCCACAGATCTGGAAGACTGACTATGCCTCATAAAATATCCCTAAAATATCAAATGTAAGTGGGAGAAATTAGTATTTATATATCTATATATGCATAGTCTTAGATACATACATAAATACAGATGATGGGTCTTAAAAAGTTCATAGAAAGTTTGCATTATCTTTTAATTTCACTTATCCAAGAACTTTTTCAAAAATTTATTTATTCATTTGGAAGGCAGAGTTACTGAAAGAGAGAAGGAGAGACATCTTAAATGCTCTGGTTCACACCCAAAATGGCTCTAATGACTGGGACTGGGCCAGACTGAAGCCAGGAGTCAGGAGCTTCTTTTGGGTCTCCCATGTGGGTGCAGGGGCCCAAACACTTGGGCCATCTTCTGTTGCTTTCCCAGGCCCATTAGCGGGGAGCTGAATTGGAAGTGGAGCAGCCAGACTTGCATCGGTACCTATATGGTCTGCCAGCATTGCAGGCTGTGGCTTTAACTCGCTGTGACACAGCACTGGCCCCCATGACCTTTTTGAAAGAATCTTTTACATATATATGAGTATGGCTGCATAAATGTCCTGTTGTTTACTTCAGATAACCCTGTGCAGGAGACTTGTGCAACCAGCAACGTTACCGTCTGCTCTCTAGAGGGAAAAACAGTCATAGTATGCTAGGCTGGGCTTTCTTGTTCTCTAAGTTGCAGGATTTCCTCTGACACAGGAGTTAGCAAATTGTTATCTAGGACCAAATCTGGTCCACCACCAGTTTTGCACAGCCAGTAAGCTAAGAACATTTTTCTCTTTATTGTCTAATTGGCTTGAGAACTCTGCAGATGCTTGCAATAGCCAGGCGTGGGCCAGGCTGGAGCCAGGACCTGGGATCGCAATCCAGTTCTCACATGTGGTATTGGGACCCAACTCATCACCACTGCCTCCCAGGGTGTGCATTGATGGGAAGCAGGATCAGGAGCTGGAACTGGGAAGTGAACTGAAGGCTGACACTCTGATGTGAAACATGGGCCTTTTTTTTTTTTAAGATTTATTTATCTTTTTTTTCTTTTTTTTTTTTTTTTGACAGGCAGAGTGGACAGTGAGAGAAAGAGACAGAGAGAAAGGTCTTCCTTTTTCCGTTGGTTCACCCCACAATGGCCACTGTGGCTGGCCTACTGAGGCCAGCACACTGCGCTGATCCGATGGCAGGAGCCAGGTACTTCTCCTGGTCTCCTATGGGGTGCAGGGCCCAAGGACTTGGGCCATCCTCCACTGCACTCCCTGGCCACAGCAGAGAGCTGGCCTGGAAGAGGAGCAACTGGGACAGAATCCGGCGCCCTGACCGGGACTAGAACCCGGTGTGCCGGCGCTGCAGGTGGAGGATTAACCTGTTGAACTGGGGTGCTGGCTATTTTATCTTTTGAAAGACAGATTGACAGAGAGAAAGGGAGAGACACAGAGAAATCTTCCACTTCTGGTTGACTCTGCAAATGTCCTCCACAGCCACGGCTGGGCCAGAGGAAACTAGGAGCCAGGGACTCCATGTGAACCAGCACCCGTGTCTGGGATGCCAGCAGTGTAGACAGCAGCTTATTGCTACACTACAACTCTGAGCCTGAACATGGGCATCTTAACAGACATCTTAACTGGCTAACCCATCACTCCTCTCATTCTTTATTGATTGAAAAAATGTGAAACTAGTATTTTGAGAATGGGATATTGTATGATGTTTGGATTTTAGGTCCATAAATAAAGTTTTATTGGAGCCGGCGCCGTGGCTCAATAGGCTAATCCTCCACCTTGCGGCGCCGGCACACCGGGTTCTAGTCCCGGTCGGGGCGCCGGATTCTGTCCCGGTTGCCCCTCTTCCAGGCCAGCTCTCTGCTATGGCCAGGGAGTGCAGTGGAGGATGGCCCAGGTGCTTGGGCCCTGCACCCCATGGGAGACCAGGAAAAAGCACCTGGATCCTGGCTCCTGCCATCGGATCAGCGCGCTGCGCCGGCTGCAGCGGCGGCCATTGGAGGGTGAACCAACGGCAAGGGAAGACCTGTCTCTCTCTCTCACTGTCCACTCTGCCTATCAAAAATAAAAAAATAAAAAAAAAAAAAAGCTCCTTGATAAATAAAGTTTTATTGGAATACAGCCATACCCAGTTATGTACAAGTACTACCACAATAGCCAGGTATGACAGAGCCTGTGTATTCCTAAAATGTTTAATGTGTGGAGTGTTTCTGAAAAAGTTAGCCAACTCCTGCTCTTACTAATGAAACTACCACTTCTATGATACCTTCCAGGCCTGCATTTAACTCTTTTCATAATCCAGGGTACTTATATGTTTGTAGAAAATGGAATTACAAGATAAGTTTATTTCGGAGCAAAAATTTTTAAAATTGATGCAGTTTTCTCATAATGCTCACTTTCCCTGACCTTTGTGAAGAACTCACATGTGCATGGACTTTAAAAATTTGTGGCACAAATTTATCACAAATACATAGATTCTTATTACCTAAATAATATACTGTGTGTATCATTTTGTTGCTTTTTTTTTCATTTGACAGTGATTTTTTTTTTACAGGCAGAGTGGACAGTGAGAGGGAGAGACAGAGAGAAAGGTCTTCCTTTGCCGTTGGTTCACCCTCCAATGGCCGCCACGGCTGGTGCGCTGCGGCCGGTGCACCGCGCCTATCCGAAGGCAGGAGCCAGGTGCTTCTCCTGGTCTCCCATGGGGTGCAGGGCCCAAGCACTTGGGCCATCCTCCACTGCCTTCCCGGGCCACAGCAGAGAGCTGGCCTGGAAGGGGGGCAACCAGGACAGAATCCGGCGCCCCGACTGGGACTAGAACCTGGTGTGCTGGCACCGCTAGGCGGAGGATTAGCCTAGTGAGCCGCGGCGCCCGCCTGACAGTGATTGTTCTAAGAATATTTTATTCTTGAGCTCTAATACATTTAACATAGACTTTTTAATTGCGGTGTAATATTCCACTGGTAAGGTACATCACAGAGGTACTTAGCTGTTTTCCTGTTGATGATCGTTAAGGCCATTTCATGAGAATAAATTTCAAAAAATTATTTACTTTCCTTGTATTTGAAAGGCAGAGGGACATGCATAGAGAGAAAGAGATCTTCTATCTCCCCAGATGGCTCCCAACAACCAGGAACTTGATCTGGGTCTCCCAGATAGATGGCAGAGACTCAAGTACTTGAGCCATTCACCTGCTGCCTTCCCAGGATGCACATTAGCAGAAATGGAACTGGACGTGGGGCTGGAACTTGAATCAGGCACTCCAGTGTGGGCTGCTGGCAGAGGCCTGGCCCAGAGAGAGCAACCTGGACATTAACCTCCTGTGTGCTTTCGCATGTTTGTGTAGGGTCAGTGCAGAGAATTGGAACTTCTGAGTCCTAGAATTAGAAACAGTGCTCTTGGCGACTGGCCTTTCCCTCCTGTAGTCCTGGCCACTTAAGATATGCTTCAGTCTTTCCCTGCTTGTCCTCTTAGTCTTGCTTTCTCTGTGTATTTTCTTTTTCTTCTTAGACATTGAGGGGGCTCAATGCTTAGCTTGCTGTGATACTTGCAGACCGAGGGTCCAGGCATCCAGGCGTATCCATTTACCGTGTCACCAGCCCCACAATGGCGTTTGTCCCTTCTGTTGGGAGTGACAGAAAAGGTGTATCAAATTGGCCAGGGAAACTTCCCTGAAGTCTAAATAGTCTTTGATCAGGTGGGGCCGGTGCCATCCCCTTCCATGTCAGTGGTCTGGAAACCGGATGGGGAAGCAGTAGGAAAAAAGAGGCCAGTGGGGAGCATGGAGGAGCGAGGGAGAAGCCTGCGGAAATTGTTTTGAACTTGGTGGTGGAAGTGCTCCTGTTTGGAAATCATTTCAGAGGCACCATGATACACTTGTAGGGGGTGGCTAGGCAGGGGTGTTGGCTTTGGAACTGGGTAGACAGATCTGATTTGAATTTTGCTGCTAGGCGTAAGCAGCTAAATTAGCCTGCTCTGAACCTGGCTTTCCTGAGGATCCATCCTCAAGGAGGGATGGGGAGGTATTGCAGAAGCTAATGGACATGAAGGGCCACACACAGAGCCTGCCACTTAGTAGGTGCTAATTGCTTATTCTGTGCTGTGTGTCTGCTAATGAGTTTTGTGCGAGACTAGGAAGAATAAGTGTGACGTATTGTTGCCTCTGAGTGCTCATAGTCTAGCAACCACCATGTAGGTAAATGAGAGAAAATCAATCGTGGCCGTGTCCTCTCTGATTAGAGTCTGCTCAGTAAGAAGTGCTGCGAGATGAAAAAGGGTAACTCAGTCTTTCCTTTCTCTAGAACTGCAGTAGAGAGTAGGTACTGTACAGAGTGGGGGACTGTGTCGTACCACTTTTGTTGTCATTCAAAACGATAGAAAAATATTTTGTTTTCAAAAAATTGGATTTATTTGAGAGGTGGTGAGAGAGAGAAATGAACATGCCCTTCCTGTGGTTCACTCCCAGATGCCTACACTGACCCGGGTTGTGCCAAGACCAAAGCTGTTAGCTGGGAACTCATTCCAGGCGCGCTGCGTGAGTGGCGGAGACCCAAGTCCTGGAGCCGTCACCGCTGCCTCTCAGGGTGTGCCTCTGTGGGCAGCTGGAGTGAGGAGCAGGTCTGGGTATCAAACTCTGATGGGGGGGTGTGGCTGTCTTAATGGTCAGACCAACTGGCCCACCTCGCAAAATGTTTTCCTAGTAGTAATTGCAGGAAACACACATATTTCAGAAAAGGTGACAAATTTGCCCAAATGGTGAACTCACCCTTTATTTATTTATTTTTTTTTAAATTTTCTTTTTCTTTTTTCTTTTTTTTGAAGATTTATTTATTTGAAAGACAGAGTTACAGAGAAAGAGGTCTTGCATCTGCTGGTTCACTCCCCAAATGGCCCCAGCTGGAAGTCAGGAGCCAGAAACTCCATCCAGGTCTCCCACACGAGTGGCAGGAGATTCCGTACTTGAGCCATCATCCCCTGCTCTACAAGTGGATCGGAACTGCAGAGTAGCCAGGGCTTGAACCCACACTCCGATACTGGATGTGGGCATCCCAAGTGGTAACTTAACCTGCTGCACTGCAGTGCTTGCCCTGGAAGACAGCCAGTGTGGCCCCACAAGATCTAGCAGTAACCCTGTGGCTGGCTCTTGATGGACCCACTTGGGGCATGACTCCATCCTTGACCTAAATGGTGATGACCAAAGAGAGGTACGGAAGGGGTTTCACAGAGAGAGTGGGTGCTGGACAGGTTCTGAATGGGCCGAGGGTGTTCTTGGCTAACCTGCTCTTACTGTTTCTCGGGTGTCAGCGTCCCCTCTGCAGTAGCAGCCTCTCCTGGGAGCTTGGTAGACGTGCACAGTCTCAGACTGTCAGGCTACGCTCAGATCTCTTGGATCACAATGGTGTTTAATCAGATTGTCCAAGGGCACAGTGAAATTTGAGACACCCGGGGCAGGGGCATGTCAGGGCAGCTTCACTCACATCTGCTCAGTCCTTCTTTGCAGTGTTTCCTGTAACGCCCCAGGCACCTCCAAGGCTCACAGGACAGACACCTTTGCAATCCTAAAGCAGTGTAGCCCCATGGTGGTGAATTGCTGTTGGGTGGCCCTGTAGTTTTCCTTTTACTCCAAGCATTTCCGTTGTTAACTAGGAAAAAATAATGAGATTTGTGAGAAAAAAAAAAAAAAGTCTGTTTTCTTCCTAGTCAAAATAACTGTGGTTATCATGGGTAGGAATTGCTACTTAAAGGCTTACAGTCAATTCCTTAAAAAGTAAGCCATGTAGATGGTTCTCCTTTTCTTAGCTCAACAGAATGAAATGGATTTCCAAAATTGTTCAGGAGCGAGTTTTTTTTTTTATAATATAATCACTTGCATTTGCTCATCAGCTCTTGTGCCTCTTCTCTTCCTTTCCTTTCAGATCGAGGCATTTTAATGATGAGAGGATTGAGCAAAGAGGGTCAGGGAAACCAAAAAACAGCAAGAAAAATTTCTGCTGAGCTCCGTGGCTGTTCTCAGTTCTTTAAAGTGCTTGAAAAGTAATATTTTGTTGCTACTAAATCTAATTAATAGCTAGCTGGTGCTCATCAAGAGCTCATTTCTTTCAACCTTGAAGGCAATTGGAAAGATACACAGTTCTGTGTATTATCACAGCAAACGAATTCTCTTTTTTTTCCTTAATCACTTAGAGCTTTATCAGCAATGTAGACAGCGGATGGACAGCTGTGTTTAAAAAATAAAACGCATCTCACGGCGCTCATTGCGGCATGTAATGAATGTGTATTGATTGTTAGTCACTTTCTTTAAAAATATAATTCAGAAAGCAGAGCCTAAACTTTGTATTTACTAAGCCTATTTTCTTTTTTTAACTGATTATCCATGCTGTTCCTAAGTAGTGTGGACTGAGGGACTGAGTGAGCCAGTATTTGAACTTGCCTGCCTCTGTCTGGTGGGGACCTGTCAGAATGCCATGGGTCACAGTGGATGCAAATACGAAGAGCGAGGGTCCTGGGTGAATTATACTGAGAAGCAGGTCTGCCTGCATGGGGTGCAGCTGTGGGTTGTTGGTTACCTGGGCATTTTCTTGAATTTGTTGGGGTAGGTGTAGCTGTAGGTGTAGGTAAGTCTGGCCTTCACTGTGGCTGTGACTTTGGCACTCCCAGCAGAAGAGAGGCCATGATTGCAGATGATGTTTATTTAGAGGACGAGAGCAACATCAGAGGGATGGGTGAACATTGTCTTCCAGAATCAGTTATTTCCACTCAAGTATGCAGGGAAGTGATCCTGTGTGTGTGTGTGTGTGTGTGTGTGTGTGTATGTGTGTTTTAAAGAATTTATTTGAAAGGCAAAGTGACGGAGAGAGGGGGAGAGACAGAAAGATCTACCATCTGCTGGTTCACTCCCTAAATGGCTGCAATAGTCAGTTCTGGGCCAGACTCCATCCTGGTCTCCCATATGGGTGGCAGGGACCCAATCACTTGGGCCATCATCTTCTGCTGCCTTCCTGGTTCATTAGTGGGGAGCTGGATCCTATTGAACCAGCGCTCTGATACGGGATATCAGGGTTGGAAGCAGTGTCTTAGTCTGCCATGCCACAGCTCTGACCCCAGAACTGATACTGTTTTGTGCTTGATAGTTGCATCTCAGGTTGCCAACTATTTATTATGTAGCTACTTTGTGCCAGGTCGTTGGTTTGAACTTCCTGCCTGCTGTTTGGTTTAACCAGTGGCACCCCTATCGGTCAGCGGGTTCCTGCTGTGCACGGTGCCAATCATCTGGCAGCCCAGCTTTTAGGCTGGCTCTTACCAATAAAGCAGGACAGAGAGACCTGCCCAGAGCATTTGGAGAAGTAGTTTACAGGAAGACATGTGCTGTTACAGGAAAATTGGCCTGATTCAAGCTTAGCCAAGGTCTGAAATCCACAGGGAATTATTACAGTTAGTGCACTGCCTCCTTCCTCCCCTCCCCTCAACCCCTAACCATTCTTAGTCTCTTTGGGAAAATGAAGATGTTCTTAATGAGAAAAGTGAGAAAGCTGATATGTGTGTTTACCAAAGTTTGTCCTTTCATCCAAACACCCAGATGACAGTTGACAGTGTTTGGGTTCCATCTGCACTTGCTGCGTGTGTCTGTGTGCACAGAGAAGCCGTCCTCGCCCACCTCCCTGCACCGATCGAGTCAGATGGGGTTGCTTCCTCTGTAGCTTGAATGTGGAGGTTTTGCCGTCAGTGTTTGCTATTGACGTCCGTTTCCGCGCTAAGTGGGCGTTAGGATCAGCACAGTCGTATTAACATGGAAAGGAATCTGTTCATTGTACTTCTTTCTTTTGCAGAAGGGGAAAAATCTTGACTGTAACATGCTGCTTAACTGGTCCAAGAAGTTAAGGGAAATAAAAGGATGGGAATCCCAAGGTGTCTTTTTTTTTTTTTTTTACAGCTGGGAATTTGTCCTCAAAATCTGAGTGTTCTCCAAGAAGTGTGAACAGTATTACAGTTACAAGAAAGAAGTTTAATGTCAGAATTTGGGGAGAAAAGTCATTCCCAGAGGCTACACGAGGGAAGGTGCTAGAGAATTTCATTTTTCATTTTGTAGTTTAATAATTTGGCCCTAGGCCTTGACCCTTTTACCAAATAAAATAGCTTCAGACTCAGAAGCTGGTAGACTGGGCCCTGTCTGTATGCCTGGCAGCTGTCAGCTTTGTGTGGGACTGTCAAAGGTTTACATATACAACTGGATTTGGATCTTGGAGTGTTTATCTACTAGTAGGTTTGGGTAACTGGTTAATATACTGGCCAGGGAGCCTAGAGGATGTTCATTCCAGAATAAAAGATTAGATAATTTGTAGGTTGTATTTCCTTTATGTTTTTGCTCATAGTAGATCGAGTTTGAGGCAGCTGTGGACTGAAATGATAGCACCATTGCATTCTTGAGCAAGACTGGGAAAAGCTGAAGATATTTTTGAGAAAAAAAAAAAAAAAGCCCTCTCCCTGACTTGAGCCCATCATTGAGGCCAAAATCCATTTAGGCAGAAGGACAGATCATTTTGAAAACAAATTTGAACCATCTCCGTTTGTATTTGGTTTGATTTTAGAAATGAAAAATGCATTCTTTTTGGATCAGTTTTCAATACCTTTGGCCAAAAGATATTTTAGGATAGAGAATATTCTTTTGAAGTTGCTTATTTGGGTGAGCATTTGGCCTAGTGCTTAAGACACTGCTTGAGATGCCTACATCCCATATTGGAGTGCCTGGATTCAGGTCCCACACCCTCCCCTAGATTCCCACCTTCTGCTAATGCACACCCTGGGGGGCATCTGGTGATGGCTCAAGTATTTGGGTCCCTGCCACTCACCTGGGAGACCTGAAGTAAGTTCCCAGCTCCTGACTTTGTTCTAACCCTGCCCTAGCTATTGCCTCCATTTAGGGAGTGAAACAGTGGGTGGGACTCTATCTTTCTCTCAGATAAAACAAAACAAAACAAAAGTAGTTGAAAAAGTTCTTTATCCTTGAAATGCTTAGATAGCAATCAAAATGTCTGTGTGGTCACCCCCTTGATTTAAAAAAAAAAAGATTTATTTATTTATTTGAAAGTTAGAGTTACACAGAGAAAGGAGAGAGAGAGAAAGAGAGAGAGAGAGAGAGAGAGAGAGAGAGAGAGAGGTCTTCCATCCGATGGTTCACTCCCCAGTTGGCCCCAACGGCTGGAACTGCGCCAGTCCGAAGCCAGGATCCAGGAGCTTCTTCCGGGTCTCCCACGTAGGTGCAGGGGCCCAAGGACTTGGGCCATCTTCTGCTGCTTTCCCAGGACACAGCAGAGAGCTGGATCGGAAGAGAAGCAACCGGCGCCCACAAGGGATTCCGGCTCTTCAGGCTAGGGCGTTAACCCGCTGCCTCGCAGCGCCGGCCCCGCCACCTGGATTTTGAGCCCCCTGCAGACATTCTCAGCTTGTGTTCCTTTCTGTGATAACACTGGGTATGCACATTTAGCTTAAATTAAGTAGGATTTTACTTGATGTTCACATTAGTTTTATTGTGAATATAGGACGATATGCATAGCCAATTATGTAAGTGGTAAAAAAAATTTTTTTTGGTCAAAAAAGAAAACAAAAAACTCCAAATTTCACCAGTGGTTTTCAGACTTTTACTTTTAAGCACAGAATCTTTTTTTCAAGTTTTATTTATTTATTTATCTTTGTTGGGTGAAACATGGTATAGGAAACAGGTCTCCTGAACTCTTTAAATAGACAAATGACTGGATTGATGTCAAGGTGGTTGGTATCTTAGGCTTTAAAGGTGTTTGGTTTTGGCCCAGTGCCGCCCTTCTCTCTTTGCTGATAAGAAAGCTGAAGTCCAAGGAATCTGAGACCATTCAGGTTCCCTGTGAGTGGGTGATGAGAGCAGATTTCAAAGCCAGGTCTCGCAACTGCTAGTTTGTGGTTGTTTCCTTTTTCTCAGAAAGATAAGCAAGGGTGGTCACTGCATGAACTAGACTTTAGTCAAGTACTTCTTGAAAGAAAATAATTTTCTCAAGATTTTTATACAGTGTATCCTTTTAGTACACAATAGAAACTTTTTTTTTTTGTTGTTCTACAGTGGAAATAAATGGCATAGAACACAATGTCAAGTTTCAGTTTCCTTGGTGTGTTACTTGAGGACCCTGTCAGCTGCCCTAATTGCCTAGGACAGTCAAGTTCATCTATTAAAGATCCAATTTCATCTCTGTGCAATGCAGAGTTTGTTTTTAAGTCAGTGTACTAAACTTAATAAATCTGTTTGACTATCCTGTTTGTTGATCACATATGTCATGTTTAATTTGGGCCATTAAAATGGACAAACTTGAAAGGATGTTGAAGACCCTGTGCTTCTTTGAACATATTTTTGTGAGCCATTCAGTCACTTTGTTTTTTGCTGCATATTGATATTTATGTGAAAATGGATCGACATGGTTGTTTGTGTTAGCTATAATTAGGGTCATTTTGCTAATAGGAAATTTATTCCCCTAAATCATTGGGAACCATTATCATGGATTATAAAACGAAACAAAACATTATTGTAGCATGAAAAATCCAGTAAAAGGGCACAGTTGTTGCCACAGTGTGTTTTTCCTTCCCAACCAAGATACGACATTGAAACCAAAGGACACTGGCCTTGGGAAGGAGGTGCTGGCACCGAATGAATAGACATTGTGCACATGCTTGTTTGGAAACTTGGCTACTTCTGTGCAGGGTTGACTAGTCTCGGTGGTAACAAGCTTAAAATGAAATAGTGCCTTTTTGCCAACACCGTCTTGATTCTTCTTGTATGGACTTCTTGAGCCAATGTAACACATAATGTAGAGCAAAACAAGGAATCGATAAAGCCATTAAGCAGCTCACTGTCTGGCTAGGAATGTTGATGAATGGGTCCACATTTCCCCTTGGGTGTTTTTATTCACAGCAAGAAGAAAAGGAGCCAACAAAGTAGAGAAATGGAGACAGGCCTTTCTCTCTTGGGTGATGCAGAATAGCCCATGTCTCTGTCTTCTTAGTTTGAAGACTTCTTGTCTTGTCCATGAACTAGGTTATGAGGTTGGGTCATCCTGTACTGTCCTCTGCTGTCAGTCACTCTCTGGACTTTTACCTGATGGGGTGAAGAGGTGTGAGACACACTCTGTAACTCAGCCATTGGTTAAGGTGTGGCCCCACTTGGAGGCATGAGACCAGTGCCATGAGCTTGCATGTGCTGGCTGTATAGTGGGGCCACAAGATAAAGTGTGAGCTTGCATGGTGCATTACTTTGCTAACAAAGTACAACAGGTTGGTGGCTCACAAAATAGAAACTAAACTGTCTCACAGCTCTGTAGGCCAGAATTCTGAGTCCAGGGTGTGAGCAGGGTGGTTTTTTTCTGAGGGCTGTCAGGTGGAGTTGGGGCTGATGGAGGAATGAGGTAGGGAGTGCTTACTTGCTGGTTCACTTCCTAAATGCTCACAATGTTTGAGACTGGACCAGGCTGAACTTGTGAGCTGGGAACTCAGTTTGGGTATCTTGCATGGCTGGCCGGCAGCCAATTACTTGAGCCTTCACTTGCTGCATACCACGGTCTGCACTGGCAGAAGACGGGAATTAGGAATCAAACCCAAGCACTCTGATATGGGGTGCAGGCATGTCTGATGCCTTTTTTTTTTTTTTTTTTTAAGATTTATTTATTTGAAAGACAGGGCTATAGAGTGGCAGAGGCAGAGAAAGAGATAGGTTTTCCATCTGCTGTTCCACTCCTTAAATGCCAATAGCTGGAGCTGGGCTGTTAAGGAGGCAGGAGCCTCTTCCAGGTCTCCCACGCAGGTGCATGGGCTCAAGGACTAGGGCTGTCTTCCACTGCTTTCCCAGGCTGAAGCAGAGAGCTGGGTAGCAAATGGAGCAGCTGGGACTTGAATTGGTGCCCATATGGGATACTGGCACATAAGGCAGTGGCTTTACCTGCTTTGCCACAGCGCTGGCCCCAAACGGATGAAATTTTTTTTTAAAGATTTATTTATTTATCTGAAAGTTGGAGTTACACAAAGAGAGAAGAAGAGGCAGAGAGAGAGAGAGATCCTCCATCTGCGGTTTCACTCTCCAAATGGCCATAAAGGCTGGAGCTGCACTGAATCGAAGCCAGGAGCCAGGAGACCCCTCGGGGTCTCCCATATGGGTGCAGGTGCCCAAGGACTTGGACCATCTACTGCTTTCCCAGGCCATAGCAGAGAGCTGGATCAGAAGTGGAGCAGCCGGGACACGAACTGGTACCCATGTGGGATACCGGCACTGCAGAAGGTAGCCTCACCCACTATGCCACAGCGCCGGCCCCCTGATGACTTTTAAAAAAATGCATATATTTATTTATTTGAAAGGCACAGTTACAGAGAGAGAGTTCTTCTATCTGCTTTCACTCCCCAAAGGCCATAATGACTGAGGCTGGGCCAGGCTGCTGCCAGGAACCAGGAGCTTCATCGTGGTCTCCCACGTGGGTGACAGGGGCCATCATCTTTTGGTGCTTTCCCAGGCACATTAGCAGGGAGTTGGATTGGAAGTGAGCAGCCTTGGAACTGGCGCCCATATGGGAAGACATCGCAGCAGATGGTGGCTTACCTAGCTACCCCCTTACCTGATGTCTTGACTGCTGTACTAACTACCTACTGCTGTGGTCATCACTAATCACTTCTGCAATGTCCGTGTGTCGCAGTAAGGTCAAATTCTGGGGCACTGGGGATTATGTGCTTTAGGACATAAGATGTCTTGGGAACACAATTCAATCTATAACAGATGATAGCTAGTTTTATGTCTCTAAAATCTCAATGGTGAAGACTCCAATCAAACAACACATTCAAGATGAGTAACATCTGCTGTGTGTCTGCTACATTTTTTTTTCCTGAGTGCTTTCGCATATCCTGCTTCCTTACTACAGCAAACAAATGTATTCCTGTCTCTGAGGTTGCAGAGGCTTTATATTAGAATCAAAGAGAATGAGCCCTGCAGACAAGCTGGCACACTTCAGAATTTTCTCGTCCTCTTCTGTTCTCATTTGGGTGCTGAGAGGCATAATAATTCTAATCCTCAGTCACCTGCTTGAAGACTGATTTTAATCAAGCTCAGTGAGTAGCACATGTTGGCATTTCACAAAAATGTGTACCGTGTCGTTATATGAAACCGGTACTGTGCCTGTACTTTTTGGGTGAATGAGGGAATGTTTTTGTTTGTGTGTTTTAAATTTGTTTATTTATTTGAAAGGCAGAGTTACAAGTAGCAGGAAAAACACAGAGAGAGAGAGAGAATGAGAGAGAGAGAGAGAGAGAGAGAGAGAGAGAGAAAATATATCTTCCATTTCTGGCCCACTCCCCAGTTGATTGCAAAGGCCAGGGCTGGGCCAGGCTGAAGCCTGGAGCCAGGAGCTTTATCCAGATTTCCCATGTGGCTGGCAGGGGCTTAAGAACTTGCACCGTCTTCTGCTGCTTTCCCGAGTGCATTAGCAGGGAGCTGGATTGGAAGTGGAGCAGCCGGGACTTGAGCTGCTGCTTATGTGGAACGTTGGCATCACAGGCAGCGGCTTAATCCACTGTGCCACAACGCCGGCCCATGAAGTAGTGTTTTAAATGTAATTCTGACTGGCTGAAATCTTGTGCACTGACTTTTTAAGCACGCTTTTAAGCTTTATATATTTGTTTGAAAGAGAGATCTTTCAGATCTCCCATCTACTGGTTCACTGCCCAGTTGCCTGCAATAACCAGGTCTGAACTGGGCTGAAGGAATTCCCTCCTTCCTGGTCTCCCACATGGGTAGTAGGGTCCCAGGCACCAGAGCCATCTTCCTAAGCCTTTGCAGGTGCATTAGCAGGAAGCTGGATCATAATTGAGTAGCTGGGACTTGGACTCATGCTCTAAAATGAGATGCCTCCATCACAAACAGCAACAATACCCTATGCCACAAGGCCAGCCTCTATGCAGTGATTTTTTAATCTGACTTCTTATCGATGTTTGATGATGATGTTTTTCATTTTTGTTTATTTATTTGACACGGAGAGAGAAGTAGACAATAATAGAGAACTCGATCTACTGCTTCTCCTCCCAAATGCCAAAAACTTGCTTTAAGCTGGGGGCTGAAACCAGGAGCCATGCCAATCCAGGTCTCCTGTGTGGTTGGCAGGAACCTACTGTTTGAACCATCGCAGCTGCCTTCCAGGGTTTGCATTACAGGAAGTTGGAATCCAGAGCTGAGTCAGAACTTGAACCTAGACACTCTGATGTAGAATGTGAGAGTCCCAACCGGCAGCGTAACTGCCAGGCCAGTCGTTCACCACCTAGTTTTGTTTTAAGTGTTTTAAGATGTCTTAACTTCGGGTGTTTTCAAGCCTGCCTTTCGTAGTGCAACCTATTTTGCAAATGAAATCTTTCTAGAAATCACAATATATCAAACAGATTCACAAAGAGGGCTTCTCTGGTAAGAGTCAGGATAAAGGCTTGTGGTCCAGCTAAACTGCTGCCTCCTTCGTCATGGAGCTCACTCAGCCAGAGCACAGCTGGGACAGACGTTGAGAAGGCAGAATGTGAGTGTGTGTGTCTTTGCACATGAGGGGAGTTTTATCACCTGGAAGAAATTGCAACACATAAGGCTATTACATCCTTGGGATAATGTCAGGTTGTTTATGGTCTCAAATCAGCATTCGTGGTGTATTCTTTTGTTCATTTATTCACCAAAATTTTTGAGTGTAATTTGTGTAAGCTGCTGAGAAGTCAAATATCAATGAGATACAGTGTTTTCCATAAGAGTTTTTAGTATCCATTCACCTGCGCCTCCCTTACATTTAATGAGGGGGTACACTCTGTATGCCAGGCCCTGTTCAGGTCATCTTTTGAGGGAAATTAACTAACATATATTGATGAGTCTTAGGAAAGAGGAAAGGAAAAATAGGGGAAACTGGGAGTTTTTGGAGGTTGGGGGAATGGATAGATTACTACCTTTTTTTTTTTTTTTTTTTTTTTTTGACAGGCAGAGTGGACAGTGAGAGAGAGAGAGAGACAGAGAGAAAGGTCTTCCTTTTGCCGTTGGTTCACCCTCCAATGGCCACCGTGGCTGGCGCACTGCGGCCGGCGCATCACGCTGATCCGAAGCCAGGAGCCAGGTGCTTTTCCTGGTCTCCCATGTGGGTGCAGGGCCCAAGTACTTGGGCCATCCTCCACTGCACTCCCTGGCCATAGCAGAGAGCTGGCCTGAAAGAGGGGCAACCGGGACAGAATCCGGCACCCCGACCGGGACTAGAACCTGGTGTGCTGGCGCCGCAAGGCGGAGGATTAGCCTATTGAGCCACGGCACCGACCAATTACTACCTTTTTTAAAAAAGATTTATTTATTTAAAAAGTAGAGTGATGAGGTGGGTGTTGTATATTAATGTTAGCCGTCGCAAGGCACACTGGACACCTGAGTAAGGGAAAGGGTTTATTGGGGAACACCCTACAGACCGGAGTGAAGGGGTGGCGAAGGAAAAAGAGAAGGAGACTGTAAGAGAGAGAGACAGAGAGGAGGGAGGAGAGAGATGAGAGGAGGAGAGGAGCCAAGAGAGGCCAAGAGAGCTCAGGAGAGAAGGACCCAGAGAGCACGTTTGCAGGAACAGGCCCTTTTAAAACTTCACCTGAGGGCGGGCAGGGAAGCAGGAGCAGCGAATCCCATTAGGATGGGGGTGGAGCCTGGCTCAGGTAGCTGGGCAATGCAGCCACCTGGCTAAAACTGTTTCCTAACAGTGGGTAGGGGATGGAGATAGGTAGGTAGATAAGGAGGTGTCTTTGATCTGGTTCACTCCCTAAATGCTTGCAACAGCCATAGCTTTTTAGGTCAAAGCCAGGAACCTGGAGCCCCATCTTGGTGTCCCACATGGGTGGCAGGGACCCAGGTACTTGGGCCATCATCTGCTGCTTTCACAGGTACATTAGCAGGAAGCTGAATTGGAAACAAAGCACATGGAACTCAAACCGCCACTCTGATGTAGGAAAATGGTGTTGCAAGAGGTGACCTAACCAGCTGTGCCACCCTCATCCATTTTCAATAGAAAGTTATTGGAAATAGTTAGCATTTGAGCAAAACCTTGGAGGAGGAGTGTTAGGCATGGAGTGGCTGGGAGCAGAGAGAACAGATAGCCCATCTCGTGCAAGATCTCAGCTGCACCCTGCAAAGGCAACGTACCGTTGTGGTTAACATTAAGCCAAGGCTATAGTTGCCCTGCAAGGGGTCCAGCCCATGAGTGGTGGCTTTGTGTGAGATGCAGCTGGCTGATGAGAGGAAGGCCTCTGTGTTTCTGGGACATTGTGGCCTTTGGAGGCATCTGCTGCAGGTACTTTCTAGCCCTTGGCAGCCTGTAAGTGCCAGAAGGACCGAGGCTTTGTCTGTTTTGCTCCCATGGGTCTCCAGAGTGCCAAACTCATAGCTGTTGCTTGTTGTGCAGGTGTTGAATGGATAAGAAGGGTGAGGTGTGTAGCCCTTGCCCTGTAATTCATAGAGAAGTGCAAACAGCTAAGGCGGGGTGACACTGCTGTCCCTGGGGGAGCCAGACCAGCTGTTCTGCCGTGGCTGCCTCACATACGTTGGCTTCCCATTTTCTCTGTGGGTCACACTAAATAGTCCATTGTTCATCAAGGAGAACGGAAATTGATTTCAAATTACTCCTGTATTGGTTAAAAACCCAACTGCCACGAATGCTTTATGGGTTCAGGGAGAAGATGGGCCCAGGGTTTTCGCTGCAGTGAAACTTGCTTAATGAAGCGCACACTGTCTATTACCGCCCGACAGCCTGCGTGGCCCCGCTGCTGCACAGGGGTGCAGTGCTCAAGGCCGAGTTCCCAGGGCCAGGTGTGCATTAGACCTGGAAAGCCGGGATATTGACGCCTCGAGCACTCCTCTTCTACTTTTTGCCTTCCTGGTCACGGATTGTGTTGGCTCAGGGGACCCGATTGTTAGGTTTTCAGGAATTTTGAGGGCTGGTTATTAAAGACAAGCTTTAAAAATACAAAATTAGGTAAACTTACTGTTGATTAAATTATCATTAAAAAGGAATAAATACCCTCAGCATATCACTTCCTGATTATTTCACTGACTGTTACTAGCAGTTATGTCTCTTGTATGTATGTGATAGAAATAGTAATAGTAATAGTAACTTTTTCTCTGCTTTCCAGTTTGCTGATGTCACATTGGTCATTTGAAATTGGCAATAAAATTTTAATTTTTAATTTGAATGGGAGAATGACACAGAGAGATCTCCAATCTGGTGGTTCACTTCCTAAGTGACCACAACAGCTGGAACTGGGGTTGGGCAGGTCAAAGCCAGGAGCCAGAAACTGCATCTATGTCTCCCATGGAGGTAGCAAGGACCCAAGTACTTGGGCGATCATTTGCTGCCATCTGGGCTGCACACTAGCAGGAAGCTGCATCAGAAGTGGAGTGAGGAACTTGAACCCAGGTACACTGATGCAGGTGTCCCAAGTGGTGTCTTTACCACTGAGCCAAATGCCTACCCCAGTGGTGGGAATATTTACACCGTGAATCACTCAGTGCTCTAGATCAGCCTCCCTCTTAGAGCCGGGTGGTAAATATTTACCAAAACACCACTGACTGGGCCATCCTCTGTCTCAGTTTCCTGGGGCTGCCATAACAAATACCCCAAATGCGGGACTCACGATGGCAGAACTGCCTCACAGTTCTGGAGGGCAGAAAGGTTGGCAGGATTGGTTCCTTTTTGGTGGAAGCTGTGTTCCTTGCCTCTTCTTGGCTTCTTGTTCTTGCCAAAGTCCTTAGCATCCCTTGGTTGGTAGCTGTGTCTCTGCAGTCTCTGCCTCTCTGTCTCATGGCATTCCAACTACCTCTGCTTTCTTGGGCCATCTTCCTTCTGTGTCTCTCTCTCGTTATTTATTTATTTTAAAGATTTATTTATTTATTGAAAGGCAGAGTTAGAAAGTGGGAGAGACACAGAGAGAGATCTTCCATCCGCTGTTTCATTCCCCAAATGGCCACAACGGCCAGAGCTGGGCTGGTCCGAAGCTAGGAGCCAAGAGCTTCTTCCAGGTCTCTCACATGGGTGCAGGGGCCCAAGCATTTGGGCCATTCTCTGCTGCTTTCCTAGGCACCTAGCAGAGAGCGGATTGGAAGTGGAGCAGTCGGGACTGGAACCTGGCACCCATATGGGATGCTGGTGTTGCAGGCATTGGCTTTACCTGATATGCCACGATGCTAGTCCCCCTCTTCCCTTTTTATAAGAGCACCTGTCTGTCATTGTGGATGAAGGGCCCATCCTACTTCAGTGTGACCTCATCTTTACTGTTATGTCTGTAACTACCCTGTTTATAAATCATGTCACATTTGGTGATACGTGGGTTAGAAATTTACCATGCCGTGTTGAGGAGTCACAAATTTAATATATTTTAAGGGTGGGAGACACAGTGCAGCCCTAATGTTATCCACTGGTCTTAAGTTGCCTATTGGACATCTTATCTGCAAGAGCCCACCCCATATAATAGAAGCAAACCTAAGAGCCCACATGCAAAATAACTTCAGTGACTTACAGCACTTTGGGTATTTTTATTTTTTTTTATTTCACATATGTTCTCATTTAATACTCTCAACTACCCTGTAAGCTAAATATCATTATTGCCATTCAATAAATTAGGAATTGAGGTCTGGGAAAATTGGAATAACTGTCCCATCTAGCAAGTGGCATATTAGGTATCTGAACCAAATCTGTAACCCTGATTATATGACTGCCTTCAACAACTGGCTTGACCCTCATTAACTGTGTGAAATCCACATGGGAGATTAATTAATTAATAACAGAGGAGAGGGAGAGAGTGTTTTTTAAAAATATTTATTTGAGAGGCAGAGTTGCAGACGGGGTGGGGGGAGGTGGGGAGAACGAGAGAAAGAGAGAGAGAGAGAGGTTTTCTATCCACTGGTTTACTCCCCAAATGGCTACAATGGCCAGCACTGAGCCCACCGAAAGTCAGGAACCAGGAACTTTTTCCAGGTCTCCCAAGTGGATGCAGTGGCCCAAGCACTTGAGGCATCTTCCACTGCTTTCCCAGGCTGTCAGCAGGGAGCTGGCCTGGAAGTGGAGTGGCCAGGATGCCAGTACCGCAGGCAGAGGCTTGACCTACTGTGCCACAGCGCTGACCCCAAGAGAGATTTTTTTTAAAATAAAATTCCTTGTAGATTGAGGCACCAAGCTGGGTGCCAAGATTTGTCTTACATGACTTAATCCTCATGACAGCTTTTTTTTTTTTTTTTGGACAGGCAGAGTGGACAGTGAGAGAGAGACAGAGAGAAAGGTCTTCCTTTGCCATTGGTTCACCCTCCAATGGCTGCTGCGGCCGGCGCACCACGTTAATCCGATGGCAGGAGCCAGGTACTTATCCTGGTCTCCCATGGGGTGCAGGGCCCAAGCACTTGGGCCATCCTCCACTGCACTCCCTGGCCACAGCAGAGAGCTGGCCTGGAAGAGGGGCAACCGGGACAGAATCCGGTGCCCTGACCGGGACTAGAACCTGGTGTGCCGGCCCTGCAAGGCGGAGGCTTAGCCTAGTGAGCCGCAGTGCCGGCCCTCATGACAGCTTTTTGAGTGACTCCTGTCTGTGAGGTGAGAAAGTTGAACTCCAAGGCAATAAAGTGAACTTCATCAGTGAAGTGAACCGGGCTGGTTAAGTGACAGCTGAGATGGCAGCTCAGGTTGCTGGGGACCTGGAAGCCGTGCTTGGTGGGGTCCACCACACTGTCCATTAGCAAGTTGCATGTCTGATAAACTGGTCTTGCTGGGTCCTGATCCTTCTCTTTGGTGGAGGATTTCATCATGTGTATGTTATTCTCGTTAGTATTGTGAGAATCCCACTGATGTGCTGAGGACTGTGTTAGGCCATGGCTTGTCAAGTAAATACATATTAACAAGGGCAGACATTTAGCCTAGCGGTTAAGATGTGGTTTAGAAACCCATGTCCCACATTGCAGTGGAGTTCCTGGGGGTAGAGTTGTGGCTCCGACTTCTGACTCCAGCTTCCTGCGCATGTTCACCCTGGGAGGCAGCATGGGTGACTCAAGTGGTTGGGTTCCTGCCACTCATTTGGGAGATCTGGCCTGAGCTCCTGGATCCCAACTTCAGCCGCTGCCCAGCGCCTGCTGTTAGTTGCACCTGGGGTATGAACCAGTGGATGGGAGTGTTGCAAATAAATACATTTTTAAAATTTTAAAGAAATAACAGCTAAAGTCTTAAAATCAGAAGCTTCAGAGTCCTTCATGCTCACAACTTCCTTAGACGATCATGCGGTGCCAACTCTGCCACCTTCTTAGTTGGGGACGACGCTCAGTCTATCTGGTGTATTCAACTGCTGTTGCTCTGTAACAAATGATTACAAACCCAGTGACTGGCTACAGCACCGTGTCGTCTTGCTCTTGCTGTGGGTCACGACTCTGGAAAGCAACAGGGTTGTCTGCTCAGGCTGCCGTCATGGCGTCCAGCAGGACTGCGAGCCCCGCTGCGGCCCACAGCTCTCTCTAGGCTCACTGTGAGTGATGGAATTTGGTGGTAGGTGGTTGTACAGCCGAGGCCTGTGCTCCTAAAGCCTGCCTGCCTTTGCCTGCTGTGTGCCTGTCTCCGCCATGGGATGTTTGCTTCTTCTAGGCTGGTGGGAGAAGGTGTAGCGTGCTGTTTCTGATCTCTTAGTTCTGAAAGGCTCACCTGATTAGGTCAGGCCCACTGTGGGTACATTTCCTCTCCAAATGGTGATTGTGTGAGGTTGTGTATACGTTAGCTGACTTAATTATGATAATCACTTGACAGTTTCTTCATAGGTCATATTGTGTTTTGCACTTTACATTTATACTATTTCACTTGTGCCTTGTATCTCAGTGAAGCTAGTGGCAAAAAGCAGGTGTCATGGGGGCCACGTTGGAATTCTGTGGTTAGTCTGGGGATGAGAACCTGTGGTCTCCTGCAGAGTCCCTTCCTTTCCTTAGCCACATTGTCCACATGGCTCCTGTGTAAGTCACAGCTTAAGGCCACTGGGTGCATGTCTGTGGCAGGCTTGTTAGGAAAACCTCTGCGGTACCAGTGCTTGGGCTTAGTCTCAGTTATTTGTTCAGATTCATTGCATAGAGTCTGAGTTCTCTGACTTCAGTCTCTGAGATGGTTCTGTTTGCTATTATTTAAATAGTCTTAATTTCACACAATGAGTGGAGTGGTGTATTGAGTTTTCATTTGAAAGAGGGAGATGTTATCATAAAGCAATTCAAGCACTAGTGCCATCATGCAAAGGAGTGGATTCAGGCGTGACTGTATCTAGGTCTTTAGACCAAGGATCAGGGCTGTGCTTTGTTTTGACTCCTTTTTCCTGGCAGTTCTTGTGATGCAGTGGAAGATGGCCATCCTTACACCCTTAACACCTGCAGACTTACCTGATCTGATATATCTATCTATCTATCTATCTATCTCCATATTTCTTTTTTTTAAATAAAGATTTTATTTATTTATTTGACAGATAGTGTTACAGATAGAGAGACAGAGAGAAAGGTCTTCCTTCTGTTGGTTCACTCCCCCAAATAGCTGCAACGGCCGGAGCTACGCTTATCCGAAGCCAAGAGCCAGGTGCTTCCTCCTAGTCTCCCATACGGGTGCAGGGGCCCAAGCACTTGGGCCATCTTCTACTGCTTTCCCAGGCCACAACAGAGAGCTGGACTGGAAGAGGAGCAACCAGGACTAGAACCGGTGTCCATATGGGATGCTGGTGCCGCAGGCGGAGGATTAACCAAGTGCACCACAGCGCCGGCCCCTGTATCTCTGTGTTTCTAAGGAGAGAAATTTTGCAGGGTCCAGATACCTACCATGCTGTACTCTTTATTGTCAAGGCAGTCACACTTGGCTTGATCACAAATCATGTCCCCACCTTTCACTCCCATCTCAGCCTCACAGAGCGGTTTTCTCTTAGGAAAGAGGAGTCTCTGCCAAGTGAAAAAACACTTTGGAACTTGGAGTGACTGATGCATCCTGTCTGGATCCCTCTGATATAATTCCAGGAGTCTAGAACTGAGATTCCGTGTTCCTCCTTCCTGGACACCACAGCTCGTAACATGGAAGTGGCACGGACAGCCACCTGTGAAATAAAAGCAGTGGGTTGAGTGTCAGCCCCTATTAGATTTTCGTTCTGGTGTGAATCTCCTGTCTTCTTGACGTGGGCATTCTTTAAATACTTATGAATGTTGTCCTGAGAAAATGCCCACGACTTCCGAAGTCGAGTCAAAGTACGTTCTTTGGGATTTGTTAAACTGAAATGCCTGGAGCCAAATGCTAGCCAGATGCACTCCACGCTGCAGTCGATCTGAAATGTGTCACTCTGCAGCTCTGATTTCATAGAATTCTTTGTTTGCCACAAAAAGAGGTTTTATACACTTTGTAAACTGCACATGGCTCCCTCTCTTTTTCCTCCCTCCCTCCCTTCCTTCCTGGAGAAGGAGAGGTGGGAGATTTGTGCAAAGATACTAGAATGTGGCTAGAAACCTGAATAGTAACTTGACTGTTCCTTCCAGCTTCTCCTTGGAAGTAAATTCTCTGGGAAGGGGCCTAGGGATGATAGTTCCAGCAACTGAGTTTCATGCATTTGAGGGCCCACTTCCTCCTGCAGGTGTCTGACAGCTGATCCTGGGGTTGCAAACTCAAATAAATGCCCTCAGGCTCAGGAAGACAAAGTGAAGGATTGAGTGAGGAGAGCCACACGGAGTGGCTTGCCTTCGGGTAACTGGACACAACTTGTGTCTCCTCAGAGGCCAGCTCTCTTGGACTTGGGCTGATTGCTGCCCTGTGAGAGTTTGAGCCAGGGTTGTTACATCATTGTTACATTTCAAGAGAAACTAGAGATCTGGAATTTGACCTAATTGCTCCTAGTTTTTAGATCTTGGTAATGAATTCAGTTTTAATTACTGTACAAGGGCTGAAATACTTGTCTTTTGGCTTGGCTTGTTCTCTGGGGGTCAGTTTTGGCCTCCGGTGTGCCTCTTGCCTAGGTTGGAAGCTGTTTTGAACCTTGGCAGCATCCATTTTTGCCTTTCTTCCTCCTTGAGGGCCCTCAGTTTGGCATAGGTATCCACGATCCGATCCCCCTTGGAGCCCTGTTGCTGGAGAAAAGCCAGGTTGGGTTTGTTTGGTTTACTTTGCTTATTGCCAATTGGTTCAGGGCTGACCTTGTGACCTGGCTCCGCCCAGTGGAATGCAATGAGGTGGTTGCTGGGCCCTGCCACAGAAAGCCAGCTCTCCTTGAAGCCTGCAAGCAATGTTCTCTCTGCTTGCTCTGGGTGCTGGCAGGGTGCACCACTCACAGCACTGCACCTGTCTGCTGCCAGCCTGCGGATGCAGTACAAGGAGGGCTGGCCTGGAAGGGAAGGGAACAAACCCGAATTCTTGTTGGCACCCTTGAACCACCCAGTGAGCTGCTTGTGAGATCATGAATTCTCTATGGACATGATGAATTCTCTGTTGCCTTTCTTTATTGAGTCAGCTTGAGTTGGCCCAGAAGCAGGCCCAGTCCATTCCTAGACCCCATGAGCTATTGGTGATGGAGAATGTGTTCCCTGTAGCTGAACTGGGCTGTCACTGACTCAGCTAATGTTTCACACCTGCACCTTGGTCATGGCCTTCATGGCAGACTGTCTAAGACAACACTGTCCCCTTCTGTGGAGAAGGAGGCCACCCTGCTGGGCTGGGTGAGGACGGGGAACATGACCACTTCCAGCTGCTGTGGGGGCTCAGGGTGAGGAGTGTTTGCTGTACGTGATATGGGGTTCGGTCAGCCTGAACCTGATACTGAGGCTAGTACTAACTGAACTGTTAGCCAGCCTTTTCCATTGCTGAAGATTATTCTTCAGGATGATAAAGCCACATAGGAAGACCCTCACCCGTCAAGGAAGGACCTCATTACATTTAGTATAATCCAGGAAGCTTCAGGCTCTTAAAAGAGCCCAACCCTGGGTTTTCTGCAGAGGTGTCTCAGCTGGCCGCATCCCACATTCCAGTCTCCAGATGTTTCTCCTTTTCTCCTTGTCCTTCTCTTTTTTTACACTAATAAATACACTTGGATTTGAAGAAAATATTTTCTTTCTTTCTTTCTATTTATGCAGGATGTTTTCACCCAGTCTCTTTGCAGTTGGTTAAAAATTAAAGATGATCCTTCTATTAATAACACAAATGAGTTTTTGATCATGCATAATTGATTTTCATGCTTATGTGTTTTTATTTGTATCTGATATAGAGTCACAGTGAAGTATGTGGGTAAGCCTGGGATTCTGGTGCAGGTCTCCCTGGGCTTGAGTCCTCCCTCTGCTCTGCCATCTCCTGCCACAGGACCTTGACACATAGTTTCATCTCTTTGTGGGTTTTTTTCCTCAGTTATAAAATGAGAGTGACGGGGCTGGTGCTGTGGCTTAGCGGGTAAAGCTGCCACCTGCAGTGCCGGCATCCCATATGGGCGCTGGTGCCAGTCCCGGCTGCTCTACTTCCGATCCAGCTCTCTGCTATGGCCTGGGAAAGCAGTGGAAGATGGCCCCAAGTCTTTGGGCCCCTGCAACCATGTGGGGGACCTGGAAGAAGCTCCTGGCTTCAGCCTTTAGATCAGTGCAGCTCCAGCCATTGTGGCCATCTAGGGAGTGAACCAGCAGATGGAAGACTCTCTTTCGCTCTGCCTCTGCCACTCTGTAACTCTGCCTTTCAGATAAATAAATAAATCTTAAAAAAAAAATCTGAGTAAAAAAATGGGAGTGATTCTGTTACTAACCTTGTAGGGATGTGAGAATTAACAATTTAGTACATTAGAGTATAAGGGCTGGAAACGACACCTTGCACACTGTAAGTGCTGGGTGTGCTTGCTCCCAGGAGTGGTCAAAATAATGGTAATAAAATCTACAATACTACTTCGGGCTGTATCATCTGTCTTCATTAAGAGATTTTGGAAGACTTGAATCATTTGATAGATGTGTTGTCACCGTCTCTTAGATTATAAGTGATTCATTGCTGGATATAAACAGTTGCCCTGGAAGCTAAGTTTGGGGGAAGAAACCTTTCTGGGGCAAGGAGGCTGGACTGTCGCCAGCAGTCTTCCTAGCAGATGGGTCAAGATGTTCGACTGCCTTCAGGATGATAGTGCAGGGACTGCTTGTTCCTGCAGAGCTCAGCACGAAAGCAGGCAGCATTGAGTCGGACAGACATTTCTCTGTTCAGTAACCATTCCTTTCACAGGTAGGCAGCTCTGGCACTTTGACATTATTTATTTCTTTTCACTGGCACGTTCTCTCTGTTTCCTAATGGCAAAAACTGCACGAGTGTTGGAGCAGGAATCCTAATCATCTTCTAAGAGTTAAAAAGGATCGGGTTTACAGCTGGTACAAACTAGACATGGGCTCTGAACCAGAGCCCAGGGACTGTGTGACCTTGTGAGCACGTGATGTAGCTTTGTTTTTGGACTCAGTGTCCTCATCTAGGAAATGAAGCTATTCACCCCTCATGTGCTTGCTGTCAAGATCAGAGGGAATTGTACACGCACAGTGACCAGCACAGCATGGGGTGAGGGGGGCTCCTCATCATTTGCTGTTTTCATCTGTTGCCTGCTCTATTTCTAACCAGCAATCTTGGCTACCAACTCAGAACACTCAAAATCTTTTTTGAGGGACTTTATGTGGGTTGTGCCGTTTTGGGTGATTTTCTTTTTCCTGGTGGAGTTTGCTGAGATGGGAGCCTAGTTGGAGGAAGAAGAGCCATTGTTTTTTCAGTAGTCACTGCATTCTGCAGTGGGCCTTTATTTGGAGTTGTTTGCCTGAAACCTGGGGGCGAATGAAGGCAGGTGCTCATCTGAGAGGCGCGCACTGGTGGACCATGTGTTTGAGTTGTGTCTCCTCTCTGCATTGTAGTGCACAAGTCACCATTGCCACCAAGTCCACAAATGACAATGTCTGTACTCCAATACAGCTTTTTAAATGGACATTGAAATTGGAATTTCTTAAGCTTTTCATATGTTTTTTTTTTTTTGACAGGCAGAGTGGACAGTGAGAGAGAGAGACAGAGAGGAAGGTCTTCCTTTGCCGTTGGTTCACCCTCCAATGGCCGCCGCGGCCGGCGCGCTGCGGCCGGCGCACTGCGCTGATCCGATGGCAGGAGCCAGGAGCCAGGTGCTTTTCCTGGTCTCCCATGGGGTGCAGGGCCCAAGCACCTGGGCCATCCTCCACTGCACTCCCTGGCCACAGCAGAGGGCTGGCCTGGAAGAGGGGCAACCGGGACAGAATCCGGCGCCCCGACCGGGACTAGAACCCGGTGTGCCGGCGCCGCAAGGCGGAGGATTAGCCTATTGAGCCGCGGCGCCGGCCCCATATGTTTCAAAGTGTTATTCTTCTTTTGATTTTTTCCCCCCAACCATTTAGAAATGCAAAGACCTTCTTTGCTTGGGGGACATGCAAAAGAGGGCAATGGGTTGGAGTTTGTTGACCCCTGCATGAAGGTTTTTGATGAGCTGTATTATAACCTGTGCAGGTTAGAAGACTCCTTTAAAGCACTTGTCTGGGGGCTGGCATTGGGGCGCAGTGGGTTAAACCGCTGCTGACGATGCCACCATCCCACATCAGCTCCACTTTCCACCCCAGCTTCTCTTCCAGCTCCATGCTGGTGCACCTGGGAAGGCAGTGGTGGATGACCCTTGCCACCTACATGGGAGACCTACGTGGAGTTCCTGGCTCCTGATTTCAGCCTGGCCCAGCCCCAGCTTTTGAAGCTATTTTGGGGAGTGAACCAGCAGATGGAAGACCTCCTCTCTATTTCTCCCCCTCTCTCTATCACTCTGCCTTTCACATAAATTAGACAAAAAGAGCCTATCTGACTGTCATATAAAGAGAGCCTTGAAATACAAAGCATCTTTCTGGAACTTTCACACTTTGTTGGAGTCGAGAAATCATTTCCTTGGATGGCCTTTGCCCAAAGCGAGCTGTGCACACGTGTTTCCAGGTCGGTTCCAGGTAGTTGGGGGCGGTGCAGCATGTGGCCTGTTTCCAGGTAGAAATGTTAATGCCAGGAGCCCGGGTGGCTGCGGGGCGTGAATTGCCTGATTGCCTTCCTGAGAAGCTGTTAACTTCTCACTGCTTTTGAAAGGAATTTCAGCTTTATGCATTCTCCTGACTCTTTTGTTCCTTTGGTTCCTTGCCCCCTCCCTTCCCTACATTAAAGGTGCATTAATGTATTCTCAACGCAACACTTTAGAGTTCTTGGAATGGGCCGGGAGCAGTTATATCCCATAATAGCAGGATAATCAATGGAAAGAGATAGATTGCCAGGTTGTAAATCTTGTGAGAGGGCTTGATGGTATCAGCTTCAGGGGAATGGGATCTTGTTACTCCTTCTGAATTCTCTGGTTCCTGGAATTAATTTTTGTTTGGTGAGAGATAGAGTGCTTGCTGTTATTCGGTGGGATAGCCTTGGCTGTGAACCAGAGGGGGACAGAACACAGAACAATCAGCTTTGTCCTGCATATCCCCTCTGCACTCAGAAGTCCTCTCTCAGCTTGGCTGGGAGCTGCTGTCTCTGTAGCTACAGGCAGCTCTGCAGAGTAGCTCCTGCTTGACTGTCAAAATCGGAAGAACATTTATTCTCTCATATTCCAAAGTGAAGAAAATCACCCCTTTTAAGTCTAGGACAGTCTAAACCTAGCAGCACCCTAGCAAATGCCACTGCTGACTGTAGCAAAGGGCTTTTTGCATTCTTAGGAGAAATAAATTGTGCCTTTTACTTGCTGACGTAAAGCAGAGAGAGAAAACTTTGCTAAAGACATGTTTTTGTAAAGGCATAGACCAGAGACACTTTGGAACCTTTTCATCTAGTAAAACCAGCTTCCCTTGAAGTAGAGCATCCCGATTGCTTCAATATTTAGGTATTAATATTCCCTTGTGGCTCAATCAGCTCTTTGCAAATGAATTTCTCGGCACTGCTGTCACAATTAAAGACAGACATGCTGAGGTGAACGGGAGTTTGTGTGTTTCTGAGATTGGAAGGATGTGTTGATTCAAATGAACACCTTTTCAAGGTTACATGATCTATTTAAATCCCTCCCAATTACGTGTAGGGTACAATCTTTGATGAGATTCAGGGAGAACGAAGGGCTTAATCTGTGGGAGAGAAAGCTATGAAATCAGAATGAACTGGACATTGTTTATTATCGGGGGAAAATGGCTACATAAATTGAACATGGTGTAGTGTCAATAAAACATGAGCCATTATTGTGTTAGTGAAAGCCTCATAATAGGAGGATACGGAGAGGACAGGCATTGTTTTCTTGCTGGTTGTGTATATGTGTTTTGTTGTTTTTTTTTTTTTTTTTTAAGATTTATTTATTTGTTTGAAAGGCAGAGTTACAGAGAGGCAGAGGCAGACACAGAGAGAGAGAGGAGGTCTTTCATCCACTGGTTCACTCACCAAATGGCCGCAACTGCTGGAGCTGTGCCTATCTGAAGCCAGGAGCCTGCAGCTTCTTCCAGATCTCCCATAAGGGTGCAGGGGCCCAAGGATTTGAGCCATCTTCTACTGCTTTCCCAGGCCATAGCTGAGAGCTGAATTGGAAGTGGAGCAGCTGGGACTGGAACTGGCGCCCAAATAGGATACTGGCACTGCAGGCGGCGGTTTTACCTAGTACGCCACAGTACTGACCCCATGTGTTCTGAAAATTATCGTGAGGTAACCAGAATCAAAAACTACTGGCAGCAGATATTGTGACTTCTCTATGTTGAATCTCACCCAAGGCATTTGGATGGTGAATGCAGTTTTACTTAAAAGATGACCTCATGGCATGGTTTGCAGAATCATCACCCAAGTCCTAGTGGCTATAGCTCCAAAATAAATCTTGAATCTCTCCGGCCAGTGCTGTCCAACTCTGCTGTTACGCTGCTGGTGGCCCATCATCCTACCTGAGTTATAACGAGGTGCCAGCCCCCTAAGTAGCTCCTTGCTTTGAGAAACATTATACTATTATAGACTCTCACCCGTGAACCTAACTCCACCCCTCACCTCTTATTTTCTCCATCCTTCTACATGTTCCACTCTTCGTGACTTGGGTGTTCCAAAGGGCCTGACTCCAGTCTGCCTCAACATCCTTATTAATTTATTAAAGAGAATTACATACAGAGAGAGGGAGAGCCAGAGTAAGAGGTTCTTCCATCTGCTGGTTCACTCCCCAAATGGCCATAACAGCCGGAGGTGAGCCCATCTGAAGTCAGGAGCCAGGAGCTTCTTCTGGGTCTCCCACATGGGTTCAGAGGCCCAAGTACTTGGGCTATCTTCTGCTGCTTTCTCAGGCCATAGCAGAGAGCTGGATAAGAAGAGGAGCAGCTGTGACACAAATTGGTGCCCATATGGGATGCTGACACCGCAGGTGGAGGCTTAGCCCACTATACCACAGTGTGACCCCAACATTCTTTGCAGTTCAGTTGCTTGGGGGTAGCACTGATGATAAAGAAGACAACAGATAGCTGACTGGAGCAGGGTTGGTAGGTTCAGATCCCAGCTGTGCTACTACTCAAGCCTGTGACCTTGGGTGAATTACTTAAACCTTTGTTTATTTCATTTTCCTTATCTTTTACTTATTTATTAGAGAGTGACAGATAAAAACAGAGAGAACACAAGCATGTGAGCTCCCATCCTCTGGTTCACTCCCACAAGACCTAGCAGTAAGTGTAGTTGAGTGAGAATGTAATCCAGGCCTGCCTTGTGGGTTTTGGGGACCAGTTGCTTGAACCATCACCTGTCCCTCCCAGGGTCTGAATTAGCAGGAAGCTGGAGTCAGGAACCAGAGCTAGGAAATGAACCCAAGTACTCCGATGTAGATTGAGGGCAATCTTAAAAACTAAGTAGCACTCCCTGCTTTCAGAACTTCCTCCATGGACCTGTCTCTACCTCTCACCTCTTGTACTGTTCATTATCTACTCTTGGTGTCTTGGGTGGTCCGAGGAGCCTGGCTCCAATCTGCGTCAACATTTGGCAGTTCATTTGCTTGTGGTAGCCTTGATGATATACTTTCCTCATCTTTAGGTTGGGTGTAATCATAATTCTACTTTAATAATACTCAATAATTCTACTTAAGTTTGTGTTGAGGAATAAGTGAGTTCAACAATGGAAAGTACTTAGACCTTTGCCTTGCACTCAATAAGCGCTACATAGATTGCATTGTTTTGTTATAAAATCACTGTCATAATTATTTTCTATGCCCTTTGAATTTTTATGTCAGCTCCTCTCTTGTACCTCTCAGCCCAAGTATCCTTGTTCCGAATGATCTTTCCCACCCACTTTGTGAAAAGACTCCAAAATCACCTTGCGGTCTGTCCATTACAGGTCACATAAGCAACAACAACAATTTTGCAACAACAGCAACAACTTGAAGTGACTTTTTTTTTGCACTACTTGAATTCATTCGCAATCTGGTCCCCTTTCATCTTTGAACACTTGAATGTATATTTCTTACGAACAAGGGCATTCTCTTACAGTATCACAGTGCGTCCATCAAAGCTGGGACCTTAGCTGTGATGCCACACTCTTGCCCAGTGCTCAGCCTGCATTCTGATTTGCCCTGATGGCCTGATGACAAAAGGAACCATTTTGCGAGTGTTCATTGTGAGTCTCCTTCAGATCTGCGGCAGTGTCTCAGGCTTTCCTTGGCTTTGATGACCATGATATTTGATGATAACAAACCAGTAATTGTGTAGACTGGGCCTCATTTTTTATTTGAGATTTCCTCACGATTGGATCCAGGTTGTGCGTTGAGATAGAAATGTTGCAGAAGTGTTCATTTCGGATCCTCTCAGGAGGCATGTGATTTTACTCCTGTTGCTGGGATGTTGACTTCAATGACTTGATAAAGTCAATGTCTGTTAGGCGTCTCTATTTTAAAGTGTGGAGTAGCCAGGACTCAAACTAGGCCAACTCGGATAGGGGATGAGGGTATTTCAAACAGCAGCTTAACCCATTGTGTCATTATACCCATACCTCTTCTTTTTAACAATCTGAGAGGCAGAGAAGTAGACACAAAGAGAGAATAAAATCTATTTTATTCTCTTTCCCCGCCTTGGGAGTAAGCCACTTATAGACAAATGCACCTCGAAATTTCAACTTATTCACTTACTATTTAAATTTGAACCCATGGACTTCTATTCTGCTGAGTTATAATCTGTTATTACCATTGTTTTGATCAGGTTTTCCCACGTTGAGGTGGTGGGAGCTCCTTTCAGCTGTTTCTTGTGTGCTTTGAAATATCCTCCACATTATTTGAGTCCTTCCTTACTTTCTGGAACAAGAAGTTCAGGTATGTCTTGTATCTTGCTCAGCTCAGCCTCAGAATTGGCCAAGGAGCTGTGATTGCCTTCAGAGCAGAATGCTGCTTGGAAACCAAGACCTGAGAGTAGGTGTGTTCCTTTCTCTTGGTTTCTGGCAGATCCCATATCCTTTCAATGAACAGAACTAGGGATTAAATATATATGAGCATGTTTCAGAAAGTTTGTGAAAAAATGGAATTAAATGATGTTCATTTTGATGTAAAATATTCATAGATTTTTCATAATATACATTTTCAATAAATGTTTTGAAGACCATTTATGAATGGATATAAGATTTTTCTGTGAAAATAATCTCATCTTTTAATAATGTATTCCATGAATTCTTTGACGTGTCCATGTCTCTACATACATATTTACATTTGTATTTATTTCTGTACTTTTAGGAATTAAAAGCCATCAGTTTATACTTAAACCTCCAATGTACTTAAGTAATCCATGATACATTTTTAGTTTTCTGTGTTACTTTTACAAAAATATTTTTCATTTACTTGGAAGGCAGAAAGACATGGTGGGGGGAGCAGGGGAGAGAGTGAAGAAGAGATCTTAGATATCCTGGTTCACTCCCTACATACCTGTAAAAGCTGAGACTGGGCCAGGCCAAGGCTAGCAAGCTGAAGCTCAGTCCAGGTCTCTGAATTGTGTGGCAGGGATCCAGCTACTTGAGCCATCACCTGCTGCCTCCCAGGGTTCTCATTAGCAGGAAGTTGGGATTGGAAGTAGATCCAAGATTTAAACCTAGGCACTATGAGATGGAATGTGGGTGTCTCAAGTAGGGTCTTAATTGCTATGCTAAATGCCTTCTCTCATTCTTTTGAATGTTTTTGCCTGCCTTCTAAGACAGGGATAAACTTGGCTATTACTGTCTTGAGTATATAGAGTCTTCAAAAAGTTCATGAAAAATGCATGTTTTGAAAAAGTATGTGGATTTAAAATTTTTTGCACCAAAATAAATTTATCTTTTAATCTTATTTTTCTGTGTTACTTGAAAAGCAGAATGACAGGGAGAGAGAGGAAGGGACAGAAGAGACAGGGTTGGGGGGATATAGAGAGTGTAAGAGCACTATTTTCCATCTATTAGATTGCGCCTCAAATGTCCATAATAACCAGGGCTGGGCCAGGAGTCAAGAACTCTGGACCACTTCCGTCTGCCTCCAAGCAGCATTAGCTGGGAGTTGGATCAGAAGCGTGGCGTAGCCAGGACTCAAACTAGGCAACTCGGATATGGGGTGAGGGTATTTCAAACAGCAGCTTAACCCATTGTGTCATTATACCCGTACCTCTTTTTTTTAATCTGAGAGGCAGAGAAATAGACACAAAGAGAGACATAGAGCTTCTATCTGCTGATTTACTTCCCAAATTCCTGAAGTGGCTGAAGCTGGGAGCCAGGAACTTAGTGCAACTCCCCAGGATACTTGGCAGGAACCCAGTCACTCAGTCCATTACTGCTGCCTGTCAGGATAGCAGGAAGCTGGAGTCAAGAGCCAGAGCTGGGCATAAGACTCAGGTGCTCTGATAGAGGACACAGGAGTTCCAACTAGTGTCCTAACAGCTAGGCTAGACAACCTGCTTGTTCCATTTTGCTGTGAACTTAAGGTTCCCTTGTATTCATTCACTTGCTCCTTCCCACTACATGTTGGTCCACTCCTTCACCTAAAAATCTCAGTTTTCCTAGACACCAATACTGCATACCAGGTTCTTCTCCCAGCCAGGTACAAAAGACCTCCTTATTCCACTTGGGTGCCTTTCCAAAGTACCAGGTGCGAGCATGCCTTCCTCTAGGTGGAGCTCAGCCTCTTGCCAAGGTACTTAGCTTGCCAAGTGGGATGTGTAGGTGGGATTGACTATTGCTCATTGCTGAGAGTTGGCTCCTCACCGACCTCGGGACTGAATTACAGTTGCTGCAGATTTGCAGCTGTGTTGAACCGAGGTTTGAGAAGGGGTAGTACTGGTAGTTGACTCTCTGCCATTGATTCTGGAGAATGGGGAAAGCTTGGTTTGGCAAAAGGGCAACACAGATGAGCACAGAAGGATTAGAGAAAGAAGACTGGAGATTTCATGGAAGGATTGAGTGCCTGATGCTGGTTTGTGTTTGAGGTTAGCTGCATCCACCCCTGACCTTGATATTTGAGGGACAGTCCCATATTCTGAGCCTAGCTTACAGAACAGTTGCAGCAAATTGAATGGCCATCCTCCAAGTCACAGGATGGGGAAGTTCACTGTATGGGAGAGACTGCAAAGTTCCCTGGCACAGGACCTGAATACAAGGACCAGTTATCATCCAGCTTACCACAGGGAGGGCAAATTTGTCAAATACTAACTTTTTTGTTCATTTAAAAAACTATGAGGGGGGCTGGTGCTGTGGTGCAGCCGGTTAATCTTCCACCTGCAGCGCCAGCATCCCCTATGGGCACTGGTTCTAGTCTGACTGCTCGACTTCCTTTTTTTTTTTTTTTTTTTGGACAGGCAGAGTGGACAGAGAGAAAGGTCTTCCTTTGCCGTTGGTTCACCCTCCAGTGGCCACCACGGCCGGCGCACCGCGCTGATCCGATGGCAGGAGCCAGTTACTTATCCTGGTCTTCCATGGGGTGCAGGGCCCAAGCACCTGGGCCATCCTCCACTGTACTCCCTGGCCACAGCAGAGAGCTGGCCTGGAAGAGGGGCAACCGGGACAGAATCCGGCGCCCTGACTGGGACTAGAACCTGGTGTGCTGGCACCGCAGGCGGAGGATTAGCCTAGTGAGCCGCGGCGCCGGCCTCTGACTGCTCTACTTCCAATCCAGCTCTCTGCTATAGCCTGGGAAAGCAGTAGAGGATGGCCCAAGTCCTTATGCCCCTGTACCCACATGGGAGACTGGGAAGAAGTGCCTGGCTACTGGCTTCAGATCGGCTCAGCTCCAGCCGTTGCAGCCATTTGGGGAGTGAACCAACAGAAGGAAGATCTTTCTCTCTGTCTCCCCCTCTCACTGTCTGTAACTCTACCTCTCAAATAAAATAGGAGGGAGGGTGGGGTGGGAAGTATCACTATGCTCCTAAATCCTTGTATATGATATATATGAAATTTGTTCACCTTATATGAATAAAAATATTTGAAAAAAACTTTATTTGAAAGAGATAAATAGAGAGACCTCCCATCCCGCATCCACTGGTTCACTCTGCAAGTGCCTGCCTGCAATATTTGGGGTTAGGCCACGCTAAGACCAGGGCCGGGGAATGTAATCCAGGACTCTCACATAGGTGACAGGAACCCAAATACTTAACTTAAGCTAACATGGCCTCCCATGGTCTACGTTGGCAGAAAGCTGGAGTCAGGAATCAGTTCTAGGAATCAAACATAGGCTCCAGTGTGAAACCTGGCTATTTTTTTTTTTAATTTGTTTTTATTTATTTGCATCTGCTGATTCACTCCCCAAATGTCCACAACAGTTAGGTCTGGGCCAGGCCAAAGCCAGGAGTCTAGAATTCCATTTGGATCTCCCAATGAGTTGCAAGGGCCCAAGCACTTGAGTCATTAATCTCTCACCTCCCAGGATGTGTTAGCAGGAACCTGGATCTAAAGTGGAGTAGCTGGTAACTGAATCATCTGTGATGCGGGTGACCCCTGTGGTGGCTTTAACTCTTTTGAGCCCCAGTGCCTGCCCTAACATGAGCATTTTAACCAGTGTCTTAATTGCTAGGCTAAGCATACTTCATATTCAGTGGTAGAATTTGTAGTCGATTGGATCACTCCTTTGTCACTTCTTGAACAAGCAGTCAGGGACTTATCTTATATGGATTTGTCAGGATATTCAGGCAGTTTCAAAGGGGCTTCCACTCTTGTTTTCTCCTGCTGTTTTGTACATCAGAAGTTTACTTTGAAGAAGACAGTGTTAATCAGACACAGAACTTCCAAGAACCAGATGGCCTTCATTTCTTTCTCTCTGATTAGCTCTATAAAGCTAATTGTCCAACTGAGAAAGGCTTAATTTTAAAGGCTTACAGGGGAGGCAAGCTTATTGTTTATAGCTTTCCACCCCCCTCTTGTCTTCCTTGCCAGAGGCACTGCTCCAACAGGGAACCTGACTCCAGCACTCAAGAATTCTGGAAGAACTTGGGTTTGTTCTGTGAGTCACCACATAAGGGATAGGTAGAAGACATTTCACTTCTGCAAGTAAAGGTGTGCTTGTGAGGTTTTTAATGACCTCCATTCTGTCTTTGTCTTTGTCATTTTTTAATGACTTTGACCAACAGCAGGAGTGTGTATAGTATCTTTGTGATAATGTGTCCATTACTATCCTGTAGGCAGAGTTGTGGTAGTGCTGGAGACCATATTAAGGAATTGTAACATAAAAATTCCACTGAATTGTAAATGTGCAAGGACACATTATCATAAGTAATTAAGCTTACAAAGAGGCCAAGTGGTGCTTGGTGAATTTTATTATTTAGTATGGTGGAAAACTTATTTTTGCATTTGTGGAAATATTACACTGAAGCCTTGTGTCTTTTAGGCAGAATAAAGATAATAGTGGCTGGAATACAGGATTAGCCATGTGCTGTGTGAAAAGTGGTAGGCTTAAAAAATCCATTTGTATTTCTGGCAAATTATTTTAATATAATCCACATGGCTTTCTAATTTAAAATCTGAAAGTTAAATGAAGTTTATACTGAAGTTATTTCCATTAAGAAACTGGTGAAATAGTAGGTCTTCCAAGCTTAGACTAAAACATGAGATGTTTGTGTGTGTCTGTGTGTGTGTCCTGCTAACATTTGAATTGTGAATTCAGATTGCATTCCCTTGCAAGGATATGCCATTTTTAATTAAGACTAAAACATGGTGGGGTATTCTAAATTAGGCCTGATTATAATTGCAGATGGCAATTGAGCTTTTGGAAGCTGGTTTCTTTAACTGTTAAATAAAAATTGTCTTTTTTTTTTTTTTTTTTTTTTTTTTTTTAGTATTGGTTTGCTGTAGTTCAGCAGTGGTAGTTTAAAGGAAAAATGATCTCTCAGCTTTTTATTTCCATTAGACTAACTATGCATCTTCTAATAAGGGGATTTGGCTGTATAGAAATGTTTAAGATATTTAAGTCTTAACAGTTAAGTCTTAACAATTGAGCAAATAAAAAATGTTGACACATAATGCTGAACTTTCTGGAATCTTTCTTTGATAGACATTTTCCAGGCATTCTTCTCTGGATGTTCATTGAGTCAATGCAGTGATAAAATGGATATTCCTTTTTTTATTATAAAGAGTACATTTGCCTGTTACTAGACTTTTAGTGATCAAAATTGGTTTCTTAGCTTAGCAAAACTATTTCTTGTTTGGTGGGTAAACTTGACTTTGTTCAGTGCTCGAGCAAGGATTATGAGCATGGTAGACTGTAGCCTTGGTGTGCAGTCGATCTCTGTGTGCAGTTCCCTCAGGATCATACAGTTCTGCCTGATGTCTACATGGGTCTGTTCAACCAATGAGTCACAACTGAAGGTTCACAGTTTTGCTGTCAAGGGGACGTTTGGCGATGTTTGGGAACATTTTTGATTGTCAAGATCCATATAGTCTTGCTAGTGGTGTTTGGTGGGTGTTTGGTCGCGTGAACTTCCTGTGGTGCATGCAACAGCCCCCTCAGGAAAGAATTATAAATATCAGGAGTGTGGTTGTTTAGAAACCCAGCACCAAACTATGATCCTCCCTTGGTCTCCTGTTATAAAAATGGGCATGGGCTCACCAAGGACCTACTGTGTTGTACCCCCTCATTACATTCCTGGTGGGTCATGTGTTAAATTTTGAACTGATAAGAGAATATTTTCCTAACGAAAACAACAAGGAAGTCAAAAGTGAGTGAGGAATCAGTGACTTATCAGGTAAGTAGTACCATGGACAGAGCCAGAAGTTTGTAACAGGCCAGGTAATGGTTTGTTTATGGACTTTGGGGTGTAGACTGCTTGAAGTTTTAGGAAGTCGATGTCTGTTAGGGAGATGTCACCCTTTAAATGTTAGTTCTTACAAGTGATGGATTATTTAAAAGGTGTCATGAACACATCTTCATAAATAACATCACACAGTTTTGTTACTCCTTCCACTGAATCCTGCTTAATGAAGATTGGCTGTGTACAGCCGCCACTGCTTAATTTTGTTGCATTTTGTATACACAGCTCAGAAAATTAAGGGGCCAGGGAACTAGTATTGAGTAGAATAATAAAAGGACTCTTCTTGAATGGTGGCACTTTGGATTTTTTTTTTTTTCCTTTCTGCATTACGTGACGAGAAGATTGAGGGAGGAGGATGTCACACGGGCCTTTAAACAGCTGATAACAACAGACTTCATTTCTACTTCGTAGCTTGTGGCTTGTGCATCCCACCCCGCTTGAAGCACATGCGTAGGGAATTGGAATTGCAGTTTGCCTATTACGTGTTGGCAGTCATCTTTCAGAAAAAATTTTATGTTTCAAAATCAGGCAGCCAACAGCAGTCGCCAGTGATATATGGGGCCATTGATGTGAATTGAATTTGCAGAGGGAAAATGGGATTTGGTTGCAGTATGAACTCATAATGAGGTGGCCCCACAGATCTGTAATGGTCAGCTATTGTTTGTGCCCAGAATCAGCTAGGATTCAAATGCCTTTCGAGGGCAGACTGAAAGGAATTATTTTCTCCCTCCAATGAAGAGTGGACTTGAAGTGAGGTTGTTTCATTTGTCTACCGAGGATGCTCGAAGTTGTCAAAGCTACCGTTTAAATAAGCATAGTGTGAATTAGTAGTCGTCGTTGATCCTGTGCTCTTTATCGGTTATGTAAATGTATTCTTATACTGAAACCTTGCACAAATTCTCAAACATACAAAATGAATAACATCAAGTAAAGACTAAGGTGAATGGGAGCTTATATATTTTTTCTCACATCCTCAGTGTATTTTCTTTTGTACCCCTGGGTACTCAGTGCTGGAAATATTGCTCACAACACTGTAGGTGGAAGTGTTAGATAATGGGGAATATGGGGCTGCCATTCCTTGCTACCGCAGGCATCTTGCTAAACTAAGTGACCTTAATCTTGAAGCTTTACTGTCATTATGTGGTGTGAGCTGTAGGTGGGATTGGATTAATACTCAAGACTCCAAAGCGGTTCTTCTCCCCAGGGGCAAAGTATGGGCTAGAAAGAGACCGAGTCAACCAAAGCTCTCCCTTCTGTGTTGCCTGGATGCTGTGCCTTAGAGGTTCACTTCCTGATTGACCTTGGTGATTTCTTTGTTCTCTTCCCTCCAACCTTCTCTCCTTCTCTCCCCACTCCCTCTGATTCTCTCATTCCTTCAGTGCCTGCCTGACTTGTTTCTCTTTTTTTGTCTCAAGGGGAATTGGGATGCAATATATATTCTGAATATATTTTTTTCCTGAGGTCAGTTAGAATATGTGTATTAAGGTAAGGGATTAATAGTTGGGACACTTAGAGCATTTGAATAAGTGAATGAGTGATTCAGTAGGTTTACCCCTTAGTCCAGGCTGTACTGGTTAGTTGTTTTTAGAGGGCAAGCTGGTAAATCCCGAGTCTCTGCTTTCCTATCTGTGTAGTGGAGGTGGTTGCTGATGGCTGTAGTTCTCTGTAGGGTCTGGGTAGGTACCTGTGTGCTAGCCAGCATGGGATCTGTCATTGTGTAATTGCCTTTTTTTTTTTTTTAAAGATTTATTTATTCATTTATTTGGAAGTCAGAGTCACACACAGAGAGAAGGAGAGGCAGAGAGAGAGAGGTCTAAAATCCGCTGGTTCACTCTCCAGTTGGCTACAATGGCTGGAGCAAAGCCAGGAGCCAGGAGCTTCTTCTGGGCCTCCCAAATGGGTGCAGGGATCCAAGGACTTGGGCCGTCTTCTACTGCTTTCCCAGGCCATAGCTGGATTAGAAGTGGAAGAGCTGGGACTTGAACTGCTGCCCTTGTGGGAGGTTGGCGTTGCAGGCGGTGGCAGCCTTAACCACTCCGCCACAGCACTGGCTCCTAAGGGTTTTATTTTATTTTTTAAATTTGTTTATTTGAGAGAGAGAGAGAGACAGATAGCCATCTTCCATCTGCTGGTTACTCCCCAAATGGCCATACTGGCTTCGGCCGGCCAATCTGAAGCCAGGTGCTTCTTCGGGGTTTTCTGTGTGGATGTGGGGGCCCAAGCATTTGGGCCATCCTCAGCTGCTTTCCTAGGCACATGAATAGGGAGCTGGATCAGAGTGGAACAGCCAAGAATCAAACCGATGCTCGTGTGGGATGCCGGCACCGTAGGTAGCGGCTTTACCCACTGTGCCACAGTGCTGGCCCTAGAAAGCAATCTTAATTGGCTTTTTTGGTTGATGTTTCTTCCTTCCTTCCCAACACCACTCTGGGTAATCAAAGAACTAATTCTTGGTTGTCAAATGACACTTTTGTGTTTCAATTCCTCAAACCTTAGCTTTTGGTTGAGTCACAAGACTTAGGGAATTACTGAAGGTGCATGAGGAAAGAGAAGCTGGAAAGATTTCAAGAATGGGATTGTACTAATTGTAACTAGTGTCAGCCAGAAGTTGGTGTGTTCATGTAGTTTTCTGTCATTAATCACTTGGGTGATAATTTTTTTATTATTTTTAAGTGACAAATGACAGCTCGTATTTTAGGACCTGCCACCCATCTTGATTTGAAAGATTTAGCTGTCAGAATTTCAGACACTGCACATACACTTAATTTTACTAAATAACAGGGACCTAGGAATCTTGGACATTGTTTTCACCTTGCTACCCAAAGTGTTCTCTGGTTTATAGTACAAATGATTGCACATCCTGTAACTGAACAAAGTCAAACTTTTCGTGTTTGCAGAAGCTAGTTTCTAGGTTTACTCATTCTGTAATAGTCTTACCTTAGTAGGTAAGCAGTTTAAAGGATGTGGATCACTGAGAAAAAATGAAGTGTAGTATTTTTTGGTAACTTCAGTTAGCAACTGCCTCATAATGAATCAGCTTAAGTGCCTCTGCCATTTCTTCCCAGGTCACATTTGTACCCTAACTGTAATAAAGGGGGATTATTATTGTGTTGCTTTTGGTAAAATAGCAATCATGTTCTTATTTTTCTGTTACAGAGTTTCAGGCATCAACCCTTGCAATTGAAGGAGATACTAATTTTGCATTGTGTAGCTTTTAAGGTTTTTTAAAAATTTGTTGTTTGAGAGGCAGAATGAGAGAGGAAGGAGCAAGAGAGAGAGGGAGGGGATGAGACAAAGTTCTCTCCAGTCCATCTGTTGGGTCATTCCCCAAATGCCTACAATGGCTGAAACTGTGCCAGGCTGAAGCTGGGACCTGGGAACGCAATTCAGGCCTCCCATGTGGGTGGCAGGGACCCAGTTATTCGAGCCATCACTGCTGCCTCCCAGAGTCTGTGTTGGCAGGAAGCTGGCATCAGGAGCCAGAAGTGGATGTTGAATCCAGGCACTTGATGAGGGATGTGGCTTCCTAACCAGTGGACCAAATGCTTGCCCTCTGCCCCACCTCCCTGTGAATCTTAATATTGGGGAAATATCTCACTTGTATATTAAACTGATATGACAGGTCTTCTTGGTTACAAGCAGTAGAATGGATTGTGAGTGACTTAAGCTAGAATTTGGCTTTGGAAGGGAACGGTGGGTTGATTCTCAGTAGGAAGGAATATAGATTATCGAATCTTGGAAAGGGAAGGAACCAAGATGATGGGAGTTCATGGCCAACTGGTATTGGAATGAGTGGCTCTTTACCATGTCCTGTTTTGAAGGCTTGTCCCCAAGGCCCAGATTCTTTCCGGCGAGAGGTTCTGATCATCTTGTCTTGGGAGGACAGAGTGTCTGCATGAGTAACACACAGAAAAACTAGGGGACTAGAACATGGAGAAGTAGAGGAAAGTATCCCAAGGGTAGCTGTAGCTGTAACCTGCTTTCTCTAATGTTTTCCAGTGCAGGGCTTTGACCACAGAGCAGAATTACTAAATGCTGGAGCAGACAGGGGTGCAGACTCTCTCATGAAAGCTCTGAGGAGGGAGTGACTTTGGCCAGCAGGTGTAGCAGGGCCACCACTGGATGCTCCTGCCTGGTTCTTTTTACCTTAGCACCAGGCTTGAGGACTTGGTTCCCGAGTGCTGCTCTCTGCCATTGCGAAAGAAAATCTCTTTCAGTTAGCAGAGATGAGGTATTGACAGTGTTGCAGAGTGGATGCCTGTAAATATAGACCTTCTATAATTGGAAAGGAGCAATTAAAGAGGACACAAAGCAAACTTCCAGTTGTGTTTGTGGAAGCCAAATAAAGGGCGACCTGGGAAAGGCGTCCCCTGCTTGTGCCCTATGAGTAACACTTGAACAAACAAAACACCTGGAAGGGCAGCAGCAGGCAGACTGAGTCTGTTCCCAAGTTTTATTGCCAAGTACAAAGTACAGTCTCCATATTTATTTAGAAAATGCTGTTGTTTGGGGACACATCAGAGGCCCTGCTGGCCTGACTGCTTGCTTGGATTCATAGCTTCAGTGGCCTCAGTTGGGGGCCAGCACTGTGGTCTAGTAGGCTAAGCCTCCATCACTGGAATCCCATATGGGTGCTGGCTTGAGTCTCGGCTGCTCCTCCTCCGATCCAGCTCTCTGTTGTGGCTGGGAAAGCAGTAGAAGATGGCCCAAGTCGTTGGGCCCCATTGCCCACGTAGGAGACCTGAAGAAGCTCCTGGCTCCGGATCTGCCCACTTCTGGCTGTTGCCACCATTTGGGGAGTGAACCAGCAGTTGGAAGACCTTTGTGTGTCTCCCTCTCTCTGTAACTCTATCTTTGAAATAAAATTTTTTTTAAGGGCCTCAGTTTACCTTGAAACCCAACAAAAGAGCTATGGAGCTGAGCAGCAACTCTGGGGAGGCCAAACCTCTCCAACCCTCAGTCATTCAGGGCCTCCCCTTGAAAAAGGTTTTGAGTTTTTGGAGGGATTAGGATAGCATGGTTTCGAGTACGGATTTGGGGTTAAGAAAGTCGGGTTGCAAGTCTGAATCTCCCACTTAAAGGCTGTGAACTTGGGCAGGTTTTTCATCTCTCCGGGCCTCTGGTAGATTGGCCTCATCAAAATCTATTTCCTCTTCTCTTTTAACTGAATCCGTATGTTATTGGAGATGGCATTCAACCCATCTTTAAAAAAAAAAAAAAACAAAAAACAGTATTTCCCAACTTTCCATGCCAGTGGCAATGCTGATGAGTTCCATGTGGAAGTTATTGTTTGGGACTTCCAGGAAAGTTGTTCTCAGCAGATTCATTCATGTGGGAAGTATGCACGTTTTGATTTTTCCCATTTTGCATTTCACATGTGTAATACAGATGTGATGGCTGGGAGCTATAGCATTCATTTTGTGCCCATGAGAGAAAGGGCACACACACGGGAGTTGCAGAGACTTGCTTGCCTTGGAACCCCCATGTACTTAAGGCCCTGTAATGGGGTTTTCAGAGCGGCTGCAGAATTAGAGCTCTTGGTACCTCACACCTCAGACTCTTATCTGCAAGATGAGGATAACAGAGCTTATCTTGTAGGGTCAGTTCAAGGATTCAGCGACAGCACAGGCAAACTGCTTCCCATGACTGGCAGCTGCTGCCTCTGTGTTTAAATCTCCGTTATCATTCTCACCTAGTTTGTAGAAGTACATGTATTGGTTTGCTAGGTGGCAGGTAGCGCAACCTGGGTGGCTTATGTATTGTCTCAGGGTTCAGGAGACTGGAAGCTCCGCTCACTGTGGTGCAGGGTTGCTTCATTTTCAAGGCTGAAGGGTCTGTTTCAGGTCTCTGCCCTTGACTTGTCGATGGTCTCTTCACATCATCTTGCCTCTGTGCGTGTTGCTGAATCTGGATTGTCTGTTATTACAAAAGCAGCAGTTGTGATGGTATAGGGCGCTTCTCCGGGACCTGGTTTGAACTTGATTGTGTCTGCAAACACCCTGTCTCTAAATCAGGTCCCACTCTGAAGTACTGGAGCTTAGGTCTCCAGCTTTGGGGGGCACACGTTGAAGCTGGTAACGGTCCCTTAGTAACGTAGTACCAGTGACGTGTTACTCTCCTGCTCTTCTGATTACAGAATCTCTTCATAAAGAAATCGTGTACTTCATGAAAAACTACCCCCTCCCCCTCTCCAAACAAAGATGCTCTGTTTTATGAATGACTTTCCTAGATTCGAGAATCCAAGGGCTTACATTTGGAGGTGCCCTCAGGAGGCTGTGGCTTTGGGTCTTCACTGGGATTGGTTTCAAGGCTAAGACTGAGAAACAGAAGAGTCTGCTCTTTGTCATTTTCTTTAAAAGCTTTAGAACAGAGTATCAGTGTGATCACAGACACACGTGTTGTGGCGTGTTTGGAGCTCTTGGTGGATTTACCTGCTTGTATCCTGCGGTGCTGTGTGTAGAGTTCCCAAGGCGTGTTGCCTAAGGATTTTTCGATTTTTTTTTTCTTTTTCTGAAAGCACAGAGACAGATAGCCTGGGTGAGCACTAGTCCACTGATTTAGTCCCCAAAGACCCCAAATAGCCTCCAACCAGGGTCAAAGCTGGGAGCTGGGAATTCAGTCCACGTGCCCCACATGATGCCAGGGACTCACCTGCTTGAACCTGCTGCCTCTCACTGCCCTCATTAGCAAGAGTGTGGAGTGGGGAGCCAGGGCTGGGGATCAAAGCCAGATACTGCTTTGTGGGAATGGTAGGCTAACTGCCCACCCACTCAGAATATTTAAAGCATGCAGTAAGCCTTGTAAGCATATCAGTCTCCAACATGAGTTCACTAAGGTGGGACTTGCTTCAATCATTATTCCATGCATTAAAACCTTCAAATTGCTGAAGTTTCCATTGTTACAGCATTTCTTCAACGCCATTTAGATTTGGAACCCAGTGTTCTTAGGGCTACTTCCTTTCTCTTTGCAGAAATTTCAAGCACTGAGACCATTACCTCCTGAGTGAAGCAGAGCAGTTTATATTATACATTAAATAAATAACTTTCTGTCCCAACACTTTTTTTTTTTTTTAAAAAGATCACTTTTAGGTGGCATTATATGTTTGTAGGGGCTTGTCTTGGATAAAAGACATAATTGCAATACAGCTGAATAGGAATCAAGAGTGTGATTCAAGTGTAAGGTAAAATTGATGACCTCCCTTACTGCTTTATAGATGAATTACTTTATGGTGGCCTATTTCCCGATAAAGCTTTTTTAAAAACTAAAAAATGCATTTTTCTACACTCTAATTGTCCATCCTGACGGCAGCAAAAAAGAAGGGCCTCCCCCCACCCCCTTAGCAGTGATCATAGAAATTGCTTATTGCTTGAAAATCTATATTTGCCTGCTGGTGTGCCATTAAAAAGGGATTTGGTAGCTGGAATTCCATTTTTTATTTAACAGAAGACATTAGGGGTTGTGTTTTCCATATTGGCAGACTGTGGCATGGGAGGTGACTTGAATGCGATCTTTGTCACGTGGAATATTAGTGTTCACGATGCAGTTATGCCAAGGAATTGGAAACATTTAAAGATGAGCTAGAAAGATGATGTTGAGATTAGCTCTGTCTGCAGTCCCCACATCAGTAACCTGCTCGCTGTCATGAGCCCAGCCAAGGAAGCAAATTCCTCCAGCGCTGGGGACTGTCGCTGGGTGTATCCAACTGCCAGATGCCAGGGGCATCCTATTTGAAACTTTCAATGTCAGGAGTAAAGGCTGGTGGGAGGTGAGTGAGGAGCGGAGGGAGGATGGCTGGTTGACGACTCACTAAAGGCGTTTCACCATTTGCCATTCAGTTTAATGTCCATGGCCGTGTGACCACATACATTGTACTGTTGGAAGAAAAGTTTATCACTTGAATCGGATCAGGTGTCTTGATCAAGTGTTGGGATAGAGCGCGTTGTGAAAGGACTCAGCTGGAGTGCAGTCAGGAAAAACCAGGTTGAGGGGCATTCCATACTGCAGGTGACCCTCTTGATCCAACACGTGCATTCTCTGTTTAAAGAGGCGGAGAAGCACCACTGGAGTAAAAGAGACTTAGGGCACCGTAAGTCAGATGCACTGTGTGGACTTGAATCCTGATTTGAACAAATAAAATGTTCAACTTTTATATGGGGAAATTTGGATACTGACTATTACCTGATTAATTCCATTGTTGGTGCTCGTTAGGTGTAGACAAGATAATGACATTGCAGTGGTATTTTTCTTTAATTTATTTATTTGAAAGGCAGAGATAGAGAGAGAGAGAGAGAGAGAGAGAGAGAGAGAGAATGAGAATATATCTTCTTCTGCTGGTTCATTCCCAAAATGGGCACAAGGGCCAGGAAGGGGCTAGGCTGAAGCCAGGATCCAGGAACCAGGAGCCTCTTCTGGGTCTCCCATGTGGTCACAGGGGCCCAAGCACTTGAACCATTCTCCACTGTTCCCCTAGGTGTGTTAGCAGGGAACTGAATTGGAAGTGGAGCAGCCAGGACTCAAACCCGTGTCCTTATGGGATGTCAGCCCTGCAGTGGAGGCTTACAGTGCTGGCCCTGGGAGATTTTTAAAAGTGTCCTCACCTTTTTGTGACAGATGCTAAATTAGTAACATGGAAGCAAGGACGTCTGGGATTTGCTTTCAGAGAATTTAGTTGGGATAGAGAATGGGCTGGAATATAAAGGAGTAAGACTGGCCATATGTGATCATTGTGGAAGGGAGAGAATGAGTATGTGGGGACTCTTCTATCTTTGAATACAGGGACATTTTATAAAACAATGTTACAAAGTAATAGTGAGTTACCTGTGTTCTGTTACTCATGATGGCTGCTGATTTCACAAGGCCTACTTCTTAAGTGTCCTTGAGGTAGGGAGTATTTTAATATAACCTTTTACCTCTAAGTAATCTAGGTATGAAGAGGGCCACTAACTGAGCAACCGATTCTTGCAGAATTGATGGGTTTTATTTAATGACCCCTTCCCCCTCATTTGAACTCAGCCCTGTGGAGTACCTGGGATGTTTTATTCCTCAGACTCTTGACTTTTTAAAGTTTAGAATGCCTTTGTAGGAATTAGCAGGTGTTTAATTATCAATGGGAGGATTCTTTATTTGCTGAATCCAATAGAAAGTCATTAGAAGAAGTTTAAAATATGAAAGAATCAAGTCTGAGAACTTGGGGGAAATGAATAAATCTGTTCTCTTGTGTCCTGGGTTTATTAGGGTCAAGTGAGGTGCCGTTTAATGTTTTGCAGCCTCATTATAAACCAACCAAAAGGAAGAGCTCTCTGCCCTTTGGTCAAACATACCTGAGCGAAGAGAACACCAGCTAAGAGGGATGGGTGCCAAGGTTTTTGGGTCATACCTTAGATCTTAAGCCTAGATAGTTGAGATAAGCCAGGATTTATTGTCGGATTTATCCTGTCTCAGAGTTAAGCCATTAGTTCCTTTTTTGAGTTTCCTTGCCTGTGATGATTGTGTGTTGGAGTGCCGCTGGGACATTTAGCTCTATGCTGGGCACTGGGGGATAAGACAAGCAAAAATCATCAAATTTCATGGAAATACATATTATGAAAAACTACATAGATTTCAACTTGTTGCACCTGAATAAACTTATCTTTTAACTCTTTTCCAAGAGCTTTTTGAAGTTCCCCATAAATACTTTGCTCCCATGTCTAACTTGAACATAAGTTGGCTCCACTCTCTTCTTCCCAGTCCTCCTCCTTTTTTCTTGTTACCTTATTCTTATCCTAGCATTATTGCCTATCAACTTTTAATGATCTAATTTCCATGACAATGATACATAATTTGAGTCTGGGAAAAAGATGTGGCTCGGTTGATGACGCTTGTTGGTGAGGTGAATAGCTACCATTTAATCAGCTCTGTCCTTGTGTCTTATTCTGCACAAATATATGTCTAATTTATCCTATTCCCAAATCCTGCAAGGTAAGAATTATTCCCACTTTTCAGGGAAGGAGAGGGAATTCAGTAAGCCAAAGTCATTTGGTCAAGGTCTTCTGGCTCATAAACAGCTTGGATAGTAAACATCCAAGTCTCCATAAAGCTGTGCTTGTAACCAGAGGCCTATGTATGTTCTCCGTGGTGGTAGGGAGTGTGGACGGTTGGCAGTGAAACATCTGCCCATCCTTTTTTACCGTGGTGTTGCCACATGGGGGGTTTAGGAGCAAGTAGGAAGAATACTGGATAATAGGGGCATTTGTGCCTTCAAGCAGCTTACTTAGGGCACCTGCACAAACTTTTGGGTGCTCTAAATTAAATTAATGGTTCCAGTATGTTCTGGGTAAAAGAGAGGCCTTGGAAAGACAGACACACAATGGTAGGTTTGCTGCAATGGCTACTTCAGCTCTTCTTCAGCATTGCTGCTTTGTTTTAACCTCCAGTATAAGAATGTCTCCATGATGTAATAGAGAGAGGTCTCTTGTGAACAAAGCTTTTTGCAAACCTGGGCAGTGCCTGGAAATCACTGTCTTCCAAACGCTTGTAACTGATATTGCTTTTGTGGTCTCAGGTAAGAAAGAGATAAAAAGGGGGAAGGTTTTCTGTAGATCCTTTTGAAGGCTGTGAAGGTTATGAAGTAATAATAAAAGGCAGATGGCAGTTGATCTCCTAGAGGCTCTCCATGTCAGCCAGCCTGGTGGGTGTGCCTGCCTTTAGCTTTGTCTTCCTCTGCCATTCAAGTACCCTTCTGTCAGGTGGATGCACCAGCAAGCCAGGAATGGAGTCCAGTGTTAAAGCATGGTGTTGGTGAAAAACAGGGTGGATGGAGAGCAGCATTTTCAGGTAGCAGATGATAAATCAGACTGGGAGCAGTGACTCAGGCTGAGCTGTTGTACCCAAAGACACTGACTGAGATGTGCATTTGAGCATTGTTTCTTAACTGTAGGATGGTAGCAATTGGCTGGCTGAATGTGTGCTTTTCTTTTTTGTCTTTTGTTTTTCAAGGTTATACTTTTATTTATTTATTTTTTGAGAAAGAGAGGGGGAGAGATCTTAGGTGTGCTGGTTTGTTATTAAAATGGCTGCAGCAGTCAGTGCTGGGTCAGGCTGGAGCCCAGACTCGGAAAAATTCTCCCATGTGGGTGGCAGGGACTAATTGAGTAATCACCTGCTGCCTCCTGTATGTGTTTTAGTAGGAAGCTGGAACTGGCTGTGGAGCCAGGACTTGAACCAAGGCACTCTGATCTGGGGTGTGGGCATCCTGTGCCAAACACTTGCCTCTGGATGTGTGCTTTAAATGGCTGCTCTCATTGGTAGCTTGCTTCCTGAACCTTACTCTGGTTCTTGTACATGGACTTCTTACCTGGAACAGATTTTGCAATAAGCATTCAGCTGTTTGAAGAGGTTGTTGTGCAATTCCTTGTCTAAGCATTGACTTGAGCTAACTCACATATTGTGAACAAATCCCACTGTTCTGGCTTGCCCCTTCCTTTTTTTTTTTTTTTTTATAGTATTTATTTACTTATTTGAAAGATAGAGTTACAGAGAGGCAGAGAGAGAGAGAGGGAGGGAGGGAGGGAGGGAGGGAGGAGAAGTCTTCCATCTGTTGGTTCACTCTCCAGATTACTGCAACAGCCAGAACTGCGCTGATCTGAAGCCAGGAGCCAGGAGCTTCTTCCAGGTCTCCCACACGGGTGCAGTGGCCCAAGGACTTAGGCCGTCTTCTACTGCTTTCCCAGGCCATAGCAGAGAGCTGGATCAGAAGTGGAGCAGCCGGGACTTGAACTGGCTCCCATATAGGATGCTGGCCCTGCAGGCAGCAGCTTTACCTGCTGTGCCACAGTGCCGGCCCCTGCCCCTTCCTTTATGAAATTGAAAGCCATGTAGAAATGAAACATTTAAGTTTTCTTTGGTGTTTTTAAGCACTAAACCAGCAAATGCCTGGTTCACACTTGAATATTCTGTGCTTTCCTATTAATAGTGACCTTTTTTCTAGGTCACACATGTTATCTTCTGTCATCTTCCCTGAGTTGGGAAAAAAAAAAAATGATTGCTGTCTTCTTTTTTTTTTTTTTTTTTTTTTTTAGAATTCTTCAGGGGATCTTTTTAAAGATTGACTCATTCAAAGGAATTGTTCAGGTCAGCTGACATTCTTTGCAACGGGTTCGTGGTTTGACATGGTTCAAAATATTTATCATCTCAAAGTTTTTTGACACTAAGGATAGAAAGAAATAGCATACTTTCCTGAAAGTGCTACAGTGATTTTCATCGATTTCAAAACTTTGTCTGTAAAGTTAACTGAAATTCAGAGCTTCAGCCTTTGAAGAATCAAAGCTAACCATTCCTAGTTTTACTACTTTGAAATTTAGCAGTAATAGCAATAAAAAAGGACTAGCAGAGTTTTGCTGATATAATGATCTTCTAAGCTTGTCAAGTGAGCATATTCTTTTTCTTTAAAATATTTTAAAATTTGAGATGCAGAGAGATACAGAAAGAGAGAGAGAGAGAGAGAAAGATATCTTTTATCCACTGTTTTATCCACTGGTTCACTTCCCAAATGCCCACGGCAGCCAGTGATCGGCCAGGTGGAAGCCAGGGGCCTGAAACTCCTTTTGGGATCTCTGATGTGGGTGGTAGGGACCCAACTATTTGAGCCATAACATGTTGCCTCCCAGTGTGTGCATCTGCAGGAAACTAAATGGGAATTCGTCTGGGACTCAATCCCCAGGCACTCTAGTCAAGAGGCGTGGGTGTCAGAGTGGCACCTTAACTGCTGTGCCACATGCCCAACTGTAACTGAGTACATTATTTTAAAAATTACATTTGCTTTATGTGAATTATTTTTGCGAAGTTTTTAAGCCCTTTGTTTTTGTAGACAGCTTAAGTGCTACTAGGGTGTTGATTCTATGCACTGTTGAGAGCATTCCTTGGATCACTAGAGAAAAGGGAAATGACATGTGTTTGAGAAATTTCCCCTTGCTTGTTTGTTATGTGTAGGCAGTGAAGGTACTACAGGTGCAGACACAAACAAGATGTAGAGCTTCTCTTCAAGGAATTCTTAATTTAGTGAGAAAGACAGACGATCAAAACGTCAGTGGGAAACAGCGAGGTAGCTGGTCTCGTTGTTGTTTAGCGTGGAGGCAGTGGGAGCTAGCTTTAGGTGGTGACCATTTCTACAGAGGTGAGATTTGGGCGAGAATGTGCTGTGGTACCAGAAGTGATAATTTATATTAACAATTTTTTATTGATTGATTTATTTATTTGAAAGTCAGAGTGAGGGAGAGGGAGAGCACGAGCGAGCGAGCTTCTATTTGGTGGTTCACTCCCCAGATGGCCGCACCAGCCAGGGCTGGCCAGGCTAAAGCCAGGAGCCAGGAACTTCTGGGTCTCCACTTAGGCTGTCTTCTGCTGCTTTCCCAGGCCATTAGCAGGGAGCTGGATTGGAAGTGGAGCAGCTGGGACTCAAACTGTCACCCAAATGGGATGCCAGTGTCACAGGGGGTGACACTATGCCATAGTGCTGGCCCCGATGATACATATTACACTGGCTAGAAAGTGGTGATGTTAGAGAGGTTGACAGATAAAGTATACTTTTTTTCCTGGGGTCAGTAGCTGTGCACAAGGGCTTGATTCGAGGACCTTGTGCAGATGTCAAAATCTGTCTCTTTATACAAATGTACAATGGTATGATATTTGCATATAACCTATGCACTTTCTCCTGTAGATTTTAAATTATCTTGAAATTATTTTAGTGCCTACTGCAACATAAATGCTATGTAAATAGTTGTTATTGTTTAGGGAATAGTGAAAAGAAAAAGTTATCAGCACAGATGGAATCTATTTCCAAATATTTTCCATCTGTGGTTATGAAACCTGTAGATAGAACTGACTGTACTTCCGTTTTAAGAGATTTGTAAAGACCTCAGTGAGGACGATGATAATTTTGCGGTACATTCAGCAGCCATTTTCAGTTTGCCAAGAGTTTTGAATTTCCTCATTTGCTAGTCATAAAGAAAATATGGCATGCAAATGAGGTAAATGAGATAATGGCTCTGAGAGGTGGGGCAAACATCACCCAGGCCACACTTTTAGTGATTATGTGGGTGTAGTTTGAGTTGAGCCTCTCTGGTCATTCCTTCCATAAAGGACCGAAGTCATCACATTATATTGTTTTCCTTCATCCCCTTACCCAGGCTCCTGGCTTTGGCCTGACCCAACCCTAGCCGAAGCAGCCATTTGGGGATTGAACCAGTGGATGCCTTTCAAGTAAATAAATAAATAAAAAATTTTAAAAAAAGATGTATTTATTTATTTGAAAGTCAGAGTTACACAGAGAAGGAGAGGCAGAGTGAGAGAGAGAGAGAGAGAGAGAGGTCAGTCGGTTGGTCTTCCATCCACTGATTCACTCCCCAGATGGCCACAATGGCCAGAGCTAGGCCTATCAGAAGCCAGGATCCAGGAGCTTCTTTTGGCTCTCTTACATGGGTGCAGGGGCTTGGGTCACCTTCTACTGCTTTCCCAGGCCATAGCAGAGAGCTGGATTGGAAGTGGAGCAGCTGAGGCTTGAACCGGTACCTGTATGGGATGCAGGCTGCGGCTTTACCTGCTACGCCACAATACCGACCCCATCCATACTTCGAACAGTCTCCATCTTTCATCCCTATTTCATTTTTGTTAAGGGAGTTCACACTTTGAGAAGTTACCCATTACTTGTCTGTCTGTTTATAGTCTCATATTAATAACTAGAATACGAGCTTCATGATGGAGAGTGCCAAGGATTCTTTTGGTTCACCAATTTTTCCATATCCCTGGCATATAGGAAGCAGTTGATAAACATTTATTGAACAGTTAAGTGAAGTTTTAATGGCCTAAGACACGATTCGGTTAGTTTCACCAGAGTAAAATGTGCGAATGTTGTGACATAACAGGTTAAGCCACTACCTATGATGCTGGCATCTCATATGGGCGCTGGTTAAAGTCCCACGTTGAGGACTTGATGAACCTCCTGACTCCTGCCTTTGGCCTGGCCTATCCCTTGCTGTTATAGCCATTTGAGAAGTGAACCAGCAGATGGAAGTTGTCTCTCATTGGCTCTCCCTCTCTCTGTAACTCTGCCTTTGAAATATAACAAATAATTTTTAGATAAGAGAATTATTGTGTTGACTTTATAATTTCTATCTTATAGATTAGAAATTTGGATTTTATTTGGGACAGTGATACAAAGCACAAACTCAATTTCATTTTTAGATTGTCTATTACTAATGTATAGGAATATGATAAATTTTTGTACATTTATGTTATAATCTGTAAAGTTGGAGGACTCTTTGTTATCTGTGATAATATTTTTCATGGATTCCCTAGAATATTTTATATATATGAGTGTGTTATCTGTAAATACAGACAGTTTTGCTTTTTAGCTTCTAATCTAGATGCCTTATATTTGTTTTTCTTGGCTGATTACCATGGCTAGAACCTCTGGTATATAATAATAGTGGTCTCTTATCTAAGTGACAAAAACATGCAGTCTTTTATCATTGAGTATGATATTAGCTGTGGGTTTTTCACAGGTGTTCTTTATCATACTGAAGAAGTTTTTTTATTTCTAGTGAGTTGAATGTTTCTTTAATCATAAGTGGTATTTGGTTTCATCAGATACTTTCTCTCTGGAAACTGAAATTTTTGCCTAGAGTTTCTCTTTTTAAAGCACAGATTGTAGGACAAAACTTTCCATCTTGACCCCTACTCCGCTGAGATTTGAACGCTGTCGCTTTTCTTCCTATGGGCTCCCTGACTACCTGGAGCAGTGTTTGTTGCAGAGTTAACTGTCCAAGAAGGGTGGTGCCCTGTGCTAGCCCTCTGGGAACAACTTCAGTGATGGGATGTTTCCCTTTAAGCCTCAGAAACAAACTGTTAAGAGTGTGTGGCTGCATCTGATGTGCTCGCCTTTGCTGTGTTTGCTCTGCAGGTGCAATACGGTTACCGCACTGTTGAGGGAGCTGATTCTGAGCTGTTGATATAGTTCAGACCTTGGCAGTTCTCTAATCTCTTTGAAGCTTTAGTGTTTGATTGCATTCGTTTGCCCTGCAAATAGTCAATGGTATAAGTGATCTCAAAGTGAGAATATATCTAAAGCCTGCGTTTATAACAGACAAGGTTCGAACAGGAGCTCAGATCTTGTAAATACACATACGGACTTTCTGAGCATGTAACAAGGATTTAACTTGTTGGAGCCTGTCAGACATCCATATCACAGTCATGATTTGTTTGCACGGTGCTGCTATTCTTTCCTTTTTCTTTCATTTATTTGAATAGCACACCAAGAGTGTATATAGGCTTCAGGGAGAGAGGGAGAGAAGGAGAGAGGGAGAGGGAGAGAGAGAGAGAATCTTCCATCTCCTGGTTCACTTTCCAAATGGCCACAGTGGCCAGGGCTGGGCCAGGCTGAAGCCAGGAGTTTTATCCAAGACTTCCATGTAGGCGCAGGGGCCCTCCCACATGCATTAGCAGGGGGCTGGATTGGAAGTGAAGCAGCCTGGACTTGCACCAGCTACCCTTATGGAATGCCAGCACTGCAGGCTGAGGCTTAACCTGCTATGCCACAGTGCTGGCCCTGGGACTATTAGTCTTAATGTAAAAGTAACACCAAGGAAAGTGATGCGGTGAAAAAGCAAGCTGTCAAGCCTAAGAGTGAAGGAAAGAGTAGGAAATACATAACATTGTACTTTTGCAAATTTGGTGATTTCGGGGCCAGCGGTGTGGCATAGTGGGTAAAGCTACTGCCTGTGGGCACTGGTTCAAGTCGTGGCTGTTCCACTTCTGTTCCAGCTCTCTGCTATGGCCTGGGAAAGCAGTAGAAGATGGCCCAAGTCTTGGGCACCTGCACCCGTGTGGGAGACCTGGAAGAAGCTCTTGGCTCCTGGCAGCTGGCTTTGTATAGGCCCAGCTCTGAATACAGCCATTTGGGGAGTGAACCAGAAGATGGAAGACCTCTCTCTCTCTCTTACTCTGCCTTTCAAATAAATAAACAAGTCTTTTTTTTCTTAAAGAAGTTATAGGCTGGTGCCGCGGCTCAATAGGCTAATCCTCCGCCTGCGGCGCTGACACCCTGGGTTCTAGTCCTAGTTGGGGCGCTGGATTCTGTCCCGGTTGCCCCCCTTCCAGGCCAGCTCTCTGCTGTGGCCCGGGAGTACAGTAGAGGATGGCCCAAGTGCTTGGGCCCTGCACCCGCATGGGAGACCAGGAGAAGCACCTGGCTCCTGGCTTCGGATCAGCGCGATGCGCTGGCCGCGGCGGCCATTGGAGGGTGCACCAACGGCAAAAGGAAGACCTTTCTCTCTGTCTCTCTCTCTCTCTCACTGTCCACTCTGCCTATCAAAAAAAAAAAAAAAAAAAAAAAAAAAGGAAGTTATACTGTCCAACCATTTAAAGTGTTTTACAAATATTCGGAGTTGTACAACCATCCCACCAATTGATTTAGAACCATCCTATCATCCCCAAAAGATACTATGACCTTCAGAATAACCTACCTATTTCTCCTCAGCCATAATTGGTCATAGTAATGACTTTGTTTTATTATAAACTTGCCAGTGCTTCATGTAAAGGGATTGCATAATATGTGACCTTTTCTAACTGGCATCTTTCACTTAGCATGATAATTTCAAGGTTCCTCCTTTTTATGGACTTGTAATAGTCTACTGTATGGATTTACAGTCATGCATAGCTCAGTGATGGCGATTCATTTTAGGAACCGTGTTATTTCGAAATGCAGATATAATATAGCATACATACATACATAGATGGTGTAGCTTCCTAAACACCTTGAGTATGTGCTCTGTACCACTGTATATGTGGTCTGTTGTTGGACAGAATGTTGTGTGGAGCTTGATTGTTTCACATTTTGCTTATCCATTCATTACTTTGTGAACATTTCAGGTAATTTCTGTCTTTTGACTATGATGAATAGGGCTAGAGTTTACATTTGTTCCAGGTGCTATTTTGACTGAGAGCAGTCTCTCCTTGCTCCTGCACTGTGTTACTTGTTGGTTAATCTGAATAGTTTGCTTCTTAAAATCCAATATTGTTGGTATTGGTTCTACCATGTTAGGAGTTTATGATTGGTTGATTGTATGATCTGTTCAATTAAAAGATTATTTTCATTTTATTTGAAAGGCTGAGAGAGATCTTCTGTCTGCTGGTTCACTCCCCAAGTGCCCAGAATAGCCAGGGCTGGTTAGGCTGAAGCCGGGATCCCAGAACTCCTTGCAGTCTCCTTCACAGGTGACGGAAACTCAAGCACTTGAATCATCACCTATTGCCACCCAGAGGTGCACATTAGCAGGAAGTGGGAACCAAAAGCCGATCCTGGGTTTGAAACAGGCACTGAAAAGAGAAGTGAGCATCCCAAGGTGTGTCTTAAGTGCTCAGCTGACCATCCACCTCTGTGTGATCTGTTCATTCTAGCCTTGTGACTATGTCAGTTCCGCTGATTGCATGCAACTCCTAGGGAGCAGTGTACAGAGCGGGCTCAGCCTCACTGCTGCAGAGACTGGTGCTGTGGAGGGGACGGGGCAGACTAGTCCTGGCCACTGGACTGTGTGCAGTTAGGGGACTGACACACTTTTATGTTAATATGAAGTGTTTTATATGTGCCGATCCGGAGCCAGGAGCCAGGTGCTTCCTCCTGGTCTCCCATGCGGGTGCAGGGGCCCAAGTACTTGGGCCATCCTCCACTGCCTGCCTTCCCGGGCCACAGCAGAGAGTGGACTAGAAGAGGAGCAACTGGGACAGAATTGGTGCCCCGACCGGGAGTAGAACCCGCCACAGGCAGAGGATTAGTCTAGTGAGCTGTGGCGCTGGCCAGTGTTTTAGATTCTTACAACCTGCTTTTCTCTGGCAGCATTGCAGTGTTCTGGTGTTAGAGAGTCTCACTTCCAGTTGTTCATCTCCAGTCAGGTTAGTTAGATGTTTCCTCTACCAGCTGAGAAGAGAAGTTGAGAGTTTGGCTCTTGTACCACTTTTCATCAGAACGACCTTGGAGAAGACACTTGAGCTTGGCTAACTTTCTCAACGGGCAAGTGTGCAGGAGAGGACTACACTCACAAGGCGACTGAGGCCACTGAGTGAGAAAGCTCTCACTGTGTGCTGTGCGCATTGCACCGGCTGTATCTCAGGGAAGAAAATGGAAAGCAGGGAAAAGCTGGAGCTACACTGATCAAGCAGAACACTGCCCATTCCTGCTGAGCCTTAGTCCCTGGGGGTTTCAGTCTCTGCAGGAAGTGAAGCGCTTTGTGGTAGTGGAGCTCACGCCAGTGAACTTCGCACTCCCTAGGAGTTGACCCTGTTGCTTTACATGGTCCTCTTGATCCTCCTTTTGCAAGCATTGTCAACAGAGGATTTAGTTTTTAACCCTTATTTATTTATTTTCATTGTATCTGTAAGGCAGAAAGACACAAAAAGAGAGAGGTCTTGCATCTGTTGGTTGACTCTAAATACCTGGGACAGCTGGACCTAAGCCAGAAGGACACCAGGAGCCCGAAATTCAGTCCCAGTCTGCCACATGGGAGCTGAGCTCTCTCCTGCTCTTTCCCAGGGTGCACATCATCGGGAAGCTGAGTTGGAAGCAGAAAAGCCAGGACTCAAGCCAGGCGCTCTAACACGGGCTGCTGGCTGCCCAAGGAGTTGCTTAACCACTGTGCCGAACTCCTGCCTGGCAGTGCAGTTTTAGATATGTGTTTATCGTAGCTGGTCATGACCCGTAAGCAAAGACCAGTCATGTCTGAAACTGCTGGTTACCCAGTAGAGAAGGCTTTTCCCATCAGCTGAGACGAGTCCTTTGAGATTCTCGCTGACCTGGTGACATTGATAAATGAAAGTCTCCTTATCATTCAAGTCTGTGAGTTATTATTTATTCACACTGTAGCAATCTCATTAAGAGAAATGTGTGTAATCCCTGCACTGTAATCAGATTTCAGTAATCATTTGGAGCTGCGACTCAGTCTTAAGGATTTTGAAGGACATAATTTTGAAAAATTCTTGCTTGGTTTTTAAAAATGATTGATTGTCCTGAGATTTGCTGAACCTTCAGGTACAGGTCTTCAAAAACATTGTACAAAGTTATTACAGGTTGAGGGGCCCCTATCTGAAGTGCTAGGACTGTGTCTGTATCAGATCTGTTTTTTTTTTTTGTTTTGTTTTGTTTTTTTTTGACTTGGGATATTCTTAAATCTGAAATGGTCCCAAATGGTCCCAAATCTGAAATTTTTTGAGTAGTCACGTTCATGCTCCCAGTTTCAAATTTTGGAACTTTTCAGATTTTGAATGTCTGAATTAGGGGTGTTCAGCCTGTGTTTGCAGGAATTGCCAAGTAGCCTTAAAACCAACCAGAAAGACCCCCTTTTGCTCATTCTCTTCACATACTGATGTGGAAATGACACTGATGTATTGTACATTCCCAAGCTACATCTGCTAAAAGGATATTTAAATTAATACTTGTATATAGTTGTTTTCCTTCTATTTTGTTTATCAAAGTGTCAGAACTGTACTCTGGAGCCATATTCTTCAAATTTAATTAATGTACAGATCCCTTCTCAAGAGGAAAAATACCTTATAAGAACTCTGGAACTGTTTAAAACATTAATCAATTTATTTCAAAGACAGAGTTACAGAGAGAGGGGGAGGCAGAGAGAGAGAGAGAGACAGAGAGATCTTCTGTCCTCTGATTCACTCCCCAAATGGCCAAAACAGCCAAAGCTGGACTAGGCTGAAGCCAGGAGCCAGACGCTTTTTCTGGTCTCCCACAAGGGGTACAGGGACCCAAGTGCTTGGGAAATCCTGTACTGCTTTTGCAGTCCCATTAGCTGGGAGCTAGATCAGAGGCGGAGCAGCCGGGGACTTGAACTGGCTTCCATACGAGATGCCAATGTAGCAGGTGGCGGCTTAACCCACTGTGCTACAATGCCAGCCCCAAATGCTGCAACTTTTTCCAAGCTCCATCGACATAATTGAGTTTTTGTATTTGCATGCAAGTGTCTTTTGATTGCTAGTTATCAGAGTTCTTGCCTGGTTTGGTGTTCACAGACAAGAGTATTTTCACTTTAGATGATTACAAAAAAGACCTTGTACTTTTGGACTTTGAGAATACCTTGGTAGTATTCCAAGTCTTATCTTGAAAAACCCTGTTCCAGGCCGGCGCCGCGGCTCACTAGGCTAATCCTCCGCCTAGCGGCGCCGGCACACCGGGTTCTAGTCCCGGTTGGGGCGCTGGATTCTGTCCCGGTTGCCCCTCTTCCAGGCCAGCCCTCTGCTGTGGCCAGGGAGTGCAGTGGAGGATGGCCCAAGTGCTTGGGCCCTGCGCCCCATGGGAGACCAGGAAAAGCACCTGGATCCTGGCTCCTGCCATCGGATCAGCGCGGTGCGCCGGCCGCAGCGCGCCGGCCGCGGCGGCCATTGGAGGGTAAACCAACGGCAAAGGAAGACCTTTCTCTCTGTCTCTCTCTCTCACTGTCCACTCTGCCTGTCAAAAAAAAAAAAAAAAAAAAAAAAAAAAAAAAAAAAAAAACCTGTTCCAAAAAGGAGCTCCAAGTGGGGAGGACTGATCTGGTGACCTCTGGGTAGAAAATATAGGTTGTTTATTCATTGGGTTCTGGTTCAGCCAGGAAGAGGTTGCAAGTTTGTGGGGAAATTTAACAAAAAAAGCAATGTGTATATTTGTATGTAATTCAAATATGTATTTGATTTATCAACTTCAGATAACAGGTGTTTTTTATCTACAGCTTATTGATGGTTTCTTACACCCCTGATAACTCTGCTTTTCCATCCTGCTGTTCTTTTGTTGCCCCTCTCACTTTGAGCTGCCCTGTTGACATCACCTGGTGCCTGCCTGGGTCAGTGTGTGGCTCCTGGAGCACGAAAGGAGCCAGGAGGGGACTTACCTGAACGTGTAAGTTGGTGTCAGGTGAGCTAACTGTGTTAGTTTCCTGGGACTGCACAACGAATTACCTTGAACTCAGTGGCTTCCTACTGTTGAAATTTACTCTCTCACAGTGCTGGAGACCTGAGGCCAGCAGTCAAGGGCTGTTTACTCTTGCAGACTGTGCAGGAGAATCTGTTGTTGGCTTCTTCCAGTTTTGGGTGGCTTTGGGCATCCTCGGACTTGAGGCTCCCTCTCTGTCTCCATGGTCTCACTGACTGAATCCTCCTCTTCCACCTGTGAAATCCCCATCTGTGATCCCACACTATGATCTGGATCCTTGACACTGGATATAGGGCCTGCAAGGGTCATCTCAGATAAGCTCTTCCCCAGATCCTTTATCACGGTTTTTTGCCACTTAAGGTGATACTGTTCCAGTGTATTAGGTCACATCCACACAGTGAGACGTGAACTTTGCTGTCTTTTAGGAAGTGGAGTGGCTCACTACACTAACCGAAATTTTTGGTTTCATTGCTTCTAGCTGCGCAAAGCCCAATGCAGAGTCCTGGGCGCCCAGCAGAATGTGGCCCACTTTCTGGAGCTGCCACTTCTCCTTCGAGGGACGTAGGCCATGTGTTTGTTGGCCCTGCTTCGCAGTGTTCTGTTTCTCATTCAGTCACAGCTTAGTGTGTGTTCTGATGCTCTGTATCTCTTTAACTGGGTTTGCATTCCACTAGCAACTCTATTCATTGCCTGGCCTTTTATTTTGCACTCTTTCCAGCCCCTTGCCAGACGTTTCCCTCGCTGAGTCTGCCCTCTTAGAGTCCTGCCCAGCATCCGTGATTGACAGCCCCGTTTCCTGGTTGAGCGCGTTATGTGAACATGAAAATTCATCACGGCCTTCAGGGAGAAATGAAGCTGATGCGGTTGATAGCCAAGGGACAGCTATCACTGTCTTGTCTTTTCCCCTAACCAAAGCTGCCCTCTGGAAAAAACAAAGTAGGACAAGGGATATATGGCCTGGCCCCTTGCATCACTGGGCTTTCTCTCCAGTGTGCAGTTTGTGTTCATCTGCTTCTCCTCTCTTCGTCCACGTCAGGAGCACAACTTGTTGAACCTAATCCAAGGGTCAGACTCTGTTCCAAGTGCTTCTGCATGTGGCTGTGTTTAGTCCTCATACTTTTATCCTATTGCTGTTGAACAGATGAGGCAAGTAGTGTCTTGGAGAAAAAAAGTCACCAACTCAAAGTTGTGTGGTGGGCAAGTGCCCGAACCATCAATGACCTGAAGGTTGCCATGAAACAATCCAGCCCCACTTCCCAGCATGCCAAGCGGACTTTCAGATTTTAAGAAAATGAAGTCTGCGATTATTGATTCAAAATCCATTCAGTTCTGGATATTTCACATCATTGCTTCTGGCTTTTTCTTGGATCACTTTCAGAATATAATGGGTGCCGAGCAAACAGAGCCCCAGTCTTTGGAGTTTGCTCTCTCTCCCTTCCGTGTCTTCTGTGGGTAGGTTCTTGCAGATCGCAAGATTGCTTGGGGCCCTTTGCTGTTCTTGGGATCTCTGGAGAACTTGGTGTACAAGTGGGTGGGGATCCAGGGCAGACCCTTCCAGCTTGGACTAGGGGGTGTCCAGGCAGATTATGGAATATTTATGGGAAATAATCTAGAGCTTGACTCTTCAATCATCTCCTTGGGGTGTCCTGTGAGCTTTGAAGTACTCTTGGTTCTAGTGAAATGAATCAAATTCCTCCTTCCTTCCTCTTCCCCCTCCCTACCCTCCCTCAGATTCATATAACATAGCTCCCACAAACCCTTGTTCTGGGGGCTGGGGATATAACCACAAATACAAATAGATGAAACTCTTGCGACAGGGGGTCCTCGGGAAGTAGCTGGAGATCAGGAAACCAGCACATGGTTTTCCTGTGGATGATAATATAGGGCGAGGTGTTAAGCAATAGTTGTTTTTATTAACCTGCGCAAGGGAAAGCTTCCGAATGTTGCTTCTAGCCTTCGTTCTGTGCCACTCTTTCCACAGATGTCTTTGTTTACACATTTTTATTTACTTAATTTATTTGAGACACACATGCACACACACACACACACACACACAGAGGGAGAGAGAAATATCTTCCATCTCTATCTGCCTCATCGTACCTCAAATGCCCATAATATTCAGGGTTTGGCCAGACTTAAAGCCGGGAGCCCAGGACTCAATCCAGGTTTCTCATTTGGAGGTGACAGGGACTCAACAGTTGCTGGTCAGAAGATACACATGATCAGGAGGCTGGAATCAGGCATGGAGCTGGGATCACACCCTGGCACTACGCTATGGAATACGGGCATTCTAAGTGGTGCGTTAACCACTGTGCCAAACTCCTGTGCCCTTACTGATGTCCGGTTGAAGGCAAATCATGCTATTAGTTCTTGCTCTCATTTAGGTAAATGGTTCCCATTCACTGGAGGCTTTATCAGCTTTTGTGTTTTGTTGCACCACAGATGGGCTCGTGGTTCTATTTAGAAGATGGACCATCAGTACTTATATAGAAACTTAATCCAGGTTTAGAAGTGTCAACAGATGTCCTCATGAAATCTGACAGCGATTTAAAAAAAAAAAACCCACAATTTGTTTGGTTTGGGAAAGGTGGTAGCAAATCTGGAAGCACAGCCATGGGCTATAATTTTTAGTGCTTCTGCCTTCTAGAAAAATGAAAAGCAGGAAGTCAACCCTGCTTGCTGCAGATTTTGCAATATAGAATGGATGGGCCTCATTTTGTTCTGCGTGTCTATTTAATGGCCCAGGGCCCTTTGCTGTGGGCTGGTGCACTTAGCTACCGAATGCCCTCTGGGAGACTGGGTTGGCAGTAAGGAGTGCATGCCCAGCCTCCCCATCTGGAAGCCCCAGAGAAATCCTGGGAAGCTATTGCAGGCCTTACCTGTGGAGTTGTTTTCATGCTCCCTGGTTGCTTGGATTGTTAGTTTATAAAAATCAAAGGACCAAGGATGAAGCACAGGTGCTGACCGTGAGTTATTAAATTGGCTCCCCTGGCCATTTTTCTCAGCCATAGAGTTGCCCACTAGTCAGAGGCCCTGACCCCATACTGTGGCGTGTGCTGTTCTCTGCCTGGGGCCCCCTGGATTTCTAATTTGTACAGGCATCTTTCATTGCACTGCAGACTGTGGATGCCATTTTCTTCGTGTGCAGATAATGGTTTGTTCTGCTTTGCTTCCCTTGTGCATGGACCTATCTCACCCAGCCTAGCAGGATCTTCTGTTCAGGTCACAGATGTAGCTCAGGGTGCTCCATCAGAGCCCATTCTCCCCAGGCGAGGTCTGTGTTTAGCCCCAGGTGCAGCAGAGTTAAGGGAAGGGCCGGTGTTCTCTTTGCTGGGTTTTGCACTGAGTGGACAGAGACTTGGGTCTGTTCATCTGGACTCTTGTGGCAACCCTTTGAATCCCAGATTGGCCTTGAAATACAGAGGCTTTTGGTTTTGGTTCTGGTCATACTATGTGTAATGGAAGCTTGGATGTGTAGTATGCATGTATTTTAAAGTTTTATTTATTTGATTTATTTGCAAAGCAGAGTGAAAGAGTGAGAGGCAGACAGAGAGAGATCTTCCTTTCACTGCATCTCTCCCCAAATCCCTTCAACAGCTGGGGCAGGGCCAGGTCAAAGTCAGGAACCAGGATTTTGTCTAGGTCTGCTCCATAGGTGGCTGGGATCCAAGTACTTGAGCCATCACATGTTCATTCCTAGGGTGCACATTAGCAAGAAGGTGAATCAGAAGTAGACTCAGAACTTGAATCTGGGGACTCAGGTATGATTATCTCACATGTGTATGTTTTAAACGTTAAGAATATCTACTATTGGATCATATTGGCAGGTGAGGGGAGAATTTTCTTCTGTCACATCATTCTAGCTACAAATAAAGACACAATGAACGAAACAGAAGATCATCATTCTGTAGTCCATTTATGAACTGATAGATACGGGCATGGGGCATCAACCCCAAAGAGACAATCAGCTGTTATCTACCCTGATGGTAGAAGTGTTATCTCCAAGGAAGTATTCTTGCTGCAAAAAACAACCTTGGTTATTCAAGTACCAGCTTACAGAAATTACAAAGGGCAATGAAACATGGTAAACAACCTCATAGGGCAACCTCATACTGGCTGCCAGAGAAGTGGCAAGGGAGGAAAAAGAGATGGAAAAGAGAACTATAGACTAGAGAATTTAAAATACTTACCAGCCAGTCAGTGTAGGGGCCTTGTTTTTTGGTAGTAAAAACTGGGCATTTGGCGATTTGATGCCTGATTGATTTTTTTTTGGTTTACAATAGTAGTTTTGTGTTTTTATTTGAAAAACTCTAATTTTCCCAGTACATAGGGGTGGAATATTACGGTTGAGATCTGTTTCAAATAATATGGAAGGGAGAATGTGGGTGGCCTTCCTGAAATGGGGCTGACCTAGAGCTCATCATTATGCTAGCCAGTTGGTGAGTTTGGGGATAGAGACTTGGGTCTATTATTTCTATTAGTACGTGTTGGAAATTTTCCATAATTGAGAGTTAAAAATGAGATACAGTGTGAAAGGAGCAGCCGAGAGCCGCCATAAAATGGCCTTAATAAAACAGTCCTGGGAAATGGGGAGTAAACTAAGTTCACAGAGAAAGCAGATAGCTACTAGCCAGAGATAAGGGCTACTACCCAGAGATAAGGGCTACTACCCAGAGATAAGGGCGACAGAACATCCTGGTATGCACCTAAGCCCCCTCCCCTGTGCTTGTTCAAGCTTAACAAAGAAACCGCGAGACACGTAGGGCACGTAGCCACCCCTTTCTGCTCTTCAAGGACCCCCTCCCCATATCCAAGCTAAGACACGTAGGGCACGTAGCCCCCTGTTTCTCCTCCTCCTCGACGACCTCCTCCCCTTGTAGTTGCCCAATAAACTTACGCCACCCTATAGTATGTTAATTTTGTGGTTTTGCCCTTTAAAAACTGTGTAAAATGATTGTTCGGGGCTCCTCTCGCTTGCTTGCTGCTTGCAGCAGTAGAGGGCCCATTTGTACAAATGAAATAAATTACCTCCTGTTCTATTGCATCGTCTGGTCCGGAGTCTGTGTTTCTGGGGTCGTCACAAGAGGACACCGCTTTTGGGGTCCTACAAGTGAAGTATTGTCAGAAAAGCTTTTATTGTTTTCCTAATACAAAAGCCACATGTGTTCGTTGTAATAAATATAGGTAGAATAAATCTCTCTTTGAGTAAATCACTTTGAATACCCTGGTATACTTGTGAGTGCATACACATCTCAGCTTTTTCTTTCCAGTAAGCTTCTTACTGTTGTGTGGTGTTGCAGTCTACCTTTTTCATTGAACTTTTTGAGACCATTAAATACTCTTCAGAAACATTCAGAATTCACTGCAGAGAAATGTTGGATTTAATGGTTTTATTGCAGTTTTGTTTAACCATTGCCTTATTGTTAGATAAATGATTCCAATTTTGGATATATTGATGAGTGCTGTGGAAAAAAATCTAATTAAATCTCTACGCATTTCTTTTAAAGTAAATTTCTTGGAAATGCTAAGGCCTTACTGATTCTCTCTTCCTTTTGAATCTTCAAGTGGGCTCTCCTCTTTTCCATGTCTTTTGTGTTTCAAAAAATGCAAATGTTCTCACAGCTGCCCTTTCTCCCCTTCATCTTCAGTTTGCAGGAGATTGGCATTGAAGATGCCAACCTTGTTGCTTAGGTGTGGTTATGCAGCATCTGTCAGAGAAAATGAATATTCAACATTTTTTTTTTTTATCAAACTGAAACTATTAGTCCTACCCTGTGCTCTGACATGGGTAAGTCTGGAGGTAAAATTTCCCTTGTCAGCAAGTATGTAAGTCTATACTGCTTATGTTCCATGCATGCTTGGAAAAATAACTTTTTATTAGGTATCCTCACTTTTGTTTTTAAAATTCCTGTTTAGATGGCTTAGGGTATGGCCAGAAACCTCTTAGAAACATGTTTTTTACCATGAGAGTGTGTGGGGGTGTCCTCTTCCCCTACCTCTTGCCTGCTTTTCCCTGTTCTTCAGGCTGTTTATTTACAACCTGGAATTACTTTGCGTTTGCAACTTGCATCCGAAAGCTGATCCTCATCTCTGTGAACAAGGAAAATTTAGTACAACTTGAGCATCTCTGACCCCAAAATCTGAAATTTTTCAATGCTGACATGATGTACATGTGGAAAACTTCACACTTGATTTCAAATGATGAGTCATAGTCCAAATGTACATGCCCAAAACATTACATACAATGACTTTCAGGCTGTGTGTAAGGTGTAGATGAAACATAAATGAGGCTCATGTTCACACTTGAAGCTCCATACCCAAGATAAATCATTATGTTACCGGAGAATGGCAGGGTTCTTGTCTTTGTGCAAGAAAGAATTCAGGCGTGAGACAGAGTAGTGGAAAGTAAAAAGTAGCAAAGTTTATTAGGGTAGGGATGTCCGTAAGAACGGATGGGCACCTCTCCAGACAGGACCTGAGAGAGAGAGTGCCCAGTCGCTCCGACTGGGGGAAGGAGCGAGGTTAAATGGTTGAGTGGAGAGATTACTCCTGGCCAGGCATGTGGGCGACTCAGCATAGAGGCAGAGGGCTGTTGGTCCTGTTGAGGCGGGGTGGGGGGTGGGAGGGGTGGAATGGGGGGGGAGGGCGGGTAGTTTGAGGAGATGGGTCTTGCTTCCCCGCCTCTGCTGCTATTGGAACAAAGGGCTTTTTGGATGTAAATAGAAAAACTTCTATCTGAGTTTTCCCCTGAAGGTATCAGACTGGAGGAAGGCTAGCTGGTGCTGGTCCTGAGTTTAGAGGAAGGGTGAGCGAGACTCCCTGGAGAATGGGGATCCCAAGCAGGGTATTTGAAATGCAGATACTGGACTGCATCTGGGAGACTGTGGAAGATTTGTCAGGCAGAAGGGGTGGGGACCCCTCACCTGGCAGGTTATCAGGTAGAAGGGGGCAGGGCAGGATGCGAATACCGGGCTGCCCCTGAAACACCATCGGGATGACTTTGAGATGCAGATGAATATGCTGGACACAGTCTTCTCTTTAGGCCTGTTACACACACATAAGCTCGTATCTAACTTCCTACCTAACAATTACATATAGCCAGATCAGCTCCCCCAGCCCCTAATCTGAAAGCTGAGATAATTCTCATCCTAGTCTTTTTGGGTGAGGGATACTTAGCCTGTAATGGTAGAGTAAGACGTTTGATTTGGAAAATGGGCTGATGGGGAGTTGTCTGTAGAAAATAGGAGTTTTGTTTAAACGATGAGAAACTGGGGTGGGTATTTTGGTGGACTGTGTTAACAAACTGCCAGCATCCAATACTTCAGTGCATGGAACGGAGTCTTGCCTCTGCCTCCAGTCTTGCTTTCTGCTAATGTGCCTCAGAGGCAGCAGATGAGGATCCTTGGGCCCCTGCCACCTACATGGGAGACCAGGATGAAGTTGCTAGCACCTGCTTCAGCCTGGCCCAGCCCCAGCTGTTATGAGCTTTTGGAGAATGAATGAGTGGATGGAAGATCTTGCTCTCGCTCTCTCCCTCTCTGTTCAGACAACCTTTCAAATAAATAAATCTTTTAAAGATAATGAGAAACAATATAATGCAGAGATGTAGTAGCTCATTTAAAATCACACAGTATACAGGGCCAGCGTTGTGGCATAGTGGGTAAAGCTGCCCCCTATGACACCAGCAGTCCACATGGGTACCAGTTCGAGTCCCAGCTGCTCCACTTCTGATCCACTGCCCTGGTAATGTGCCTGGGAAGGCAGTGGAAGATGGCCCAAGTGCCTGGGCCCCTGCACTCATGTGGGAGACCTGGAAGAAACTCCTGGCTCCTAGCTTGGGTCTGGCACAACCTTGGCTGTTGCAGCCATTTGGGGAGTGGACCAGTGGATGAAAGATTGTCTCTCTCTCTCTCTCTGCCCCCCCCATAACTCTTTGAAATAAATAAAATAAATATTTAAAAAGAAAAAAGAAACCGGAGACACTTCAGCCTTAAAAGAAAGTTACAGTGTTAATGATGAGGCTCTCTGTCTCCTTCCCCAGCCTTCTGTGAGGGTAGCCAAGTGGGCTGCAGGACGGTGGACACCTTAGCCATGCGGAAACCCACGTGTGTGGGGTTTTGTACAAAGCTTTAGAGGAAAGAGGTTGACTTGGGCTTGTGTTTAAAAGAAAAGGTCAAGGAGCAAGGATTAAGCATAGCAGTTAAGTCACCGATCCTAACTCCAGCTTGCTGCCAATGTAGAGCCTGGGAGCCACTGGTGAAGGCTCAAGTAACTGGGCCCAGCTCCTAGCTTTGGCCCTGGCCCATGGCCTGCCCTGATGTTGCAGGCATTTGGGGAATGATTCAGCAGATGGCAGCTGTCTCAGTCTCCCAGCGATGCCTCTTACAGTTTTGTCATCTTGAACAAGTTACGTAAATTTGTGCCTTAATTTCTCTATTTGGAGAATAGTAGATATTAATAGGTTCTACCTCACAAAGTGGTTGTGAAGATTATGTGGAAAAATAAATGAAGTAATGTATATGTTTAAAATGATTAGGTGAGGCCCGCACTGTGGCGCAGCGGGTAAACCTGCCACCTGCAGAGCCGGCATCCCATATGGATGCCAATTCGAGTCCTGGCTGCTCCACTTCCGATCCAGCTCTCTGCTATGTCCTGGGAAAGCAGTAGAAGATGGCCCAAGTTCTTGGGCCCCTGTACCTGCATGGGAGACCCAGAAGAAGCTCCTGGCTTCTGGCTTTGGATTGGTCCAGGTATGGCCATTGCAGCCATCTGGGGAGTGAACCAGTGGGTGGAAGACCTGTTTCTCTCTCTCTTCCTCCCTCCCCCCTTCCTTCCTTCTATCTCCCTCTGCCTCTCTGTATCTCTGCCTTTCAAATAAATAAATAAATAAATCTTTAGAACAATGATTGGGACAGCATCTGATTATTTATCAATAATCATTATATATGCTAGCTTCTAAGGAGCATTTTGTGGCATCTCATCTATACAGTGATCACATAGCATAGGAAGACAGCAGGTTGTTGTTAATGAACTTGACAGGTTGGTGTTTGGTGCAGTGACAAAGCTGCTGCTGGGCACATCTACATCCCTCATAGGAGAGCTTTATTCAGATTCTGCCTCTGCTCTCCATTCCAACTTCCTGTACACCCTGAGAGGCAGCTGGTAATAGCTGCAGTATGTGTATCCCTGCCGCCCACTTGAGAGACCTGGATTGAGTTCCTAGCTCCTGGCTTTGGCGCTGCCCGGTCCTGGCTATTGCAGGGTTCTGGGGAGGTAACTAGAGAATGAGATCAATCTCTCTTTCTCTCTCTCTCATCTCTCTCTTTTCCAGTCTTTCAAATAATAATAATAATAATAATAATAATAATAAAAGGTCAACCTGATTATGTAATATAGCTGTGTACATATTTTAATGTCTATCTATCTGTCTATCTGAGATACATCTATATCTTGCAGGTGAAGTAGGATACCTTCTGGTTTTCTGAGTTAACCATTTATACCCTGGAAAAATGAACAGACTAAGTTTTCAATTTCTTTCCCCTGTGGAACCAAATCCATTATGTATACAGCACCTACCCAAACGGAGACGGGTGATGATCACATTTAAATTACACTGTTCACCTACAGAGTTTCAGCAGATGTGTGAATATTCAGTTATTAATAACTAATTGGGTGCTAATTATGTGCCCTGGAGTTCTTGGAGCTGATAAAGAGGTGTCACCTACTGTGTCAGGCCTCTGTCTTGTCAGCTCTGGAAAATCATTTTTGGCAGATGCACTGAAGTTAACTTTTGAGCGTTTGGTTTTCAATATCACCTCCCACAAGCCTTTGCTTTATTTTATGTGTCTTGTGAAACTTGCCTGTGAGACTAATGTGATTTCCCGTCAGAGCTTTCACAGACTGTTCTCAGCACTTTTAAGGGGAGGCCAGTATGTGACCATAGTGACTCGTCTCTGGGGAGATGGAAGAACTGTGAACTGAGAGTAATCCCAGGGAAGAACTTAAATGCTGCTGAAGGGAATTGAGGGGTGATTCTGGAGTTCATTGGGATTTTAGTATATTTTCAGAGATATCTCTGTTCTCACAGAACCTTGAACTTGCATCTTGGAAAACTTAGCTCCAGTACCAAGGACGTGTGTTTCAAATTTGCCCCCTCTCCTAGTCAGTTATTCCATCTATATTTCAATTGGAAATAGTTCAACCTTTGTTAATTAAGAGAAATCCTTGAATTACAAATCCAAGATCCAGGCTGGGTAGTAGGAATGGGATTCATGATCTCCATGAGTTACAGCACCTTGAACCATTTAAAGGAGGTGTTTTGAATGAGATTGTCATTGAAAATACCACCTCTGTTGGTCAGATTTCCTCTACTAAAATGCTGGAGAGGAACAACTTAGGATGGGGGAAGGTTTATTTTGATTTTAATTTGGAGGATCGCAGTGCAGGATTGGGTGGCTGCAATAGTCTGGCTGCTGGTAGATACAGCATATCATGGGCAGAGTGTGTGTGGAGGGCCCACCACATGGCAAAGCTGGAAGCAAAGGGAGAAGCAGGGCTGAACTTGGCTTAAGTGATAACCTTTTATCTGAGTACTGTGTTTTGAGAGCCTGCCCAGTGACCTAAACTCCTTCACCTAAGTCCATATCCCAAATGCCATAATTAGATTACGTCCCACCTTTAGTCGACCGACATCAATCTGTTGACCATTAAAGTAAGACTGCATGAGTATAGGGAGCCAAATTCTGCTCATACCATAACTCTACCCTCTCCCCCTTTTTGGTTCTAGTTTTGGTAAGCTTTGGGTTGCTGGAACTTTTTGCCTCTTGCTTTGAACAGGCAAGGTACACATTTGTCTTCAAGTCAATCCAACGAGGAAAGAATGTGTTGCTTTATGGTTGACTGGACCTATTTGCTGCTAGGATGCGGTTAGAACATTAGGGCTGCCTGGCTTGCTTTGTCTTTTAAAATTAGCTTCATAAACACAATTGAAGAGGCTCTTGAGCTACGAAGCTAAGAGCATTAAAAAATAAATTTAAGCCTTTCCAACCCAGGGATAAAAATATAGAATGAAAGGTATGAGGGAAGGCTGAATACGAAAGTAAACAAATAGAAGGCCAGGCTTAGCAAACACTGACCATGATTAACACCTCTTACTGGTCATGCTGGCAGAAAACCTAGTGTTTGCCTTGAGCCACAGAAAGTAAAAGCTGTCCCGTTTGGGTTATGGTTAGGAGTTTTATCCGTATTCCACATACCCTTTATCCTGTGGTTTTGCCTTCCTGCTGTCTGGAACCTCTTGTTAGATTGTGGCCTTGCCTGCTACGCGAGTCTTGATAGGTTTCCAGCCTCCCTTGCAGCTAATGTGTAGATGTGTGACCTGCACCCTACCAACGCAGGCATCTGCCCCTGACTTTGGATCTGTTGGTAGTTTTACATATACTGGGACAGAGGACAAGCCACTTTGAAAACAGCTATAGCATGTTATGGATGAAGGTAGCAGTTACAGTGGCGGGGCCTCATTGCCTTAGCTGGCCTGGTTCCTGAGCTTGGCTAACTAGCACAGAGGTTGGCAAAGTTTTCTGTGACAGGCTTGATAGTAGATATTGTAGGCTCAGTGGGGTTATACAATGGCACTTCAAAAAGTTTGTAGAAGTATAAAATTAAAAGATAGGTTTATTTTGGTGTAACGTTTTAAGTTAAAGTGTATGTATTTGAGATACACAGAGAGACAAATATCTCATTCAGTGGTTCATTCCCCAAATGTCCACAACAGCTACAGCTGGATCAGGCTAGAGCCAGGAGCTGGGAATTCATTCTGTGTCTCCCAAATGGGTAGCAGGGACTCAGCTGCATGAGCTGTCACCTGCTGTCTCCATGGGTACACATTTTCAATAGGAAACAGGAATCCAGAATGGAGTCCTACTTGGATATAGGATGTGGGTGTCCCAAGTGGTTTATTAAAAACCGCCAGATGCCAGGGCCAGCGCTGTGGCGTAGCAGGTAAAGCCACCACCTGCAGTGTCGCCAGTTCCAGTCCTGGCTACTCTATTTCTAATCCAACTCTCTGCCATGGCCTGGGAAAGGAGTGGAAGGTGGCCTGAATCCTTGGGCCCCAACACCCACATGGGAGACCCAGAGGAAGCTCCTAGCTCCTGGCTTCGGATTAGCACAGCTCCAGCTTTTACGGCTGTCTGGGGAGTGAATCAGCGGATGGGAAACTTCTTTCTCTCTACCCCTGCCTCTCTGTAACTCTGCCTTTCAAATAAATACATCTTAAAAAAATCAATAAATAAAAACTATCAGGTGCCTACCCCTTCCATGAACTTTTGAAGTATAACTACTCAGCTCTGCTGCGGTGATGTAATGCAGCCATGGAAAATGTGTGAATGAATGGCTCCTGGCTTCAGTCTCCTGCATTAGGCCACTATAGGTTTTTTTTTTTTTCTAAAGATTTATTTATTTATTTGGAAGTCAGAGTTACACAGAGAAAGGAGAGGCAGAGAGAGAGAGAGAGGAGAGAGGAGAGAGAGAGAGAGAGAGAGAGAGGTCTTCCATCCGATGGTTCACTCCCCAATTGGCTGCCAACGGCTGGAGCTGCGCCAATCTGAAGCGAAAAGCCAGGAGCTTCTTTCGGGTCTCCCAAGCGAGTGCAGGTGCCCAAGCACTTGGGCCATCTTCCACTGCTTTCCTAGGCCATAGCAGAGAGCTGGATTGGAGGTGGAGCAGCCGGGACACAAATCGGTGTCCATATGGCATGCGGGCGCTTTAGGCCAGGACGTTAACCCGCTGGCCATAGCACCGGCCCCAGGCCACTATAGGTTTTTTGAAAATGAATCAGTGGATAGAAGCTCTCTATCTGTCTCTGTCTCCTTGTCTCTCTCATCTCTGGCTTTTGGGGAACAAGCTAGCTGAGAGGAGCTCACTGTCTGTTTCTTAAATAAATAAAAAGAAGCTACATATAGGAGAAAAAGAACATAGTTGTAGAGTTGTTACCCATGCAGTCCTTGTTCGGGCGCAAGTTGTCATCAGTGGATCTCTGCTGGACTCAGTAGCCACTGAGTACTTTGAATTCCCTGCCATCCTGTGGAACTCATCCTTTCCTTCTGTGGATACCTTCCTGTGTTGTAGGCACAGTCCCAGGCTCCACAGATCCGGGTAGATGACACTTAGCCTGCTCCTTTAATTAAGGTATACACATTGCCCACATAAAGGGGGAATGAAAACTGGGCAGCAAGGGAGAGATTTCATTCTGGAATTACACCTCTTGAAATACCTCAGTTCCTCCAAATAGAAAAAGCATTTCGTTTTGTGCTGGCAATAAAATGCTGAATGTTTGATTGGGGTGACCTCAGGCTAATGTTACCCAGGGAAAGCCAGCTCCTCAGCTGTATATATATACAGCAAATATATACTCTTGATGCACTTATTTATTTGAAAGCATTACAGAGGAGAGGCAGAGAGAGAGAGGGAGGGAAGGTGGAGCGAGAGGGAGAGGGAGAGGGAGAAGGGGGGGGGGGAGAGATGAAAATTTTCCATCTGCTGGTTCATGCCCCAAATGGCCAAAATGGTCATGACTGTGCCTGGCTGAAGCCAGGAGCCAGGACCTTTTTCCAGGTCTCCCACTCCCATGTGGGTGCAGGGGCCCAAGGACTTGGACCATCTTCCCCTGCTTTCCCAGGTGCATTAGCAGGGAGCTGGAATGGCAGTGGAAGGGCTGGGACTTGAATCAGTATCTCTGTGGGATGCTGGTGCTGCAGGCAGCGCCTTTGCCCTCCATGTCTCAGCCCTTCCTTCCTCCCCCAGTTTGTTTTTTTAAAGTTTCTTTGAAAGATACAGAAACTGAGACTGGTTCACTTTCCAAATGCCTGTAATAGCTGGGGCTGAGCCAGACTGAAACTAGGAGCCCAGAGCTCAGTCTCTGTCTCCCTTGTGCATGGCAGGGATCTGAGTACTTGAATTCCTACTGCCTCCTAAAGTGCATGTTAGCAGAAAGCTGGAATTGTAATGGGCGTCAGGAGTCCACCCTAGGCCCTCCCAGCTGGGATGCAGGCATCCGCAGCAACATCTTAACTGCTGCACCCAACACTTGCCCTCTGACATACTCATTTGGCTGCCATCTGGGAGATACTCAGAGAAGGGGTAGAAATTTTTCTTTTAGTTTCTGTTCCCTGTGCTGGAAGAATAATGACACACTGCTTTAGTGTTTCCCAAGAACATGTTTTCATGTGCTTCATGTTTATTTCAAATTCCAAATAAAAATTTCACTGATGGTGACGGTGGTGTTGGTTCATGAGTTTCCAGTTTAAATATTCTGATCTTTGTTGAGGCAGTTATTTATTTATGTGAATAAATAAAAGATGACTTTTCCTTGAACTCTTTTTTTTTTTTTTTGAAAAGATTTATTTATTTGAAATAGTTACAGAGAGGTAGAGGGTGCAGAGAGAGAGAGAGAGAGAGAGAGAGAATGAGAATGTTCCATCCGCTGGTTCACTTCCCAAATGGCCGCAACAGCCATAGCTGGGCTGATCTCAATCCAGGAGCCAGGAGCTTCACTCCATTCTCCCACGCAGTTGCAAGGGCCCAAGCAATTCGGCAATCCACCAGGCCCACTAGTGCAGAGCTGGGATGGAAGTGGAGCAGCCGAGACTCAAACTGGCACCCATGTGGGATGTCAGCCTTGCAGGTGGCAGGTTAACCCATTACAAACACAAGGCCAGACCTCTCTTTGTGCTGCTTTAACAGAATCCAAGACTGGATAATTTAGAAACATCAGAACATGATTTCTCCTGGTTCTGGAGGCTGGGAAGTGCAGGAACAAGCAGCTGGAAGGTTCCTCTGTCTGCTGAGGGCAGCTCTGTGTATCCACAGATGCTGCACAGACACCCAGACTGCTGCATCCTCTGCAGGAAAGGAATGCTGTGTCCTGACGTGGCCAAAGGCGGAAGGGCAAGCAAGCCAGACCTGCGGGAGCCTCTCTTGGAAAGGCCTTAATTCATTTGTGAGGGATGGGCCTTTATGATCTGATCGCCTCTTTTTTTAAAAAAAATGTTTATTTTAACTTATATAAAGGAAACATGTATTTCATATATACAGTTTTAAGGGCCTACTCTCCCACCCTCTGTCTTCCTTCCTTTCTGATTTTTTTCTTTTAATTTTTACAGTAATATGCGTTTAATTGACTTTGGAATCACAGCCTTATTCCACCACTCACTAAAGAATTCAACAAGTAATAAGTAGAAAAACCACTGTTCCTCAGGAATATAGACTAGGGCTGTGAACAATTTTCAAATCTCAGAATGCCAATTTTGCTCATATACATTACTTCTTTTTTCTTCTAATCGCCTCTTAAATGCCTCACCTCTGAACCTCTATCACATTTGAATTTTGGAGGAGAGATATTCAAACCATAGCAGAGCTCAGTGAGAATAATGTAAAGTAGGCCTTATTGTGTTAGGTGTCATGCAAGTTACTTTGCGTCAGTCTTCACTATTTTTAGACTTGGGTTTCTATTTCTATTAGAAAGCTTTAGTTAGTTACTTGTTCAAGTTTAGATGGCTGGCCACAGGGCTTGCAATTGGTAGAGCCTGGGTCTGGGGTCAGACTCTGCTTTGTTCTGTCGCTGAGCTCATCATTTCATCCAGTGTGCTATGTTCTGGCCCAGCAAAAGCAGTCTATAAAGAACACCTCTTGCAAATGCTAGCCTGAAGATCATGCTGAACGTGTGTATTGGTCTACTTTTCATTATTGTAAGTGAAATACCCAAGAGGAGCTTCTTGGGGTAGAGAAGACAAGGTTTATTTCAGCTTGCAGTTTGGAGGTACAGTTCAGGATTGGGTAGATTCATCAGCTTGCCTCTGTGGAGGCTGATCATGGTGGCTGTGGAGACGACATCATATGGTGAGCCAGGCAGGAGGGAGAGAAGCTAGACAGAACTTGAACTCAAATTTTTTTTCAAAGATTTATTTATTTATTTGAAAGTCAGAATTACACACAGAGAGAGGAGAGGCAGAGAGAGAGAGAGGGAGGGAGGGAGGGAGGAAGAGAGGTCTTCCATCTGATGGTTCACTCTCCAAATGACTGCAATGGTTGGAGCTGTGCTGATCCGAAGCCAGGAGCCAGGAGCTTCCTCCAGTCTCCCACGTGGGTGCAGGGGCTCAAGGACTTGGGCCATCTTCTACTGCTTTCCCAGGCCAGAGCAGGGAGCTGGATTGGAAGAGGAGCAGCTGGGACTAGAACTGGCGCTCACGGGATGCTGATGCTTCAGGCAGGGTGTTAACCCGCTGTGCCACAGCACTGGCCCCTTGAACTCAAATATTAATCAACCCTCTTGTCAGAACCAGTCTGAGAGAGCATTACCCCAGTGACCCAGAAACCTCCTACCAATCCTGCCTCTTCTCACCACAATTAAATCAAGTCTCCATCCTTAATCCATCAACCATTAACATTAAGACATCGGAATGTAAATGTCTTAGATGAGATTTGGGGAGACAAGTCGTACTGGACCCGTAACAACATAGTACTGGCTTTTACTAAACTTACTACAGATCATCTCTGGTTAATCTGTCTTTCTTCTCATCCTTAATTCTGCCCCTCAATCCTCCCAAAAGGGAAGAGTAAAACTCAGCAACCTCAGGGACTGAAATGCTTGGTCATTGTTTCTCCCTGTACATGTGGAATGCTACATGATCAAAGTGTGAAAATCTGGGCTGTGCACTGCTGCTGAAGAATTATCTTATGATTCTTTCGGCTTTTGAAACCTAGACAAGGAAGCCAAGAGTTGGGGTTCCATGAACAGTCATCGAAAAAATGTCAAATGCCAGTGAGGTATTATGGAATTGGCCATGGCTCCTCTCTGGGAACATCAACGGGATTGTGTAATACAAGATTTTTGTGGACTGAAAGTCATGTTCGAAGAGCATCGTGGGGAGTTCTGCACAAAATTGCTGAGAAGCAGCCAAAAGAGAGCTCATGAATGATTGAGCTCTGGCCAGGAGAAGGGAAATCTGGCACCTGAGTTTATTAGTATGCAATAGTTACCCAACCGTTGGATATGTCTGCGGTTTGCAGGGGGAACTCCATACGTCTTTGAGTGATGACTACATGGGGAAGAAGTTTTGGGTTTCAACTCATATGTTCCTAAGCAGCAGCCTTCTCTTCTGTAGAATAAAGCTCCCAACACTAGTGTGAACATTGGATCCAATAAACATTTCATCATCAGATGCACGGGCAAGTTTTATTTGAGAATTTATTCGTCTGCGCCTTCTCAGATGCTGTGTGTTGCTTTCCCTCCTGATTTGCTAAATGAGCTACGTGGTGAGATTTGTGCAGTTGCAAGGGTCTTTCACCACTGTTTGCCTTTATAGCTGCTGGTTGTGTTTCCTTTATGCTGTAAAATAATTTTAACTACCAATAAAAGTTTTAGGAATCCTATTTACATCTGAACAATGATTCAGCAATTTGAACCTCTGTTTTTTTTTGCTGTGGAGTTGTCTAGTAAAAACTTTACAAGATTCTGGTGACTCTTGATGGCTCAGATAAATTACATATTTATCTGTGTATGTGTTTATATTTCTTTCCTCACTGCCTACACTTTTAGAACCCTATTCATCAACCTCAATTACATGGGTGTATTTGGACACTCTTTTCTCTCTCGTTTTTTCTTCTTAAAGGAAGAAACATAATTTCTATATGCTACCAGATGGGACTGTTGGCTGTGAGATAAAAATCCCAAAATACTTAACTGGCCATCTGGTATCTTGGTAAGGTTTACTTGATTAAGTTCTTATCTGTTGATTTTCAGTCTTAGCAGAGGTAATGTTACCATACCTCGTTGGGCTCCAACTTTGAAAAAATAATTGTTAATATTTGGTCCCATTGTTAATAATCTTTTTTTTTTTTTAAGACTTTTACCCCCTACCCCCAAAAACCCAAAGCCATACAAACAGAAAACACTGGTGGTAGATGATAGCAGCCACTGATTTTTTATTTTGTTTTTAAAGATTTACCTATTTATTTGAACTATAGAGTTGCAGAGAGAGAAGCAGAGACAGCGAGATCTTCCATTCACTGGTTTACTCCTCACATGGCCACAACAGGAGCCAGGAGTTTCATCTGGGTCAGCCATGTGGGTGCTTGGGCTATCTTCTGCTGCTTTCCCAGGCACATTAGCGGAGAGCTGGATTAGAAGTGGAGCAGCCAGAAAGAAAATGGGGCCCATATGGAATGCCTGTGTCACAGTCACAGCTTAATTGCCTAAGCTGCAGTGCTGGCTGGTAGTGGCCATTTATTTATGTGCTCATGCAGTTGCCAGTTGAGTGGCGGTAGGCTGTCCTGAACAGACTGGATCAGGCCGGACGACAATGCTTGATTCATGGGACGTAGCTCTCTGAAGCAGGTGACAGTGGGTCCGTCTAGAAATTAAGCTTCCCTGGACTTGTTGGCATTGAGCTTGAAGTTAAGCCAAGCCTAACTTTAATATACCTGCTTATTGGAAGTGTTGCATTGGACTTCACAGGGCTCTTCCTCCTAATCTGCACTTTGTACATGTCTTGGACCATGTTAGAAGCTTTACATACATGGACACATGTAAGTCATGCATGAATTACATACATAGAACTATCATCCTCATTCTGAGTTTGTATGGTGTGTTAGCCACTGTCAGGGCTGATTTTCAAGTCCTGATCTACTGCTTGAGCTGAAGTTGGCCTTTCCTCTGCATTTCAGCTGTGTAGTCCCTGGTAGACAGGGCCTTGCTCATCCATGCTTTGAGCCAAGAACTTTATTAAGTTTAAGGGGTTCTGCTTGGAACAAATGTTCCCCTTCTTTGCCCTTCTAGAACCTTGTTCCTCTGTTAATAACATTTTAAATATTGTTCTTAATATTTTTCTTTATATTTTGGATGGGTCCACTCTATAATAATATATGATATCCATATATTTGTCCATTTGGTGTTGCTATCACTGACTACCACATACTAGGTACTTTCTAGTGGGTTGAAGTGTGTTAGCTCATGGTTCTGGAACCTAGGAAGTCCACAGCCACAGCTTCTGCATCTGGTGCAGTTGTTGGCAGGAGGCATCCCACAGTGACACAGCAAACGTGCTCACTAGGAGTTCTCTTCTTTTTCTTTTAAGATTCATTGTATTTATTTGAAAGGCAGAGGGAGCGAGAAAGAGACTTCCCTTCCGCTGGCTCACTTTCTGAATGGCTACAGTGGCAAGGGTTAGGCCAGGCTGAAACCAGGAGTCTGGAATTCCACCCAGGTCTCCCACGTGGGGCCAAGGGCCCAAGTACTTAGGCCATTTTCTGCTGGTTTCCCAGGCATGTTTGCAGGGAGCTGGATAGGAAGCAGAGTAGCTGGGACTCAAACCAGGGCTCCTGTGTCAGGTGCTGATGTTGTAGCTTAACCGGCTACGTCACAATTCTGGCCCAGCCTCACCTTAATAAAGCCAAGGCCCCACCCTCATGACCTCTCCTACAGACCCCATCTTCACCCACCATTAACATGTGAATTTGGTGGTTATGTTTCTTGTGAATTTTCAGGGGGACACATCCAAACCACTACAGCCTCTGAATAGAATTTCTCAGCCTCAGCCCTGCCAGCATTTGGGGTCGGATAAGTGTGTGTCGTGCAGCTGTGTGTTGTAGGACAGGTAGCAGCTCCCCTGGCCCCTACCCCCCAAAGGCTGCATCCTCCACAGTTGGAACTACTGAAAGTATCTTGAGAGGTTGCTGAATGTGTCCTGGGGGTTGAATTCCCCCAAAGTCGGGAACCCCTCTTCTAAGGTAACTGCCAGCTGTCTGTCACCAGAGAAAGGGACACAAGCCTGCTTTGGCGGCTGCAGAGTCTCCCTGTTGTAGTATACAGAGGGGAGATTTACAATACAACCACCGGGTATCGTATGGGCATAGAAACCATATCTAACACTCTAATTTACTCTCCAAAATTTATTTACACCCTGGTATGTGCCAAATAGTCCTGCTTTAGGCATCTAGGGTAGAAGAGTGAATAAAGCAGATTCCTGCCCTCGTGGATTGCCGTCTTGCCACGTGCTTGTGGCTAAGTCCTTGCATGTGTCTTTGCTTTGTTTGCTTGGGACTCATCCTGCTGCTTTCTTGTGTGTGCTCACCTCTAACCTTCTAGCATCCCTTGTTCATCAGGGCAACCTCTTCTTGTGTAAGGGCCCACCCCGATGGAAAACTCTAGAATCTCTTTGCTTGTGAAATTAACATTAACCTTGACTTCAACTGTGCTGTGTTTCCAAGTGAAATGAGCCAGAATCCCCGCCCCCCCCCCAGCCTGTGTGTACCTTGTTAACTGCGAAGAACTGTAAGAAGCATGGAAAGCTAACTGATGAAGGAACAGAACCTGCTCAGTAGTGAGTTAACTAAGCGATGCTTCTCTAACAGACGGCCTCACAACTAGTCAGGCAGCACTAGAGAGCTCTGGCAGCATGAGGTTACATTCCCCTCCTGGGCTTTTTTTTTTTTTTAAGATTTACTTATTTGAAAGAGTTATGAGAAACAGAGAGGGAGGGAGGGAGGGAGGGAGACACACACACACACACACACACACACACACACACACACACACAGAAGGAGATTCTGCATCCACTGGCTCACTCCCTAAATGGTAAGAATGGCTAGGGCTCTTTGGGCTAGCCTCTCCTGCTTTCCCAGGTGCATTAGCAGGGAGCTGGATTGGAAGTGCAGCAGCTGCGACTCCTGTGGGATGCCAGCATCACAGGTGGGAGTTCAGCCTGCTGCATAACAATGCCAGACCCTTCCTGAGCTCTTTGATCTTCATCGCTTGGACTTCAGTGTACTGTTGGGTCTCACAGGGTGGTTGTGAGAACTAAATTGTGCTTGGGGGCAGCATTTACAGTGGAGCCTGAGAAGTGGGAGTTGCCGTGCCCCCACCCTCAGACAGTCTTTGAATGACCCTTTCTGTGGGTGCCTGCTGCCTGCGGCATACTTGACATGCATTCTCAAGTCTTCTTGGCACATTTAAGGAGAGGTAGCGGGATTCTGTTAGTTTTTTGCTTTGTGTATTTTGAGGCTCTTTGGTTAGGTTGAATATATGTTTATTCTCTTTGCTGGTTGCCTGAACATTATATCTGGGGTCTTCCCTGTGGCTCAAAAAGGACTCAACTGAGTTTTTTTGGTTGTTTTTCATTAATTAATTATTTACATATTTATTTGAGAGAGAGAGAAATAGAACTCTTGTCACTGTTTCTCTCACTGCTTGTAACAGCTGAGGCTGAGGCAGGCAGAGGGTGAAAGGTGGGACTGCAGTCCAGGTATCCCATGCAGGTGGCAGGAACCCAGCTACTTGAGCCATTACCACGCCTCTCAAGGTCTGCACTGGCAGGAAGCTGGTCTGGAGCCAGAGCTTTTGTGGGGTGTGGACATCTTAACCTCCAGGCTAAATGCCCACTCGTATCTGTATTTATTGATCAGCCTGGTGAGATGTGGTGCAGGAGTTTGTCCTGGTAACCTAATGAATGATCCTGCAGGTGGAAGTATTGATTTTTCTGAGTCCCATGCCAGATCTGTCTGAAGTTGTACAGGGGAACACCATTCCTTCTCAGTGATAGGAAATAGATATTATTTCCTCCTCCTGTGTCTTATTTCATCAGTGCTTATTGTGCTCCCAACGTGGAACCATATGTGAAAGTTATGGTTTTCATTTATTTGTTGACCTGTTCATGATCTTCCTTTGCCCTCTAGATTAAGGTCAGATCTGTGGGAACTGTATCAATGTTATTCATTCTTGTGTCTTACAGTCTTGGAGCAGTGCCTAACATGTTGTAGATATTTGAAAAGCTGGGTTTGAGTGAATATTATCACCGAGACATCTCAGATGTTTATTTATAATATAAACTTATACTTAATTATATTAAGGTATTTATCATGAATATGTATCTGAATTATTTGTGCAACAAGTGGTTGCACGCTTTTGGTGGTTTCAGCCCTAAATTGGATAGCATTTGCTTCATGAACGTGTTTCTTTCCTTTTTTTTTTTTTTTTTTTTTGCTTTGAGTTTGTATTTCCAGAACAAAAACTTTTTTTTTAAAGAGTAACTTTATTTTTTAAACAAATGTTTTATTATAAAAATTAGCTCCTGTGGGGCCGGCACCGTGGCCCAGTAGGTTAATCCTCTGCCTGTGGTGCAGGCATCCCATATGGGCTCCAGTTCTAGTCCTGGCTGCTCCTCTTCTGGTCCCTCTCTCTACTATGGCCTGGGAAAGCAGTAGAAGATGGCCCAAGTGCTTGGGCCCCTGCACCTGTGTGGGAGACCAGGAAGAAGCACCTGGCTCCTGGCTTCGGCGCAGCTCCAGCTGTTGTGGCCATTTGGAGAGTGAACCAACGGAAGGAAGACCTTTCTGTCTCTCCCCCTCACTGTCTGTAACTCTACCTTTCAAATAAATAGAACATTTAAAAAAAATTTCGCTCCCACATATAAGGGAGAACATCTGGTATTTGTGTGAGCATCCTTTTTCTCATGCAAGAGGTGAGATGTCACCAAAGTAGCCTTAAGTCTCCAGTGTTACAGTTGTAGTGCTTATACAATCCCTCCATCTACGTGTGAGTAGTTAAGAGCTGATGATTTCACAAAATAGGCAATGACCGGGAATGAATTTAAGGGGAAGAATCTGGGAGTGAGTGGGTTTCCAGAGCAACTGTGATTCCCAAATTTGGAGTTAAGGAATCTCAATGCACTGTTACCCTAACCTTGGTTTGGTTGACATCAGAACTCAAGGGCTGCAAGAGCTGCCCAAGTAGAAATGTTCTGACTTGGCTCAAATGGATACCAGTGCCTGTGTATTTGTGATGGCCGTGCTGCAGCAGGAGCTGTGAGACTGGGTGTCCATGACAAGGGGGTGCCCCAAGACAGTGAGTGTGTGAGGTCTCCAGAGCAGGTACAGGGCTGGAGGAGGCAATGCACAGTCATGACCAAGAGCTTGAATTGTCATGAGTTCAAATACCAGCTCTGCTGTGTATGGTTCAGTGTGGCCTCAGCAGAGTGAGTTAACAATTTGAGCTCATTTCTCCATCTTTGAAAGTGGGATCTAATGTTCAACTTTGCTTCCTGGTTTCTGTTTTGCCCACCCTCCTGCATCAGTTTTGTTTTCACATTTTCTTTTCTTCCTATCACTTGTCCCTGACACAATTGTTTGTTTTGTTGTCCATTTCCCCAGCTAAATAGGCATTGGTTGATTCCTCTTGTTCACTCCTCTGTCCCTGCCCTTACCACCTGTTCAGTTATAAGAATAAGATGATGAATTTGCTAGAGGCTTGTGGCCATGACCTTGTGCTCTCTGGCCCCTATTTCTTGGTCACATCCCCAAAAAGATCATCTTCCAGAAAGAACACAGCGTGTGCCTGTAAAGTTGTAGATGTCATGGATTCTTCCCAGTTTGCCCTTTGCACTTGACTTCTGAGTCAGTTTCCGAGCAGGAATGCCAGTCAGGTTGGTTCTCCTGGTTTTCTTAGGAAAATGCTTTTGGGAATTCTTGCAGGCAGCCCGTCCGCTCAGGAGCATGCACTCTGCTGTGTTTCCTCCTGCATCTGCCCTGTTCACTGTTCCCCTTTTCTGTACAGTGCCCAGGGCCTGGTTGGGCACCCTGTGGCTCCACTAGCCTGAGAGCCTCACCAGTCCTGCTTTTTAAAGGTCCTGAGCCATGGCTTGATGAACATCAAAGCCAGGGTGCTGTTTTGTTCTTGCAGCTCCAAAGCTGTCACCCTGATTAGATGTTCCCAGGGATTCCTATAGGCACACCAGCTGTATGTTTTCTTAGCTCCACAAAGGCTGTGATCGTGCAAGTCCAAACAGTGCCACTCACTTGGATATTTTCTAGGTCCGTTTTCGGGAGCTCTTGACTGACTGCATTCTGCTTCACTGCAGAGGAGGATGGTTCGATGATGCTGTACTCACTTCTTGAAGTGAAAAAAGCCTTTGCAGATTGCCCAGGTGCTGGGAGTAGCAGGAAGGAGAGTTACAAGATAGGTGTCTAGATTCTAAATTTAAAAGCTGATTCCCCCCAAATACTTAAAACCTTTGAACATTAGGTAACTTCTTTGCCCATAAAGTTTTGTGACAATCAGTGGTATAGCTACTAGTTTTCATTTTGAGTGTCAGTTATGATCAATAGATAGACTGCTCAGAACACTGTGTTGAGAAGGATTCTGAAGTCATGTTTGGGCCCAGCGAGAGAGTGTTAATGGTAGACTTGGTGTTTTAGGTAACTGCCTTACCTAAACCAACCGATACTAGTTTTATACTTGTGAATGATGACAGTTGCTTTAAAAATAAGTTTTTCTGATTGAATGTAATATGTTGATTTAAAGTATAGGAGTATGTTAGATCTTGTGGAAATGGCATAACTGTTAACCTGCCTAGTTGGATTAGTTTTGGGGTTTTCATATAGAGGCAGGTTGTGATTTTTGAAGGTGGGATGCAGGTATTACGTTGAGCTTCTATGACCAGGGAGAAAACCTAAATGAATGTAAAGTTTCCCCAAACATTCCTGGAGAGATGGCTTATGTGTAGAGGTGAGCAACGGTGTAGAATAGTGCTCTGAGGCAGATGCTAAAGCCAGGCCCCCCAGGCTGGAACATCTCCTTGGGCATGTTCATATAATTGTGGGTATGAAACTTCCCTGAGCCTCAGTTTCCTCTTTGCTGAAATAGAGGTATTAACACCTCCATCTTGGTGTTGTTAAGGGAATTAAAGGGACCAGAACTGAAGAATCCTCTAGAGCAGAACCTGTTGCGATGTAATGTAATGTCTAGATAGTGGTAATGATGGCGATTATTGGACATTGGAAACCTCATTAAACAGATTTGACTATTTCCTACCCCTTCCTTATTTTTAAATATTTATGCATTTGGCAGGGGGAGAGAGAGAAAGAGAGAGAGAGAGAGAGAGAGAGAGAGAGGGTGGGAGGGAGGGAGGGAGGGAGGGAGGGATGTTCACAATGACAGGCTTGGGCTGGGCTGAAGCTGGAAACCAATAATTGAGCACAGGCACTATGACATGGGCTGCTGCCATCTTAACCACCAGGCAAATGCCCATCTTTCTCACCACCCCCTTTTAAAAAGAGAGGTCATTGGCCTTACTGATTGCTGAGACTGTTCTGGTCTCAGACTTTTAGAAAGTTTAAAAAAATTAAAATTTATTTGAA